>NW_028148797.1:0-600000 GCF_965112155.1 Podarcis liolepis | reverse complement strand
AATCGGCAGAGAAATATTTTTTTGAAAAAATCCCTAAGCCCCGGGGTCACAATTTCATCAAAAATCTGACTTTGGGCCA
Organism: Podarcis liolepis; assembly: GCF_965112155.1. NCBI lineage: Eukaryota > Metazoa > Chordata > Lepidosauria > Squamata > Lacertidae > Podarcis > Podarcis liolepis. Next base: position 599,921 of record NW_028148797.1, on the reverse strand, counting down.
TTCACTCAAAAATGGTGCCAAACGGTTGCAAATGCTCCCCTGAGAGGTTTGGCGGTCGAAACAGAAGTCTTTTTATCACGGGGAAAAAAATCAGCCCTCGACAACTTAACCGGGAGAAAAATATTTTTTTGAAAAAATCCCTAAGCCCCGGGGTCACAATTTCAAGAAAAATCTGACTTTCGGCAATTCACTCAAAAATGGTGCCAAACGGAAAAGAAATCAGCCCTGGACAACTTAACCGGCAGAAATATATTTTTTTGAAAAAAATCCCTAAGCCCCGGGGTCACAATTTCATCAAAAATCTGACTTTCGGCCATTCACTCAAAAATGGTGCCAAACGGTTGCAAATGCTCCCCTGAGAGGTTTGGCGGTCGAAATTGAAGGCTTTTTTTCACGGGAAAAGAAATCAGCCCTCGACAACTTAATCAGCAGAAAAATATTTTTTTGAAAAAATCCGTAAGCCCCGGGGTCACAATTTCATCAAAAATCTGACTTTCGGCAATTCACTCAAAAATGGTTGCAAACGGTTGCAAATGCTCCCCTGAGACGTTTGGCGGTCGAAACAGAAGGCTTTTTATCACGGGAAAAGAAATCAGCCCAAGACAACTTAACCGGCAGAAATATATTTTTTTGAAAAAATCCCTAAGCCCTGGGGTCACAATTTCATCAAAAATCTGACTTTCGGCAATTCACTCAAAAATGGTGCCAAAGGGTTGCAAATGCTCCCCTGAGAGGTTTGGCGGTCGAAACAGAAGGCTTTTTATCACGGGAAAAGAAATCAGCCCAAGACAACTTAATCGGCAGAAACATATTTTTTTGAAAAAATCCCTAAGCCCCGGGGTCACAATTTCAAGAAAAATTTGACTTTCCCCAATTCACTCAAAAATGGTGCCAAACGGTTGCAAGTGCTCCCCTGAGTGGTTTGGCGGTCGAAACAGAAGGCTTTTTATCACGGGAAAAGAAATCAGCCCAAGACAACTTAACCGGCAGAAATATATTTTTTTCAAAAAATCCCTAAGCCCTGGGGTCACAATTTCATCAAAAATCTGACTTTCGGCAATTCACTCAAAAATGGTGCCAAAGGGTTGCAAATGCTCCCCTGAGAGGTTTGGCGGTTGAAACAGAAGGCTTTTTATCACGGGAAAAGAAATCAGCCCAAGACAACTTAATCGGCAGAAACATATTTTTTTGAAAAAATCCCTAAGCTCCGGGGTCACAATTTCAAGAAAAATTTGACTTTCCCCAATTCACTCAAAAATGGTGCCAAACGGTTGCAAATGCTCCCCTGAGTGGTTTGGCGGTCGAAACAGAAGGCTTTTTATCACGGGAAAAGAAATCAGCCCAAGACAACTTAACCGGAAGAAATATAGTTTTTTGAAAAAATCCCTAAGCCCCGGGTTCACAATTTCATCAAAAATCTGACTTTCGGCCATTCACTCAAAAATGGTGCCAAACGGTTGCAAATGCTCCCCTGAGAGGTTTGGCAGTCGAAACAGAAGGCTTTTTATCACGGGAAAAGAAATCAGCCCTCGACAACTTAACCGGCAGAAATTTTTTTTTTGAAAAAATCCCTAAGCCCCGGGGTCACAATTTCATCAAAAATCTGACTTTCGGCCATTCACTCAAAAATGGTGCCAAACGGTTGCAAATGCTCCCCTGAGAGGTTTGGCGGTCGAAACAGAAGGCTTTTTATCACGGGAAAAGAAATCAGCCCTCGACAACTTAATCGGCAGAAAAATATTTTTTTGAAAAAATCCCTAAGCCCCGGGGTCACAATTTCATCAAAAATCTGACTTTCGGCCATTCACTCAAAAATGGTACCAAACGTTTGCAAATGCTCCCCTGAGAGGTTTGGCGGTCGAAACAGAAGGCTTTTTATCACGGGAAAAGAAATCAGCCCAAGACAACTTAACCGGCAGAAATATTTTTTTTTTGAAAAAATCCCTAAGCCCCGGGGTCACAATTTAATCAAAAATCTGACTTTCGGCCATTCACTCAAAAATGGTGCCAAAGGGTTTCAAATGCTCCCCTGAGAGGTTTGGCGGTCGAAACAGTCGGCTTTTTATCACGGGAAAAGAAATCAGCCCAAGACAACTTAATCGGTAGAAAAATATTTTTTTGAAAAAATCCCTAAGCCACGGGGTCACCATTTCATCAAAAATCTGACTTTTGGCCATTCACTCAAAAATGGTGCCAAACGGATGCAAATGCTCCCCTGAGAGGTTTGGCGGTCGAAACAGAAGGCTTTTTATCACGGGAAAAGAAATCAGCCCAAGACAACTTAACCGGCAGAAATATATTTTTTTGAAAAAATCCCTAAGCCCCGGGGTCACAATTTCATCAAAAATCTGACTTTCGGCAATTCACTCAAAAATGGTGCCAAACGGAAAAGAAATCAGCCCTGGACAACATAACCGGCAGAAAATTATTTTTTTGAAAAAATCCCTAAGCCCCGGGTTTACAATTTCATCAAAAATCTGACTTTCGGCCATTCACTCAAAAATGGTGCCAAACGGTTGCAAATGCTCCCCTGAGAGATTTGGCGGTCGAAACAGAAGGCTTTTTATCACGGGAAAAGAAATCAGCCCAAGACAACTTAACCGGCAGAAAAATATTTTTTTGAAAAAATCCCTAAGCCCCGGGGTCACAATTTCAAGAAAAATCTGACTTTCGGCCATTCACTCAAAAATGGTGCCAAACGGTTGCAAATGCTCCCCTGAGAGGTTTGGCGGTCAAAACAGAAGGCTTTTTATCATGGGGAAAGAAATCAGCCCTCGACAACTTAACCGGCAGAAAAATTTTTTTTTGAAAAAATCCCTAAGCCCCGGGGTCACAATTTCATCAAAAATCTGACTTTCGGCATTTCACTCAAAAATGGTGCCAAACGGTTGCAAATGCTCCCCTGAGAGGTTTGGCGGTCGAAACAGAAGGCTTTTTATCACGGGAAAAGAAATCAGCCCTCGACAACTAAACCGGCAGAAAAATATTTTTTTGAAAAAATCCCTAAGCCCCGGGGTCAGAATTTCAAGAAAAATCTGACTTTCGGCCATTCACTCAAAAATGGTGCCAAACGGTTGCAAATGCTCCCCTGAGAGGTTTGGCGGTCGAAACAGAAGGCTTTTTATCACGGGAAAAGAAATCAGCCCTCGACAACTTAATCGGCAGAAAAATATTTTTTTGAAAAAATCCCTAAGCCCCGGGGTCACAATTTCATCAAAAATCTGACTTTCGGCCATTCACTCAAAAATGGTTGCAAACGGTTGCAAATGCTCCCCTGAGACGTTTGGCGGTCGAAACAGAAGGCTTTTTATCACGGGAAAAGAAATCAGCCCAAGACAACTTAACCGGCAGAAATATATTTTTTTGAAAAAATCCCTAAGCCCTGGGGTCACAATTTCATCAAAAATCTGACTTTCGGCAATTCACTCAAAAATGGTGCCAAAGGGTTGCAAATGCTCCCCTGAGAGGTTTGGCGGTCGAAACAGAAGGCTTTTTATCACAGGAAAAGAAATCAGCCCAAGACAACTTAATCGGCAGAAACATATTTTTTTGAAAAAATCCCTAAGCCCCGGGGTCACAATTTCAAGAAAAATTTGACTTTCCCCAATTCACTCAAAAATGGTGCCAAACGGTTGCAAGTGCTCCCCTGAGTGGTTTGGCGGTCGAAACAGAAGGCTTTTTATCACGGGAAAAGAAATCAGCCCAAGACAACTTAACCGGCAGAAATATATTTTTTTCAAAAAATCCCTAAGCCCTGGGGTCACAATTTCATCAAAAATCTGACTTTCGGCAATTCACTCAAAAATGGTGCCAAAGGGTTGCAAATGCTCCCCTGAGAGGTTTGGCGGTTGAAACAGAAGGCTTTTTATCACGGGAAAAGAAATCAGCCCAAGACAACTTAATCGGCAGAAACATATTTTTTTGAAAAAATCCCTAAGCCCCGGGGTCACAATTTCAAGAAAAATTTGACTTTCCCCAATTCACTCAAAAATGGTGCCAAACGGTTGCAAATGCTCCCCTGAGTGGTTTGGCGGTCGAAACAGAAGGCTTTTTATCACGGGAAAAGAAATCAGCCCAAGACAACTTAACCGGCAGAAATATAGTTTTTTGAAAAAATCCCTAAGCCCCGGGTTCACAATTTCATCAAAAATCTGACTTAAGGCCATTCACTCAAAAATGGTGCCAAACGGTTGCAAATGCTCCCCTGAGAGGTTTGGCAGTCGAAACAGAAGGCTTTTTATCACGGGAAAAGAAATCAGCCCTCGACAACTTAACCGGCAGAAATTTTTTTTTTGAAAAAATCCCTAAGCCCCGGGGTCACAATTTCATCAAAAATCTGACTTTCGGCCATTCACTCAAAAATGGTGCCAAACGGTTGCAAATGCTCCCCTGAGAGGTTTGGCGGTCGAAACAGAAGGCTTTTTATCACGGGAAAAGAAATCAGCCCTCGACAACTTAATCGGCAGAAAAATATTTTTTTGAAAAAATCCCTAAGCCCCGGGGTCACAATTTCATCAAAAATCTGACTTTCGGCCATTCACTCAAAAATGGTACCAAACGTTTGCAAATGCTCCCCTGAGAGGTTTGGCGGTCGAAACAGAAGGCTTTTTATCACGGGAAAAGAAATCAGCCCAAGACAACTTAACCGGCAGAAATATTTTTTTTTTGAAAAAATCCCTAAGCCCCGGGGTCACAATTTAATCAAAAATCTGACTTTCGGCCATTCACTCAAAAATGGTGCCAAAGGGTTTCAAATGCTCCCCTGAGAGGTTTGGCGGTCGAAACAGTCGGCTTTTTATCACGGGAAAAGAAATCAGCCCAAGACAACTTAATCGGTAGAAAAATATTTTTTTGAAAAAATCCCTAAGCCACGGGGTCACCTTTTCATCAAAAATCTGACTTTTGGCCATTCACTCAAAAATGGTGCCAAACGGATGCAAATGCTCCCCTGAGAGGTTTGGCGGTCGAAACAGAAGGCTTTTTATCACGGGAAAAGAAATCAGCCCAAGACAACTTAACCGGCAGAAATATATTTTTTTGAAAAAATCCCTAAGCCCCGGGGTCACAATTTCATCAAAAATCTGACTTTCGGCAATTCACTCAAAAATGGTGCCAAACGGAAAAGAAATCAGCCCTGGACAACATAACCGGCAGAAAATTATTTTTTTGAAAAAATCCCTAAGCCCCGGGTTTACAATTTCATCAAAAATCTGACTTTCGGCCATTCACTCAAAAATGGTGCCAAACGGTTGCAAATGCTCCCCTGAGAGATTTGGCGGTCGAAACAGAAGGCTTTTTATCACGGGAAAAGAAATCAGCCCAAGACAACTTAACCGGCAGAAAAATATTTTTTTGAAAAAATCCCTAAGCCCCGGGGTCACAATTTCAAGAAAAATCTGACTTTCGGCCATTCACTCAAAAATGGTGCCAAACGGTTGCAAATGCTCCCCTGAGAGGTTTGGCGGTCAAAACAGAAGGCTTTTTATCATGGGAAAAGAAATCAGCCCTCGACAACTTAACCGGCAGAAAAAATTTTTTTTGAAAAAATCCCTAAGCCCCGGGGTCACAATTTCATCAAAAATCTGACTTTCGGCATTTCACTCAAAAATGGTGCCAAACGGTTGCAAATGCTCCCCTGAGAGGTTTGGCGGTCGAAACAGAAGGCTTTTTATCACGGGAAAAGAAATCAGCCCTCGACAACTAAACCGGCAGAAAAATATTTTTTTGAAAAAATCCCTAAGCCCCGGGGTCAGAATTTCAAGAAAAATCTGACTTTCGGCCATTCACTCAAAAATGGTGCCAAACGGTTGCAAATGCTCCCCTGAGAGGTTTGGCGGTCGAAACAGAAGGCTTTTTATCACGGGAAAAGAAATCAGCCCTCGACAACTTAATCGGCAGAAAAATATTTTTTTGAAAAAATCCCTAAGCCCCGGGGTCACAATTTCATCAAAAATCTGACTTTCGGCCATTCACTCAAAAATGGTTGCAAACGGTTGCAAATGCTCCCCTGAGACGTTTGGCGGTCGAAACAGAAGGCTTTTTATCACGGGAAAAGAAATCAGCCCAAGACAACTTAACCGGCAGAAATATATTTTTTTGAAAAAATCCCTAAGCCCTGGGGTCACAATTTCATCAAAAATCTGACTTTCGGCAATTCACTCAAAAATGGTGCCAAAGGGTTGCAAATGCTCCCCTGAGAGGTTTGGCGGTCGAAACAGAAGGCTTTTTATCACGGGAAAAGAAATCAGCCCAAGACAACTTAATCGGCAGAAACATATTTTTTTGAAAAAATCCCTAAGCCCCGGGGTCACAATTTCAAGAAAAATTTGACTTTCCCCAATTCACTCAAAAATGGTGCCAAACGGTTGCAAGTGCTCCCCTGAGTGGTTTGGCGGTCGAAACAGAAGGCTTTTTATCACGGGAAAAGAAATCAGCCCAAGACAACTTAACCGGCAGAAATATATTTTTTTCAAAAAATCCCTAAGCCCTGGGGTCACAATTTCATCAAAAATCTGACTTTCGGCAATTCACTCAAAAATGGTGCCAAAGGGTTGCAAATGCTCCCCTGAGAGGTTTGGCGGTTGAAACAGAAGGCTTTTTATCACGGGAAAAGAAATCAGCCCAAGACAACTTAATCGGCAGAAACATATTTTTTTGAAAAAATCCCTAAGCCCCGGGGTCACAATTTCAAGAAAAATTTGACTTTCCCCAATTCACTCAAAAATGGTGCCAAACGGTTGCAAATGCTCCCCTGAGTGGTTTGGCGGTCGAAACAGAAGGCTTTTTATCACGGGAAAAGAAATCAGCCCAAGACAACTTAACCGGCAGAAATATAGTTTTTTGAAAAAATCCCTAAGCCCCGGGTTCACAATTTCATCAAAAATCTGACTTTCGGCCATTCACTCAAAAATGGTGCCAAACGGTTGCAAATGCTCCCCTGAGAGGTTTGGCAGTCGAAACAGAAGGCTTTTTATCACGGGAAAAGAAATCAGCCCTCGACAACTTAACCGGCAGAAATTTTTTTTTTGAAAAAATCCCTAAGCCCCGGGGTCACAATTTCATCAAAAATCTGACTTTCGGCCATTCACTCAAAAATGGTGCCAAACGGTTGCAAATGCTCCCCTGAGAGGTTTGGCGGTCGAAACAGAAGGCTTTTTATCACGGGAAAAGAAATCAGCCCTCGACAACTTAATCGGCAGAAAAATATTTTTTTGAAAAAATCCCTAAGCCCCGGGGTCACAATTTCATCAAAAATCTGACTTTCGGCCATTCACTCAAAAATGGTACCAAACGTTTGCAAATGCTCCCCTGAGAGGTTTGGCGGTCGAAACAGAAGGCTTTTTATCACGGGAAAAGAAATCAGCCCAAGACAACTTAACCGGCAGAAATATTTTTTTTTTGAAAAAATCCCTAAGCCCCGGGGTCACAATTTAATCAAAAATCTGACTTTCGGCCATTCACTCAAAAATGGTGCCAAAGGGTTTCAAATGCTCCCCTGAGAGGTTTGGCGGTCGAAACAGTCGGCTTTTTATCACGGGAAAAGAAATCAGCCCAAGACAACTTAATCGGTAGAAAAATATTTTTTTGAAAAAATCCCTAAGCCACGGGGTCACCATTTCATCAAAAATCTGACTTTTGGCCATTCACTCAAAAATGGTGCCAAACGGATGCAAATGCTCCCCTGAGAGGTTTGGCGGTCGAAACAGAAGGCTTTTTATCACGGGAAAAGAAATCAGCCCAAGACAACTTAACCGGCAGAAATATATTTTTTTGAAAAAATCCCTAAGCCCCGGGGTCACAATTTCATCAAAAATCTGACTTTCGGCAATTCACTCAAAAATGGTGCCAAACGGAAAAGAAATCAGCCCTGGACAACATAACCGGCAGAAAATTATTTTTTTGAAAAAATCCCTAAGCCCCGGGTTTACAATTTCATCAAAAATCTGACTTTCGGCCATTCACTCAAAAATGGTGCCAAACGGTTGCAAATGCTCCCCTGAGAGATTTGGCGGTCGAAACAGAAGGCTTTTTATCACGGGAAAAGAAATCAGCCCAAGACAACTTAACCGGCAGAAAAATATTTTTTTGAAAAAATCCCTAAGCCCCGGGGTCACAATTTCAAGAAAAATCTGACTTTCGGCCATTCACTCAAAAATGGTGCCAAACGGTTGCAAATGCTCCCCTGAGAGGTTTGGCGGTCAAAACAGAAGGCTTTTTATCATGGGAAAAGAAATCAGCCCTCGACAACTTAACCGGCAGAAAAATTTTTTTTTGAAAAAATCCCTAAGCCCCGGGGTCACAATTTCATCAAAAATCTGACTTTCGGCATTTCACTCAAAAATGGTGCCAAACGGTTGCAAATGCTCCCCTGAGAGGTTTGGCGGTCGAAACAGAAGGCTTTTTATCACGGGAAAAGAAATCAGCCCTCGACAACTAAACCGGCAGAAAAATATTTTTTTGAAAAAATCCCTAAGCCCCGGGGTCAGAATTTCAAGAAAAATCTGACTTTCGGCCATTCACTCAAAAATGGTGCCAAACGGTTGCAAATGCTCCCCTGAGAGGTTTGGCGGTCGAAACAGAAGGCTTTTTATCACGGGAAAAGAAATCAGCCCTCGACAACTTAATCGGCAGAAAAATATTTTTTTGAAAAAATCCCTAAGCCCCGGGGTCACAATTTCATCAAAAATCTGACTTTCGGCCATTCACTCAAAAATGGTGCCAAACGGAAAAGAAATCAGCCCTCGACAACTTAGTCGGCAGAAAAATATTTTTTTGAAAAAATCCCTAAGCCCCGGGGTCACAATTTCATCAAAAATCTGACTTTCGGCCATTCACTCAAAAATGGTGCCAAACGGTTGCAAATGCTCCCCTGAGTGGTTTGGCGGTCGAAACAGAAGGCTTTTTATCACGGGAAAAGAAATCAGCCCTCGACAACTTAATCGGCAGAAAAATATTTTTTTGAAAAAATCCCTAAGCCCCGGGGTCACAATTTCAAGAAAAATTTGACTTTCCCCAATTCACTCAAAAATGGTGCCAAACGGTTGCAAATGCTCCCCTGAGTGGTTTGGCGGTCGAAACAGAAGGCTTTTTATCACGGGAAAAGAAATCAGCCCAAGACAACTTAACCGGCAGAAATATATTTTTTTGAAAAAATCCCTAAGCCCCGGGTTCACAATTTCATCAAAAATCTGACTTTCGGCCATTCACTCAGAAATGGTGCCAAACGGTTGCAAATGCTCCCCTGAGAGGTTTGGCAGTCGAAACAGAAGGCTTTTTAATACGGGAAAAGAAATCAGCCCAAGACAACTTAACCGGCAGAAATATATTTTTTTGAAAAAATCCCTAAGCCCCGGGGTCACAATTTCATCAAAAATCTGACTTTCGGCCATTCACTCAAAAATGGTGCCAAACGGTTGCAAATGTTCCCCTGAGAGGTTTGGCGGTCGAAACAGAAGGCTTTTTATCACGGGAAAAGAAATCAGCCCAAGACAACTTAACCGGCAGAAATATATTTTTTTGAAAAAATCCCTAAGCCCCGGGGTCACAATTTCATCAAAAATCTGACTTTCGGCCATTCACTCAAAAATGGTGCCAAACGGAAAAGAAATCAGCCTACGACAACTTAATCGGCAGAAAAATATTTTTTTGAAAAAATCCCTAAGCCCCGGGGTCACCATTTCATCAAAAATCTGACTTTCGGCCATTCACTCAAAAATGGTGCCAAACGGTTGCAAATGCTCCCCTGAGAGGTTTGGCGGTCGAAACAGAAGGCTTTTTATCACGGGAAAAGAAATCAGCCCAAGACAACTTAATCGGCAGAAACATATTTTTTTGAAAAAATCCCTAAGCCCCGGGGTCACAATTTCATCAAAAATCTGACTTTCGGCCATTCACTCAAAAATGGTGCCAAACGGTTGCAAATGCTCCCCTGAGAGGTTTGGCGGTCGAAACAGAAGGCTTTTTATCACGGGAAAAGAAATCAGCCCTCGACAACTTAATCGGCAGAAAAATATTTTTTTGAAAAAATCCCTAAGCCCCGGGGTCACAATTTCAAGAAAAATCTGACTTTCCCCAATTCACTCAAAAATGGTGCCAAACGGTTGCAAATGCTCCCCTGAGTGGTTTGGCGGTCGAAACAGAAGGCTTTTTATCACGGGAAAAGAAATCAGCCCAAGACAACTTAACCGGCAGAAATATATTTTTTTGAAAAAATCCCTAAGCCCCGGGTTCACAATTTCATCAAAAATCTGACTTTCGGCCATTCACTCAAAAATGGTGCCAAACGGTTGCAAATGCTCCCCTGAGAGGTTTGGCAGTCGAAACAGAAGGCTTTTTATCACGGGAAAAGAAATCAGCCCTCGACAACTTAATCGGCAGAAAAATATTTTTTTGAAAAAAATCCTTAAGCCCAGGGGGCACAATTTCATCAAAAATCTGGCTTTCGGCCATTCACTCAAAAATGGTGCCAAACGTTTGCAAATGTTCCCCTGAGAGGTTTGGCGGTCGAAACAGAAGGCTTTTTATCACGGGAAAAGAAATCAGCCCAAGACAACTTAACCGGCAGAAATATATTTTTTTGAAAAAATCCCTAAGCCCCGGGGTCACAATTTCATCAAAAATCTGACTTTCGGCCATTCACTCAAAAATGGTGCCAAACGGAAAAGAAATCAGCCTACGACAACTTAATCGGCAGAAAAATATTTTTTTGAAAAAATCCCTAAGCCCCGGGGTCACTATTTCATCAAAAATCTGACTTTCGGCCATTCACTCAAAAATGGTGCCAAACGGATGCAAAGGCTCCCCTGAGAGGTTTGGCGGTCGAAACAGAAGGCTTTTTATCACGGGAAAAGAAATCAGCCCAAGACAACTTAACCGGCAGAAATATATTTTTTTGAAAAAATCCCTAAGCCCCGGGGTCACAATTTCATCAAAAATCTGACTTTCGGCAATTCACTCAAAAATGGTGCCAAACGGAAAAGAAATCAGCCCTGGACAACATAACCGGCAGAAAATTATTTTTTTGAAAAAATCCTTAAGCCCCGGGTTCACAATTTCATCAAAAATCTGACTTTCGGCCATTCACTCAAAAATGGTGCCAAACGGTTGCAAATGCTCCCCTGAGAGGTTTGGCGGTCGAAACAGAAGGCTTTTTATCACGAGAAAAGAAATCAGCCCAAGACAACTTAATCGGCAGAAAAATATTTTTTTGAAAAAATCCCTAAGCCCCGGGGTGACAATTTCATCAAAAATCTGACTTTCGGCCATTCACTCAAAAATGGTGCCAAATGGAAAAGAAATCAGCCCTCGACAACTTAATCGGCAGAAAAATATTTTTTTGAAAAAATCCCTAAGCCCCGGGGTCACAATTTCATCAAAAATCTGACTTTCGGCCATTCACTCAAAAATGGTGCGAAACGGTTGCAAATGCTCCCCTGAGAGGTTTGGCGGTCGAAACAGAAGGCTTTTTATCACGGGAAAAGAAATCAGCCCAAGACAACTTAACCGGCAGAAATATATTTTTTTGAAAAAATCCCTAAGCCCCGGGGTCACAATTTAATCAAAAATCTGACTTTCGGCCATTCACTCAAAAATGGTGCCAAAGGGTTGCAAGTGCTCCCCTGAGAGGTTTGGCGGTCGAAACAGTCGGCTTTTTATCACGGGAAAAGAAATCAGCCCAAGACAACTTAATCGGCAAAAAAAAAATATTTTTTTGAAAAAATCCCTAAGCCCCGGGGTCACAATTTCATCAAAAATCTGACTTTCGGCAATTCACTCAAAAATGGTGCCAAACGGAAAAGAAATCAGCCCTCGACAACTTAATCGGCAGAAAAATATTTTTTTGAAAAAATCCCTAAGCCCCGGGGTCACAATTTCATCAAAAATCTGACTTTCGGCCATTCACTCAAAAATGGTACCAAACGTTTGCAAATGCTCCCCTGAGAGGTTTGGCGGTCGAAACAGAAGGCTTTTTATCACGGGAAAAGAAATCAGCCCAAGACAACTTAACCGGCAGAAATATTTTTTTTTTGAAAAAATCCCTAAGCCCCGGGGTCACAATTTAATCAAAAATCTGACTTTCGGCCATTCACTCAAAAATGGTGCCAAAGGGTTTCAAATGCTCCCCTGAGAGGTTTGGCGGTCGAAACAGTCGGCTTTTTATCACGGGAAAAGAAATCAGCCCAAGACAACTTAATCGGTAGAAAAATATTTTTTTGAAAAAATCCCTAAGCCACGGGGTCACCATTTCATCAAAAATCTGACTTTTGGCCATTCACTCAAAAATGGTGCCAAACGGATGCAAATGCTCCCCTGAGAGGTTTGGCGGTCGAAACAGAAGGCTTTTTATCACGGGAAAAGAAATCAGCCCAAGACAACTTAACCGGCAGAAATATATTTTTTTGAAAAAATCCCTAAGCCCCGGGGTCACAATTTCATCAAAAATCTGACTTTCGGCAATTCACTCAAAAATGGTGCCAAACGGAAAAGAAATCAGCCCTGGACAACATAACCGGCAGAAAATTATTTTTTTGAAAAAATCCCTAAGCCCCGGGTTTACAATTTCATCAAAAATCTGACTTTCGGCCATTCACTCAAAAATGGTGCCAAACGGTTGCAAATGCTCCCCTGAGAGATTTGGCGGTCGAAACAGAAGGCTTTTTATCACGGGAAAAGAAATCAGCCCAAGACAACTTAACCGGCAGAAAAATATTTTTTTGAAAAAATCCCTAAGCCCCGGGGTCACAATTTCAAGAAAAATCTGACTTTCGGCCATTCACTCAAAAATGGTGCCAAACGGTTGCAAATGCTCCCCTGAGAGGTTTGGCGGTCAAAACAGAAGGCTTTTTATCATGGGAAAAGAAATCAGCCCTCGACAACTTAACCGGCAGAAAAATTTTTTTTTGAAAAAATCCCTAAGCCCCGGGGTCACAATTTCATCAAAAATCTGACTTTCGGCATTTCACTCAAAAATGGTGCCAAACGGTTGCAAATGCTCCCCTGAGAGGTTTGGCGGTCGAAACAGAAGGCTTTTTATCACGGGAAAAGAAATCAGCCCTCGACAACTAAACCGGCAGAAAAATATTTTTTTGAAAAAATCCCTAAGCCCCGGGGTCAGAATTTCAAGAAAAATCTGACTTTCGGCCATTCACTCAAAAATGGTGCCAAACGGTTGCAAATGCTCCCCTGAGAGGTTTGGCGGTCGAAACAGAAGGCTTTTTATCACGGGAAAAGAAATCAGCCCTCGACAACTTAATCGGCAGAAAAATATTTTTTTGAAAAAATCCCTAAGCCCCGGGGTCACAATTTCATCAAAAATCTGACTTTCGGCCATTCACTCAAAAATGGTGCCAAACGGAAAAGAAATCAGCCCTCGACAACTTAGTCGGCAGAAAAATATTTTTTTGAAAAAATCCCTAAGCCCCGGGGTCACAATTTCATCAAAAATCTGACTTTCGGCCATTCACTCAAAAATGGTGCCAAACGGTTGCAAATGCTCCCCTGAGTGGTTTGGCGGTCGAAACAGAAGGCTTTTTATCACGGGAAAAGAAATCAGCCCTCGACAACTTAATCGGCAGAAAAATATTTTTTTGAAAAAATCCCTAAGCCCCGGGGTCACAATTTCAAGAAAAATTTGACTTTCCCCAATTCACTCAAAAATGGTGCCAAACGGTTGCAAATGCTCCCCTGAGTGGTTTGGCGGTCGAAACAGAAGGCTTTTTATCACGGGAAAAGAAATCAGCCCAAGACAACTTAACCGGCAGAAATATATTTTTTTGAAAAAATCCCTAAGCCCCGGGTTCACAATTTCATCAAAAATCTGACTTTCGGCCATTCACTCAGAAATGGTGCCAAACGGTTGCAAATGCTCCCCTGAGAGGTTTGGCAGTCGAAACAGAAGGCTTTTTAATACGGGAAAAGAAATCAGCCCAAGACAACTTAACCGGCAGAAATATATTTTTTTGAAAAAATCCCTAAGCCCCGGGGTCACAATTTCATCAAAAATCTGACTTTCGGCCATTCACTCAAAAATGGTGCCAAACGGTTGCAAATGTTCCCCTGAGAGGTTTGGCGGTCGAAACAGAAGGCTTTTTATCACGGGAAAAGAAATCAGCCCAAGACAACTTAACCGGCAGAAATATATTTTTTTGAAAAAATCCCTAAGCCCCGGGGTCACAATTTCATCAAAAATCTGACTTTCGGCCATTCACTCAAAAATGGTGCCAAACGGAAAAGAAATCAGCCTACGACAACTTAATCGGCAGAAAAATATTTTTTTGAAAAAATCCCTAAGCCCCGGGGTCACCATTTCATCAAAAATCTGACTTTCGGCCATTCACTCAAAAATGGTGCCAAACGGTTGCAAATGCTCCCCTGAGAGGTTTGGCGGTCGAAACAGAAGGCTTTTTATCACGGGAAAAGAAATCAGCCCAAGACAACTTAATCGGCAGAAACATATTTTTTTGAAAAAATCCCTAAGCCCCGGGGTCACAATTTCATCAAAAATCTGACTTTCGGCCATTCACTCAAAAATGGTGCCAAACGGTTGCAAATGCTCCCCTGAGAGGTTTGGCGGTCGAAACAGAAGGCTTTTTATCACGGGAAAAGAAATCAGCCCTCGACAACTTAATCGGCAGAAAAATATTTTTTTGAAAAAATCCCTAAGCCCCGGGGTCACAATTTCAAGAAAAATCTGACTTTCCCCAATTCACTCAAAAATGGTGCCAAACGGTTGCAAATGCTCCCCTGAGTGGTTTGGCGGTCGAAACAGAAGGCTTTTTATCACGGGAAAAGAAATCAGCCCAAGACAACTTAACCGGCAGAAATATATTTTTTTGAAAAAATCCCTAAGCCCCGGGTTCACAATTTCATCAAAAATCTGACTTTCGGCCATTCACTCAAAAATGGTGCCAAACGGTTGCAAATGCTCCCCTGAGAGGTTTGGCAGTCGAAACAGAAGGCTTTTTATCACGGGAAAAGAAATCAGCCCTCGACAACTTAATCGGCAGAAAAATATTTTTTTGAAAAAAATCCTTAAGCCCAGGGGGCACAATTTCATCAAAAATCTGGCTTTCGGCCATTCACTCAAAAATGGTGCCAAACGTTTGCAAATGTTCCCCTGAGAGGTTTGGCGGTCGAAACAGAAGGCTTTTTATCACGGGAAAAGAAATCAGCCCAAGACAACTTAACCGGCAGAAATATATTTTTTTGAAAAAATCCCTAAGCCCCGGGGTCACAATTTCATCAAAAATCTGACTTTCGGCCATTCACTCAAAAATGGTGCCAAACGGAAAAGAAATCAGCCTACGACAACTTAATCGGCAGAAAAATATTTTTTTGAAAAAATCCCTAAGCCCCGGGGTCACTATTTCATCAAAAATCTGACTTTCGGCCATTCACTCAAAAATGGTGCCAAACGGATGCAAAGGCTCCCCTGAGAGGTTTGGCGGTCGAAACAGAAGGCTTTTTATCACGGGAAAAGAAATCAGCCCAAGACAACTTAACCGGCAGAAATATATTTTTTTGAAAAAATCCCTAAGCCCCGGGGTCACAATTTCATCAAAAATCTGACTTTCGGCAATTCACTCAAAAATGGTGCCAAACGGAAAAGAAATCAGCCCTGGACAACATAACCGGCAGAAAATTATTTTTTTGAAAAAATCCTTAAGCCCCGGGTTCACAATTTCATCAAAAATCTGACTTTCGGCCATTCACTCAAAAATGGTGCCAAACGGTTGCAAATGCTCCCCTGAGAGGTTTGGCGGTCGAAACAGAAGGCTTTTTATCACGAGAAAAGAAATCAGCCCAAGACAACTTAATCGGCAGAAAAATATTTTTTTGAAAAAATCCCTAAGCCCCGGGGTGACAATTTCATCAAAAATCTGACTTTCGGCCATTCACTCAAAAATGGTGCCAAATGGAAAAGAAATCAGCCCTCGACAACTTAATCGGCAGAAAAATATTTTTTTGAAAAAATCCCTAAGCCCCGGGGTCACAATTTCATCAAAAATCTGACTTTCGGCCATTCACTCAAAAATGGTGCGAAACGGTTGCAAATGCTCCCCTGAGAGGTTTGGCGGTCGAAACAGAAGGCTTTTTATCACGGGAAAAGAAATCAGCCCAAGACAACTTAACCGGCAGAAATATATTTTTTTGAAAAAATCCCTAAGCCCCGGGGTCACAATTTAATCAAAAATCTGACTTTCGGCCATTCACTCAAAAATGGTGCCAAAGGGTTGCAAGTGCTCCCCTGAGAGGTTTGGCGGTCGAAACAGTCGGCTTTTTATCACGGGAAAAGAAATCAGCCCAAGACAACTTAATCGGCAAAAAAAAAATATTTTTTTGAAAAAATCCCTAAGCCCCGGGGTCACAATTTCATCAAAAATCTGACTTTCGGCAATTCACTCAAAAATGGTGCCAAACGGAAAAGAAATCAGCCCTGGACAACATAACCGACAGAAAATTATTTTTTTGAAAAAATCCCTAAGCCCCGGGTTCACAATTTCATCAAAAATCTGACTTTCGGCCATTCACTCAAAAATAGTGCCAAACGGTTGCAAATGCTCCCCTGAGTGGTTTGGCGGTCGAAACAGAAGGCTTTTCATCACGGGAAAGGAAATCAGCCCAAGACAACTTAACCGGCAGGAAAATATTTTTTTGAAAAAATCCCTAAGCCCCGGGGTCACAATTTCATCAAAAATCTGACTTTCGGCCATTCACTCAAAAATGGTGCCAAACGGTTGCAAATGCTCCCCTGAGAGGTTTGGAGGTCAAAACAGAAGGCTTTTCATCACGGGAAAAGAAATCAGCCCTCGACAACTTAATCGGCAGAAAAATATTTTTTTGAAAAAATCCCGAAGCCCCGCGGTCACAATTTCATCAAAAATCTGACTTTCGGCAATTCACTCAAAAATGGTGCCAAACGGTTGCAAATGCTCTCCTGAGAGGTTTGGTAGTCGAAACAGAAGGCTTTTTATCACGGGAAAAGAAATCAGCCCAAGACAACTTAACCAGCAGAAATATATTTTTTTGAAAAAATCCCTAAGCCCCGGGTTCACAATTTCATCAAAAATCTGACCTTCGGCCATTCACTCAAAAATGGTGCCAAACGGTTTCAAATGCTCTCCTGAGAGGTTTGGTAGTCGAAACAGAAGGCTTTTTATCACGGGAAAAGAAATCAGCCCTCGACAACTTAATCGGCAGAAAAATATTTTTTGAAAAAATCCCTAAGCCCAGGGGGCACAATTTCATCAAAAATCTGGCTTTCGGCCATTCACTCAAAAATGGTGCCAAACGTTTGCAAATGCTCCCCTGAGAGGTTTGGCGGTCGAAACAGAAGGCTTTTTATCACGGGAAAAGAAATCAGCCCAAGACAACTTAACCGGCAGAAATATATTTTTTTGAAAAAATCCCTAAGCCCCGGGGCCACAATTTCATCAAAAATCTGACTTTCGGCCATTCACTCAAAAATGGTGCCAAACGGTTGCAAATGCTCCCCTGAGAGGTTTGGCGGTCGAAACAGAAGGCTTTTTATCACGGGAAAAGAAATCAGCCCAAGACAACTTAACGGGCAGAAATATATTTTTTTGAAAAAATCCCTAAGCCCCGGGGTCACAATTTCATCAAAAATCTGACTTTCGGCCATTCACTCAAAAATGGTGCCAAAGGGTTGCAAATGCTCCCCTGAGAGGTTTGGTGGTCGAAACAGAAGGCTTTTTGTCACGGGAAAAGAAATCAGCCCAAGACAACTTAATCGGCAGAAAAATATTTTTTTGAAAAAATCCCTAAGCCGGGGTCACAATTTCATCAAAAATCTGACTTTCGGCCATTCACTCAAAAATGGTGCCAAACGGATACAAATGCTCCCCTGAGAGGTTTGGCGGTCGAAACAGAAGGCTTTTTATCACGGGAAAAGAAATCAGCCCAAGACAACTTAACCGGCAGAAATATATTTTTTTGAAAAAATCCCTAAGCCCCGGGGTCACAATTTCATCAAAAATCTGACTTTCGGCAATTCACTCAAAAATGGTGCCAAACGGAAAAGAAATCAGCCCTGGACAACATAACCGGCAGAAAATTATTTTTTTGAAAAAATCCCTAAGCCCCGGGTTCACAATTTCATCAAAAATCTGACTTTCGGCCATTCTCTCAAAAATGGTGCCAAACGGTTGCAAATGCTCCCCTGCGAGGTTTGGCGATCGAAACAGAAGGCTTTTTATCACGGGAAAAGAAATCAGCCCAAGACAACTTAATCGGCAGAAAAATATTTTTTTGAAAAAATCCCTAAGCCCCGGGGTCACAATTTCATCAAAAATCTGACTTTCGGCCATTCACTCAAAAATGGTGCCAAACGGAAAAGAAATCAGCCCTCGACAACTTAATCGGCAGAAAAATATTTTTTTGAAAAAATCCCTAAGCCCCGGGGTCACAATTTCATCAAAAATCTGACTTTCGGCCATTCACTCAAAAATGGTGCGAAACGGTTGCAAATGCTCCCCTGAGAGGTTTGGCGGTCGAAACAGAAGGCTTTTTATCACGGGAAAAGAAATCAGCCCTGGACAACATAACCGACAGAAAATTATTTTTTTGAAAAAATCCCTAAGCCCCGGGTTCACAATTTCATCAAAAATCTGACTTTCGGCCATTCACTCAAAAATGGTGCCAAACGGTTGCAAATGCTCCCCTGAGAGGTTTGGCGGTCGAAACAGAAGGCTTTTCATCACGGGAAAAGAAATCAGCCCTTGACAACTTAATCGGCAGGAAAATATTTTTTTGAAAAAATCCCTAAGCCCCGGGGTCACAATTTCATCAAAAATCTGACTTTCGGCAATTCACTCAAAAATGGTGCCAAACGGTTGCAAATGCTCCCCTGAGAGGTTTGGCGGTCGAAACAGAAGGCTTTTCATCAAGGGAAAAGAAATCAGCCCTTGACAACTTAATCGGCAGGAAAATATTTTTTTGAAAAAATCCCTAAGCCCCCAGGGTCACAATTTCATCAAAAATCTGACTTTCGGCCATTCACTCAAAAATGGTGCCAAACGGAAAAGAAATCAGCCCTGGACAACATAACCGGCAGAAAAATATTTTTTTGAAAAAATCCCTAAGCCCCGGGGTCACAATTTCAAGAAAAATTTGACTTTCCCCAATTCACTCAAAATTGGTGCCAAACGGTTGCAAATGCTCCCCTGAGTGGTTTGGCGGTCGAAACAGAAGGCTTTTCATCACGGGAAAGGAAATCAGCCCAAGACAACTTAACCGGCAGGAAAATATTTTTTTGAAAAAATCCCTAAGCCCCAGGGTCACAATTTCATCAAAAATCTGACTTTCGGCCATTCACTCAAAAATGGTGCCAAACGGTTGCAAATGCTCCCCTGAGAGGTTTGGAGGTCAAAACAGAAGGCTTTTCATCACGGGAAAAGAAATCAGCACTCGACAACTTAATCGGCAGAAAAATATTTTTTTGAAAAAATCCCTAAGCCCCGGGGTCACAATTTCATCAAAAATCTGACTTTCGGCAATTCACTCAAAAATGGTGCCAAACGGTTGCAAATGCTCCCCTGAGTGGTTTGGCGGTCGAAACAG
The DNA here is from genome assembly GCF_965112155.1 of Podarcis liolepis. Classification (NCBI taxonomy): domain Eukaryota; kingdom Metazoa; phylum Chordata; class Lepidosauria; order Squamata; family Lacertidae; genus Podarcis; species Podarcis liolepis. The sequence goes on along the minus strand of NW_028148797.1, from coordinate 580,343 downwards.
AAGGCTTTTTATCACGGGAAAAGAAATCAGCCCAAGACAACTTAACCGGCAGAAATATATTTTTTTGAAAAAATCCCTAAGCTCCGGGTTCACAATTTCATCAAAAATCTGACCTTCGGCCATTCACTCAAAAATGGTGCCAAACGGTTGCAAATGTTCCCCTGAGAGGTTTGGCAGTCGAAACAGAAGGCTTTTTATCACGGGAAAAGAAATCAGCCCTCGACAACTTAATGGGCAGAAAAATATTTTTTTGAAAAAAACCCTAAGCCCAGGGGGCACAATTTCATCAAAAATCTGGCTTTCGGCCATTCACTCAAAAATGGTGCCAAACGTTTGCAAATGCTCCCCTGAGAGGTTTGGCGGTCGAAACAGAAGGCTTTTTTTCACGGGAAAAGAAATCAGCCCAAGACAACTTAACCGGCAGAAATATATTTTTTTGAAAAAATCCCTAAGCCCCGGGGTCACAATTTCATCAAAAATCTGACTTTCGGCCATTCACTCAAAAATGGTGCCAAAGGGTTGCAAATGCTCCCCTGAGAGGTTTGGCGGTCGAAACAGAAGGCTTTTTGTCACGGGAAAAGAAATCAGCCCAAGACAACTTAATCGGCAGAAAAATATTTTTTTGAAAAAATCCCTAAGCCCCGGGGTCACAATTTCATCAAAAATCTGACTTTCGGCCATTCACTCAAAAATGGTGCCAAACGGATACAAATGCTCCCCTGAGAGGTTTGGCGGTCGTAACAGAAGGCTTTTTATCACGGGAAAAGAAATCAGCCCAAGACAACTTAACCGGCAGAAATATATTTTTTTGAAAAAATCCCTAAGCCCCGGGGTCACAATTTCATCAAAAATCTGACTTTCGGCAATTCACTCAAAAATGGTGCCAAACGGAAAAGAAATCAGCCCTCGACAACATAACCGGCAGATAATTATTTTTTTGAAAAAAACCCTAAGCCCCGGGTTCACAATTTCATCAAAAATCTGACTTTCGGCCATTCACTCAAAAATGGTGCCAAACGGTTGCAAATGCTCCCCTGCGAGGTTTGGCGATTGAAACAGAAGGCTTTTTATCACGGGAAAAGAAATCAGCCCAAGACAACTTAACCGGCAGAAAAATATTTTTTTCAAAAAAATCCCTAAGCCCCGGGGTCACAATTTCATCAAAAATCTGACTTTCGGCCATTCACTCAAAAATGGTGCCAAACGGTTGCAAATGCTCCCCTGAGAGGTTTGGCGGTCGAAACAGAAGGCTTTTTATCAGGGGAAAAGAAATCAGCCCAAGACAACTTAACGGACAGAAATATATTTTTTTGAAAAAATCCCTAAGCCCCGGGGTCACAATTTCATCAAAAATCTGACTTTCGGCCATTCACTCAAAAATGGTGCCGAAGGATTGCAAACCTGAGAGGTTTGGCGGTCGAAACAGAAGGCTTTTTGTCACGGGAAAAGATATCAGCCCAAGACAACTTAACCGGCAGAAATCTATTTTTTTGAAAAAATCCCTAAGCCCCGGGGTCACAATTTCATCAAAAATCTGACTTTCGGCAATTCACTCAAAAATGGTGCCAAACGGAAAAGAAATCAGCCCTGGACAACATAACCGGCAGAAAATTATTTTTTTGAAAAAATCCCTAAGCCCCGGGTTCACAATTTCATCAAAAATCTGACTTTCGGCCATTCACTCAAAAATGGTGCCAAACGGTTGCAAATGCTCCCCTGCGAGGTTTGGCGATCGAAACAGAAGGCTTTTTATCACGGGAAAAGAAATCAGCCCAAGACAACTTAATCGGCAGAAAAATATTTTTTTGAAAAAATCCCTAAGCCCCGGGGTCACAATTTCATCAAAAATCTGACTTTCGGCCATTCACTCAAAAATGGTGCCAAACGGAAAAGAAATCAGCCCTCGACAACTTAATCGGCAGAAAAATATTTTTTTGAAAAAATCCCTAAGCCCCGGGGTCACAATTTCATCAAAAATCTGACTTTCGGCCATTCACTCAAAAATGGTGCGAAACGGTTGCAAATGCTCCCCTGAGAGGTTTGGCGGTCGAAACAGAAGGCTTTTCATCACGGGAAAAGAAATCAGCCCAGACAACTTAATCGGCAGGAAAATATTTTTTTGAAAAAATCCCTAAGCCCCGGGGTCACAATTTCATCAAAAATCTGACTTTCGGCAATTCACTCAAAAATGGTGCCAAACGGTTGCAAATGCTCCCCTGAGAGGTTTGGCGGTCGAAACAGAAGGCTTTTCATCACGGGAAAAGAAATCAGCCCTTGACAACTTAATCGGCAGGAAAATATTTTTTTGAAAAAATCCCTAAGCCCCCAGGGTCACAATTTCATCAAAAATCTGACTTTCGGCAATTCACTCAAAAATGGTGCCAAACGGAAAAGAAATCAGCCCTGGACAACATAACCGGCAGAAAAATATTTTTTTGAAAAAATCCCTAAGCCCCGGGGTCACAATTTCAAGAAAAATTTGACTTTCCCCAATTCACTCAAAATTGGTGCCAAACGGTTGCAAATGCTCCCCTGAGTGGTTTGGCGGTCGAAACAGAAGGCTTTTCATCACGGGAAAGGAAATCAGCCCAAGACAACTTAACCGGCAGGAAAATATTTTTTTGAAAAAATCCCTAAGCCCCGGGGTCACAATTTCATCAAAAATCTGACTTTCGGCAATTCACTCAAAAATGGTGCCAAACGGTTGCAAATGCTCCCCTGAGAGGTTTGGCGGTCGAAACAGAAGGCTTTTTGTCACGGGAAAAGAAATCAGCCCTCGACAACTTAATCGGCAGAAAAATATTTTTTTGAAAAAATCCCTAAGCCCCGGGGTCACAATTTCATCAAAAATCTGACTTTCGGCAATTCACTCAAAAATGGTGCCAAACGGTTGCAAATGCTCCCCTGAGAGGTTTGGCGGTCGAAACAGAAGGCTTTTTGTCACGGGAAAAGAAATCAGCCCAAGACAACTTAATCGGCAGAAAAATATTTTTTTGAAAAAATCCCTAAGCCCCGGGGTCACAATTTCATCAAAAATCTGACTTTCGGCCATTCACTCAAAAATGGTGCCAAACGGATACAAATGCTCCCCTGAGAGGTTTGGCGGTCGAAACAGAAGGCTTTTTATCACGGGAAAAGAAATCAGCCCAAGACAACTTAACCGGCAGAAATATATTTTTTTGAAAAAATCCCTAAGCCCCGGGGTCACAATTTCATCAAAAATCTGACTTTCGGCAATTCACTCAAAAATGGTGCCAAACGGAAAAGAAATCAGCCCTGGACAACATAACCGGCAGAAAATTATTTTTTGAAAAAATCCCTAAGCCCCGGGTTCACAATTTCATCAAAAATCTGACTTTCGGCCATTCTCTCAAAAATGGTGCCAAACGGTTGCAAATGCTCCCCTGCGAGGTTTGGCGATCGAAACAGAAGGCTTTTTATCACGGGAAAAGAAATCAGCCCAAGACAACTTAATCGGCAGAAAAATATTTTTTTGAAAAAATCCCTAAGCCCCGGGGTCACAATTTCATCAAAAATCTGACTTTCGGCCATTCACTCAAAAATGGTGCCAAACGGAAAAGAAATCAGCCCTCGACAACTTAATCGGCAGAAAAATATTTTTTTGAAAAAATCCCTAAGCCCCGGGGTCACAATTTCATCAAAAATCTGACTTTCGGCCATTCACTCAAAAATGGTGCGAAACGGTTGCAAATGCTCCCCTGAGAGGTTTGGCGGTCGAAACAGAAGGCTTTTCATCACGGGAAAAGAAATCAGCCCTGGACAACATAACCGACAGAAAATTATTTTTTTGAAAAAATCCCTAAGCCCCGGGTTCACAATTTCATCAAAAATCTGACTTTCGGCCATTCACTCAAAAATGGTGCCAAACGGTTGCAAATGCTCCCCTGAGAGGTTTGGCGGTCGAAACAGAAGGCTTTTCATCACGGGAAAAGAAATCAGCCCTTGACAACTTAATCGGCAGGAAAATATTTTTTTGAAAAAATCCCTAAGCCCCCAGGGTCACAATTTCATCAAAAATCTGACTTTCGGCCATTCACTCAAAAATGGTGCCAAACGGAAAAGAAATCAGCCCTGGACAACATAACCGGCAGAAAAATATTTTTTTTAAAAAATCCCTAAGCCCCGGGGTCACAATTTCAAGAAAAATTTGACTTTCCCCAATTCACTCAAAATTGGTGCCAAACGGTTGCAAATGCTCCCCTGAGTGGTTTGGCGGTCGAAACAGAAGGCTTTTCATCACGGGAAAGGAAATCAGCCCAAGACAACTTAACCGGCAGGAAAATATTTTTTTGAAAAAATCCCTAAGCCCCAGGGTCACAATTTCATCAAAAATCTGACTTTCGGCCATTCACTCAAAAATGGTGCCAAAGGGTTGCAAATGCTCCCCTGAGAGGTTTGGCGGTCGAAACAGAAGGCTTTTTGTCACGGGAAAAGAAATCAGCCCAAGACAACTTAATCGGCAGAAAAATATTTTTTTGAAAAAATCCCTAAGCCCCGGGGTCACAATTTCATCAAAAATCTGACTTTCGGCCATTCACTCAAAAATGGTGCCAAACGGATACAAATGCTCCCCTGAGAGGTTTGGCGGTCGTAACAGAAGGCTTTTTATCACGGGAAAAGAAATCAGCCCAAGACAACTTAACCGGCAGAAATATATTTTTTTGAAAAAATCCCTAAGCCCCGGGGTCACAATTTCATCAAAAATCTGACTTTCGGCAATTCACTCAAAAATGGTGCCAAACGGAAAAGAAATCAGCCCTGGACAACATAACCGGCAGATAATTATTTTTTTGAAAAAAACCCTAAGCCCCGGGTTCACAATTTCATCAAAAATCTGACTTTCGGCCATTCACTCAAAAATGGTGCCAAACGGTTGCAAATGCTCCCCTGCGAGGTTTGGCGATTGAAACAGAAGGCTTTTTATCACGGGAAAAGAAATCAGCCCAAGACAACTTAACCGGCAGAAAAATATTTTTTTGAAAAAATCCCTAAGCCCCGGGGTCACAATTTCAAGAAAAATTTGACTTTCCCCAATTCACTCAAAATTGGTGCCAAACGGTTGCAAATGCTCCCCTGAGAGGTTTGGCGGTCGAAACAGAAGGCTTTTTATCAGGGGAAAAGAAATCAGCCCAAGACAACTTAACGGACAGAAATATATTTTTTTGAAAAAATCCCTAAGCCCCGGGGTCACAATTTCATCAAAAATCTGACTTTCGGCCAATCACTCAAAAATGGTGCCGAAGGGTTGCAAACCTGAGAGGTTTGGCGGTCGAAACAGAAGGCTTTTTGTCACGGGAAAAGATATCAGCCCAAGACAACTTAACCGGCAGAAATCTATTTTTTTGAAAAAATCCCTAAGCCCCGGGGTCACAATTTCATCAAAAATCTGACTTTCAGCAATTCACTCAAAAATGGTGCCAAACGGAAAAGAAATCAGCCCTGGACAACATAACCGGCAGAAAATTATTTTTTTGAAAAAATCCCTAAGCCCCGGGTTCACAATTTCATCAAAAATCTGACTTTCGGCCATTCACTCAAAAATGGTGCCAAACGGTTGCAAATGCTCCCCTGCGAGGTTTGGCGATCGAAACAGAAGGCTTTTTATCACGGGAAAAGAAATCAGCCCAAGACAACTTAATCGGCAGAAAAATATTTTTTTGAAAAAATCCCTAAGCCCCGGGGTCACAATTTCATCAAAAATCTGACTTTCGGCCATTCACTCAAAAATGGTGCCAAACGGAAAAGAAATCAGCCCTGGACAACATAACCGGCAGAAAAATATTTTTTTGAAAAAATCCCTAAGCCCCGGGGTCACAATTTCAAGAAAAATTTGACTTTCCCCAATTCACTCAAAATTGGTGCCAAACGGTTGCAAATGCTCCCCTGAGTGGTTTGGCGGTCGAAACAGAAGGCTTTTCATCACGGGAAAAGAAATCAGCCCTCGACAACTTAATCGGCAGAAAAATATTTTTTTGAAAAAATCCCTAAGCCCCGGGGTCACAATTTCATCAAAAATCTGACTTTCGGCAATTCACTCAAAAATGGTGCCAAACGGTTGCAAATGCTCCCCTGAGAGGTTTGGCGGTCGAAACAGAAGGCTTTTTGTCACGGGAAAAGAAATCAGCCCAAGACAACTTAATCGGCAGAAAAATATTTTTTTGAAAAAATCCCTAAGCCCCGGGGTCACAATTTCATCAAAAATCTGACTTTCGGCCATTCACTCAAAAATGGTGCCAAACGGATACAAATGCTCCCCTGAGAGGTTTGGCGGTCGAAACAGAAGGCTTTTTATCACGGGAAAAGAAATCAGCCCAAGACAACTTAACCGGCAGAAATATATTTTTTTGAAAAAATCCCTAAGCCCCGGGTTCACAATTTCATCAAAAATCTGACTTTCGGCCATTCACTCAAAAATGGTGCCAAACGGTTGCAAATGCTCCCCTGCGAGGTTTGGCGATCGAAACAGAAGGCTTTTTATCACGGGAAAAGAAATCAGCCCAAGACAACTTAACCGGCAGAAAAATATTTTTTTCAAAAAAATCCCTAAGCCCCGGGGTCACAATTTCATCAAAAATCTGACTTTCGGCCATTCACTCAAAAATGGTGCCAAACGGTTGCAAATGCTCCCCTGAGAGGTTTGGCGGTCGAAACAGAAGGCTTTTTATCAGGGGAAAAGAAATCAGCCCAAGACAACTTAACGGACAGAAATATATTTTTTTGAAAAAATCCCTAAGCCCCGGGGTCACAATTTCATCAAAAATCTGACTTTCGGCCATTCACTCAAAAATGGTGCCGAAGGGTTGCAAATGCTCCCCTGCGAGGTTTGGCGATTGAAACAGAAGGCTTTTTATCACGGGAAAAGAAATCAGCCCAAGACAACTTAACCGGCAGAAAAATATTTTTTTGAAAAAATCCCTAAGCCCCGGGGTCACAATTTGAAGAAAAATTTGACTTTCCCCAATTCACTCAAAATTGGTGCCAAACGGTTGCAAATGCTCCCCTGAGAGGTTTGGCGGTCGAAACAGAAGGCTTTTTATCAGGGGAAAAGAAATCAGCCCAAGACAACTTAACGGACAGAAATATATTTTTTTGAAAAAATCCCTAAGCCCCGGGGTCACAATTTCATCAAAAATCTGACTTTCGGCCAATCACTCAAAAATGGTGCCGAAGGGTTGCAAACCTGAGAGGTTTGGCGGTCGAAACAGAAGGCTTTTTGTCACGGGAAAAGATATCAGCCCAAGACAACTTAACCGGCAGAAATCTATTTTTTTGAAAAAATCCCTAAGCCCCGGGGTCACAATTTCATCAAAAATCTGACTTTCAGCAATTCACTCAAAAATGGTGCCAAACGGAAAAGAAATCAGCCCTGGACAACATAACCGGCAGAAAATTATTTTTTTGAAAAAATCCCTAAGCCCCGGGTTCACAATTTCATCAAAAATCTGACTTTCGGCCATTCACTCAAAAATGGTGCCAAACGGTTGCAAATGCTCCCCTGCGAGGTTTGGCGATCGAAACAGAAGGCTTTTTATCACGGGAAAAGAAATCAGCCCAAGACAACTTAATCGGCAGAAAAATATTTTTTTGAAAAAATCCCTAAGCCCCGGGGTCACAATTTCATCAAAAATCTGACTTTCGGCCATTCACTCAAAAATGGTGCCAAACGGAAAAGAAATCAGCCCTCGACAACTTAATCGGCAGAAAAATATTTTTTTGAAAAAATCCCTAAGCCCCGGGGTCACAATTTCATCAAAAATCTGACTTTCGGCCATTCACTCAAAAATGGTGCGAAACGGTTGCAAATGCTCCCCTGAGAGGTTTGGCGGTCGAAACAGAAGCCTTTTTATCACGGGAAAAGAAATCAGCCCTGGACAACATAACCGACAGAAAATTATTTTTTTGAAAAAATCCCTAAGCCCCGGGTTCACAATTTCATCAAAAATCTGACTTTCGGCCATTCACTCAAAAATGGTGCCAAACGGTTGCAAATGCTCCCCTGAGAGGTTTGGCGGTCGAAACAGAAGGCTTTTCATCACGGGAAAAGAAATCAGCCCTTGACAACTTAATCGGCAGGAAAATATTTTTTTGAAAAAATCCCTAAGCCCCGGGGTCACAATTTCATCAAAAATCTGACTTTCGGCAATTCACTCAAAAATGGTGCCAAACGGTTGCAAATGCTCCCCTGAGAGGTTTGGCGGTCGAAACAGAAGGCTTTTCATCACGGGAAAAGAAATCAGCCCTTGACAACTTAATCGGCAGGAAAATATTTTTTTGAAAAAATCCCTAAGCCCCCAGGGTCACAATTTCATCAAAAATCTGACTTTCGGCCATTCACTCAAAAATGGTGCCAAACGGAAAAGAAATCAGCCCTGGACAACATAACCGGCAGAAAAATATTTTTTTGAAAAAATCCCTAAGCCCCGGGGTCACAATTTCAAGAAAAATTTGACTTTCCCCAATTCACTCAAAATTGGTGCCAAACGGTTGCCAATGCTCCCCTGAGTGGTTTGGCGGTCGAAACAGAAGGCTTTTCATCACGGGAAAGGAAATCAGCCCAAGACAACTTAACCGGCAGGAAAATATTTTTTTGAAAAAATCCCTAAGCCCCGGGGTCACAATTTCATCAAAAATCTGACTTTCGGCCATTCACTCAAAAATGGTGCCAAACGGTTGCAAATGCTCCCCTGAGAGGTTTGGAGGTCAAAACAGAAGGCTTTTCATCACGGGAAAAGAAATCAGCCCTCGACAACTTAATCGGCAGAAAAATATTTTTTTGAAAAAATCCCTAAGCCCCGGGGTCACAATTTCATCAAAAATCTGACTTTCGGCAATTCACTCAAAAATGGTGCCAAACGGTTGCAAATGCTCCCCTGAGAGGTTTGGCGGTCGAAACAGAAGGCTTTTTGTCACGGGAAAAGAAATCAGCCCAAGACAACTTAATCGGCAGAAAAATATTTTTTTGAAAAAATCCCTAAGCCCCGGGGTCACAATTTCATCAAAAATCTGACTTTCGGCCATTCACTCAAAAATGGTGCCAAACGGATACAAATGCTCCCCTGAGAGGTTTGGCGGTCGAAACAGAAGGCTTTTTATCACGGGAAAAGAAATCAGCCCAAGACAACTTAACCGGCAGAAATATATTTTTTTGAAAAAATCTCTAAGCCCCGGGTTCACAATTTCATCAAAAATCTGACTTTCGGCCATTCACTCAAAAATGGTGCCAAACGGTTGCAAATGCTCCCCTGCGAGGTTTGGCGATCGAAACAGAAGGCTTTTTATCACGGGAAAAGAAATCAGCCCAAGACAACTTAACCGGCAGAAAAATATTTTTTTCAAAAAAATCCCTAAGCCCCGGGGTCACAATTTCATCAAAAATCTGACTTTCGGCCATTCACTCAAAAATGGTGCCAAACGGTTGCAAATGCTCCCCTGAGAGGTTTGGCGGTCGAAACAGAAGGCTTTTTATCAGGGGAAAAGAAATCAGCCCAAGACAACTTAACGGACAGAAATATATTTTTTTGAAAAAATCCCTAAGCCCCGGGGTCACAATTTCATCAAAAATCTGACTTTCGGCCATTCACTCAAAAATGGTGCCGAAGGGTTGCAAATGCTCCCCTGAGAGGTTTGGCGGTCGAAACAGAAGGCTTTTTGTCACGGGAAAAGATATCAGCCCAAGACAACTTAATCGGCAGAAAAATATTTTTTTGAAAAAATCCCTAAGCCCCGGGGTCACAATTTCATCAAAAATCTGACTTTCGGCCATTCACTCAAAAATGGTGCCAAATGGAAAAGAAATCAGCCCTCGACAACTTAAACGGCAGAAAAGTATTTTTTTGAAAAAATCCCTAAGCCCCGGGGTCACAATTTCATCAAAAATCTGACTTTCGGCCATTCACTCAAAAATGGTGCCAAACGGTTGCAAATGCTCCCCTGAGAGGTTTGGTGGTCGAAACAGAAGGCTTTTTATCACGGGAAAAGAAATCAGCCCAAGACAACTTAATCGGCAGAAACATATTTTTTTGAAAAAATCCCTAAGCCCCGGGGTCACAATTTCATCAAAAATCTGACTTTCGGCCATTCACTCAAAAATGGTGCCAAATGGAAAAGAAATCAGCCCTCGACAACTTAATCGGCAGAAAAGTATTTTTTTGAAAAAATCCCTAAGCCCCGGGGTCACAATTTCATCAAAAATCTGACTTTCGGCCATTCACTCAAAAATGGTGCCAAACGGTTGCAAATGCTCCCCTGAGAGGTTTGGCGGTCGAAACAGAAGGCTTTTTATCACGGGAAAAGAAATCAGCCCAAGACAACTTAACCGGCAGAAATATTTTTGAAAAAATCCCTAAGCCCCGGGGTCACAATTTCATCAAAAATCTGACTTTCGGCCATTCACTCAAAAATGGTGCCAAACGGAAAAGAAATCAGCCCTCAACAACTTAATCGGCAGAAAAATATTTTTTTGAAAAAATCCCTAAGCCCCGGGGTCACAATTTCATCAAAAATCTGACTTTCGGCCATTCACTCAAAAATGGTGCCAAACGGATGCAAATGCTCCCCTGAGAGGTTTGGCTGTCGAAACAGAAGGCTTTTTATCACGGGAAAAGAAATCAGCCCAAGACAACTTAACCGGCAGAAAAATATTTTTTTGAAAAAATCTCTAAGCTCCGGGGTCACAATTTCATCAAAAATCTGACTTTCGGCAATTCACTCAAAAATGGTGCCAAACGGAAAAGAAATCAGCCCTGGACAACATAACCGGCAGATAATTATTTTTTTGAAAAAAACCCTAAGCCCCGGGTTCACAATTTCATCAAAAATCTGACTTTCGGCCATTCACTCAAAAATGGTGCCAAACGGTTGCAAATGCTCCCCTGCGAGGTTTGGCGATTGAAACAGAAGGCTTTTTATCACGGGAAAAGAAATCAGCCCAAGACAACTTAACCGGCAGAAAAATATTTTTTTGAAAAAATCCCTAAGCCCCGGGGTCACAATTTCAAGAAAAATTTGACTTTCCCCAATTCACTCAAAATTGGTGCCAAACGGTTGCAAATGCTCCCCTGAGAGGTTTGGCGGTCGAAACAGAAGGCTTTTTATCAGGGGAAAAGAAATCAGCCCAAGACAACTTAACGGACAGAAATATATTTTTTTGAAAAAATCCCTAAGCCCCGGGGTCACAATTTCATCAAAAATCTGACTTTCGGCCAATCACTCAAAAATGGTGCCGAAGGGTTGCAAACCTGAGAGGTTTGGCGGTCGAAACAGAAGGCTTTTTGTCACGGGAAAAGATATCAGCCCAAGACAACTTAACCGGCAGAAATCTATTTTTTTGAAAAAATCCCTAAGCCCCGGGGTCACAATTTCATCAAAAATCTGACTTTCAGCAATTCACTCAAAAATGGTGCCAAACGGAAAAGAAATCAGCCCTGGACAACATAACCGGCAGAAAATTATTTTTTTGAAAAAATCCCTAAGCCCCGGGTTCACAATTTCATCAAAAATCTGACTTTCGGCCATTCACTCAAAAATGGTGCCAAACGGTTGCAAATGCTCCCCTGCGAGGTTTGGCGATCGAAACAGAAGGCTTTTTATCACGGGAAAAGAAATCAGCCCAAGACAACTTAATCGGCAGAAAAATATTTTTTTGAAAAAATCCCTAAGCCCCGGGGTCACAATTTCATCAAAAATCTGACTTTCGGCCATTCACTCAAAAATGGTGCCAAACGGAAAAGAAATCAGCCCTGGACAACATAACCGGCAGAAAAATATTTTTTTGAAAAAATCCCTAAGCCCCGGGGTCACAATTTCAAGAAAAATTTGACTTTCCCCAATTCACTCAAAATTGGTGCCAAACGGTTGCAAATGCTCCCCTGAGTGGTTTGGCGGTCGAAACAGAAGGCTTTTCATCACGGGAAAAGAAATCAGCCCTCGACAACTTAATCGGCAGAAAAATATTTTTTTGAAAAAATCCCTAAGCCCCGGGGTCACAATTTCATCAAAAATCTGACTTTCGGCAATTCACTCAAAAATGGTGCCAAACGGTTGCAAATGCTCCCCTGAGAGGTTTGGCGGTCGAAACAGAAGGCTTTTTGTCACGGGAAAAGAAATCAGCCCAAGACAACTTAATCGGCAGAAAAATATTTTTTTGAAAAAATCCCTAAGCCCCGGGGTCACAATTTCATCAAAAATCTGACTTTCGGCCATTCACTCAAAAATGGTGCCAAACGGATACAAATGCTCCCCTGAGAGGTTTGGCGGTCGAAACAGAAGGCTTTTTATCACGGGAAAAGAAATCAGCCCAAGACAACTTAACCGGCAGAAATATATTTTTTTGAAAAAATCCCTAAGCCCCGGGTTCACAATTTCATCAAAAATCTGACTTTCGGCCATTCACTCAAAAATGGTGCCAAACGGTTGCAAATGCTCCCCTGCGAGATTTGGCGATCGAAACAGAAGGCTTTTTATCACGGGAAAAGAAATCAGCCCAAGACAACTTAACCGGCAGAAAAATATTTTTTTCAAAAAAATCCCTAAGCCCCGGGGTCACAATTTCATCAAAAATCTGACTTTCGGCCATTCACTCAAAAATGGTGCCAAACGGTTGCAAATGCTCCCCTGAGAGGTTTGGCGGTCGAAACAGAAGGCTTTTTATCAGGGGAAAAGAAATCAGCCCAAGACAACTTAACGGACAGAAATATATTTTTTTGAAAAAATCCCTAAGCCCCGGGGTCACAATTTCATCAAAAATCTGACTTTCGGCCATTCACTCAAAAATGGTGCCGAAGGGTTGCAAATGCTCCCCTGCGAGGTTTGGCGATTGAAACAGAAGGCTTTTTATCACGGGAAAAGAAATCAGCCCAAGACAACTTAACCGGCAGAAAAATATTTTTTTGAAAAAATCCCTAAGCCCCGGGGTCACAATTTGAAGAAAAATTTGACTTTCCCCAATTCACTCAAAATTGGTGCCAAACGGTTGCAAATGCTCCCCTGAGAGGTTTGGCGGTCGAAACAGAAGGCTTTTTATCAGGGGAAAAGAAATCAGCCCAAGACAACTTAACGGACAGAAATATATTTTTTTGAAAAAATCCCTAAGCCCCGGGGTCACAATTTCATCAAAAATCTGACTTTCGGCCAATCACTCAAAAATGGTGCCGAAGGGTTGCAAACCTGAGAGGTTTGGCGGTCGAAACAGAAGGCTTTTTGTCACGGGAAAAGATATCAGCCCAAGACAACATAACCGGCAGAAAATTATTTTTTTGAAAAAATCCCTAAGCCCCGGGTTCACAATTTCATCAAAAATCTGACTTTCGGCCATTCACTCAAAAATGGTGCCAAACGGTTGCAAATGCTCCCCTGCGAGGTTTGGCGATCGAAACAGAAGGCTTTTTATCACGGGAAAAGAAATCAGCCCAAGACAACTTAATCGGCAGAAAAATATTTTTTTGAAAAAATCCCTAAGCCCCGGGGTCACAATTTCATCAAAAATCTGACTTTCGGCCATTCACTCAAAAATGGTGCCAAACGGAAAAGAAATCAGCCCTCGACAACTTAATCGGCAGAAAAATATTTTTTTGAAAAAATCCCTAAGCCCCGGGGTCACAATTTCATCAAAAATCTGACTTTCGGCCATTCACTCAAAAATGGTGCGAAACGGTTGCAAATGCTCCCCTGAGAGGTTTGGCGGTCGAAACAGAAGCCTTTTTATCACGGGAAAAGAAATCAGCCCTGGACAACATAACCGACAGAAAATTATTTTTTTGAAAAAATCCCTAAGCCCCGGGTTCACAATTTCATCAAAAATCTGACTTTCGGCCATTCACTCAAAAATGGTGCCAAACGGTTGCAAATGCTCCCCTGAGAGGTTTGGCGGTCGAAACAGAAGGCTTTTCATCACGGGAAAAGAAATCAGCCCTTGACAACTTAATCGGCAGGAAAATATTTTTTTGAAAAAATCCCTAAGCCCCGGGGTCACAATTTCATCAAAAATCTGACTTTCGGCAATTCACTCAAAAATGGTGCCAAACGGTTGCAAATGCTCCCCTGAGAGGTTTGGCGGTCGAAACAGAAGGCTTTTCATCACGGGAAAAGAAATCAGCCCTTGACAACTTAATCGGCAGGAAAATATTTTTTTGAAAAAATCCCTAAGCCCCCAGGGTCACAATTTCATCAAAAATCTGACTTTCGGCCATTCACTCAAAAATGGTGCCAAACGGAAAAGAAATCAGCCCTGGACAACATAACCGGCAGAAAAATATTTTTTTGAAAAAATCCCTAAGCCCCGGGGTCACAATTTCAAGAAAAATTTGACTTTCCCCAATTCACTCAAAATTGGTGCCAAACGGTTGCAAATGCTCCCCTGAGTGGTTTGGCGGTCGAAACAGAAGGCTTTTCATCACGGGAAAGGAAATCAGCCCAAGACAACTTAACCGGCAGGAAAATATTTTTTTGAAAAAATCCCTAAGCCCCGGGGTCACAATTTCATCAAAAATCTGACTTTCGGCCATTCACTCAAAAATGGTGCCAAACGGTTGCAAATGCTCCCCTGAGAGGTTTGGAGGTCAAAACAGAAGGCTTTTCATCACGGGAAAAGAAATCAGCCCTCGACAACTTAATCGGCAGAAAAATATTTTTTTGAAAAAATCCCTAAGCCCCGGGGTCACAATTTCATCAAAAATCTGACTTTTGGCAATTCACTCAAAAATGGTGCCAAACGGTTGCAAATGCTCCCCTGAGAGGTTTGGCGGTCGAAACAGAAGGCTTTTTGTCACGGGAAAAGAAATCAGCCCAAGACAACTTAATCGGCAGAAAAATATTTTTTTGAAAAAATCCCTAAGCCCCGGGGTCACAATTTCATCAAAAATCTGACTTTCGGCCATTCACTCAAAAATGGTGCCAAACGGATACAAATGCTCCCCTGAGAGGTTTGGCGGTCGAAACAGAAGGCTTTTTATCACGGGAAAAGAAATCAGCCCAAGACAACTTAACCGGCAGAAATATATTTTTTTGAAAAAATCTCTAAGCCCCGGGTTCACAATTTCATCAAAAATCTGACTTTCGGCCATTCACTCAAAAATGGTGCCAAACGGTTGCAAATGCTCCCCTGCGAGGTTTGGCGATCGAAACAGAAGGCTTTTTATCACGGGAAAAGAAATCAGCCCAAGACAACTTAACCGGCAGAAAAATATTTTTTTCAAAAAAATCCCTAAGCCCCGGGGTCACAATTTCATCAAAAATCTGACTTTCGGCCATTCACTCAAAAATGGTGCCAAACGGTTGCAAATGCTCCCCTGAGAGGTTTGGCGGTCGAAACAGAAGGCTTTTTATCAGGGGTAAAGAAATCAGCCCAAGACAACTTAACGGACAGAAATATATTTTTTTGAAAAAATCCCTAAGCCCCGGGGTCACAATTTCATCAAAAATCTGACTTTCGGCCTTTCACTCAAAAATGGTGCCGAAGGGTTGCAAATGCTCCCCTGAGAGGTTTGGCGGTCGAAACAGAAGGCTTTTTGTCACGGGAAAAGATATCAGCCCAAGACAACTTAATCGGCAGAAAAATATTTTTTTGAAAAAATCCCTAAGCCCCGGGGTCACAATTTCATCAAAAATCTGACTTTCGGCCATTCACTCAAAAATGGTGCCAAATGGAAAAGAAATCAGCCCTCGACAACTTAAACGGCAGAAAAGTATTTTTTTGAAAAAATCCCTAAGCCCCGGGGTCACAATTTCATCAAAAATCTGACTTTCGGCCATTCACTCAAAAATGGTGCCAAACGGTTGCAAATGCTCCCCTGAGAGGTTTGGTGGTCGAAACAGAAGGCTTTTTATCACGGGAAAAGAAATCAGCCCAAGACAACTTAATCGGCAGAAACATATTTTTTTGAAAAAATCCCTAAGCCCCGGGGTCACAATTTCATCAAAAATCTGACTTTCGGCCATTCACTCAAAAATGGTGCCAAATGGAAAAGAAATCAGCCCTCGACAACTTAATCGGCAGAAAAGTATTTTTTTGAAAAAATCCCTAAGCCCCGGGGTCACAATTTCATCAAAAATCTGACTTTCGGCCATTCACTCAAAAATGGTGCCAAACGGTTGCAAATGCTCCCCTGAGAGGTTTGGCGGTCGAAACAGAAGGCTTTTTATCACGGGAAAAGAAATCAGCCCAAGACAACTTAACCGGCAGAAATATTTTTGAAAAAATCCCTAAGCCCCGGGGTCACAATTTCATCAAAAATCTGACTTTCGGCCATTCACTCAAAAATGGTGCCAAACGGAAAAGAAATCAGCCCTCAACAACTTAATCGGCAGAAAAATATTTTTTTGAAAAAATCCCTAAGCCCCGGGGTCACAATTTCATCAAAAATCTGACTTTCGGCCATTCACTCAAAAATGGTGCCAAACGGATGCAAATGCTCCCCTGAGAGGTTTGGCTGTCGAAACAGAAGGCTTTTTATCACGGGAAAAGAAATCAGCCCAAGACAACTTAACCGGCAGAAAAATATTTTTTTGAAAAAATCTCTAAGCTCCGGGGTCACAATTTCATCAAAAATCTGACTTTCGGCCATTCACTCAAAAATGGTGCCAAAGAGTTGCAAATTCTCCCCTGAGAGGTTTGGCGGTCGAAACAGAAGGCTTTTTTATCACGGGAAAAGAAATCAGCCCAAGACAACTTAACCGGCAGAAATATATTTTTTTGAAAAAATCCCTAAGCCCCGGGGTCACAATTTCATCAAAAATCTGACTTTCGGCCATTCACTCAAAATTGGTGCCAAACGGAAAAGAAATCAGCCCTCAACAACTTAATCTTCAGAAAAATATTTTTTTGAAAAAATCCCTAAGCCCCGGGGTCACAATTTCATCAAAAATCTGACTTTCGGCCATTCACTCAAAAATGGTGCCAAACGGATGCAAATGCTCCCCTGAGAGGTTTGGCGGACGAAACAGAAGGCTTTTTATCACGGGAAAAGAAATCAGCCCAAGACAACTTAACCGGCAGAAATATATTTTTTTGAAAAAATCCCTAAGCCCCGGGGTCACAATTTCATCAAAAATCTGACTTTCGGCCATTCACTCAAAAATGGTGCCAAACGGAAAAGAAATCAGCCCAAGACAACTTAATCGGCAGAAAAATGATTTTTTG
Organism: Podarcis liolepis; assembly: GCF_965112155.1. Lineage (NCBI taxonomy): Eukaryota > Metazoa > Chordata > Lepidosauria > Squamata > Lacertidae > Podarcis > Podarcis liolepis. Next base: position 563,188 of record NW_028148797.1, on the reverse strand, counting down.
AAAAAATCCCTAAGCCCCGGGGTCACAATTTCAAGAAAAATCTGACTTTCGGCATTTCACTCAAAAATGGTGCCAAACGTTTGCAAATGCTCCCCTGAGAGGTTTGGCGGTCGAAACAGAAGGCTTTTTATCACGGGAAAAGAAATCAGCCGAAGACAACTTAACCGGCAGAAATATATTTTTTTGAAAAAATCCCTAAGCCCCGGGGTCACAATTTAATCAAAAATCTGACTTTCGGCCATTCACTCAAAAATGGTGCCAAACGGAATAGAAATCAGCCTACGACAACTTAATCGGCAGAAAAATATTTTTTTGAAAAAATCCCTAAGCCCCGGGGTCACAATTTCATCAAAAATCTGACTTTCGGCCATTCACTCAAAAATGGTGCCAAACGGATGCAAAGGCTCCCCTGAGAGGTTTGGCGGTCGAAACAGAAGTCTTTTTATCACGGGAAAAGAAATCAGCCCAAGACAACTTAACCGGCAGAAAAATATTTTTTTGAAAAAATCCCTAAGCCCCGGGGTCACAATTTCATCAAAAATCTGACTTTCGGCAATTCAATCAAAAATGGTGCCAAACGGTTGCAAATGCTCCCCTGAGAGGTTTGGCGGTCGAAACAGAAGGCTTTTTATCACGGGAAAAGAAATCAGCCCAAGACAACTTAACCGGCAGAAATATATTTTTTTGAAAAAATCCCTAAGACCCGGGGTGACAATTTCATCAAAAATCTGACTTTCGGCCATTCACTCAAAAATGGTGCCAAACGGAAAAGAAATCAGCCCTCAACAACTTAATCGGCAGAAAAATATTTTTTTGAAAAAATCCCTAAGACCCGGGGTGACAATTTCATCAAAAATCTGACTTTCGGCCATTCACTCAAAAATGGTGCCAAAGGGTTGCAAATGCTCCCCTGAGAGGTTTGGCGGTCGAAACAGAAGGCTTTTTATCACGGGAAAAGAAATCAGCCCAAGACAACTTAATCGGCAGAAAAATATTTTTTTGAAAAAATCCCTAAGCCCCGGGGTCACAATTTCATCAAAAATCTGACTTTCGGCCATTCACTCAAAAATGGTGCCAAACGGAAAAGAAATCAGCCCTCGACAACTTAATCGGCAGAAAAATATTTTTTCGAAAAAATCCCTAAGACCCGGGGTGACAATTTCATCAAAATTCTGACTTTCGGCCATTCACTCAAAAATGGTGCCAAACGGTTGCAAATGCTCCCCTGAGAGGTTTGGCGGTCGAAACAGAAGGCTTTTTATCACGGGAAAAGAAATCAGCCCAAGACAACTTAATCGGCAGAAAAATATTTTTTTGAAAAAATCCCTAAGCCCCGGGGTCACAATTTCATCAAAAATCTGACTTTCGGCCATTCACTCAAAAATGGTGCCAAACGGAAAAGAAATCAGCCCTCGACAACTTAATCGGCAGAAAAATATTTTTTCGAAAAAATCCCTAAGCCCCGGGGTCACAATTTCATCAAAATTCTGACTTTCGGCCATTCACTCAAAAATGGTGCCAAACGGTTGCAAATGCTCCCCTGAGAGGTTTGGCGGTCGAAACAGAAGGCTTTTTATCACGGGAAAAGAAATCAGCCCAAGACAACTTAATCGGCAGAAATATATTTTTTTGAAAAAATCCCTAAGCCCCGGGGTCACAATTTCATCAAAAATCTGACTTTCGGCCATTCACTCAAAAATGGTGCCAAACGGAAAAGAAATCAGCCCTCGACAACTTAATCGGCAGAAAAATATTTTTTCGAAAAAATCCCTAAGCCCCGGGGTCACAATTTCATCAAAATTCTGACTTTCGGCCATTCACTCAAAAATGGTGCCAAACGGTTGCAAATGCTCCCCTGAGAGGTTTGGCGGTCGAAACAGAAGGCTTTTTATCACGGGAAAAGAAATCAGCCCAAGACAACTTAACCGGCAGAAATATATTTTTTTGAAAAAATCCCTAAGCCCCGGGGTCACAATTTAATCAAAAATCTGACTTTCGGCCATTCACTCAAAAATGGTGCCAAACGGAAAAGAAATCAGCCTACGACAACTTAATCGGCAGAAAAATATTTTTTTGAAAAAATCCCTAAGCCCCCGGGGTCACAATTTCATCAAAAATCTGACTTTCGGCCATTCACTCAAAAATGGTGCCAAACGGATGCAAAGGCTCCCCTGAGAGGTTTGGCGGTCGAAACAGAAGGCTTTTTATCACGGGAAAAGAAATCAGCCCAAGACAACTTAACCGGCAGAAAAATATTTTTTTGAAAAAATCCCTAAGCCCCGGGGTCACAATTTCATCAAAAATCTGACTTTCGGCCATTCACTCAAAAATGGTGCCAAAGGGTTGCAAATGCTCCCCTGAGAGGTTTGGCGGTCGAAACAGAAGGCTTTTTGTCACGGGAAAAGAAATCAGCCCAAGACAACTTAATCGGCAGGAAAATATTTTTTTGAAAAAATCCCTAAGCCCCGGGGTCACAATTTCATCAAAAATCTGACTTTCGGCCATTCACTCAAAAATGGTGCCAAACGGAAAAGAAATCAGCCCTCGACAACTTAATCGGCAGAAAAGTATTTTTTTGAAAAAATCCCTAAGCCCCGGGGTCACAATTTCATCAAAAATCTGACTTTCGGCCATTCACTGAAAAATGGTGCCAAACGGTTGCAAATGCTCCCCTGAGAGGTTTGTCGGTCGAAACAGAAGGCTTTTTATCACGGGAAAAGAAATCAGCCCAAGACAACTTAACCGGCAGAAATATATTTTTTTGAAAAAATCCCTAAGCCCCGGGGTCACAATTTCATCAAAAATCTGACTTTCGGCAATTCACTCAAAAATGGTGCCAAACGGAAAAGAAATCAGCCCTGGACAACATAACCGGCAGAAAAATATTTTTTTGAAAAAATCCCTAAGCCCCGGTGTCACAATTTCATCAAAAATCTGACTTTCGGCCATTCACTCAAAAATGGTGCCAAACGGTTGCAAATGCTCCCCTGAGAGGTTTGGCGGTCGAAACAGAAGGCTTTTTATCACGGGAAAAGAAATCAGCCCTCGACAACTTAATCGGCAGAAAAGTATTTTTTTTGAAAAAATCCCTAAGCCCCGGGGTCACAATTTCATCAAAAATCTGACTTTCGGCCATTCACTCAAAAATGTTGCCAAACGGTTGCAAATGCTCCCCTGAGAGGTTTGGCAGTCGAAACAGAAGGCTTTTTATCACGGGAAAAGAAATCAGCCCAAGACAACTTAACCGGCAGAAAAATATTTTTTTGAAAAAATCCCTAAGCCCGGGGTCACAATTTCAAGAAAAATCTGACTTTCGGCATTTCACTCAAAAATGGTGCCAAACGTTTGCAAATGCTCCCCTGAGAGGTTTGGCGGTCGAAACAGAAGGCTTTTTATCACGGGAAAAGAAATCAGCCCAAGACAACTTAACCGGCAGAAAAATATTTTTTTGAAAAAATCCCTAAGCCCCGGGGTCACAATTTCATCAAAAATCTGACTTTCGGCCATTCACTCAAAAATGGTGCCAAAGGGTTGCAAATGCTCCCCTGAGAGGTTTGGCGGTCGAAACAGAAGGCTTTTTATCACGGGAAAAGAAATCAGCCCAAGACAACTTAACCGGCAGAAATATATTTTTTTGAAAAAATCCCTAAGCCCCGGGGTCACAATTTCATCAAAAATCTGACTTTCGGCCATTCACTCAAAAATGATGCCAAACGGTTGCAAATGCTCCCCTGAGAGGTTTGGCGGTCGAAACAGAAGGCTTTTTATCACGGGAAAAGAAATCAGCCCAAGACAACTTAACCGGCAGAAATATATTTTTTTGAAAAAATCCCTGAGACCCGGGGTGACAATTTCATCAAAAATCTGACTTTCGGCCATTCACTCAAAAATGGTGCCAAAGGGTTGCAAATGCTCCCCTGAGAGGTTTGGTGGTCGAAACGGAAGGCTTTTTATCACGGGAAAAGAAATAAGCCCAAGACAACTTAATCGGCAGAAAAATATTTTTTGAAAAAATCCCTAAGCCCCGGGGTCACAATTTCATCAAAAATCTGACTTTCGGCCATTCACTCAAAAATGGTGCCAAACGGAAAAGAAATCAGCCCTTGACAACTTAATCGGCAGAAAAATATTTTTTCGAAAAAATCCCTAAGCCCCGGGGTCACCATTTCATCAAAAATCTGACTTTCGGCCATTCACTCAAAAATGGTGTCAAACGGTTGCAAATGCTCCCCAGAGAGGTTTGGCGGTCGAAACAGAAGGCTTTTTATCACGGGAGAAGAAATCAGCCCAAGACAACTTAACCGGCAGAAATATATTTTTTTGAAAAAATCCCTAAGCCCCGGGGTCACAATTTAATCAAAAATCTGACTTTCGGCCATTCACTCAAAAATGGTGCCAAACGGAAAAGAAATCAGCCTACGACAACTTAATCGGCAGAAAAATATTTTTTTGAAAAAATCCCTAAGCCCCGGGGTCACAATTTCATCAAAAATCTGACTTTCGGCCATTCACTCAAAAATGGTGCCACACGGATGCAAAGGCTCCCCTGAGAGGTTTGGCGGTCGAAACAGAAGGCTTTTTATCACGGGAAAAGAAATCAGCCCAAGACAACTTAACCGGCAGAAAAATATTTTTTTGAAAAAATCCCTAAGCCCCGGGGTCACAATTTCATCAAAAATCTGACTTTCTGCCATTCACTCAAAAATGGTGCCAAAGGGTTGCAAATGCTCCCCTGAGAGGTTTGGCGGTCGAAACAGAAGGCTTTTTGTCACGGGAAAAGAAATCAGCCCAAGACAACTTAATCGGCAGGAAAATATTTTTTTGAAAAAATCCCTAAGCCCCGGGGTCACAATTTCATCAAAAATCTGACTTTCGGCCATTCACTCAAAAATGGTGCCAAACGGAAAAGAAATCAGCCCTCGACAACTTAATCGGCAGAAAAGTATTTTTTTGAAAAAATCCCTAAGCCCCGGGGTCACAATTTCATCAAAAATCTGACTTTCGGCCATTCACTGAAAAATGGTGCCAAACGGTTGCAAATGCTCCCCTGAGAGGTTTGTCGGTCGAAACAGAAGGCTTTTTATCACGGGAAAAGAAATCAGCCCAAGACAACTTAACCGGCAGAAATATATTTTTTTGAAAAAATCCCTAAGCCCCGGGGTCACAATTTCATCAAAAATCTGACTTTCGGCAATTCACTCAAAAATGGTGCCAAACGGAAAAGAAATCAGCCCTGGACAACATAACCGGCAGAAAAATATTTTTTTGAAAAAATCCCTAAGCCCCGGTGTCACAATTTCATCAAAAATCTGACTTTCGGCCATTCACTCAAAAATGGTGCCAAACGGTTGCAAATGCTCCCCTGAGAGGTTTGGCGGTCGAAACAGAAGGCTTTTTATCACGGGAAAAGAAATCAGCCCTCGACAACTTAATCGGCAGAAAAGTATTTTTTTTGAAAAAATCCCTAAGCCCCGGGGTCACAATTTCATCAAAAATCTGACTTTCGGCCATTCACTCAAAAATGATGCCAAACGGTTGCAAATGCTCCCCTGAGAGGTTTGGCGGTCGAAACAGAAGGCTTTTTATCACGGGAAAAGAAATCAGCCCAAGACAACTTAACCGGCAGAAATATATTTTTTTGAAAAAATCCCTGAGACCCGGGGTGACAATTTCATCAAAAATCTGACTTTCGGCCATTCACTCAAAAATGGTGCCAAAGGGTTGCAAATGCTCCCCTGAGAGGTTTGGTGGTCGAAACGGAAGGCTTTTTATCACGGGAAAAGAAATAAGCCCAAGACAACTTAATCGGCAGAAAAATATTTTTTGAAAAAATCCCTAAGCCCCGGGGTCACAATTTCATCAAAAATCTGACTTTCGGCCATTCACTCAAAAATGGTGCCAAACGGAAAAGAAATCAGCCCTTGACAACTTAATCGGCAGAAAAATATTTTTTCGAAAAAATCCCTAAGCCCCGGGGTCACCATTTCATCAAAAATCTGACTTTCGGCCATTCACTCAAAAATGGTGTCAAACGGTTGCAAATGCTCCCCAGAGAGGTTTGGCGGTCGAAACAGAAGGCTTTTTATCACGGGAGAAGAAATCAGCCCAAGACAACTTAACCGGCAGAAATATATTTTTTTGAAAAAATCCCTAAGCCCCGGGGTCACAATTTAATCAAAAATCTGACTTTCGGCCATTCACTCAAAAATGGTGCCAAACGGAAAAGAAATCAGCCTACGACAACTTAATCGGCAGAAAAATATTTTTTTGAAAAAATCCCTAAGCCCCGGGGTCACAATTTCATCAAAAATCTGACTTTCGGCCATTCACTCAAAAATGGTGCCACACGGATGCAAAGGCTCCCCTGAGAGGTTTGGCGGTCGAAACAGAAGGCTTTTTATCACGGGAAAAGAAATCAGCCCAAGACAACTTAACCGGCAGAAATATATTTTTTTGAAAAAATCCCTAAGCCCCGGGGTGACAATTTCATCAAAAATCTGACTTTCGGCAATTCAATCAAAAATGGTGCCAAACGGTTGCAAATGCTCCCCTGAGAGGTTTGGCGGTCGAAACAGAAGGCTTTTTATCACGGGAAAAGAAATCAGCCCAAGACAACTTAACCGGCAGAAATATATTTTTTTGAAAAAATCCCTAAGCCCCGGGGTCATAATTTCATCAAAAATCTGACTTTCGGCCATTCACTCAAAAATGGTGCCAAAGGGTTGCAAATACTCCCCTGAGAGGTTTGGCGGTCGAAACAGAAGGCTTTTTATCACGGGAAAAGAAATCAGCCCAAGAGAACTTAACCGGCAGAAATATATTTTTTTGAAAAAATCCCTAAGCCCCGCGGTCACAATTTCATCAAAAATCTGACTTTCGGCCATTCACTCAAAAATGGTGCCAAATGGAAAAGAAATCAGCCCTCGACAACTTAATCGGCAGAAAAGTATTTTTTTGAAAAAATCCCTAAGCCCCGGGGTCACAATTTCATCAAAAATCTGACTTTCGGCCATTCACTCAAAAATGGTGCCAAACGGTTGCAAATGCTCCCCTGAGAGGTTGGCGGTCGAAACAGACGGCTTTTTATCACGGGAAAAGAAATCAGCCCAAGACAACTTAACCGGCAGAAATATATTTTTTTGAAAAAATCCCTAAGCCCCGGGGTCACAATTTCATCAAAAATCTGACTTTCGGCCATTCACTCAAAAATACTGCCAAAGGGTTGCAAATGCTACCCTTAGAGGTTTGGCGGTCGAAACAGAAGGCTTTTTATCACGGGAAAAGAAATCAGCCCAAGACAACTTAACAGGCAGAAATATATTTTTTTGAAAAAATCCCTAAGCCCCGGGGGCACAATTTCATCAAAAATCTGACTTTCGGCCATTCACTCAAAAATGGTGCCAAACGGTTGCAAATGCTCCCCTGAGAGGTTTGGCGGTCAAAACAGAAGGCTTTTTATCACGGTAAAAGAAATCAGCCCTCGACAACTTAATCCGCAGAAAAATATTTTTTTGAAAAAATCCCTAAGCCCCGGGGTCACAATTTCAAGAAAAATCTGACTTTCGGCATTTCACTCAAAAATGGTGCCAAACGTTTGCAAATGCTCCCCTGAGAGGTTTGGCGGTCGAAACAGAAGGCTTTTTATCATGGGAAAAGAAATCAGCCCAAGACAACTTAACCGGCAGAAATATATTTTTTTGAAAAAATCCCTAAGCCCCGGGGTCACAATTTCATCAAAAATCTGACATTCGGCAATTCACTCAAAAATGGTGCCAAACGGAAAAGATATCAGCCCTCGACAACTTAATCGGCAGAAAAATATTTTTTTGAAAAAACCCCTAAGCCCCGGGGTCACAATTTCATCAAAAATCTGACTTTCGGCCATTCCCTCAAAAATGGTGCCAAACGGTTGCAGATGCTACCCTGAGAGGTTTGGCGGTCGAAACAGAAGGCTTTTTATCACAGAAAAAGAAATCAGCCCTCGACAACTTAACCGGCAGAAAAATATTTTTTTTGAAAAAATCCCTAAGCCCCGGGGTCACAATTTCATCAAAAATTTGACTTTCGGCAATTCATTCAAAAATGGTGCCAAACGGTTGCAAATGCTCCCCTGAGAGGTTTGGCGGTCGAAACAGAAGGCTTTTTATCACGGGAAAAGAAATCAGCCCAAGAAAACTTAACCGGCAGAAATATATTTTTCTGAAAAAATCCCAAAGCCCGGGGTCACAATTTCATCAAAAATCTGACATTCGGCAATTCACTCAAAAATGGTGCCAAACGGAAAAATATCAGCCCTCGACAACTTACTCGGAAGAAAAATATTTTTTTGAAAAAATCCCTAAGCCCCGGGGTCACAATTTAATCAAAAATCTGACTTTCGGCAATTCACTCAAAAATGGTGCCAAACGGAAAAGAAATCAGCCCTGGACAACATAACCGGCAGAAAATTATTTTTTTGAAAAAATTCCTACGCCCCGGGTTCACAATTTCATCAAAAATCTGACTTTCGGCCATTCACTCAAAAATGGTGCCAAACGGTTGCAAATGCTCCCCTGAGAGGTTTGGCGGTCGAAACAGAAGGCTTTTTATCACGGGAAAAGAAATCAGCCCAAGACAACTTAACCGGCAGAAATATATTTTTTTTGAAAAAATCCCTAAGCCCCGGGGGCACAATTTCATCAAAAATCTGACTTTCGGCCATTCACTCAAAAATGGTGCCAAACGGTTGCAAATGCTCCCCTGAGAGGTTTGGCGGTCAAAACAGAAGGCTTTTTATCACGGGAAAAGAAATCAGCCCTCGACAACTTAATCCGCAGAAAAATATATTTTTTAAAAAATCCCTAAGCCCCGGGGTCACAATTTCAAGAAAAATCTGACTTTCGGCATTTCACTCAAAAATGGTGCCAAACGGTTGCAAATGCTCCCCTGCGAGGTTTGGCGGTCGAAACAGAAGGCTTTTTATCACGGGAAAAGAAATCAGCCCAAGACAACTTAACCGGCAGAAAAATATTTTTTTCAAAAAAATCCCTAAGCCCCGGGGTCACAATTTCATCAAAAATCTGACTTTCGGCCATTCACTCAAAAATGGTGCCAAACGGTTGCAAATGCTCCCCTGAGAGGTTTGGCGGTCGAAACAGAAGGCTTTTTATCACGGGAAAAGAAATCAGCCCAAGAAAACTTAACCGGCAGAAATATATTTTTCTGAAAAAATCCCAAAGCCCGGGGTCACAATTTCATCAAAAATCTGACATTCGGCAATTCACTCAAAAATGGTGCCAAACGGAAAAATATCAGCCCTCGACAACTTACTCGGAAGAAAAATATTTTTTTGAAAAAATCCCTAAGCCCCGGGGTCACAATTTAATCAAAAATCTGACTTTCGGCAATTCACTCAAAAATGGTGCCAAACGGAAAAGAAATCAGCCCTGGACAACATAACCGGCAGAAAATTATTTTTTTGAAAAAATTCCTACGCCCCGGGTTCACAATTTCATCAAAAATCTGACTTTCGGCCATTCACTCAAAAATGGTGCCAAACGGTTGCAAATGCTCCCCTGAGAGGTTTGGCGGTCGAAACAGAAGGCTTTTTATCACGGGAAAAGAAATCAGCCCAAGACAACTTAACCGGCAGAAAAATATTTTTTTGAAAAAATCCCTAAGCCCCGGGGTCACAATTTCATCAAAAATCTGACTTTCGGCAATTCACTCAAAAATGGTGCCAAAGGGTTGCAAATGCTCCCCTGAGAGGTTTGGCGGTCGAAACAGAAGGCTTTTTATCACGGGAAAAGAAATCAGCCCAAGACAACTTAACCGGCAGAAATATATTTTTTTGAAAAAATCCCTAAGCCCCGGGGGCACAATTTCATCAAAAATCTGACTTTCGGCCATTCACTCAAAAATGGTGCCAAACGGTTGCAAATGCTCCCCTGAGAGGTTTGGCGGTCAAAACAGAAGGCTTTTTATCACGGGAAAAGAAATCAGCCCTCGACAACTTAATCCGCAGAAAAATATATTTTTAAAAAAATCCCTAAGCCCCGGGGTCACAATTTCAAGAAAAATCTGACTTTCGGCATTTCACTCAAAAATGGTGCCAAACGGTTGCAAATGCTCCCCTGCGAGGTTTGGCGGTCGAAACAGAAGGCTTTTTATCACGGGAAAAGAAATCAGCCCAAGACAACTTAACCGGCAGAAAAATATTTTTTTCAAAAAAATCCCTAAGCCCCGGGGTCACAATTTCATCAAAAATCTGACTTTCGGCCATTCACTCAAAAATGGTGCCAAACGGTTGCAAATGCTCCCCTGAGAGGTTTGGCGGTCGAAACAGAAGGCTTTTTATCAGGGGGAAAGAAATCAGCCCAAGACAACTTAACGGACAGAAATATATTTTTTTGAAAAAATCCCTAAGCCCCGGGGTCACAATTTCATCAAAAATCTGACTTTCGGCCATTCACTCAAAAATGGTGCCGAAGGGTTGCAAATGCTCCCCTGAGAGGTTTGGCGGTCGAAAGAGAAGGCTTTTTGTCACGGGAAAAGATATCAGCCCAAGACAACTTAATCGGCAGAAAAATATTTTTTTGAAAAAATCCCTAAGCCCCGGGGTCACAATTTCATCAAAAATCTGACTTTCGGCCATTCACTCAAAAATGGTGCCAAATGGAAAAGAAATCAGCCCTCGACAACTTAATCGGCAGAAAAATATTTTTTTCAAAAAAATCCCTAAGCCCCGGGGTCACAATTTCATCAAAAATCTGACTTTCGGCCATTCACTCAAAAATGGTGCCAAACGGTTGCAAATGCTCCCCTGAGAGGTTTGGCGGTCGAAACAGAAGGCTTTTTATCACGGGAAAAGAAATCAGCCGAAGAAAACTTAACCGGCAGAAATATATTTTTCTGAAAAAATCCCAAAGCCCGGGGTCACAATTTCATCAAAAATCTGACATTCGGCAATTCACTCAAAAATGGTGCCAAACGGAAAAATATCAGCCCTCGACAACTTACTCGGAAGAAAAATATTTTTTTGAAAAAATCCCTAAGCCCCGGGGTCACAATTTAATCAAAAATCTGACTTTCGGCAATTCACTCAAAAATGGTGCCAAACGGAAAAGAAATCAGCCCTGGACAACATAACCGGCAGAAAATTATTTTTTTGAAAAAATTCCTACGCCCCGGGTTCACAATTTCATCAAAAATCTGACTTTCGGCCATTCACTCAAAAATGGTGCCAAACGGTTGCAAATGCTCCCCTGAGAGGTTTGGCGGTCGAAACAGAAGGCTTTTTATCACGGGAAAAGAAATCAGCCCAAGACAACTTAACCGGCAGAAAAATATTTTTTTGAAAAAATCCCTAAGCCCCGGGGTCACAATTTCATCAAAAATCTGACTTTCGGCAATTCACTCAAAAATGGTGCCAAAGGGTTGCAAATGCTCCCCTGAGAGGTTTGGCGGTCGAAACAGAAGGCTTTTTATCACGGGAAAAGAAATCAGCCCAAGACAACTTAACCGGCAGAAATATATTTTTTTGAAAAAATCCCTAAGCCCCGGGGGCACAATTTCATCAAAAATCTGACTTTCGGCCATTCACTCAAAAATGGTGCCAAACGGTTGCAAATGCTCCCCTGAGAGGTTTGGCGGTCAAAACAGAAGGCTTTTTATCACGGGAAAAGAAATCAGCCCTCGACAACTTAATCCGCAGAAAAATATATTTTTAAAAAAATCCCTAAGCCCCGGGGTCACAATTTCAAGAAAAATCTGACTTTCGGCATTTCACTCAAAAATGGTGCCAAACGGTTGCAAATGCTCCCCTGCGAGGTTTGGCGGTCGAAACAGAAGGCTTTTTATCACGGGAAAAGAAATCAGCCCAAGACAACTTAACCGGCAGAAAAATATTTTTTTCAAAAAAATCCCTAAGCCCCGGGGTCACAATTTCATCAAAAATCTGACTTTCGGCCATTCACTCAAAAATGGTGCCAAACGGTTGCAAATGCTCCCCTGAGAGGTTTGGCGGTCGAAACAGAAGGCTTTTTATCAGGGGGAAAGAAATCAGCCCAAGACAACTTAACGGACAGAAATATATTTTTTTGAAAAAATCCCTAAGCCCCGGGGTCACAATTTCATCAAAAATCTGACTTTCGGCCATTCACTCAAAAATGGTGCCGAAGGGTTGCAAATGCTCCCCTGAGAGGTTTGGCGGTCGAAACAGAAGGCTTTTTGTCACGGGAAAAGATATCAGCCCAAGACAACTTAATCGGCAGAAAAATATTTTTTTGAAAAAATCCCTAAGCCCCGGGGTCACAATTTCATCAAAAATCTGACTTTCGGCCATTCACTCAAAAATGGTGCCAAATGGAAAAGAAATCAGCCCTCGACAACTTAATCGGCAGAAAAGTATTTTTTTGAAAAAATCCCTAAGCCCCGGGGTCACAATTTCATCAAAAATCTGACTTTCGGCCATTCACTCAAAAATGGTGCCAAACGGTTGCAAATGCTCCCCTGAGAGGTTTGGCGGTCGAAACAGAAGGCTTTTTATCACGGAAAAAGAAATCAGCCCAAGACAACTTAACCGGCAGAAATATTTTTGAAAAAATCCCTAAGCCCCGGGGTCACAATTTCATCAAAAATCTGACTTTCGGCCATTCACTCAAAAATGGTGCCAAACGGAAAAGAAATCAGCCCTCAACAACTTAATCGGCAGAAAAATATTTTTTTGAAAAAATCCCTATGCCCCGGGGTCACAATTTCATCAAAAATCTGACTTTCGGCCATTCACTCAAAAATGGTGCCAAACGGATGCAAATGCTCCCCTGAGAGGTTTGGCGGTCGAAACAGAAGGCTTTTTATCACGGGAAAAGAAATCAGCCCAAGACAACTTAACCGGCAGAAATATATTTTTTTGAAAAAATCCCTAAGCCCCGGGGTCACAATTTCATCAAAAATCTGACTTTCGGCCATTCACTCAAAAATGGTGCCAAACGGAAAAGAAATCAGCCCTCAACAACTTAATCGGCAGAAAAATATTTTTTTGAAAAAATCCCTAAGACCCGGGGTGACAATTTCATCAAAAATCTGACTTTCGGCCATTCACTCAAAAATGGTGCCAAAGGGTTGCAAATGCTCCCCTGAGAGGTTTGGCGGTCGAAACAGAAGGCTTTTTATCACGGGAAAAGAAATCAGCCCAAGACAACTTAATCGGCAGAAAAATATTTTTTTGAAAAAATCCCTAAGCCCCGGGGTCACAATTTCATCAAAAATCTGACTTTCGGCCATTCACTCAAAAATGGTGCCAAACGGAAAAGAAATCAGCCCAAGACAACTTAACCGGCAGAAATATATTTTTTTGAAAAAATCCCTAAGCCCCGGGGTCACAATTTCATCAAAAATCTGACTTTCGGCCATTCACTCAAAAATGGTGCCAAACGGTTGCAAATGCTCCCCTGAGAGGTTTGGCGGTCGAAACAGAAGGCTTTTTATCACGGGAAAAGAAATCAGCCCAAGACAACTTAACCGGCAGAAATATATTTTTTTGAAAAAATCCCTAAGCCCCGGGGTCACAATTTAATCAAAAATCTGACTTTCGGCCATTCACTCAAAAATGGTGCCAAACGGAAAAGAAATCAGCCTACGACAACTTAATCGGCAGAAAAATATTTTTTTGAAAAAATCCCTAAGCCCCGGGGTCACAATTTCATCAAAAATCTGACTTTCGGCCATTCACTCAAAAATGGTGCCAAACGGATGCAAAGGCTCCCCTGAGAGGTTTGGCGGTTCAAACAGAAGGCTTTTTATCACGGGAAAAGAAATCAGCCCAAGACAACTTAACCGGCAGAAAAATATTTTTTTGAAAAAATCCCTAAGCCCCGGGGTCACAATTTCATCAAAAATCTGACTTTCGGCAATTCAATCAAAAATGGTGCCAAAGGGTTGCAAATGCTCCCCTGAGAGGTTTGGCGGTCGAAACAGAAGGCTTTTTATCACGGGAAAAGAAATCAGCCCAAGAAAACTTAACCGGCAGAAATATATTTTTTTGAAAAAATCCCTAAGACCCGGGGTGACAATTTCATCAAAAATCTGACTTTCGGCCATTCACTCAAAAATGGTGCAAAACGGAAAAGAAATCAGCCCTCAACAACTTAATCGGCAGAAAAATATTTTTTTGAAAAAATCCCTAAGACCCGGGGTGACAATTTCATCAAAAATCTGACTTTCGGCCATTCACTCAAAAATGGTGCCAAACGGTTGCAAATGCTCCCCTGAGAGGTTTGGCGGTCGAAACAGAAGGCTTTTTATCACGGGAAAAGAAATCAGCCCAAGACAACTTAACCGGCAGAAATATATTTTTTTGAAAAAATCCCTAAGCCCCGGGGTCACAATTTAATCAAAAATCTGACTTTCGGCCATTCACTCAAAAATGGTGCCAAACGGAAAAGAAATCAGCCCTCGTCAACTTAATCGGCAGAAAAGTATTTTTTTGAAAAAATCCCTAAGCCCCGGGGTCACAATTTCATCAAAAATCTGACTTTCGGCCATTCACTGAAAAATGGTGCCAAACGGTTGCAAATGCTCCCCTGAGAGGTTTGTCGGTCGAAACAGAAGGCTTTTTATCACGGGAAAAGAAATCAGCCCAAGACAACTTAACCGGCAGAAATATATTTTTTTGAAAAAATCCCTAAGCCCCGGGGTCACAATTTCATCAAAAATCTGACTTTCGGCAATTCACTCAAAAATGGTGCCAAACGGAAAAGAAATCAGCCCTGGACAACATAACCGGCAGAAATATATTTTTTTGAAAAAATCCCTAAGCCCCGGTGTCACAATTTCATCAAAAATCTGACTTTCGGCCATTCACTCAAAAATGGTGCCAAACGGTTGCAAATGCTCCCCTGAGAGGTTTGGCGGTCGAAACAGAAGGCTTTTTATCACGGGAAAAGAAATCAGCCCTCGACAACTTAATCGGCAGAAAAGTATTTTTTTGAAAAAATCCCTAAGCCCCGGGGTCACAATTTCATCAAAAATCTGACTTTCGGCCATTCACTCAAAAATGTTGCCAAACGGTTGCAAATGCTCCCCTGAGAGGTTTGGCAGTCGAAACAGAAGGCTTTTTATCACGGGAAAAGAAATCAGCCCAAGACAACTTAACCGGCAGAAATATATTTTTTTGAAAAAATCCCTAAACCCCGGGGTCACAATTTCATCAAAAATCTGACTTTCGGCCATTCACTCAAAAATGGTGCCAAAGGGTTGCAAATGCTCCCCTGAGAGGTTTGGCGGTCGAAACAGAAGGCTTTTTATCACGGGAAAAGAAATCAGCCCAAGACAACTTAAGCGGCAGAAATATATTTTTTTGAAAAAATCCCTAAGCCCCGGGGTCACAATTTAATCAAAAATCTGACTTTCGGCCATTCACTCAAAAATGGTGCCAAACGGTTGCAAATGCTCCCCTGAGAGGTTTGGCGGTCAAAACAGAAGGCTTTTTATCACGGGAAAAGAAATCAGCCCAAGACAACTTAACCGGCAGAAAAATATTTTTTTGAAAAAATCCCTAAGCCCCGGGGTCACAATTTCATCAAAAATCTGACTTTCGGCCATTCACTCAAAAATGGTGCCAAAGGGTTGCAAATGCTCCCCTGAGAGGTTTGGTGGTCGAAACGGAAGGCTTTTTATCACGGGAAAAGAAATAAGCCCAAGACAACTTAATCGGCAGAAAAATATTTTTTGAAAAAATCCCTAAGCCCCGGGGTCACAATTTAATCAAAAATCTGACTTTCGGCCATTCACTCAAAAATGGTGCCAAACGGAAAAGAAATCAGCCTACGACAACTTAATCGGCAGAAAAATATTTTTTTGAAAAAATCCCTAAGCCCCGGGGTCACAATTTCATCAAAAATCTGACTTTCGGCCATTCACTCAAAAATGGTGCCAAACGGATGCAAAGGCTCCCCTGAGAGGTTTGGCGGTCGAAACAGAAGGCTTTTTATCACGGGAAAAGAAATCAGCCCAAGACAACTTAACCGGCAGAAATATATTTTTTTGAAAAAATCCCTAAGCCCCGGGGTCACAATTTCATCAAAAATCTGACTTTCGGCAATTCAATCAAAAATGGTGCCAAACGGTTGCAAATGCTCCCCTGAGAGGTTTGGCGGTCGAAACAGAAGGCTTTTTATCACGGGAAAAGAAATCAGCCCAAGACAACTTAACCGGCAGAAATATATTTTTTTGAAAAAATCCCTAAGCCCCGGGGTCACAATTTCATCAAAAATCTGACTTTCGGCCATTCACTCAAAAATGGTGCCAAAGGGTTGCAAATGCTCCCCTGAGAGGTTTGGCGGTCGAAACAGAAGGCTTTTTATCACGGGAAAAGAAATCAGCCCAAGACAACTTAACCGGCAGAAATATATTTTTTTGAAAAAATCCCTAAGCCCCGGGGTCACAATTTCATCAAAAATCTGACTTTCGGCCATTCACTCAAAAATGGTGCCAAATGGAAAAGAAATCAGCCCTCGACAACTTAATCGGCAGAAAAGTATTTTTTTGAAAAAATCCCTAAGCCCCGGGGTCACAATTTCATCAAAAATCTGACTTTCGGCCATTCACTCAAAAATGGTGCCAAACGGTTGCAAATGCTCCCCTGAGAGGTTTGGCGGTCGAAACAGAAGGCTTTTTATCACGGGAAAAGAAATCAGCCCAAGACAACTTAACCGGCAGAAATATATTTTTTTGAAAAAATCCCTAAGCCCCGGGGTCACAATTTAATCAAAAATCTGACTTTCGGCCATTCACTCAAAAATGGTGCCAAACGGAAAAGAAATCAGCCCTCGTCAACTTAATCGGCAGAAAAGTATTTTTTTGAAAAAATCCCTAAGCCCCGGGGTCACAATTTCATCAAAAATCTGACTTTCGGCCATTCACTGAAAAATGGTGCCAAACGGTTGCAAATGCTCCCCTGAGAGGTTTGTCGGTCGAAACAGAAGGCTTTTTATCACGGGAAAAGAAATCAGCCCAAGACAACTTAACCGGCAGAAATATATTTTTTTGAAAAAATCCCTAAGCCCCGGGGTCACAATTTCATCAAAAATCTGACTTTCGGCAATTCACTCAAAAATGGTGCCAAACGGAAAAGAAATCAGCCCTGGACAACATAACCGGCAGAAATATATTTTTTTGAAAAAATCCCTAAGCCCCGGTGTCACAATTTCATCAAAAATCTGACTTTCGGCCATTCACTCAAAAATGGTGCCAAACGGTTGCAAATGCTCCCCTGAGAGGTTTGGCGGTCGAAACAGAAGGCTTTTTATCACGGGAAAAGAAATCAGCCCTCGACAACTTAATCGGCAGAAAAGTATTTTTTTGAAAAAATCCCTAAGCCCCGGGGTCACAATTTCATCAAAAATCTGACTTTCGGCCATTCACTCAAAAATGTTGCCAAACGGTTGCAAATGCTCCCCTGAGAGGTTTGGCAGTCGAAACAGAAGGCTTTTTATCACGGGAAAAGAAATCAGCCCAAGACAACTTAACCGGCAGAAATATATTTTTTTGAAAAAATCCCTAAACCCCGGGGTCACAATTTCATCAAAAATCTGACTTTCGGCCATTCACTCAAAAATGGTGCCAAAGGGTTGCAAATGCTCCCCTGAGAGGTTTGGCGGTCGAAACAGAAGGCTTTTTATCACGGGAAAAGAAATCAGCCCAAGACAACTTAAGCGGCAGAAATATATTTTTTTGAAAAAATCCCTAAGCCCCGGGGTCACAATTTAATCAAAAATCTGACTTTCGGCCATTCACTCAAAAATGGTGCCAAACGGTTGCAAATGCTCCCCTGAGAGGTTTGGCGGTCAAAACAGAAGGCTTTTTATCATGGGAAAAGAAATCAGCCCTCGACAACTTAATCCGCAGAAAAATATTTTTTTGAAAAAATCCCTAAGCCCCGGGGTCACAATTTCAAGAAAAATCTGACTTTCGGCATTTCACTCAAAAATGGTGCCAAACGTTTGCAAATGCTCCCCTGAGAGGTTTGGCGGTCGAAACAGAAGGCTTTTTATCACGGGAAAAGAAATCAGCCCAAGACAA
Source organism: Podarcis liolepis (assembly GCF_965112155.1). Taxonomy (NCBI): domain Eukaryota; kingdom Metazoa; phylum Chordata; class Lepidosauria; order Squamata; family Lacertidae; genus Podarcis; species Podarcis liolepis. The sequence continues at coordinate 545,128 of NW_028148797.1, read as the reverse complement.
CTTAACCGGCAGAAAAATATTTTTTTGAAAAAATCCCTAAGCCCCGGGGTCACAATTTCATCAAAAATCTGACTTTCGGCCATTCACTCAAAAATGGTGCCAAAGGGTTGCAAATGCTCCCCTGAGAGGTTTGGTGGTCGAAACGGAAGGCTTTTTATCACGGGAAAAGAAATAAGCCCAAGACAACTTAATCGGCAGAAAAATATTTTTTGAAAAAATCCCTAAGCCCCGGGGTCACAATTTAATCAAAAATCTGACTTTCGGCCATTCACTCAAAAATGGTGCCAAACGGAAAAGAAATCAGCCTACGACAACTTAATCGGCAGAAAAATATTTTTTTGAAAAAATCCCTAAGCCCCGGGGTCACAATTTCATCAAAAATCTGACTTTCGGCCATTCACTCAAAAATGGTGCCAAACGGATGCAAAGGCTCCCCTGAGAGGTTTGGCGGTCGAAACAGAAGGCTTTTTATCACGGGAAAAGAAATCAGCCCAAGACAACTTAACCGGCAGAAATATATTTTTTTGAAAAAATCCCTAAGCCCCGGGGTCACAATTTCATCAAAAATCTGACTTTCGGCAATTCAATCAAAAATGGTGCCAAACGGTTGCAAATGCTCCCCTGAGAGGTTTGGCGGTCGAAACAGAAGGCTTTTTATCACGGGAAAAGAAATCAGCCCAAGACAACTTAACCGGCAGAAATATATTTTTTTGAAAAAATCCCTAAGCCCCGGGGTCACAATTTCATCAAAAATCTGACTTTCGGCCATTCACTCAAAAATGGTGCCAAAGGGTTGCAAATGCTCCCCTGAGAGGTTTGGCGGTCGAAACAGAAGGCTTTTTATCACGGGAAAAGAAATCAGCCCAAGACAACTTAACCGGCAGAAATATATTTTTTTGAAAAAATCCCTAAGCCCCGGGGTCACAATTTCATCAAAAATCTGACTTTCGGCCATTCACTCAAAAATGGTGCCAAATGGAAAAGAAATCAGCCCTCGACAACTTAATCGGCAGAAAAGTATTTTTTTGAAAAAATCCCTAAGCCCCGGGGTCACAATTTCATCAAAAATCTGACTTTCGGCCATTCACTCAAAAATGGTGCCAAACGGTTGCAAATGCTCCCCTGAGAGGTTTGGCGGTCGAAACAGAAGGCTTTTTATCACGGGAAAAGAAATCAGCCCAAGACAACTTAACCGGCAGAAATATATTTTTTTGAAAAAATCCCTAATCCCCGGGGTCACAATTTCATCAAAAATCTGACTTTCGGCCATTCACTCAAAAATGGTGCCAAAGGGTTGCAAATGCTCCCCTGAGAGGTTTGGCGGTCAAAACAGAAGGCTTTTTATCACGGGAAAAGAAATCAGCCCTCGACAACTTAATCCGCAGAAAAATATTTTTTTGAAAAAATCCCTAAGCCCCGGGGTCACAATTTCAAGAAAAATCTGACTTTCGGCATTTCACTCAAAAATGGTGCCGAAGGGTTGCAAATGCTCCCCTGAGAGGTTTGGCGGTCGAAACAGAAGGCTTTTTATCACGGGAAAAGAAATCAGCCTAAGAAAACTTAACCGGCAGAAATATATTTTTCTGAAAAAATCCCAAAGCCCGGGGTCACAATTTCATCAAAAATCTGACATTCGGCAATTCACTCAAAAATGGTGCCAAACGGAAAAATATCAGCCCTCGACAACTTACTCGGAAGAAAAATATTTTTTTGAAAAAATCCCTAAGCCCCGGGGTCACAATTTCATCAAAAATCTGACTTTCGGCAATTCACTCAAAAATGGTGCCAAACGGAAAAGAAATCAGCCCTGGACAACATAACCGGCAGAAAAATATTTTTTTGAAAAAATCCCTAAGCCCCGGGGTCACAATTTCATCAAAGATCTGACTTTCGGCAATTCACTCAAAAATGGTGCCAAAGGGTTGCAAATGCTCCCCTGAGAGGTTTGGCGGTCGAAACAGAAGGCTTTTTATCACGGGAAAAGAAATCAGCCCAAGACAACTTAACCGGCAGAAATATATTTTTTTGAAAAAATCCCTAAGCCCCGGGGGCACAATTTCATCAAAAATCTGACTTTCGGCCATTCACTCAAAAATGGTGCCAAAGGGTTGCAAATGCTCCCCTGAGAGGTTTGGCGGTCGAAACAGAAGGCTTTTTATCACGGGAAAAGAAATCAGCCCAAGAAAACTTAACCGGCAGAAATATATTTTTTTGAAAAAATCCCTAAGCCCCGGGGTCACAATTTCATCAAAAATCTGACATTCGGCAATTCACTCAAAAATGGTGCCAAACGGAAAAATATCAGCCCTCGACAACTTAATCGGAAGAAAAATATTTTTTTGAAAAAATCCCTAAGCCCCGGGGTCACAATTTCATCAAAAATCTGACTTTCGGCAATTCACTCAAAAATGGTTCCAAACGGAAAAGAAATCAGCCCTGGACAACATAACCGGCAGGAAATTATTTTTTTGAAAAAATTCCTACGCCCCGGGTTCACAATTTCATCAAAAATCTGACTTTCGGCCATTCACTCAAAAATGGTGCCAAACGGTTGCAACTGCTCCCCTGAGAGGTTTGGCGGTCGAAACAGAAGGCTTTTTATCACGGGAAAAGAAATCAGCCCAAGACAACTTAACCGGCAGAAAAATATTTTTTTGAAAAAATCCCTAAGCCCCGGGGGCACAATTAGATCAAAAATCTGACTTTCGGCCATTCACTCAAAAATGGTGCCAAACGGAAAAGAAATCAGCCTACGACAACTTAATCGGCAGAAAAATATTTTTTTGAAAAAATCCCTAAGCCCCGGGGTCACAATTTGATCAAAAATCTGACTTTCGGCCATTCACTCAAAAATGGTGCCAAACGGATGCAAAGGCTCCCCTGAGAGGTTTGGCGGTCGAAACAGAAGGCTTTTTATCACGGGAAAAGAAATCAGCCCAAGACAACTTAACCGGCAGAAATATATTTTTTTGAAAAAATCCCTAAGCCCCGGGGTCACAATTTCATCAAAAATCTGACTTTCGGCAATTCAATCAAAAATGGTGCCAAACGGTTGCAAATGCTCCCCTGAGAGGTTTGGCGGTCGAAACAGAAGGCTTTTTATCACGGGAAAAGAAATCAGCCCAAGACAACTTAACCGGCAGAAATATATTTTTTTGAAAAAATCCCTAAGCCCCGGGGTCACAATTTCATCAAAAATCTGACTTTCGGCCATTCACTCAAAAATGGTGCCAAAGGGTTGCAAATGCTCCCCTGAGAGGTTTGGCGGTCGAAACAGAAGGCTTTTAATCACGGGAAAAGAAATCAGCCCAAGAGAACTTAACCGGCAGAAATATATTTTTTTGAAAAAATCCCTAAGCCCCGCGGTCACAATTTCATCAAAAATCTGACTTTCGGCCATTCACTCAAAAATGGTGCCAAAGGGTTGCAAATGCTCCCCTGAGAGGTTTGGCGGTCGAAACAGAAGGCTTTTTATCACGGGAAAAGAAATCAGCCCAAGACAACTTAACCGGCAGAAATATTTTTTTTTGAAAAAATCCCTAAGCCCCGGGGTCACAATTTCATCAAAAATCTGACTTTCGGCCATTCACTCAAAAATGGTGCCAAACGGTTGCAAATGCTCCCCTGAGAGGTTTGGCGGTCGAAACAGAAGGCTTTTTATCACGGGAAAAGAAATCAGCCCAAGACAACTTAACCGGCAGAAATATATTTTTTTGAAAAAATCCCTAAGCCCCGGGGGCACAATTTCATCAAAAATCTGACTTTCGGCCATTCACTCAAAAATGGTGCCAAACGGTTGCAAATGCTCCCCTGAGAGGTTTGGCGGTCGAAACAGAAGGCTTTTTATCACAGAAAAAGAAATCAGCCCTCGACAACTTAACCAGCAGAAAAATGTTTTTTTTGAAAAAATCCCTAAGCCCCGGGGTCACAATTTCATCAAAAATTTGACTTTCGGCAATTCACTCAAAAATGGTGCCAAACGGTTGCAAATGCTCCCCTGAGAGGTTTGGCGGTCAAAACAGAAGGCTTTTTATCACGGGAAAAGAAATCAGCCCAAGACAACTTAACCGGCAGAAATATATTTTTTTGAAAAAATCCCAAAGCCCGGGGTCACAATTTCATCAAAAATCTGACATTCGGCAATTCACTCAAAAATGGTGCCAAACGGAAAAATATCAGCCCTCGACAACTTAATCGGAAGAAAAATATTTTTTTGAAAAAATCCCTAAGGCCCGGGGTCACAATTTCATCAAAAATCTGACTTTCTGCAATTCACTCAAAAATGGTTCCAAACGGAAAAGAAATCAGCCCTGGACAACATAACCGGCAGGAAATTATTTTTTTGAAAAAATTCCTACGCCCCGGGTTCACAATTTCATCAAAAATCTGACTTTCGGCCATTCACTCAAAAATGGTGCCAAACGGTTGCAACTGCTCCCCTGAGAGGTTTGGCGGTCGAAACAGAAGGCTTTTTATCACGGGAAAAGAAATCAGCCCAAGACAACTTAACCGGCAGAAAAAATTTTTTTTGAAAAAATCCCTAAGCCCCGGGGGCACAATTAGATCAAAAATCTGACTTTCGGCCATTCACTCAAAAATGGTGCCAAACGGAAAAGAAATCAGCCTACGACAACTTAATCGGCAGAAAAATATTTTTTTGAAAAAATCCCTAAGCCCCGGGGTCACAATTTCATCAAAAATCTGACTTTCGGCCATTCACTCAAAAATGGTGCCAAACGGATGCAAAGGCTCCCCTGAGAGGTTTGGCGGTCGAAACAGAAGGCTTTTTATCACGGGAAAAGAAATCAGCCCAAGACAACTTAACCGGCAGAAATATATTTTTTTGAAAAAATCCCTAAGCCCCGGGGTCACAATTTCATCAAAAATCTGACTTTCGGCAATTCAATCAAAAATGGTGCCAAACGGTTGCAAATGCTCCCCTGAGAGGTTTGGCGGTCGAAACAGAAGGCTTTTTATCACGGGAAAAGAAATCAGCCCAAGACAACTTAACCGGCAGAAATATATTTTTTTGAAAAAATCCCTAAGCCCCGGGGTCACAATTTCATCAAAAATCTGACTTTCGGCCATTCACTCAAAAATGGTGCCAAAGGGTTGCAAATGCTCCCCTGAGAGGTTTGGCGGTCGAAACAGAAGGCTTTTTATCACGGGAAAAGAAATCAGCCCAAGAGAACTTAACCGGCAGAAATATATTTTTTTGAAAAAATCCCTAAGCCCCGCGGTCACAATTTCATCAAAAATCTGACTTTCGGCCATTCACTCAAAAATGGTGCCAAACGGTTGCAACTGCTCCCCTGAGAGGTTTGGCGGTCGAAACAGAAGGCTTTTTATCACGGGAAAAGAAATCAGCCCAAGACAACTTAACCGGCAGAAATATATTTTTTTGAAAAAATCCCTAAGCCCCGGGGTCACAATTTCATCAAAAATCTGACTTTCGGCCATTCACTCAAAAATGGTGCCAAAGGGTTGCAAATGCTCCCCTGAGAGGTTTGGCGGTCGAAACAGAAGGCTTTTTATCACGGGAAAAGAAATCAGCCCAAGACAACTTAACCGGCAGAAATATATTTTTTTGAAAAAATCCCTAAGCCCCGGGGGCACAATTTCATCAAAAATCTGACTTTCGGCCATTCACTCAAAAATGGTGCCAAACGGTTGCAAATGCTCCCCTGAGAGGTTTGGCGGTCGAAACAGAAGGCTTTTTATCACAGAAAAAGAAATCAGCCCTCGACAACTTAACCGGCAGAAAAATATTTTTTTTGAAAAAATCCCTAAGCCCCGGGGTCACAATTTCATCAAAAATTTGACTTTCGGCAATTCATTCAAAAATGGTGCCAAACGGTTGCAAATGCTCCCCTGAGAGGTTTGGCGGTCGAAACAGAAGGCTTTTTATCACGGGAAAAGAAATCAGCCCAAGAAAACTTAACCGGCAGAAATATATTTTTCTGAAAAAATCCCAAAGCCCGGGGTCACAATTTCATCAAAAATCTGACATTCGGCAATTCACTCAAAAATGGTGCCAAACGGAAAAATATCAGCCCTCGACAACTTACTCGGAAGAAAAATATTTTTTTGAAAAAATCCCTAAGCCCCGGGGTCACAATTTCATCAAAAATCTGACTTTCGGCAATTCACTCAAAAATGGTGCCAAACGGAAAAGAAATCAGCCCTGGACAACATAACCGGCAGAAAAATATTTTTTTGAAAAAATCCCTAAGCCCCGGGGTCACAATTTCATCAAAAATCTGACTTTCGGCAATTCACTCAAAAATGGTGCCAAACGGTTGCAGATGCTACCCTGAGAGGTTTGGCGGTCGAAACAGAAGGCTTTTTATCACAGAAAAAGAAATCAGCCCTCGACAACTTAACCAGCAGAAAAATGTTTTTTTTGAAAAAATCCCTAAGCCCCGGGGTCACAATTTCATCAAAAATTTGACTTTCGGCAATTCACTCAAAAATGGTGCCAAACGGTTGCAAATGCTCCCCTGAGAGGTTTGGCGGTCGAAACAGAAGGCTTTTTATCACGGGAAAAGAAATCAGCCCAAGACAACTTAACCGGCAGAAATATATTTTTTTGAAAAAATCCCAAAGCCCGGGGTCACAATTTCATCAAAAATCTGACATTCGGCAATTCACTCAAAAATGGTGCCAAACGGAAAAATATCAGCCCTCGACAACTTAATCGGAAGAAAAATATTTTTTTGAAAAAATCCCTAAGCCCCGGGGTCACAATTTCATCAAAAATCTGACTTTCGGCAATTCACTCAAAAATGGTTCCAAACGGAAAAGAAATCAGCCCTGGACAACATAACCGGAAGGAAATTATTTTTTTGAAAAAATTCCTACGCCCCGGGTTCACAATTTCATCAAAAATCTGACTTTCGGCCATTCACTCAAAAATGGTGCCAAAGGGTTGCAAATGCTCCCCTGAGAGGTTTGGCGGTCGAAACAGAAGGCTTTTTATCACGGGAAAAGAAATCAGCCCAAGAGAACTTAACCGGCAGAAATATATTTTTTTGAAAAAATCCCTAAGCCCCGCGGTCACAATTTCATAAAAAATCTGACTTTCGGCCATTCACTCAAAAATGGTGCCAAACGGTTGCAACTGCTCCCCTGAGAGGTTTGGCGGTCGAAACAGAAGGCTTTTTATCACGGGAAAAGAAATCAGCCCAAGACAACTTAACCGGCAGAAATATATTTTTTTGAAAAAATCCCTAAGCCCCGGGGTCACAATTTCATCAAAAATCTGACTTTCGGCCATTCACTCAAAAATGGTGCCAAACGGTTGCAAATGCTCCCCTGAGAGGTTTGGCGGTCGAAACAGAAGGCTTTTTATCACGGGAAAAGAAATCAGCCCAAGACAACTTAACCGGCAGAAATATATTTTTTTGAAAAAATCCCTAAGCCCCGGTGGCACAATTTCATCAAAAATCTGACTTTCGGCCATTCACTCAAAAATGGTGCCAAACGGTTGCAAATGCTCCCCTGAGAGGTTTGGCGGTCAAAACAGAAGGCTTTTTATCACGGGAAAAGAAATCAGCCCTCGACAACTTAATCCGCAGAAAAATATTTTTTTGAAAAAATCCCTAAGCCCCGGGGTCACAATTTCAAGAAAAATCTGACTTTCGGCATTTCACTCAAAAATGGTGCCAAACGTTTGCAAATGCTCCCCTGAGAGGTTTGGCGGTCGAAACAGAAGGCTTTTTATCATGGGAAAAGAAATCAGCCCAAGACAACTTAACCGGCAGAAATATATTTTTTTGAAAAAATCCCTAAGCCCCGGGGTCACAATTTCATCAAAAATCTGACATTCGGCAATTCACTCAAAAATGGTGCCAAACGGAAAAGATATCAGACCTCGACAACTTAATCGGCAGAAAAATATTTTTTTGAAAAAATCCCTAAGCCCCGGGGTCACAATTTCATCAAAAATCTGACTTTCGGCCATTCCCTCAAAAATGGTGCCAAACGGTTGCAGATGCTACCCTGAGAGGTTTGGCGGTCGAAACAGAAGGCTTTTTATCACAGAAAAAGAAATCAGCCCTCGACAACTTAACCGGCAGAAAAATATTTTTTTTGAAAAAATCCCTAAGGGTCACAATTTCATCAAAAATTTGACTTTCGGCAATTCATTCAAAAATGGTGCCAAACGGTTGCAAATGCTGCCCTGAGAGGTTTGGCGGTCGAAACAGAAGGCTTTTTATCACGGGAAAAGAAATCAGCCCAAGAAAACTTAACCGGCAGAAATATATTTTTCTGAAAAAATCCCAAAGCCCGGGGTCACAATTTCATCAAAAATCTGACATTCGGCAATTCACTCAAAAATGGTGCCAAACGGAAAAATATCAGCCCTCGACAACTTACTCGGAAGAAAAATATTTTTTTGAAAAAATCCCTAAGCCCCAGGGTCACAATTTCATCAAAAATCTGACTTTCGGCAATTCACTCAAAAATGGTGCCAAACGGAAAAGAAATCAGCCCTGGACAACATAACCGGCAGAAAAATATTTTTTTGAAAAAATCCCTAAGCCCCGGGGTCACAATTTCATCAAAAATCTGACTTTCGGCAATTCACTCAAAAATGGTGCCAAACGGTTGCAGATGCTACCCTGAGAGGTTTGGCGGTCGAAACAGAAGGCTTTTTATCACAGAAAAAGAAATCAGCCCTCGACAACTTAACCAGCAGAAAAATGTTTTTTTTGAAAAAATCCCTAAGCCCCGGGGTCACAATTTCATCAAAAATCTGACTTTCGGCAATTCACTCAAAAATGGTTCCAAACGGAAAAGAAATCAGCCCTGGACAACATAACCGGCAGGAAATTATTTTTTTGAAAAAATTCCTACGCCCCGGGTTCACAATTTCATCAAAAATCTGACTTTCGGCCATTCACTCAAAAATGGTGCCAAACGGTTGCAACTGCTCCCCTGAGAGGTTTGGCGGTCGAAACAGAAGGCTTTTTATCACGGGAAAAGAAATCAGCCCAAGACAACTTAACCGGCAGAAAAATATTTTTTTGAAAAAATCCCTAAGCCCCGGGGGCACAATTAGATCAAAAATCTGACTTTCGGCCATTCACTCAAAAATGATGCCAAACAGTTGCAAATGCTCCCCTGAGAGGTTTGGCGGTCAAAACAGAAGGCTTTTTATCACAGGAAAATAAATCAGCCCTCGACAACTTAATCCGCAGAAAAATATATTTTTTAAAAAATCCCTAAGCGCCGGAGTCACAATTTCAAGAAAAATCTGACTTTCGGCATTTCACTCAAAAATGGTGCCAAACGGTTGCAGATGCTCCCCTGAGAGGTTTGGCGGTCGAAACAGAAGGCTTTTTATCATGGGAAAAGAAATCAGCCCAAGACAACTTAACCGGCAGAAATATATTTTTTTGAAAAAATCCCTAAGCCCCGGGGTCACAATTTCATCAAAAATCTGACTTTCGGCCATTCCCTCAAAAATGGTGCCAAACGGTTGCAAATGCTACCCTGAGAGGTTTGGCGGTCGAAACAGAAGGCTTTTTATCACAGAAAAAGAAATCAGCCCTCGACAACTTAAGCGGCAGAAAAATACTTTTTATTGAAAAAATCCCAAAGCCCCGGGGTCACAATTTCATCAAAAATCTGACATTCGGCAATTCCCTCAAAAATGGTGCCAAACGGAAAAGATATCAGCCCTCGACAACTTAATCGGCAGAAAAATATTTTTTTGAAAAAATCCCTAAGCCCCGGGGTCACAATTTCATCAAAAATTTGACTTTCGGTAATTCACTCAAAAATGGTGCCAAACGGTTTCAAATGCTCCCCTGAGAGGTTTGGCGGTCGAAACAGAAGGCTTTTTATCACGGGAAAAGAAATCAGCCCAAAACAACTTAACCGGCAGAAATTTTTTTTTTTGAAAAAATCCATAAGCCCCGGGGTCACAATTTCATCAAAAATCTGACTTTCGGCCATTCACTCAAAAATGGTGCCAAACGGTTGCAAATGCTCCCCTGAGAGGTTTGGCGGTCGAAACAGAAGGCTTTGTATCACGGGAAAGGAAATCAGCCCTCGACAACTTAATCGGCAGAAAAATATTTTTTTGAAAAAATCCCTAAGCCCCGGGGTCACAATTTCATCAAAAATCTGACTTTCGGCCACTCACTCAAAAATGGTGCCAAACGGAAAAGAAATCAGTCTACGACAACTTAATCGGCAGAAAAATATTTTTTTGAAAAAATCCCTAAGCCCCGGGGTCACAATTTCATCAAAAATCTGACTTTCGGCCATTCACTCAAAAATGGTGCCAAACAGATGCAAATGCTCCCCTGAGAGGTTTGGCGGTCGAAACAGAAGGCTTTTTATCACGGGAAAAGAAATCAGCCCAAGACAACTTAACCGGCAGAAATATATTTTTTTTGAAAAAATCCCTAAGCCCCGGGGTCACAATTTCATCAAAAATCTGACTTTCGGCAATTCACTCAAAAATGGTGCCAAACGGAAAAAAATCAGCCCTGGACAACATAACCGGCAGAAAATTATTTTTTTGAAAAAATCCCTAAGCCCCGGTGTCACAATTTCATCAAAAATCTGACTTTCGGCCATTCACTCAAAAATGGTGCCAAACAGTTGCAAATGCTCCCCTGCGATGTTTGGCGGTCGAAACAGAAGGCTTTTTTTCACGGGAAAAGAAATCAGCCCAAGACAACTTAACCGGCAGAAAAATATTTTTTTCAAAAAAATCCCTAAGCCCCGGGGTCACAATTTCATCAAAAATCTGACTTTCGGCAATTCACTCAAAAATGGTGCCAAACGGTTGCAAATGCTCCCCTGAGAGGTTTGGCGGTCGAAACAGAAGGCTTTTTATCACGGGAAAAGAAATCAGCCCAAGACAACTTAATCGGCAGAAAAATATTTTTTTGAAAAAATCCGTAAGCCCCGGGTCACAATTTCATCAAAAATCTGACTTTCGGCCATTCACTCAAAAATGGTGCCAAATGGAAAAGAAATCAGACCTCGACAACTTAATCGGCAGAAAAGTATTTTTTTGAAAAAATCCCTAAGTCCCGGGGTCACAATTTCATCAAAAATCTGACTTTTGGCCATTCACTCAAAAATGGTGCCAAACGGTTGCAAATGCTCCCCTGAGAGGTTTGGCGGTCGAAACAGAAGGCTTTTTATCACGGGAAAAGAAATCAGCCCAAGACAACTTAACTGGCAGAAAAATATTTTTTTCAAAAAATCCCTAAGCCTCGGGGTCACAATTTCATCAAAAATCTGACTTTCGGCAATTCACTCAAAAATGGTGCCAAACGGTTGCAAATGCTCCCCTGAGTGGTTTGGCGGTCGAAACAGAAGGCTTTTTATCACGGGAAAAGAAATCAGCCCAAGACAACTTAACCGGCAGAAATATATTTTTTTGAAAAAATCCCTAAGCCCCGGGGTCACAATTTCATAAAAAATCTGACTTTCGGCCATTCACTCAAAAATGGTGCCAAACGGAAAAGAAATCAGCCCTCAACAACTTAATCGGCAGAAAAATATTTTTTTGAAAAAATCCCTAAGCCCCGGTGTCACAATTTCATCAAAAATCTGACTTTCGGCCATTCACTCAAAAATGGTGCCAAACGGTTGCAAATGCTCCCCTGGGATGTTTGGCTTTCGAAACAGAAGGCTTTTTTTCACGGGAAAAGAAATCAGGCCAAGACAACTTAACCGGCAGAAAAATATTTTTTTGAAAAAATCCCTAAGCCCCGGGGTCACAATTTTATCAAAAATCTGACTTTCAGCCATTCACTCAAAAATGGTGCCAAAGGGTTGCAAATGCTCCCCTGAGAGGTTTGGCGGTCGAAACAGAAGGCTTTTTGTCACGGGAAAAGAAATCAGCCCAAGACAACTTAATCGGCAGAAAAATATTTTTTTGAAAAAATCCCTAAGCCCCGGGGTCACAATTTCATCAAAAATCTGACTTTCGGCCATTCACTCAAAAATGGTGCCAGATGGAAAAGAAATCAGCCCTCGACAACTTAATCGGCAGAAAAGCATTTTTTTGAAAAAATCCGTAAGCCCCGGGGTCACAATTTCATCAAAAATCTGACTTTCGGCCATTCACTCAAAAATGGTGCCAAACGGTTGCAAATGCTCCCCTGAGAGGTTTGGCGGTCGAAACAGAAGTCTTTTTATCACGGGAAAAGAAATCAGCCCAAGACAACTTAACCGGCAGAAATATATTTTTTTGAAAAAATCCCTAAGCCCCGGGGTCACAATTTCATCAAAAATCTGACTTTCGGCCATTCACTCAAAAATGGTGCCAAACGGAAAAGAAATCAGCCCAAGACAACTTAACCGGCAGAAAAATATTTTTTTGAAAAAATCCCTAAGCCCCGGGGTCACACTTTCATCAAAAATCTGACTTTCGGCCATTCACTCAAAAATGGTGCCAAAGGGTTGCAAATGCTCCCCTGAGAGGTTTGGCGGTCGAAACAGAAGGCTTTTTATCACCGGAAAAGAAATCAGCCCAAGACAACTTAACCGGCAGAAAAATATTTTTTTGAAAAAATCCCTAAGCCCCGGGGTCACAATTTCATCAAAAATCTGACTTTCTGCCATTCACTCAAAAATGGTGCCAAAGGGTTGCAAATGCTCCCCTGAGAGGTTTGGTGGTCGAAACAGAAGACTTTTTATCACGGGAAAAGAAATCAGCCCAAGACAACTTAATCGGCAGAAAAATATTTTTTTGAAAAAATCCCTAAGCCCCGGGGTCACAATTTCATCAAAAATCTGACTTTCGGCCATTCACTCAAAAATGGTGCCAAACGGAAAAGAAATCAGCCCTCGACAACTTAATCGGCAGAAAAATATTTTTTCGAAAAAATCCCTAAGCCCCGGGGTCACAATTTCATCAAAAATCTGACTTTCGGCCATTCACTCAAAAATGGTGTCAAACGGTTGCAAATGCTCCCCAGAGAGGTTTGGTGGTCGAAACAGAAGGCTTTTTATCACGGGAAAAGAAATCAGCCCAAGACAACTTAACCGGCAGAAATATATTTTTTTGAAAAAATCCCTAAGCCCCGGGGTCACAATTTAATCAAAAATCTGACTTTCGGCCATTCACTCAAAAATGGTGCCAAACGGAAAAGAAATCAGCCTTCGACAACTTAATCGGCAGAAAAATATTTTTTTGAAAAAATCCCTAAGCCCCGGGGTCACAATTTCATCAAAAATCTGACTTTCGGCCATTCACTCAAAAATGGTGCCAAACGGATGCAAAGGCTCCCCTGAGAGGTTTGGCGGTCGAAACAGAAGGCTTTTTATCACGGGAAAAGAAATCAGCCCAAGACAACTTAACCGGCAGAAATATATTTTTTTGAAAAAATCCCTAAGCCCCGGGGTCACAATTTCATCAAAAATCTGACTTTCGGCAATTCAATCAAAAATGGTGCCAAACGGTTGCAAATGCTCCCCTGAGAGGTTTGGCGGTCGAAACAGAAGGCTTTTTATCACGGGAAAAGAAATCAGCCCAAGACAACTTAACCGGCAGAAATATATTTTTTTGAAAAAATCCCTAAGCCCCGGGGTCACAATTTCATCAAAAATCTGACTTTCGGCCATTCACTCAAAAATGGTGCCAAAGGGTTGCAAATGCTCCCCTGAGAGGTTTGGCGGTCGAAACAGAAGGCTTTTTGTCACGGGAAAAGAAATCAGCCCAAGACAACTTAATCGGCAGGAAAATATTTTTTCGAAAAAATCCCTAAGCTCCGGGGTCACAATTTCATCAAAAATCTGACTTTCGGCCATTCACTCAAAAATGGTGCCAAATGGAAAAGAAATCAGCCCTCGACAACTTAATCCGCAGAAAAATATTTTTTTGAAAAAATCCCTAAGCCCCGGGGTCACAATTTCAAGAAAAATCTGACTTTCGGCATTTCACTCAAAAATGGTGCCAAACGGTTGCAAATGCTCCCCTGAGAGGTTTGGCGGTCGAAACAGAAGGCTTTTTATCACGGGAAAAGAAATCAGCCCTGGACAACATAACCGGCAGGAAATTATTTTTTTGAAAAAATTCCTACGCCCCGGGTTCACAATTTCATCAAAAATCTGACTTTCGGCCATTCCCTCAAAAATGGTGCCAAACGGTTGCAGATGCTACGCTGAGAGGTTTGGCGGGCGAAACAGAAGGCTTTTTATCACGGGAAAAGAAATCAGCACAAGACAACTTAACCGGCAGAAATATATTTTTTTGAAAAAATCCCAAAGCCCGGGGTCACAATTTCATCAAAAATCTGACATTCGGCAATTCACTCAAAAATGGTGCCAAACGGAAAAATATCAGCCCTCGACAACTTAATCGGAAGAAAAATATTTTTTTGAAAAAATCCCTAAGCCCCGGGGTCACAATTTCATCAAAAATCTGACTTTCGGCAATTCACTCAAAAATGGTTCCAAACGGAAAAGAAATCAGCCCTGGACAACATAACCGGCAGGAAATTATTTTTTTGAAAAAATTCCTACGCCCCGGGTTCACAATTTCATCAAAAATCTGACTTTCGGCCATTCACTCAAAAATGGTGCCAAACGGTTGCAAATGCTCCCCTGAGAGGTTTGGCGGTCGAAACAGAAGGCTTTTTATCACGGGAAAAGAAATCAGCCCAAGACAACTTAATCCGCAGAAAAATATTTTTTTGAAAAAATCCCTAAGCCCCGGGGTCACAATTTCAAGAAAAATCTGACTTTCGGCATTTCACTCAAAAATGGTGCCAAACGTTTGCATATGCTCCCCTGAGAGGTTTGGCGGTCGAAACAGAAGGCTTTTTATCATGGGAAAAGAAATCAGCCCAAGACAACTTAACCGGCAGAAATATATTTTTTTGAAAAAATCCCTAAGCCCCGGGGTCACAATTTCATCAAAAATCTGACATTCGGCAATTCACTCAAAAATGGTGCCAAACGGAAAAGATATCAGCCCTCGACAACTTAATCGGCAGAAAAGTATTTTTTTGAAAAAATACCTAAGCCCCGGGGTCACAATTTCATCAAAAATCTAACTTTCGGCCATTCCCTCAAAAATGGTGCCAAACGGTTGCAGATGCTACCCTGAGAGGTTTGGCGGTCGAAACAGAAGACTTTTTATCACAGAAAAAGAAATCAGCCCTCGACAACTTAACCAGCAGAAAAATATTTTTTTTGAAAAAATCCCTAAGCCCCGGGGTCACAATTTCATCAAAAATTTGACTTTCGGCAATTCACTCAAAAATGGTGTCAAACGGTTGCAAATGCTCCCCTGAGAGGTTTGGCGGTCGAAACAGAAGGCTTTTTATCACGGGAAAAGAAATCAGCCCAAGACAACTTAACCGGCAGAAATATATTTTTTTGAAAAAATCTCAAAGCCCGGGGTCACAATTTCATCAAAAATCTGACATTCGGCAATTCACTCAAAAATGGTGCCAAACGGAAAAATATCAGCCCTCGACAACTTAATCGGAAGAAAAATATTTTTTTGAAAAAATCCCTAAGCCCCGGGGTCACAATTTCATCAAAAATCTGACTTTCGGCAATTCACTCAAAAATGGTTCCAAACGGAGAAGAAATCAGCCCTGGACAACATAACCGGCAGGAAATTATTTTTTTGAAAAAATTCCTACGCCCCGGGGTCACAATTTCATCAAAAATCTGACTTTCGGCCATTCACTCAAAAATGGTGCCAAACGGTTTCAAATGCTCCCCTGAGAGGTTTGGCGGTCGAAACAGAAGGCTTTTTATCACAGGAAAAGAAATCAGCCCAAGACAATTTAATCGGCAGAAAAATATTTTTTTGAAAAAATCCCTAAGCCCCGGGGTCACAATTTCATCAAAAATCTGACTTTCGGCCATTCACTCAAAAATGGTGCCAAACGGAAAAGATATCAGCCCTCGACAACTTAACCGGCAGAAAAATATTTTTTTGAAAAAATCCCTAAGCCCCGGGGTCACAATTTCATCAAAAATCTGACTTTTGGCAATTCACTCAAAAATGGTTCCAAACGGAAAAGAAATCAGCCCTGGACAACATAACCGGCAGGAAATTATTTTTTTGAAAAAATTCCTACGCCCCGGGTTCACAATTTCATCAAAAATCTGACTTTCGGCCATTCACTCAAAAATGGTGCCAAACGGTTGCAACTGCTCCCCTGAGAGGTTTGGCGGTCGAAACAGAAGGCTTTTTATCACGGGAAAAGAAATCAGCCCAAGACAACTTAACCGGCAGAAAAATATTTTTTTGAAAAAATCCCTAAGTCCCGGAGTCACAATTTCAAGAAAAATCTGACTTTCGGCATTTCACTCAAAAATGGTGCCAAACGGTTGCAGATGCTCCCCTGAGAGGTTTGGCGGTCGAAACAGAAGGCTTTTTATCATGGGAAAAGAAATCAGCCCAAAACAACTTAACCGGCAGAAATTTTTTTTTTTGAAAAAATCCCTAAGCCCCGGGGTCACAATTTCATCAAAAATTTGACTTTCGGCAATTCACTCAAAAATGGTGCCAAACGGTTGCAAATGCTCCCCTGAGAGGTTTGGCGGTCGAAACAGAAGGCTTTTTATCACAGGAAAAGAAATCAGCCCAAGACAATTTAATCGGCAGAAAAATATTTTTTTGAAAAAATCCCTAAGCCCCGGGGTCACAATTTCATCAAAAATCTGACTTTCGGCCATTCACTCAAAAATGGTGCCAAACGGAAAAGATATCAGCCCTCGACAACTTAACCGGCAGAAAAATATTTTTTTGAAAAAATCCCTAAGCCCCGGGGTCACAATTTCATCAAAAATCTGACTTTCGGCAATTCACTCAAAAATGGTTCCAAACGGAAAAGAAATCAGCCCTGGACAACATAACCGGCAGGAAATTATTTTTTTGAAAACATTCCTACGCCCCGGGTTCACAATTTTATCAAAAATCTGACTTTCGGCCATTCACTCAAAAATGGTGCCAAAGGGTTGCAAATGCTCCCCTGAGAGGTTTGGCGGTCGAAACAGAAGGCTTTTTATCACGGGAAAAGAAATCAGCCCAAGACAACTTAACCGGCAGAAATATATTTTTTTGAAAAAATCCCTAAGCCCCGGGGTCACAATTTCATCAAAAATCTGACTTTCGGCCATTCCCTCAAAAATGGTGCCAAACGGTTGCAAATGCTACCCTGAGAGGTTTGGCGGTCGAAACAGAAGGCTTTTTATCACAGAAAAAGAAATCAGCCCTCGACAACTTAACCGGCAGAAAAATATTTTTTTTGAAAAAATCCCAAAGCCCCGGGGTCACAATTTCATCAAAAATCTGACATTCGGCAATTCCCTCAAAAATGGTGCCAAACGGAAAAGATATCAGCCCTCGACAACTTAATCGGCAGAAAAATATTTTTTTGAAAAAATCCCTAAGCCCCGGGGTCACAATTTCATCAAAAATTTGACTTTGGGTAATTCACTCAAAAATGGTGCCAAACGGTTGCAAATGCTCCCCTGAGAGGTTTGGCGGTCAAAACAGAAGGCTTTTTATCACGGGAAAAGAAATCAGCCCAAAACAACTTAACCGGCAGAAATTTTTTTTTTTGAAAAAATCCATAAGCCCCGGGGTCACAATTTCATCAAAAATTTGACTTTCGGCAATTCACTCAAAAATGGTGCCAAACGGTTGCAAATGCTCCCCTGAGAGGTTTGGCGGTCGAAACAGAAGGCTTTTCATCACGGGAAAAGAAATCAGCCCTCGACAACTTAATCGGCAGAAACATATTTTTTTGAAAAAATCCCTAAGCCCCGGGGTCACAATTTCATCAAAAATCTGACTTTCGGCCATTCACTCAAAAATGGTGCCAAACGGTTGCAAATGCTCCCCTGAGAGGTTTGGCGGTCGAAACAGAAGGCTTTTTATCACAGGAAAAGAAATCAGCCCAAGACAATTTAATCGGCAGAAAAATATTTTTTTGAAAAAATCCCTAAGCCCCGGGGTCACAATTTCATCAAAAATCTGACTTTCGGCCATTCACTCAAAAATGGTGCCAAAGGGTTGCAAATGCTCCCCTGAGAGGTTTGGCGGTCGAAACAGAAGGCTTTTTATCACGGGAAAAGAAATCAGCCCAAGACAACTTAACCGGCAGAAATATATTTTTTTGAAAAAATCCCTAAGCCCCGGGGGCACAATTTCATCAAAAATCTGACTTTCGGCCATTCACTCAAAAATGGTGCCAAACGGTTGCAAATGCTCCCCTGAGAGGTTTGTCGGTCGAAACAGAAGGCTTTTTATCACGGGAAAAGAAATCAGCCCAAGACAACTTAACCGGCAGAAATATATTTTTTTGAAAAAATCCCTAAGCCCCGGGGTCACAATTTCATCAAAAATCTGACTTTCGGCAATTCACTCAAAAATGGTGCCAAACGGAAAAGAAATCAGCCCTGGACAACATAACCGGCAGAAAATTATTTTTTTGAAAAAATCCCTAAGCCCCGGTGTCACAATTTCATCAAAAATCTGACTTTCGGCCATTCACTCACAAATGGTGCCAAACAGTTGCAAATGCTCCCCTGCGATGTTTGGCGGTCGAAACAGAAGGCTTTTTTTCACGGGAAAAGAAATCAGCCCAAGACAACTTAACCGGCAGAAAAATATTTTTTTGAAAAAATCCCTAAGCCCCGGGGTCACAATTTCATCAAAAATCTGACTTTCGGCCATTCACTCAAAAATGGTGCCAAATGGAAAAGAAATCAGCCCTCGACAACTTAATCGGCAGAAAAGTACTTTTTTTGAAAAAATCCCTAAGCCCCGGGGTCACAATTTCATCAAAAATCTGACTTTCGGCCATTCACTCAAAAATGGTGCCAAACGGTTGCAAATGCTCCCCTGAGAGGTTTGGCGGTCGAAACAGAAGGCTTTTTATCACGGGAAAAGAAATCAGCCCAAGACAACTTAATCGGCAGAAACATATTTTTTTGAAAAAATCCCTAAGCCCCGGGGTCACAATTTCATCAAAAATCTGACTTTCGGCCATTCACTCAAAAATGGTGCCAAACGGTTGCAAATGCTCCCCTGAGAGGTTTGGCGGTCGAAACAGAAGGCTTTTTATCACAGGAAAAGAAATCAGCCCAAGACAATTTAATCGGCAGAAAAATATTTTTTTGAAAAAATCCCTAAGCCCCGGGGTCACAATTTCATCAAAAATCTGACTTTCGGCCATTCACTCAAAAATGGTGCCAAAGGGTTGCAAATGCTCCCCTGAGAGGTTTGGCGGTCGAAACAGAAGGCTTTTTATCACGGGAAAAGAAATCAGCCCAAGACAACTTAACCGGCAGAAATATATTTTTTTGAAAAAATCCCTAAGCCCCGGGGGCACAATTTCATCAAAAATCTGACTTTCGGCCATTCACTCAAAAATGGTGCCAAACGGTTGCAAATGCTCCCCTGAGAGGTTTGTCGGTCGAAACAGAAGGCTTTTTATCACGGGAAAAGAAATCAGCCCAAGACAACTTAACCGGCAGAAATATATTTTTTTGAAAAAATCCCTAAGCCCCGGGGTCACAATTTCATCAAAAATCTGACTTTCGGCAATTCACTCAAAAATGGTGCCAAACGGAAAAGAAATCAGCCCTGGACAACATAACCGGCAGAAAATTATTTTTTTGAAAAAATCCCTAAGCCCCGGTGTCACAATTTCATCAAAAATCTGACTTTCGGCCATTCACTCACAAATGGTGCCAAACAGTTGCAAATGCTCCCCTGCGATGTTTGGCGGTCGAAACAGAAGGCTTTTTTTCACGGGAAAAGAAATCAGCCCAAGACAACTTAACCGGCAGAAAAATATTTTTTTGAAAAAATCCCTAAGCCCCGGGGTCACAATTTCATCAAAAATCTGACTTTCGGCCATTCACTCAAAAATGGTGCCAAATGGAAAAGAAATCAGCCCTCGACAACTTAATCGGCAGAAAAGTACTTTTTTTGAAAAAATCCCTAAGCCCCGGGGTCACAATTTCATCAAAAATCTGACTTTCGGCCATTCACTCAAAAATGGTGCCAAACGGTTGCAAATGCTCCCCTGAGAGGTTTGGCGGTCGAAACAGAAGGCTTTTTATCACGGGAAAAGAAATCAGCCCAAGACAACTTAACCGGCAGAAATATATTTTTTTGAAAAAATCCCTAAGCCCCGGGGTCACAATTTCATGAAAAATCTGACTTTCGGCCATTCACTCAAAAATGGTGCCAAACGGTTGCAAATGCTCCCCTGCGATGTTTGGCGGTCGAAACAGAAGGCTTTTTTTCACGGGAAAAGAAATCAGCCCAAGACAACTTAACCGGCAGAAAAATATTTTTTTCAAAAAAATCCCTAAGCCCCGGGGTCACAATTTCATCAAAAATCTGACTTTCGGCAATTCACTCAAAAATGGTGCCAAACGGTTGCAAATGCTCCCCTGAGAGGTTTGGCGGTCGAAACAGAAGGCTTTTTATCACGGGAAAAGAAATCAGCCCAAGACAACTTAACCGGCAGAAAAATATTTTTTTGAAAAAATCCCTAAGCCCCGGGGTCACAATTTCATCAAAAATCTGACTTTCGGCCATTCACTCAAAAATGGTGCCAAATGGAAAAGAAATCAGCCCAAGACAACTTAATCGGCAGAAAAGAATTTTTTTGAAAAAATCCGTAAGCCCCGGGGTCACAATTTCATCAAAAATCTGACTTTCGGCCATTCACTCAAAAATGGTGCCAAACGGTTGCAAATGCTCCCCTGAGAGGTTTGGCGGTCGAAACAGAAGGCTTTTTATCACGGGAAAAGAAATCAGCCCAAGACAACTTAACCGGCAGAAATATATTTTTTTGAAAAAATCCCTAAGCCCCGGGGTCACAATTTCATCAAAAATCTGACTTTCGGCCATTCACTCAAAAATGATGCCAAACGGAAAAGAAATCAGCCCTCAACAACTTAATCGGCAGAAAAATATTTTTTTGAAAAAATCCCTAAGCCCCGGGGTCACAATTTCATCAAAAATCTGACTTTCGGCAATTCACTCAAAAATGGTGCCAAACGGTTGCAAATGCTCCCCTGAGAGGTTTGGCGGTCGAAACAGAAGGCTTTTTATCACCGGAAAAGAAATCAGCCCAAGACAACTTAACCGGCAGAAAAATATTTTTTTGAAAAAATCCCTAAGCCCCGGGGTCACAATTTCATCAAAAATCTGACTTTCGGCCATTCACTCAAAAATGGTGCCATTGGGTTGCAAATGCTCCCCTGAGAGGTTTGGCGGTCGAAACAGAAGGCTTTTTATCACGGGAAAAGAAATCAGCCCAAGACAACTTAACCGGCAGAAATATATTTTTTTGAAAAAATCCCTAAGCCCCGGGGTCACAATTTCATCAAAAATCTGAATTTCGGCCATTCACTCAAAAATGGTGCCAAACGGAAAAGAAATCAGCCCTCAACAACTTAATCGGCAGAAAAATATTTTTTTGAAAAAATCCCTAAGCCCCGGGGTCACAATTTCATCAAAAATCTGACTTTCGGCCATTCACTCAAAAATGGTGCCAAACGGATGCAAATGCTCCCCTGAGAGGTTTGGCGGTCGAAACAGAAGGCTTTTTATCACGGGAAAAGAAATCAGCCCAAGACAACTTAACCGGCAGAAAAATATTTTTTTGAAAAAATCCCTAAGCCCGGGGTCACAATTTCATCAAAAATCTGACTTTCGGCAATTCACTCAAAAATGGTGCCAAACGGTTGCAAATGCTCCCCTGAGAGGTTTGGCGGTCGAAACAGAAGGCTTTTTATCACCGGAAAAGAAATCAGCCCTCAACAACTTAATCGGCAGAAAAATATTTTTTTGAAAAAATCCCTAAGCCCCGGGGTCACAATTTCAGCAAAAATCTGACTTTCGGTCATTCTCTCAAAAATGGTGCCAAACGGATGCAAATGCTCCCCTGAGAGGTTTGGCGGTCGAAACAGAAGGCTTTTTATCACGGGAAAAGAAATCAGCCCAAGACAACTTAACCGGCAGAAAAATATTTTTTTGAAAAAATCCCTAAGCCCCGGGGTCACAATTTCATAAAGAATCTGACTTTCGGCAATTCACTCAAAAATGGTGCCAAACGGTTGCAAATGCTCCCCTGAGAGGTTTGGCGGTCGAAACAGAAGGCTTTTTATCACCGGAAAAGAAATCAGCCCTCGACAACTTAATCGGCAGAAAAGTATTTTTTTGAAAAAATCCCTAAGCCCCGGGGTCACAATTTCATCAAAAATCTGACTTTCGGCCATTCACTCAAAAATGGTGCCAAACGGATGCAAATGCTCCCCTGAGAGGTTTGGCGGTCGAAACAGAAGGCTTTTTATCACGGGAAAGGAAATCAGCCCAAGACAACTTAACCGGCAGAAAAATATTTTTTTGAAAAAATCCCTAAGCCCCGGGGTCACAATTTCATCAAAAATCTGACTTTCGGCAATTCACTCAAAAATGGTGCCAAAGGGTTGCAAATGCTCCCCTGAGAGGTTTGGCGGTCGAAACAGAAGGCTTTTTATCACGGGAAAAGAAATCAGCCCAAGACAAGTTAATCGGCAGAAAAATATTTTTTTGAAAAAATCCCTAAGCCCCGGGGTCACAATTTCATCAAAAATCAGACTTTCGGCCATTCACTCAAAAATGGTGCCAAACGGAAAAGAAATCAGCCCTCAACAACTTAATAGGCAGAAAAATATTTTTTTGAAAAAATCCCTAAGCCCCGAGGTCACAATTTCATCAAAAATCTGACTTTCGGCCATTCACTCAAAAATGTTGCCAAACGGTTGCAAATGCTCCCCTGAGAGGTTTGGCGGTCGAAACAGAAGGCTTTTTATCACGGGAAAAGAAACCAGCCCAAGACAACTTAACCGGCAGAAAAATATTTTTTTGAAAAAATCCCTAAGCCCGGGGTCACAATTTCATCAAAAATCTGACTTTCGGCAATTCACTCAAAAATGGTGCCAAAGGGTTGCCAATGCTCCCCTGAGAGGTTTGGCGGTCGAAACAGAAGGCTTTTTATCACGGGAAAAGAAATCAGCCCAAGACAAGTTAATCGGCAGAAAAATATTTTTTTGAAAAAATCCCTAAGCCCCGGGGTCACAATTTCATCAAAAATCTGACTTTCGGCCATTCACTCAAAAATGGTGCCAAATGGAAAAGAAATCAGCCCTCGACAACTTAATCGGCAGAAAAGTATTTTTTTGAAAAAATCCCTAAGCCCCGGGGTCACAATTTCATCAAAAATCTGACTTTCGGCCATTCACTCAAAAATGGTGCCAAACGGTTGCAAATGCTCCCCTGAGAGGTTTGGCGGTCGAAACAGAAGGCTTTTTATCACGGGAAAAGAAATCAGCCCAAGACAACTTAACCGGCAGAAATATATTTTTTTGAAAAAATCCTTAAGCCCCGGGGTCACAATTTCATCAAAAATCTGACTTTCGGCCATTCACTCAAAAATGGTGCCAAACGGATGCAAATGCTCCCCTGAGAGGTTTGGCGGTCGAAACAGAAGGCTTTTTATCACGGGAAAAGAAATCAGCCCAAGACAACTTAACCGGCAGAAAAATATTTTTTTGAAAAAATCCCTAAGCCCCGGGGTCACAATTTCATCAAAAATCTGACTTTCGGCAATTCACTCAAAAATGGTGCCAAACGGTTGCAAATGCTCCCCTGAGAGGTTTGGCGGTCGAAACAGAAGGCTTTTTATCACCGGAAAAGAAATCAGCCCAAGACAACTTAACCGGCAGAAATATATTTTTTTGAAAAAATCCCTAAGCCCCGGGGTCACAATTTCATCAAAAATCTGACTTTCGGCCATTCACTCAAAAATGGTGCCAAATGGAAAAGAAATCAGCCCTCGACAACTTAATCGGCAGAAAAGTATTTTTTTGAAAAAATCCCTAAGCCCCGGGGTCACAATTTCATCAAAAATCTGACTTTCGGCCATTCACTCAAAAATGGTGCCAAACGGTTGCAAATGCTCCCCTGAGAGGTTTGGCGGTCGAAACAGAAGGCTTTTTATCACGGGAAAAGAAATCAGCCCAAGACAACTTAACCGGCAGAAATATATTTTTTTGAAAAAATCCCTAAGCCCCGGGGTCACAATTTCATCAAAAATCTGACTTTCGGCCATTCACTCAAAAATGGTGCCAAACAGAAAAGAAATCAGCCCTCAACAACTTAATCGGCAGAAAAATATTTTTTTGAAAAAATCCCTAAGCCCCGGGGTCACAATTTCATCTAAAATCTGACTTTCGGCCATTCACTCAAAAATGGTGCCAAACGGATGCAAATGCTCCCCTGAGAGGTTTGGCGGTCGAAACTGAAGGCTTTTTATCACTGGAAAGGAAATCAGCCCAAGACAACTTAACCGGCAGAAAAATATTTTTTTGAAAAAATCCCTAAGCCCCGGGATCACAATTTCATCAAAAATCTGACTTTCGGCAATTCACTCAAAAATGGTGCCAAAGGGTTGCCAATGCTCCCCTGAGAGGTTTGGCGGTCGAAACAGAAGGCTTTTTATCACGGGAAAAGAAATCAGCCCAAGACAAGTTAATCGGCAGAAAAATATTTTTTTGAAAAAATCACTAAGCCCCGGGGTCACAATTTCATCAAAAATCTGACTTTCGGACATTCACTCAAAAATGGTGCCAAATGGAAAAGAAATCAGCCCTCGACAACTTAATCGGCAGAAAAGTATTTTTTTGAAAAAATCCCTAAGCCCCGGGGTCACAATTTCATCAAAAATCTGACTTTCGGCCATTCACTCAAAAATGGTGCCAAACGGTTGCAAATGCTCCCCTGAGAGGTTTGGCGGTCGAAACAGAAGGCTTTTTATCACGGGAAAAGAAATCAGCCCAAGACAACTTAACCGGCAGAAATATATTTTTTTGAAAAAATCCTTAAGCCCCGGGGTCACAATTTCATCAAAAATCTGACTTTCGGCCATTCACTCAAAAATGGTGCCAAACGGATGCAAATGCTCCCCTGAGAGGTTTGGCGGTCGAAACAGAAGGCTTTTTATCACGGGAAAAGAAATCAGCCCAAGACAACTTAACCGGCAGAAAAATATTTTTTTGAAAAAATCCCTAAGCCCCGGGGTCACAATTTCATCAAAAATCTGACTTTCGGCAATTCACTCAAAAATGGTGCCAAACGGTTGCAAATGCTCCCCTGAGAGGTTTGGCGGTCGAAACAGAAGGCTTTTTATCACCGGAAAAGAAATCAGCCCAAGACAACTTAACCGGCAGAAATATATTTTTTTGAAAAAATCCCTAAGCCCCGGGGTCACAATTTCATCAAAAATCTGACTTTCGGCCATTCACTCAAAAATGGTGCCAAATGGAAAAGAAATCAGCCCTCGACAACTTAATCGGCAGAAAAGTATTTTTTTGAAAAAATCCCTAAGCCCCGGGGTCACAATTTCATCAAAAATCTGACTTTCGGCCATTCACTCAAAAATGGTGCCAAACGGTTGCAAATGCTCCCCTGAGAGGTTTGGCGGTCGAAACAGAAGGCTTTTTATCACGGGAAAAGAAATCAGCCCAAGACAACTTAACCGGCAGAAATATATTTTTTTGAAAAAATCCCTAAGCCCCGGGGTCACAATTTCATCAAAAATCTGACTTTCGGCCATTCACTCAAAAATGGTGCCAAACAGAAAAGAAATCAGCCCTCAACAACTTAATCGGCAGAAAAATATTTTTTTGAAAAAATCCCTAAGCCCCGGGGTCACAATTTCATCTAAAATCTGACTTTCGGCCATTCACTCAAAAATGGTGCCAAACGGATGCAAATGCTCCCCTGAGAGGTTTGGCGGTCGAAACAGAAGGCTTTTTATCACGGGAAAGGAAATCAGCCCAAGACAACTTAACCGGCAGAAAAATATTTTTTTGAAAAAATCCCTAAGCCCCGGGGTCACAATTTCATCAAAAATCTGACTTTCGGCAATTCACTCAAAAATGGTGCCAAAGGGTTGCCAATGCTCCCCTGAGAGGTTTGGCGGTCGAAACAGAAGGCTTTTTATCACGGGAAAAGAAATCAGCCCAAGACAACTTAATCGGCAGAAAAATATTTTTTTGAAAAAATCCCTAAGCCCCGGGGTCACAATTTCATCAAAAATCTGACTTTCGGCCATTCACTCAAAAATGGTGCCAAACGGAAAAGAAATCAGCCCTCAACAACTTAATAGGCAGAAAAATATTTTTTTGAAAAAATCCCTAAGCCCCGAGGTCACAATTTCATCAAAAATCTGACTTTCGGCCATTCACTCAAAAATGTTGCCAAACGGTTGCAAATGCTCCCCTGAGAGGTTTGGCGGTCGAAACAGAAGGCTTTTTATCATGGGAAAAGAAACCAGCCCAAGACAACTTAACCGGCAGAAAAATATTTTTTTGAAAAAATCCCTAAGCCCCGGGGTCACAATTTCATCAAAAATCTGACTTTCGGCCATTCACTCAAAAATGGTGCCAAAGGGTTGCAAATGCTCCCCTGAGAGGTTTGGCGGTCGAAACAGAAGGCTTTTTATCATGGGAAAAGAAATCAGCCCAAGACAAATTAACCGGCAGAAATATATTTTTTTGAAAAAATCCCTAAGCCCCGGGGGCACAATTTCATCAAAAATCTGACTTTCGGCCATTCACTCAAAAATGGTGCCAAACGGTTGCAAATGCTCCCCTGAGAGGTTTGGCGGTCAAAACAGAAGGCTTTTTATCACGGGAAAAGAAATCAGCCCTCGACAACTTAATCCGCAGAAAAATATTTTTTTGAAAAAATCCCTAAGCCCCGGGGTCACAATTTCCAGAAAAATCTGACTTTCGGCATTTCACTCAAAAATGGTGCGAAACGTTTGCAAATGCTCCCCTGAGAGGTTTGGCGGTCGAAACAGAAGGCTTTTTATCATGGGAAAAGAAATCAGCCCAAGACAACTTAACCGGCAGAAATATATTTTTTTGAAAAAATCCCTAAGCCCCGGGGTCACAATTTCATCAAAAATCTGACTTTCGGCCATTCCCTCAAAAATGGTGCCAAACGGTTGCAGATGCTACCCTGAGAGGTTTGGCGGTCGAAACAGAAGGCTTTTTATCATAGAAAAAGAAATCAGCCCTCGACAACTTAACCGGCAGAAAAATATTTTTTTTGAAAAAATCCCTAAGCCCCAGGGTCACAATTTCATCAAAAATCTGACTTTCGGCCATTCACTCAAAAATGGTGCCAAATGGAAAAGAAATCAGCCCTCGACAACTTAATCGGCAGAAAACTATTTTTTTGAAAAAATCCCTAAGCCCCGGGGTCATAATTTCATCAAAAATCTGACTTTCGGCCATTCACTCAAAAATGGTGCCAAACGGATGCAAATGCTCCCCTGAGAGGTTTGGCGGTCGAAACAGAAGGCTTTTTATCACGGGAAAGGAAATCAGCCCAAGACAACTTAACCGGCAGAAAAATATTTTTTTGAAAAAATCCCTAAGCCCCGGGGTCACAATTTCATCAAAAATCTGACTTTCGGCAATTCACTCAAAAATGGTGCCAAAGGGTTGCAAATGCTCCCCTGAGAGGTTTGGCGGTCGAAACAGAAGGCTTTTTATCACGGGAAAAGAAATCAGCCCAAGACAACTTAATCGGCAGAAAAATATTTTTTTGAAAAAATCCGTAAGCCCCGGGGTCACAATTTCGTCAAAAATCTGACTTTCGGCCATTCACTCAAAAATGGTGCCAAACGGTTGCAGATGCTACCCTGAGAGGTTTGGCGGTCGAAACAGAAGGCTTTTTATCACAGAAAAAGAAATCAGCCCTCGACAACTTAACCGGCAGAAAAATATTTTTTTGAAAAAATCCCTAAGCCCCGGGGTCACAATTTCATAAAAAATCTGACTTTCGGCAATTCACTCAAAAATGGTGCCAAACGGAAAAGATATCAGCCCTCGACAACTTAATCGGCAGAAAAATATTTTTTTGAAAAAACCCCTAAGCCCCGGGGTCACAATTTCATCAAAAATCTGACTTTCGGCCATTCCCTCAAAAATGGTGCCAAACGGTTGCAAATGCTACCCTGAGAGGTTTGGCGGTCGAAACAGAAGGCTTTTTATCATAGAAAAAGAAATCAGCCCTCGACAACTTAACCGGCAGAAAAATATTTTTTTTGAAAAAATCCCTAAGCCCCGGGGTCACAATTTCATCAAAAATTTGACTTTCGGCAATTCACTCAAAAATGGTGCCAAACGGATGCAAATGCTCCCCTGAGAGGTTTGGCGGTCTAAACAGAAGGCTTTTTGTCACGGGAAAAGAAATCAGCCTAAGACAACTTAATCGGCAGAAAAATATTTTTTTGAAAAAATCCCTAAGCCCCAGGGTCACAATTTCATCAAAAATCTGACTTTCGGCCATTCACTCAAAAATGGTGCCAAATGGAAAAGAAATCAGCCCTCGACAACTTAATCGGCAGAAAAGTATTTTTTTGAAAAAATCCCTAAGCCCCGGGGTCACAATTTCATCAAAAATCTGACTTTCGGCCATTCACTCAAAAATGGTGCCAAACGGTTGCAAATGCTCCCCTGAGAGGTTTGGCGGTCGAAACAGAAGGCTTTTTATCACGGGAAAAGAAATCAGCCCAAGACAACTTAACCGGCAGAAATATATTTTTTTGAAAAAATCCCTAAGCCCCGGGGTCACAATTTCATCAAAAATCTGACTTTCGGCCATTCACTCAAAAATGGTGCCAAACGGAAAAGAAATCAGCCCTCAACAACTTAATCGGCAGAAAAATATTTTTTTGAAAAAATCCCTAAGCCCCGGGGTCACAATTTCATCAAAAATCTGACTTTCGGCCATTCACTCAAAAATGGTGCCAAACGGATGCAAATGCTCCCCTGAGAGGTTTGGCGGTCGAAACAGAAGGCTTTTTATCACGGGAAAGGAAATCAGCCCAAGACAACTTAACCAGCAGAAAAATATTTTTTTGAAAAAATCCCTAAGCCCCGGGGTCACAATTTCATCAAAAATTTGACTTTCGGCAATTCACTCAAAAATGGTGCCAAACGGAAAAGAAATCAGCCCTCGACAACTTAACCGGCAGAAAAATATTTTTTTGAAAAAATCCCTAAGCCCCGGGGTCACAATTTCATCAAAAATCTGACTTTCGGCCATTCACTCAAAAATGGTGCCAAACGGTTGCAAATGCTCCCCTGAGAGGTTTGGCGGTCGAAACAGAAGGCTTTTTATCACGGGAAAAGAAATCAGCCCAAGACAACTTAATCGGCAGAAAAATATTTTTTTGAAAAAATCCCTAAGCCCCGAGGTCACAATTTCATCAAAAATCTGACTTTCGGCAATTCACTCAAAAATGGTGCCAAATGGTTGCAAATGCTCCCCTGAGAGGTTTGGCGGTCAAAACAGAAGGCTTTTTATCATGGGAAAAGAAATCAGCCCTCGACAACTTAACCGGCAGAAATATATTTTTTTGAAAAAAACCCTAAGCCCCGGGGTCACAATTTCATAAAAAATCTGACTTTCGGCAATTCACTCAAAAATGGTGCCAAACGGAAAAGATATCAGCCCTCGACAACTTAATCGGCAGAAAAATATTTTTTTGAAAAAATCCCTAAGCCCCGGGGTCACAATTTCATCAAAAATCTGACTTTCGGCCATTCCCTCAAAAATGGTGCCAAACGGTTGCAAATGCTACCCTGAGAGGTTTGGCGGTCGAAACAGAAGGCTTTTTATCACAGAAAAAGAAATCAGCCCTCGACAACTTAACCGGCAGAAAAATATTTTTTTTGAAAAAATCCCTAAGCCCCGGGGTCACAATTTCATCAAAAATTTGACTTTCGGCAATTCACTCAAAAATGGTGCCAAACGGTTGCAAATGCTCCCCTGAGAGGTTTGGCGGTCGAAAAAGAAGGCTTTTTATCACGGGAAAAGAAATCAGCCCTCGACAACTTAACCGGCAGAAATATATTTTTTTGAAAAAATCCCTAAGCCCCGGGGTCACAATTTCATAAAAAATCTGACATTCGGCAATTCCCTCAAAAATGGTGCCAAACGGAAAAGATATCAGCCCTTGACAACTTAATCGGCAGAAAAATATTTTTTTGAAAAAATCCCTAAGCCCCGGGGTCACAATTTCATCAAAAATTTGACTTTTGGCAATTCACTCAAAAATGGTGCCAAACGGTTGCAAATGCTCCCCTGAGAGGTTTGGCGGTCGAAACAGAAGGCTTTTTATCACGGGAAAAGAAATCAGCCCTCGACAACTTAATCGGCAGAAAAATATTGTTTTGAAAAAATCCCTAAGCCCCGGCATCACAATTTCATCAAAAATCTGACTTTCGGCCATTCACTCAAAAATGGTGCCAAAGGGTTGCAAATGCTCCCCTGAGAGGTTTGGCGGTCGAAACAGAAGGCTTTTTATCACGGGAAAAGAAATCAGCCCAAGACAACTTAATCGTCAGAAAAATATTTTTTTGAAATAATCCCTAAGCCCCGGTGTCACAATTTCATCAAAAATCTGACTTTCGGACATTCACTCAAAAATGGTGCCAAACGGAAAAGAAATCAGCCCTCGACAACTTATCCGGCAGAAAAATATTTTTTTGAAAAAATCCCTAAGCCCCGGGGTCACAATTTCAAGAAAAATCTGACTTTCGGCCATTCACTCAAAAATGGTGCAAAACGGTTGCAAATGCTCCCCTGAGAGGTTTGGCGGTCGAAACAGAAGGCTTTTTATCACGGGAAAAGAAATCAGCCCTCGAGACTTAACAGGCAGAAAAATATTTTTTTGAAAAAATCCCTAAGCCCCGGCGTCACAATTTCATAAAAAAATTGACTTTCGGCCATTCACTCAAAAATGGTGCCAAACGGAAAAGAAATCAGCCCTCGATAAGTTAATCGGCAGAAAAATATTTTTTTGAAAAAATCCCTAAGCCCCGGGGTCACAATTTCATAAAAAATCTGACTTTCGGCAATTCACTCAAAAATGGTGCCAAATGGTTGCAAATGCTCCCCTGAGAGGTTTGGCGGTCAAAACAGAAGGCTTTTTATCACTGGAAAAGAAATCAGCCCAAGACAACTTAATCGTCAGAAAAAATTTTTTTTGAAAAAATCCCTAAGCCCCGGTGTCCCAATTTCATCAAAAATCTGACTTTCGGCCATTCACTCAAAAATGGTGCCAAACGGAAAAGAAATCAGCCCTCGACAACTTATCCGGCAGAAAAATATTTTTTTAAAAAAATCCCTAAGCCCCGGGGTCACAATTTCCTCAAAAATCTGACTTTCGGCCATTCACTAAAAAATGGTGCCAAACGGTTGCAAATGCTCGCCTGAGAGGTTTGGCGGTCGAAACAGAAGGCTTTTTATCATGGGAAAAGAAATCAGCCCAAGACAACTTAACCGGCAGAAATATATTTTTTTGAAAAAAATCCCTAAGCCCCGGGGTCACAATTTCATCAAAAATCTGACTTTCGGCCATTCACTCAAAAATGGTGCCAAACGGTTGCAAATGCTCCCCTGAGAGGTTTGGCGGTCGAAACAGAAGGCTTTTTATCACGGGAAAAGAAATCAGCCCTCGACAACTTAATCGGCAGAAAAATATTTTTTTGAAAAAATCCCTAAGCCCCCGGTCACAATTTCATAAAAAATCTGACATTCGGCAATTCCCTCAAAAATGGTGCCAAACGGAAAAGATATCAGCCCTTGACAACTTAATCGGCAGAAAAATATTTTTTTGAAAAAATCCCTAAGCCCCGGGGTCACAATTTCATCAAAAATTTGACTTTCGGCAATTCACTCAAAAATGGTGCCAAACGGTTGCAAATGCTCCCCTGAGAGGTTTGGCGGTCGAAACAGAAGGCTTTTTATCACGGGAAAAGAAATCAGCCCTCGACAACTTAATCGGCAGAAAAATATTGTTTTGAAAAAATCCCTAAGCCACGGCATCACAATTTCATCAAAAATCTGACTTTCGGCCATTCACTCAAAAATGGTGCCAAAGGGTTGCAAATGCTCCCCTGAGAGGTTTGGCGGTCGAAACAGAAGGCTTTTTATCACGGGAAAAGAAATCAGCCCAAGACAACTTAATCGTCAGAAAAATATTTTTTTGAAATAATCCCTAAGCCCCGGGGTCACAATTTCATCAAAAATCTGACTTTCGGACATTCACTCAAAAATGGTGCCAAACGGAAAAGAAATCAGCCCTCGACAACTTATCCGGCAGAAAAATATTTTTTTGAAAAAATCCCTAAGCCCCGGGGTCACAATTTCAAGAAAAATCTGACTTTCGGCCATTCACTCAAAAATGGTGCAAAACGGTTGCAAATGCTCCCCTGAGAGGTTTGGCGGTCGAAACAGAAGTCTTTTTATCACGGGAAAAGAAATCAGCCCTCGACAACTTAACCGGCAGAAAAATATTTTTTTGAAAAAATCCCTAAGCCCCGGGGTCACAATTTCATCAAAAATCTGACTTTCGGCCATTCACTCAAAAATGCTGAAAACCGTTGCAATTGCTCCCCTGAGAGGTTTGGCGGTCGAAACAGAAGGCTTTTTATCAAGGGAAAAGAAAACAGCCCTCAACAACTTAACCGGCAGAAAAATATTTTTTTGAAAAAATCCCTAAGCCCCGGGGTCACAATTTCATCAAAAATCTGACTTTTTGCAATTCACTCAAAAATGGTGCCAAACGGAAGAGAAATCAGCCCTCGACAACTTAACCGGCAGAAAAATATTTTTTTGAAAAAATCCCTAAGCCCCGGGGTCACAATTTCAAGAAAAATCTGACTTTCGGCCATTCACTCAAAAATGGTGCCAAACGGTTGCAAATGCTCCCCTGAGAGGTATGGCGGTCGAATCAGAAGGCTTTTTATCATGGGAAAAGAAATCAGCCCTCGACAACTTAATCGGCAGAAAAATATTTTTTTGAAAAAATCCCTAAGCCCCGGGGTCACAATTTCATCAAAAATCTGACTTTCCCCAATTCACTCAAAAATGGTGCCAAACGGTTGCAAATGCTCCCCTGAGAGGTTTGGCGTTCGAAACAGAAGGCTTTTTATCACGGGAAAAGAAATCAGCCCAAGACAACTTAACCGGCAGAAAAAATTTTTTTTTAAAAAAACCCAAACCCCGGGGTCAAAATTTCATCAAAAATCTGACTTTTGGCAATTCACTCAAAAATGGTGCCAAACGGAAAAGAAATCAGCCCTCGACAACTTAACCGGCAGAAATATATTTTTTTGAAAAAATCCCTAAGCCCCGGGGTCACAATTTCAAGAAAAATCTGAGTTTCGGCCATTCACTCAAAAATGATGCCAAACGGTTGCAAATGCTCCCCTGAGAGGTTTGGCGGTCGAATCAGAAGGCTTTTTATCACGGGAAAAGAAATCAGCCCTCAACAACTTAGTCGGCAGAAAAATATTTTTTTGAAAAAATCCCTAAGCCCTGGGGTCACAATTTCAAGAAAAATCTGACTTTCGGCATTTCACTCAAAAATGGTGCCAAACGGTTGCAAATGCTCCCCTGAGAGGTTTGGCGGTTGAATCAGAAGGCTTTTTATCACGGGAAAAGAAATCAGCCCTCGACAACTTAATCGGCAGAAAAATATTTTTTTGAAAAAATCCCTAAGCCCCGGGGTCACAATTTCAAGAAAAATTTGACTTTCGGCAATTCACTCAAAAATGGTGCCAAACGGGTGCAAATGCTCCCCTGAGAGGTTTGGCGGTCGAAACAGAAGGATTTTTATCACGGGAAAAGAAATCAGCCCAAGACAACTTAACCGGCAGAAAAAAATTTTTTTTTAAAAAAACCCAAACCCCGGGGTCAAAATTTCATCAAAAATCTGACTTTTGGCAATTCACTCAAAAATGGTGCCAAACGGAAAAGAAATCAGCCCTCGACAACTTAACCGGCAGAAATATATTTTTTTGAAAAAATCCCTAAGCCCCGGGGTCACAATTTCAAGAAAAATCTGACTTTCGGCATTTCACTCAAAAATGGTGCCAAACGGTTGCAAATGCTCCCCTGACAGGTTTGGCGGTCGAAACAGAAGGCTTTTTAACACGGGAAAAGATATCAGCCCTCGACAACTTAACCAGCAGAAAATTTTTTTTTTGAAAAAATCCCTAAGCCCCGGGGTCACAATTTCATCAAAAATCTGACTTTCGGCCATTCACTCAAAAATGGTGCCAAACGGTTGCAAATGCTCCCCTGAGAGGTCTGGCGGTCGAAACAGAAGGCTTTTTATCACGGGAAAAGAAATCAGCCCAAGACAACTTAACCGGCAGAAATATATTTTTTTGAAAAAATCCCGAAGCCCCGGGGTCACAATTTCATCAAAAATCTGACTTTCGGCCATTCACTCAAAAATGGTGCCAAACGGTTGCAAATGCTCCCCTGAGAGGTTTGGCGGTCGAAACAGAAGGCTTTTTATCACGGGAAAAGAAATCAGCCCAAGACAACTTAACCGGCAGAAAAAATTTTTTTTTAAAAAAAACCCAAACCCCGGGGTCAAAATTTCATCAAAAATCTGACTTTTGGCAATTCACTCAAAAATGGTGCCAAACGGAAAAGAAATCAGCCCTCGACAACTTAACCGGCAGAAATATATTTTTTTGAAAAAATCCCTAAGCCCCGGGGTCACAATTTCAAGAAAAATCTGACTTTCGGCCATTCACTCAAAAATGGTGCCAAACGGTTGCAAATGCTCCCCTGAGAGGTTTGGCGGTCGAATCAGAAGGCTTTTTATCACGGGAAAAGAAATCAGCCCTCGACAACTTAATCGGCAGAAAAATATTGTTTTGAAAAAATCCCTAAGCCCCGGGGTCACAATTTCAAGAAAAATCTGACTTTCGGCATTTCACTCAAAAATGGTGCCAAACGGTTGCAAATGCTCCCCTGAGAGGTTTGGCGGTTGAATCAGAAGGCTTTTTATCACGGGAAAAGAAATCAGCCCTCGACAACTTAATCGGCAGAAAAATATTTTTTTGAAAAAATCCCTAAGCCACGGGGTCACAATTTCAAGAAAAATTTGACTTTCGGCAATTCACTCAAAAATGGTGCCAAACGGGTGCAAATGCTCCCCTGAGAGGTTTGGCGGTCGAAACAGAAGGCTTTTTATCACGGGAAAAGAAATCAACCCAAGAAAACTTAACCGGTAGAAAAATATTTTTTTGAAAAAATCCCTAAGATCCGGGGTCACAATTTCAAGAAAAATCTGACTTTCGGCATTTCACTCAAAAATGGTGCCAAACGGTTGCAAATGCTCCCCTGACAGGTTTGGCGGTCGAAACAGAAGGCTTTTTAACACGGGAAAAGATATCAGCCCTCGACAACTTAACCAGCAGAAATTTTTTTTTTTTGAAAAAATCCCTAAGCCCCGGGGTCACAATTTCCTCAAAAATCTGACTTTCGGCCATTCACTCAAAAATGGTGCCAAACGGAAAAGAAATCAGCCCTGGACAACTTAACCGGCAGAAAAGTATTTTTTTGAAAAAAATCCCTAAGCCCCGGGGTCACAATTTCATCAAAAATCTGACTTTCGGCCATTCACTCAAAAATGGTGCCAAACGGTTGCAAATGCTCCCCTGAGAGGTTTGGCGGTCGAAATAGAAGGCTTTTTTTCACGGGAAAAGAAATCAGCCCCCGACAACTTAATCAGCAGAAAAATATTTTTTTGAAAAAATCCGTAAGCCCCGGGGTCACAATTTCATCAAAAATCTGACTTTCGGCCATTCACTCAAAAATGGTGCCAAACGGTTGCAAATGCTCCCCTGAGAAGTTTGGCGGTCGAAACAGAAGGCTTTTTATCACGGGAAAAGTAATCAGCCCTCGACAACTTAACCGGCAGAAAAATATTTTTTTGAAAAAATCCCTAAGTCACAATTTCCCGTGGGTCACAATTTCATCAAAAATCTGACTTTCGGCCATTCACTCAAAAATGGTGCCAAACGGAAAAGAAATCAGCCCTCGACAACTTAATCGGCAGAAAAATATTTTTTTGAAAAAAACCCTAAGCCCCGGGGTCACAATTTCATCAAAAATCTGACTTTCGGCCA
Source organism: Podarcis liolepis (assembly GCF_965112155.1). NCBI lineage: Eukaryota > Metazoa > Chordata > Lepidosauria > Squamata > Lacertidae > Podarcis > Podarcis liolepis. The sequence goes on along the minus strand of NW_028148797.1, from coordinate 509,104 downwards.
TGCACTCAAAAATGGTGCCAAAGGGTTGCAAATGCTTCCCTGATTGGTTTGGCGGTCGAAACAGAAGGCTTTTTATCACAGTAAAAGAAATCAGCCCTCTACAACTTAACCGGAAGAAAAATATTTTTTTGAAAAAATCCCTAAGCCCCGGGGTCACAATTTCCTCAAAAATCTGACTTTCGGCCATTCACTCAAAAATGGTGCCAAAGAGTTGCAAATGCTCCCCTGAGAGGTTTGGCGGTCTTAAACAGAAGGCTTTTTATCACGGGAAAAGAAATCAGCCCTTTACAACTTAACTGGCAGAAAAATATTTTTTTGAAAAAATCCCGAAGCCCCGGGGTCACAGTTTCATCAAAAATCTGACTTTCGGCAATTCACTCAAAAATGGTGCCAAACGGAAAAGAAATCAGCCCTGGACAACTTAACCGGCAGAAATGTATTTTTTTGAAAAAATCCCTAAGCCCCGGAGTCACAATTTCATCAAAAATCTGACTTTCGGCCATTCACTCAAAAATGGTGCCAAACGGTTGCAAATGCTCCCCTGAGAGGTTTGGCGGTCGAAATAGAAGGCTTTTTTTCACGGGAAAAGAAATCAGCCCCCGACAACTTAATCAGCAGAAAAATATTTTTTTGAAAAAATCCGTAAGCCCCGGGATCACAATTTCATCAAAAATCTGACTTTCGGCCATTCACTCAAAAATGGTGCCAAACGGTTGCAAATGCTCCCCTGAGAGGTTTGGCGGTCGAAACAGAAGGCTTTTTATCACGGGAAAAGAAATCAGCCCAAGACAACTTAACAGGCAGAAAAATATTTTTTTGAAAAAATCCCTAAGCCCCGGGGTCACAATTTCATCAAAAATCTGACTTTCGGCCATTCACTCAAAAATGGTGCCAAACGGTTGCAAATGCTCCCCTGAGAAGTTTGGCGGTCGAAACAGAAGGCTTTTTATCACGGGAAAAGTAATCAGCCCTCGACAACTTAACCGGCAGAAAAATATTTTTTTGAAAAAATCCCTAAGCCCCGGGGTCACAATTTCATCAAAAATCTGACTTTTGGCCATTCACTCAAAAATGGTGCCAAACGGAAAAGAAATCAGCCCTCGACAACTTAATCGGCAGAAAAATATTTTTTTGAAAAAATCCCTAAGCCCCGGGGTCACAATTTCATCAAAAATCTGACTTTCGGCCATTCACTCAAAAATGGTGCCAAACGGAAAAGAAATCAGCCCTCGACAACTTAATCGGCAGAAAAATATTTTTTTGAAAAAATCCCTAAGCCCCGGGGTCACAATTTCATCAAAAATTTGACTTTCGGCCATTCACTCAAAAATGGTGCCAAACGGAAAAGAAATCAGCCCTCGACAACTTAATCGGCAGAAAAATATTTTTTTGAAAAAATCCCTAACCCCGGGGTCACAATTTCATCAAAAATCTGACTTTCGGCCATTCACTCAAAAATGGTGCCAAACGGTTGCAAATGCTCCCCTGAGAGGTTTGGCGGTCGAAACAGAAGGCTTTTTATCACGGGAAAAGAAATCAGCCCAAGACAACTTAACCGGCAGAAATATATTTTTTTGAAAAAATCTCGAAGCCCCGGGGTCACAATTTCATAAAAAATCTGACTTTCGGCCATTCACTCAAAAATGGTGCCAAACGGAAAAGATATCAGCCCTCGACAACTTAACCGGCAGAAATATATTTTTTTGAAAAAATCCGTAAGCCCCGGGGTCACAATTTCATCAAAAATCTGACTTTCGGCCATTCACTCAAAAATGGTGCCAAACGGTAGCAAATGCTCCCCTGAGAGGTTTGGCGGTCGAAACAGAAGGCTTTTTATCACGGGAAAAGAAATCAGCCCAAGACAACTTAATCGGCAGAAAAATATTTTTTTGAAAAAATCCCTAAGCCCCGGAGTCACAATTTCATCAAAAATCTGACTTTCGGCCATTCACTCAAAAATGGTGCCAAACGGTTGCAAATGCTCCCCTGAGAGGTTTGGCGGTCGAAATAGAAGGCTTTTTTTCACGGGAAAAGAAATCAGCCCCCGACAACTTAATCAGCAGAAAAATATTTTTTTGAAAAAATCCGTAAGCCCCGGGATCACAATTTCATCAAAAATCTGACTTTCGGCCATTCACTCAAAAATGGTGCCAAACGGTTGCAAATGCTCCCCTGAGAGGTTTGGCGGTCGAAACAGAAGGCTTTTTATCACGGGAAAAGAAATCAGCCCAAGACAACTTAACAGGCAGAAAAATATTTTTTTGAAAAAATCCCTAAGCCCCGGGGTCACAATTTCATCAAAAATCTGACTTTCGGCCATTCACTCAAAAATGGTGCCAAACGGTTGCAAATGCTCCCCTGAGAAGTTTGGCGGTCGAAACAGAAGGCTTTTTATCACGGGAAAAGTAATCAGCCCTCGACAACTTAACCGGCAGAAAAATATTTTTTTGAAAAAATCCCTAAGCCCCGGGGTCACAATTTCATCAAAAATCTGACTTTTGGCCATTCACTCAAAAATGGTGCCAAACGGAAAAGAAATCAGCCCTCGACAACTTAATCGGCAGAAAAATATTTTTTTGAAAAAATCCCTAAGCCCCGGGGTCACAATTTCATCAAAAATCTGACTTTCGGCAATTCACTCAAAAATGGTGCCAAACGGTTGCAAATGCTCCCCTGAGAGGTTTGGCGGTCGAAACAGAAGGCTTTTTACCACAGGAAATAAATCACCCCCCGACAACTTAATCGGCAGAAAAATATTTTTTTGAAAAAATCCTTAAGCCCCGGGGTCACAATTTCATCAAAAATCTGACTTTCGGCCATTCACTCAAAAATGGTGCCAAACGGTTGCAAATGCTCCCCTGAGAGGTTTGGCAGTCGAAACAGAAGGCTTTTTATCACGGGAAAAGAAATCAGCCCTCGACAACTTAACCGGAAGAAAAATATTTTTTGAAAAAATCCCTAAGACCCGGGGTCACAATTTCATCAAAAATCTGACTTTCGGCCATTCACTCAAAAATGGTGACAAACGGAAAAGAAATCAGCCCTCGACAACTTAATCGGCAGAAAAATATTTTTTTGAAAAAATACCTAAGCCCCGGGGTCACAATTTCATCAAAAATCTGACTTTCGGCCATTCACTCAAAAATGGTGCCAAACGGTTGCAAATGCTCCCCTGAGAGGTTTGGCGGTCGAAACAGAAGGCTTTTTATCACGGGAAATAAATCACCCCCCGACAACTTAATCGGCAGAAAAAATTTTTTTTGAAAAAATCCCTAAGCCCCGGTGTCACAATTCCATCAAAAATCTGACTTTCGGCCATTCACTCAAAAATGGTGCCAAACGGAAAAGAAATCAGCCCTCGACAACTTAACCGGCAGGAAAATATTTTTTTGAAAAAATCCCTAAGCCCCGGGGTCACAATTTCATCAAAAATCTGACTTTCGGCCATTCACTCAAAAATGGTGCCAAACGGTTGCAAATGCTCCCCTGAGAGGTTTGGCGGTCGAAACAGAAGGCTTTTTATCACGGGAAAAAAAATCAGCCCAAGACAACTTAACAGGCAGAAAAATATTTTTTTGAAAAAATCCCTAAGCCCCGCGGTCACAATTTCATCAAAAATCTGACTTTCGGCCATTCACTCAAAAATGGTGCCAAACGGTTGCAAATGCTCCCCTGAGAAGTTTGGCGGTCGAAACAGAAGGCTTTTTATCACGGGAAAAGTAATCAGCCCTCGACAACTTAACCGGCAGAAAAATATTTTTTTGAAAAAATCCCTAAGCCCCGGGGTCACAATTTCATCAAAAATCTGACTTTTGGCCATTCACTCAAAAATGGTGCCAAACGGAAAAGAAATCAGCCCTCGACAACTTAATCGGCAGAAAAATATTTTTTTGAAAAAATCCCTAAGCCCCGGGGTCACAATTTCATCAAAAATTTGACTTTCGGCCATTCACTCAAAAATGGTGCCAAACGGAAAAGAAATCAGCCCTCGACAACTTAATCGGCAGAAAAATATTTTTTTGAAAAAATCCCTAACCCCGGGGTCACAATTTCATCAAAAATCTGACTTTCGGCCATTCACTCAAAAATGGTGCCAAACGGTTGCAAATGCTCCCCTGAGAGGTTTGGCGGTCGAAACAGAAGGCTTTTTATCACGGGAAAAGAAATCAGCCCTCGACAACTTAATCGGCAGAAATATTTTTTTTTGAAAAAATCCCGAAGCCCCGGGGTCACAATTTCATCAAAAATCTGACTTTCGGCCATTCACTCAAAAATGGTGCCAAACGGAAAAGATATCAGCCCTCGACAACTTAACCGGCAGAAATATATTTTTTTGAAAAAATCCCTAAGCCCCGGGGTCACAATTTCAAGAAAAATCTGACTTTCGGCCATTCACTCAAAAATGGTGCCAAACGGAAAAGATATCAGCCCTCGACAACTTAACCGGCAGAAATATATTTTTTTGAAAAAATCCGTAAGCCCCGGGGTCACAATTTCATCAAAAATCTGACTTTCGGCCATTCACTCAAAAATGGTGCCAAACGGTAGCAAATGCTCCCCTGAGAGGTTTGGCGGTGGAAACAGAAGGCTTTTTATCACGGGAAAAGAAATCAGCCCAAGACAACTTAATCGGCAGAAAAATATTTTTTTGAAAAAATCCCTAAGCCCCGGGGTCACAATTTCATCAAAAATCTGACTTTTGGCAATTCACTCAAAAATGGTGCCAAACGGTTGCAAATGCTCCCCTGAGAGTTTTGGCAGTCGAAACAGAAGGCTTTTTATCACGGGAAAAGAAATCAGACCTCGACAACTTAATCAGCAGAAAAATATTTTTTTGAAAAAATCCGTAAGCCCCGGGGTCACAATTTCATCAAAAATCTGACTTTCGGCCATTCACTCAAAAATGGTGCCAAACGGTAGCAAATGCTCCCCTGAGAGGTTTGGCGGTCGAAACAGAAGGCTTTTTATCACGGGAAAAGAAATCAGCCCAAGACAACTTAATCGGCAGAAAAATATTTTTTTGAAAAAATCCCTAAGCCCCGGGGTCACAATTTCATCAAAAATCTGACTTTCGGCCATTCACTCAAAAATGGTGCCAAACGGTTGCAAATGCTCCCCTGAGAGGTTTGGCGGTCGAAACAGAAGGCTTTTTACCACAGGAAATAAATCACCCCCCGACAACTTAATCGGCAGAAAAATATTTTTTTGAAAAAATCCTTAAGCCCCGGGGTCACAATTTCATCAAAAATCTGACTTTCGGCCATTCACTCAAAAATGGTGCCAAACGGTTGCAAATGCTCCCCTGAGAGGTTTGGCAGTCGAAACAGAAGGCTTTTTATCACGGGAAAAGAAATCAGCCCTCGACAACTTAACCGGAAGAAAAATATTTTTTGAAAAAATCCCTAAGCCCCGGGGTCACAATTTCAGCAAAAATCTTACTTTCTGCCATTCACTCAAAAATGGTGCCAAAGGGTTGCAAATGCTCCCCTGAGAGGTTTGGCGGTCGTAACAGAAGGCTTTTTATCACGGGAAAAGAAATCAGCCCTCGACAACTTAATCGGCAGAAAAATATTTTTTTGAAAAAATCCCTAAGACCCGGGGTCACAATTTCATCAAAAATCTGACTTTCGGCCATTCACTCAAAAATGGTGCCAAACGGAAAAGAAATCAGCCCTCGACAACTTAATCGGCAGAAAAATATTTTTTTGAAAAAATACCTAAGCCCCGGGGTCACAATTTCATCAAAAATCTGACTTTCGGCCATTCACTCAAAAATGGTGCCAAACGGTTGCAAATGCTCCCCTGAGAGGTTTGGCGGTCGAAACAGAAGGCTTTTTATCACGGGAAAAGAAATCAGCCCTCGACAACTTAACCGGCAGAAAAATATTTTTTTGAAAAAATCCCTAAGCCCCGGGGTCACAATTTCATCAAAAATCTGACTTTTGGCCATTCACTCAAAAATGGTGCCAAACGGATAAGAAATCAGCCCTCGACAACTTAATCGGCAGAAAAATATTTTTTTGAAAAAATCCCTAAGCCCCGGGGTCACAATTTCATCAAAAATCTGACTTTCGGCCATTCACTCAAAAATGGTGCCAAACGGTTGCAAATGCTCCCCTGAGAGGTTTGGCGGTCGAAACAGAAGGCTTTTTATCACGGGAAAAGAAATCAGCCCAAGACAACTTAACCGGCAGAAATATATTTTTTTGAAAAAATCCCGAAGCCCCGGTGTCACAATTTCATCAAAAATCTGACTTTCGGCCATTCACTCAAAAATGGTGCCAAACGGAAAAGATATCAGCCCTCGACAACTTAACCGGCAGAAATATATTTTTTTGAAAAAATCCCTAAGCCCCGGGGTCACAATTTCAAGAAAAATCTGACTTTCGGCCATTCACTCAAAAATGGTGCCAAACGGAAAAGATATCAGCCCTCGACAACTTAACCGGCAGAAATATATTTTTTTGAAAAAATCCGTAAGACCCGGGGTCACAATTTCATCAAAAATCTGACTTTCGGCCATTCACTCAAAAATGGTGCCAAACGGTAGCAAATGCTCCCCTGAGAGGTTTGGCGGTCGAAACAGAAGGCTTTTTATCACGGGAAAAGAAATCAGCCCAAGACAACTTAATCGGCAGAAAAATATTTTTTTGAAAAAATCCCTAAGCCCCGGGGTCACAATTTCATCAAAAATCTGACTTTCGGCAATTCACTCAAAAATGGTGCCAAACGGTTGCAAATGCTCCCCTGAGAGTTTTGGCAGTCGAAACAGAAGGCTTTTTATCACGGGAAAAGAAATCAGCCCTCGACAACTTAATCAGCAGAAAAATATTTTTTTGAAAAAATCCGTAAGCCCCGGGGTCACAATTTCATCAAAAATCTGACTTTCGGCCATTCACTCAAAAATGGTGCCAAACGGTAGCAAATGCTCCCCTGAGAGGTTTGGCGGTCGAAACAGAAGGCTTTTTATCACGGGAAAAGAAATCAGCCCAAGACAACTTAATCGGCAGAAAAATATTTTTTTGAAAAAATCCCTAAGCCCCGGGGTCACAATTTCATCAAAAATCTGACTTTCGGCAATTCACTCAAAAATGGTGCCAAACGGTTGCAAATGCTCCCCTGAGAGGTTTGGCGGTCGAAACAGAAGGCTTTTTACCACAGGAAATAAATCACCCCCCGACAACTTAATCGGCAGAAAAATATTTTTTTGAAAAAATCCTTAAGCCCCGGGGTCACAATTTCATCAAAAATCTTACTTTCGGCCATTCACTCAAAAATGGTGCCAAATGTTTGCAAATACTCCCCTGAGAGGTTTGGCGGTCGTAACAGAAGGCTTTTTATCACGGGAAAAGAAATCAGCCCTCGACAACTTAATCGGCAGAAAAATATTTTTTTGAAAAAATCCCTAAGACCCGGGGTCACAATTTCATCAAAAATCTGACTTTCGGCCATTCACTCAAAAATGGTGCCAAACGGAAAAGAAATCAGCCCTCGACAACTTAATCGGCAGAAAAATATTTTTTTGAAAAAATACCTAAGCCCCGGGGTCACAATTTCATCAAAAATCTGACTTTCGGCCATTCACTCAAAAATGGTGCCAAACGGTTGCAAATGCTCCCCTGAGAGGTTTGGCGGTCGAAACAGAAGGCTTTTTATCACGGGAAAAGAAATCAGCCCAAGACAACTTAATCGGCAGAAAAATATTTTTTTGAAAAAATCCCTAAGCCCCGATGTCACAATTCCATCAAAAATCTGACTTTCGGCCATTCACTCAAAAATGGTGCCAAACGGAAAAGAAATCAGCCCTCGACAACTTAACCGGCAGGAAAATATTCTTTTGAAAAAATCCCTAAGCCCCGGGGTCACAATTTCATCAAAAATCTGACTTTCGGCCATTCACTCAAAAATGGTGCCAAACGGTTGCAAATGCTCCCCTGAGAGGTTTGGCGGTCGAAACAGAAGGCTTTTTATCACGGGAAAAGAAATCAGCCCAAGACAACTTAACCGGCAGAAATATATTTTTTTGAAAAAAATCCCTAAGCCCCGTGGTCACAATTTCAAGAAAAATCTGACTTTCGGCCATTCACTCAAAAATGGTGCCAAACGGTTGCAAATGCTCCCCTGAGAGGTTTGGCGGTCGAAACAGAAGGCTTTTTATCACGGGAAAAGAAATCAGCCCAAGACAACTTAACCGGCAGAAATATTTTTTTTTGAAAAAATCCCTAAGCCCCGGCGTCACAATTTCATCAAAAATCTGACTTTCGGCCATTCACTCAAAAATGGTGCCAAACGGTTGCAAATGCTCCCCTGAGAGGTTTGGCGGTCGAAACAGAAGGCTTTTTATCACGGGAAAAGAAATCAGCCCAAGACAACTTAATCGGCAGAAAAATATTTTTTTGAAAAAATCCCTAAGCCCCAGGGTCACAATTTCAAGAAAAATCTGACTTTCGGCAATTCACTCAAAAATGGTGCCAAACGGAAAAGAAATCAGCCCTCGACAAATTAACCGGCAGGAAAATATTTTTTTGAAAAAATCCCTAAGCCCCGGGGTCACAATTTCATCAAAAATCTGACTTTCGGCCATTCACTCAAAAATGCTGCCAAACAGTTGCAAATGCTCCCCTGAGAGGTTTGGCGGTCGAAACAGAAGGCTTTTTATCACGGGAAATAAATCACCCCCCAACAACTTAATCGGCAGAAAAATTTTTTTTTGAAAAAATCCCTAAGCCCCGGGGACACTATTTCATCAAAAATCTGACTTTCGGCAATTCACTCAAAAATGGTGCCAAACGGTTGCAAATGCTCCCCTGAGAGGTTTGGCGGTCGAAACAGAAGACTTTTTATCACGGGAAAAGAAATCAGCCCAAGACAACTTAACCGGCAGAAAAATATTTTGTTGAAAAATTCCCTAAGCCCCGGGGTCACAATTACATCAAAAATTTGACTTTCGGCAATTCACTCAAAAATGGTGCCAAACGGAAAAGAAATAAGCCCTCGACAACTTAATCGGCAGAAAAATATTTTGGTGAAAAAATCCCTAAGCCCCGGGGACACAATTTCATCAAAAATCTGACTTTCGGCAATTCACTCAAAATTGGTGCCAAACGGTTGCAAATGCTCCCCTGAGAGGTTTGGCGGTCGAAACAGAAGGCTTTTTATCACGGGAAAAGAAATCAGCCCAAGACAACTTAACCGGCAGAAAAATATTTTTTTGAAAAAATCCCTAAGCCCCGGCGTCACAATTTCAAGAAAAATCTGACTTTCGGCAATTCACTCAAATATGGTTCCTGACGGTTGCAAATGCTCCCCTGAGATGTTTGGCGGTCAAAACAGAAGGCTTTTTATCACGGGAAAAGAAATCAGCCCTCGACAACTTAACCGGGAGAAAAATATCTTTTTGAAAAAATCCCTAAGCCCCGGTGTCACAATTCCATCAAAAATCTGACTTTCGGCCATTCACTCAAAAATGGTCCCAAACGGAAAAGAAATCAGCCCTCGACAACTTAACCGGCAGGAAAATATTTTTTTGAAAAAATCCCTAAGCCCCGGGGTCACAATTTCATCAAAAATCTGACTTTCGTCCATTCACTCAAAAATGGTGCCAAACGGTTGCAAATGCTCCCCTGAGAGGTTTGGCGGTCGAAACAGAAGGCTTTTTATCACGGGAAAAGAAATCAGCCCAAGACAACTTAACCGGCAGAAATATATTTTTTTGAAAAAATCCCTAAGCCCCGTGGTCACAATTTCAAGAAAAATCTGACTTTCGGCCATTCACTCAAAAATGGTGCCAAACAGTTGCAAATGCTCCCCTGAGAGGTTTGGCGGTCGAAACAGAAGGCTTTTTATCACAGGGAAAAAAATCAGCCCTCGACAACTTAATCGGCAGAAAAATTTTTTTTTGAAAAAATCCCTAAGCCCCGGGGACAGTATTTCATCAAAAATCTGACTTTCGGCAATTCACTCAAAAATGGTGCCAAACGGTTGCAAATGCTCCCCTGAGAGGTTTGGCGGTCGAAACAGAAGGCTTTTTATCACGGGAAAAGAAATCAGCCCAAGACAACTTAACCGGCAGAAAAATATTTTGTTGAAAAATTCCCTAAGCCCCGGGGTCACAATTACATCAAAAATTTGACTTTCGGCAATTCACTCAAAAATGGTGCCAAACGGAAAAGAAATAAGCCCTCGACAACTTAATCGGCAGAAAAATATTTTGTTGAAAAAATCCCTAAGCCCCGGGGACACAATTTCATCAAAAATCTGACTTTCGGCAATTCACTCAAAATTGGTGCCAAACGGTTGCAAATGCTCCCCTGAGAGGTTTGGCGGTCGAAACAGAAGGCTTTTTATCACGGGAAAAGAAATCAGCCCAAGACAACTTAACCGGCAGAAAAATATTTTTTTGAAAAAATCCCTAAGCCCCGGCGTCACAATTTCAAGAAAAATCTGACTTTCGGCAATTCACTCAAATATGGTTCCTGACGGTTGCAAATGCTCCCCTGAGATGTTTGGCGGTCAAAACAGAAGGCTTTTTATCACGGGAAAAGAAATCAGCCCTCGACAACTTAACCGGGAGAAAAATATTTTTTTGAAAAAATCCCTAAGCCCCGGGGTCACAATTTCAAGAAAAATCTGACTTTCGGCAATTCACTCAAAAATGGTGCCAAACGGAAAAGAAATCAGCCCTCGACAACTTAACCGGCAGGAAAATATTTTTTTGAAAAAATCCCTAAGCCCCGGGGTCACAATTTCATGAAAAATCTGACTTTCGGCCATTCACTCAAAAATGTTGCCAAACGGTTGCAAATGCTCCCCTGAGAGGTTTGGCGGTCGAAACAGAAGGCTTTTTATCACGGGAAATAAATCACCCCCAAGAACTTAATCGGCAGAAAAATATTTTTTTGAAAAAATCCCTAAGCCCCGGGGTCATAATTTCATCAAAAATCTGACTTTCGGCCATTCACTCAAAAATGGTGCCAAACGGTTGCAAATGCTCCCCTGAGAGGTTTGGCGGTCGAAACAGAAGGCTTTTTATCACGGGAAAAGAAATCAGCCCAAGACAACTTAACCGGCAGAAATATTTTTTTTTGAAAAAATCCCTAAGCCCCGGGGTCACAATTTCATCAAAAATCTGACTTTCGGCAATTCACTCAAAAATGGTGCCAAACGGAAAAGAAATCAGCCCTCGACAACTTAATCGGCAGAAAAATATTTTCTTGAAAAAATCCCTAAGCCCCGGGGTCACAATTTCATCAAAAATCTGACTTTCGGCCATTCACTCAAAAATGGTGCCAAACGTTTGCAAATGCTCCCCTGAGAGATTTGGCGGTCGAAACAGAAGGCTTTTTATCACAGGAAATAAATCACCCCCCGACAACTTAATCGGCAGAAAAATATTTTTTTGAAAAAATCCCTAAGCCCCGGGGTCACAATTTCATCAAAAATCTGACTTTCGGCCATTCACTCAAAAATGGTGCCAAAGGGTTGCAAATGCTCCCCTGAGAGGTTTGGCAGTCAAAACAGAAGGCTTTTTATCACGGGAAAAGAAATCAGCCCTCGACAACTTAATCGGCAGAAAAATATTTTTTTGAAAAAATCCCTAAGCCCCGGGGTCACAATTTCATCAAAAATCTGACTTTCGGCCATTCACTCAAAAATGGTGCCAAACGGAAAAGAAATCAGCCCTCGACAACTTAATCGGCAGAAAAATATTTTTTTGAAAAAATCCCTAAGCCCCGGGGTCACAATTTCATCAAAAATCTGACTTTCGGCCATTCACTCAAAAATGGTGCCAAACGGTTGCAAATGCTCCCCTGAGAGGTTTGGCGGTCGAAACAGAAGGCTTTTTATCACGGGAAAAGAAATCAGCCCAAGACAACTTAACCGGCAGAAAAATATTTTTTTGAAAAAATCCCTAAGCCCCGGGGTCACAATTTCATCAAAAATTTGACTTTCGGCCATTCACTCAAAAATGGTGCCAAACGGAAAAGAAATCAGCCCTCGACAACTTAATCGGCAGAAAAATATTTTTTTGAAAAAATCCCTAAGCCCTTGGGTCACAATTTCATCAAAAATCTGACTTTCCGCCATTCACTCAAAAATGGTGCCAAACGGTTGGAAATGCTCCCCTGAGAGGTTTGGCGGTCGAAACAGAAGGCTTTTTATCACGGGAAAGGAAATCAGCAAAAGACAACTTAACCGGCAGAAATATATTTTTTTGAAAAAATCCCGAAGCCCCGGGGTCACAATTTCATCAAAAATCTGACTTTCGGCAATTCACTCAAAAATGGTGCCAAACGGAAAAGAAATCAGCCCTCGACAACTTAACCGGCAGAAAAATATTTTTTTGTAAAAATCCCTAAGCCCCGTGGTCACAATTTCAAGAAAAATCTGACTTTCGGCCATTCACTCAAAAATGGTGCCAAACGGTTGCAAATGCTCCCCTGAGAGGTTTGGCGGTCGAAACAGAAGGCTTTTTATCACGGGAAAAGAAATCAGCCCAAGACAACTTAACCGGCAGAAATATATTTTTTTGAAAAAATCCCGAAGCCCCGGGGTCACAATTTCATCAAAAATCTGACTTTCGGCCATTCACTCAAAAATGGTGCCAAATGGTTGCAAATGCTCCCCTGAGAGGTTTGGCGGTCGAAACAGAAGGCTTTTTATCACGGGAAAAGAAATCAGCCCTCGACAACTTAACCGGAAGAAAAATATTTTTTTGAAAAAATCCCTAAGCCCCGGGGTCACAATTTCAGCAAAAATCTGACTTTCGGCCATTAACTCAAAAATGGTGCCAAAGGGTTGCAAATGCTCCCCTGAGAGGTTTGGCGGTCGAAACAGAAGGCTTTTTATCACGGGAAAAGAAATCAGCCCTCGACAACTTAATCGGCAGAAAAATATTTTTTTGAAAAAATCCCTAAGCCCCGGGGTCACAATTTCATCAAAAATCTGACTTTCGGCCATTCACTCAAAAATGGTGCCAAACGGAAAAGAAATCAGCCCTCGACAACTTAATCGGCAGAAAAATATTTTTTTGAAAAAATCCCTAAGCCCCGGGGTCACAATTTCATCAAAAATCTGACTTTCGGCCATTCACTCAAAAATGGTGCCAAACGGTTGCAAATGCTCCCCTGAGAGGTTTGGCGGTCGAAACAGAAGGCTTTTTATCACGGGAAAAGAAATCAGCCCAAGACAACTTAACCGGCAGAAATATATTTTTTTGAAAAAATCCCTAAGCCCCGTGGTCACAATTTCAAGAAAAATCTGACTTTCGGCCATTCACTCAAAAATGGTGCCAAACAGTTGCAAATGCTCCCCTGAGAGGTTTGGCGGTCGAAACAGAAGGCTTTTTATCACAGGGAAAAAAATCAGCCCTCGACAACTTAATCGGCAGAAAAAATTTTTTTTGAAAAAATCCCTAAGCCCCGGGGACAGTATTTCATCAAAAATCTGACTTTCGGCAATTCACTCAAAAATGGTGCCAAACGGTTGCAAATGCTCCCCTGAGAGGTTTGGCGGTCGAAACAGAAGGCTTTTTATCACGGGAAAAGAAATCAGCCCAAGACAACTTAACCGGCAGAAAAATATTTTGTTGAAAAATTCCCTAAGCCCCGGGGTCACAATTACATCAAAAATTTGACTTTCGGCAATTCACTCAAAAATGGTGCCAAACGGAAAAGAAATAAGCCCTCGACAACTTAATCGGCAGAAAAATATTTTGTTGAAAAAATCCCTAAGCCCCGGGGACACAATTTCATCAAAAATCTGACTTTCGGCCATTCACTCAAAAATGGTGCCAAACGGTTGCAAATGCTCCCCTGAGAGGTTTGGCGGTCGAAACAGAAGGCTTTTTATCACGGGAAAAGAAATCAGCCCAAGACAACTTAACCGGCAGAAAAATATTTTTTTGAAAAAATCCCTAAGCCCCGGCGTCACAATTTCAAGAAAAATCTGACTTTCGGCAATTCACTCAAATATGGTTCCTGACGGTTGCAAATGCTCCCCTGAGATGTTTGGCGGTCAAAACAGAAGGCTTTTTATCACGGGAAAAGAAATCAGCCCTCGACAACTTATCCGGGAGAAAAATATTTTTTTGAAAAAATCCCTAAGCCCCGGGGTCACAATTTCAAGAAAAATCTGACTTTCGGCAATTCACTCAAAAATGGTGCCAAACGGAAAAGAAATCAGCCCTCGACAACTTAACCGGCAGGAAAATATTTTTTTGAAAAAATCCCTAAGCCCCGGGGTCACAATTTCATGAAAAATCTGACTTTCGGCCATTCACTCAAAAATGTTGCCAAACGGTTGCAAATGCTCCCCTGAGAGGTTTGGCGGTCGAAACAGAAGGCTTTTTATCACGGGATATAAATCACCCCCAACAACTTAATCGGCAGAAAAATATTTTTTTGAAAAAATCCCTAAGCCCCGGGGTCACAATTTCATGAAAAATCTGACTTTCGGCCATTCACTCAAAAATGGTGCCAAACGATTGCAAATGCTCCCCTGAGAGGTTTGGCGGTCGAAACAGAAGGCTTTTTATCACGGGAAAAGAAATCAGCCCAAGACAACTTAACCGGCAGAAATATTTTTTTTTGAAAAAATCCCTAAGCCCCGGGGTCACAATTTCATCAAAAATCTGACTTTCGGCAATTCACTCAAAAATGGTGCCAAACGGAAAAGAAATCAGCCCTCGACAACTTAATCGGCAGAAAAATATTTTCTTGAAAAAATCCCTAAGCCCCGGGGTCACAATTTCATCAAAAATCTGACTTTCGGCCATTCACTCAAAAATGGTGCCAAACGTTTGCAAATGCTCCCCTGAGAGATTTGGCGGTCGAAACAGAAGGCTTTTTATCACAGGAAATAAATCACCCCCCGACAACTTAATCGGCAGAAAAATATTTTTTTGAAAAAATCCCTAAGCCCCGGGGTCACAATTTCATCAAAAATCTGACTTTCGGCCATTCACTCAAAAATGGTGCCAAAGGGTTGCAAATGCTCCCCTGAGAGGTTTGGCAGTCAAAACAGAAGGCTTTTTATCACGGGAAAAGAAATCAGCCCTCGACAACTTAATCGGCAGAAAAATATTTTTTTGAAAAAATCCCTAAGCCCCGGGGTCACAATTTCATCAAAAATCTGACTTTCGGCCATTCACTCAAAAATGGTGCCAAACGGAAAAGAAATCAGCCCTCGACAACTTAATCGGCAGAAAAATATTTTTTTGAAAAAATCCCTAAGCCCCGGGGTCACAATTTCATCAAAAATCTGACATTCGGCCATTCACTCAAAAATGGTGCCAAACGGTTGCAAATGCTCCCCTGAGAGGTTTGGCGGTCGAAACAGAAGGCTTTTTATCATGGGAAAAGAAATCAGCCCAAGACAACTTAACCGGCAGAAAAATATTTTTTTGAAAAAATCCCTAAGCCCCGGGGTCACAATTTCATCAAAAATTTGACTTTCGGCCATTCACTCAAAAATGGTGCCAAACGGAAAAGAAATCAGCCCTCGACAACTTAATCGGCAGAAAAATATTTTTTTGAAAAAATCCCTAAGCCACGGGGTCACAATTTCATCAAAAATCTGACTTTCGGCCATTCACTCAAAAATGGTGCCAAACGGTTGCAAATGCTCCCCTGAGAGGTTTGGCGGTCGAAACAGAAGGCTTTTTATCACGGGAAAAGAAATCAGCCCAAGACAACTTAACCGGCAGAAATATATTTTTTTGAAAAAATCCCGAAGCCCCGGGGTCACAATTTCATCAAAAATCTGACTTTCGGCAATTCACTCAAAAATGGTGCCAAACGGAAAAGAAATCAGCCCTGGACAACTTAACCGGCAGAAAAATATTTTTTTGAAAAAATCCCTAAGCCCCGTGGTCACAATTTCATCAAAAATCTGACTTTCGGCCATTCACTCAAAAATGGTGCCAAATGGTTGCAAATGCTCCCCTGAGAGGTTTGGCGGTCGAAGCAGAAGGCTTTTTATCACGGGAAAAGAAATCAGCCCTCGACAACTTAACTGGAAGAAAAATATTTTTTTGAAAAAATCCCTAAGCCCCGGGGTCACAATTTCAGCAAAAATCTGACTTTCGGCCATTCACTCAAAAATGGTGCCAAAGGGTTGCAAATGCTCCCCTGAGAGGTTTGGCGGTCGAAAACAGAAGGCTTTTTATCACGGGAAAAGAAATCAGCCCTCGACAACTTAATCGGCAGAAAAATATTTTTTTGAAAAAATACCTAAGCCCCGGGGTCACAATTTCATCAAAAATCTGACTTTCGGCCATTCACTCAAAAATGGTGCCAAACGGAAAAGAAATCAGCCCTCGACAACTTAATCGGCAGAAAAATATTTTTTTGAAAAAATCCCTAAGCCCCGGGGTCACAATTTCATCAAAAATCTGACTTTCGGCCATTCACTCAAAAATGGTGCCAAACGGTTGCAAATGCTCCCCTGAGCGGTTTGGCGGTCGAAACAGAAGGCTTTTTATCACGGGAAAAGAAATCAGCCCAAGACAACTTAACCGGCAGAAAAATATTTTTTTGAAAAAATCCCTAAGCCCTTGGGTCACAATTTCATCAAAAATTTGACTTTCGGCCATTCACTCAAAAATGGTGCCAAACGGAAAAGAAATCAGCCCTCGACAACTTAATCGGCAGAAAAATATTTTTTTGAAAAAATCCCTAAGCCCTTGGGTCACAATTTCATCAAAAATCTGACTTTCCGCCATTCACTCAAAAATGGTGCCAAACGGTTGGAAATGCTCCCCTGAGAGGTTTGGCGGTCGAAACAGAAGGCTTTTTATCACGGGAAAGGAAATCAGCCCAAGACAACTTAACCGGCAGAAATATATTTTTTTGAAAAAATCCCGAAGCCCCGGGGTCACAATTTCATCAAAAATCTGACTTTCGGCAATTCACTCAAAAATGGTGCCAAACGGAAAAGAAATCAGCCCTCGACAACTTAACCGGCAGAAAAATATTTTTTTGTAAAAATCCCTAAGCCCCGTGGTCACAATTTCAAGAAAAATCTGACTTTTGGCCATTCACTCAAAAATGGTGCCAAACGGTTGCAAATGCTCCCCTGAGAGGTTTGGCGGTCGAAACAGAAGGCTTTTTATCACGGGAAAAGAAATCAGCCCAAGACAACTTAACCGGCAGAAATATATTTTTTTGAAAAAATCCCGAAGCCCCGGGGTCACAATTTCATCAAAAATCTGACTTTCGGCCATTCACTCAAAAATGGTGCCAAATGGTTGCAAATGCTCCCCTGAGAGGTTTGGCGGTCGAAACAGAAGGCTTTTTTTCACGGGAAAAGAAATCAGCCCTCGACAACTTAATCGGCAGAAAAATATTTTTTTGAAAAAATCCCAAGCCCCGGGGTCACAATTTCAGCAAAAATCTGACTTTCGGCCATTCACTCAAAAATGGTGCCAAACGGTTGCAAATGCTCCCCTGAGAGGTTTGGCGGTCGAAACAGAAGGCTTTTTATCACAGGAAATAAATCACCCCCCGACAACTTAATCGGCAGAAAAATATTTTTTTGAAAAAATCCCTAAGCCCCGGGGCACAATTTCATCAAAAATCTGACTTTCGGCCATTCACTCAAAAATGGTGCCAAACGGTTGCAAATGCTCCCCTGAGAGGTTTGGCGGTCGAAACAGAAGGCTTTTTATCACGGGAAAAGAAATCAGCCCAAGACAACTTAACCGGCAGAAAAATATTTTTTTGAAAAAAACCCTAAGCCCCGGGGTCACAATTTAGAGAAAAATCTGACTTTCGGCCATTCACTCAAAAATGGTGCCAAAGGGTTGCAAATGCTCCCCTGAGAGGTTTGGCGGTCGAAACAGAAGGCTTTTTATCACGGGAAAATAAATCAGCCCAAGACAACTTAACCGGCAGAAAAATATTTTTTTGAAAAAATCCCTAAGCCCCGGGGTCACAATTTCATCAAAAATCTGACTTTCGCCCATTCACTCAAAAATGGTGCCAAACGGTTGCAAATGCTCCCCTGAGAGGTTTGGCGGTCGAAACAGAAGGATTTTTATCACAGGAAATAAATCACCCCCCGACAACTTAATCGGCAGAAAAATATTTTTTTGAAAAAATCCCTAAGCCCCGGGGTCACAATTTCAGCAAAAAACTGACTTTCGGCCATTCACTCAAAAATGGTGCCAAGCGGTTGCAAATGCTCCCCTGAGAGTTTTTGCAGTCGAAACAGAAGGCTTTTTATCACGGGAAAAGAAATCAGCCCAAGACAACTTAACCGGCAGAAAAATATTTTTTTGAAAAAATCCCTAAGCCCCGGGGTCACAATTTCATCAAAAATCTGACTTTCGGCCATGCACTCATAAATGGTGCCAAAGGGTTGCAAATGCTCCCCTGAGAGGTTTGGCGGTCGAAACAGAAGGCTTTTTATCACGGGAAAAGAAATCAGCCCTTGACAACTTAACCGGAAGAAAAATATTTTTTTGAAAAAATCCCTAAGCCCCGGGGTCACAATTTCATCAAAAATCTGACTTTCGGCCATTCACTCAAAAATGGTGCCAAAGGGTTGCAAATGCTCCCCTGAGAGGTTTGGCGGTCGAAACAGAAGGCTTTTTATCACGGGAAATAAATCACCCCCCGACAACTTAATCGGCAGAAAAAATTTTTTTTGAAAAAATCCCTAAGCCCCGGGGTCACAATTTCAAGAAAAATCTGACTTTCGGCCATTCACTCAAAAATGGTGCCAAACGGTTGCAAATGCTCCCCTGAGAGGTTTGGCGGTCTAAACAGAAGGCTTTTTATCACGGGAAATAAATCACCCCCCGACAACTTAATCGGCAGAAAAATATTTTTTTGAAAAAATCCCTAAGCCCCGGGGTCACAATTTCATCAAAAATCTGACTTTCGGCCATTCACTCAAAAATGGTGCCAAACGGTTGCAAATGCTGCCGTGAGAGGTTTGGCGGTCGAAACAGAAGGCTTTTTATCACGGGAAAAGAAATCAGCCCAAGACAACTTAACTGGCAGAGAAATATTTTTTTCAAAAAATCCCTAAGCCCCGGGGTCACAATTTCATAAAAAATCTGACTTTCGGCAATTCACTCAAAAATGGTGCCAAATGGAAAAGATATCAGCCCTCGACAACTTAATCGGCAGAAAAATATTTTTTTGAAAAAATCCCTAAGCCCCGGGGTGCCAATTTCATCAAAAATTTGACTTTCGGCAATTCACTCAAAAATGGTGCCAAACGGTTGCAAATGCTCCCCTGAGAGGTTTGGCGGTCGAAACAGAAGGCTTTTTATCACGGGAAAAGAAATCAGCCCAAGACAACTTAACCGGCAGAAAAATATTTTTTTGAAAAAATCCCTAAGCCCCGGGGTCACAATTTCAAGAAAAATATGACTTTCGGCCATTCACTCAAAAATGGTGCCAAACGGTTGCAAATGCTCCCCTGAGAGGTTTGGCGGTCGAAACAGAAGGCTTTTTATCACGGGAAAAGAAATCAGCCCAAGACAACTAAACCGGAAGAAATATAATTTTGAAAAAATCCCGAAGCCCCGGGGTCACAATTTCATCAAAAATCTGACTTTCGGCAATTCACTCAAAAATGGTGCCAAACGGAAAAGAAATCAGCCCTGGACAACTTAACCGGCAGAAATATATTTTTTTGAAAAAAATCCCTAAGCCCCGGGGTCACAATTTCATCAAAAATCTGACTTTCGGCCATTCACTCAAAAATGGTGCCAAACGGTTGCAAATGCTCCCCTGAGAGGTTTGGCGGTCGAAATTGAAGGCTTTTTTTCATGGGAAAAGAAATCAGCCCTCGACAACTTAATCAGCAGAAAAATATTTCTTTGAAAAAATCCGTAAGCCCCGGGGTCACAATTTCATCAAAAATCTGACTTTCGGCCATTCACTCAAAAATGGTGCCAAACGGTAGCAGATGCTCTCCTGAGAGTTTTGGCGGTCGAAACAGAAGGCTTTTTATCACGGGAAAAGAAATCAGCCCAAGACAACTTAACCGGCAGAAAAATATTTTTTTGAAAAAATCCCTAAGCCCCGGGGTCACAATTTAGAGAAAAATCTGACTTTCGGCATTTCACTCAAAAATGGTGCCAAACGGTTGCAAATGCTCCCCTGAGAGGTTTGGCGGTCGAAGCAGAAGGCTTTTTAACACGGGAAAAGATATCAGCCCTCGACAACTTAACCGGCAGAAATTTTTTTTTTTGAAAAAATCCCTAAGCCCCGGGGTCACAATTTCATCAAAAATCTGACTTTCGGCCATTCACTCAAAAATGGTGCCAAACGGTTGCAAATGCTCCCCTGAGAGGTTTGGCGGTCGAAACAGAAGGCTTTTTATCACGGGAAAAGAAATCAGCCCTCGACAACTTAACCAGCAGAAAAATATTTTTTTGAAAAAATCCCTAAGCCCCGGGGTCACAATTTCATCAAAAATCTGACTTTCGGCCATTCACTCAAAAATGGTGACAAACGGAAAAGAAATCAGCCCTCGACAACTTAATCGGCAGAAAAATATTTTTTTGAAAAAATCCCTAAGCCACGGGGTCTCAATTTCATCAAAAATCTGACTTTCGGCCATTCACTCAAAAATGGTGCCAAACGGTTGCAAATGCTCCCCTGAGAGGTTTGGCGGTCGAAACAGAAGGCTTTTTATCACGGGAAAAGAAATCAGCCCAAGACAACTAAACCAGAAGAAATATAATTTTGAAAAAATCCCTAAGCCCCGGGGTCACAATTTCATAAAAAATCTGACTTTCGGCAATTCACTCAAAAATGGTGCCAAACGGAAAAGAAATCAGCCCTGGACAACTTAACCGGCAGAAATATATTTTTTTGAAAAAAATCCCTAAGCCCCGGGGTCACAATTTCATCAAAAATCTGACTTTCGGCCATTCACTCAAAAATGGTGCCAAACGGTTGCAAATGCTCCCCTGAGAGGTTTGGCGGTCGAAACAGAAGGCTTTTTATCACGGGAAATAAATCACCCCCCGACAACTTAATCGGCAGAAAAATATTTTTTTGAAAAAATCCCTAAGCCCCGGGGTCACAATTTCATCAAAAATCTGACTTTCGGCCATTCACTCAAAAATGGTGCCAAACGGTTGCAAATGCTGCCGTGAGAGGTTTGGCGGTCGAAACAGAAGGCTTTTTATCACGGGAAAAGAAATCAGCCCAAGACAACTTAACTGGCAGAGAAATATTTTTTTGAAAAAATCCCTAAGCCCCGGGGTCCCAATTTCATCAAAAATTTGACTTTCGGCAATTCACTCAAAAATGGTGCCAAACGGTTGCAAATGCTCCCCTGAGAGGTTTGGCGGTCGAAACAGAAGGCTTTTTATCACGGGAAAAGAAATCAGCCCAAGACAACTTAACCGGCAGAAAAATATTTTTTTGAAAAAATCCCTAAGCCCCGGGGTCACAATTTCATCAAAAATCTGACTTTCGGCCATTCACTCAAAAATGGTGCCAAAGGGTTGCAAATGCTCCCCTGAGAGGTTTGGCAGTCAAAACAGAAGGCTTTTTATCACGGGAAAAGAAATCAGCCCTCGACAACTTAATCGGCAGAAAAATATTTTTTTGAAAAAATCCCTAAGCCCCGGGGTCACAATTTCATCAAAAATCTGACTGTCGACCATTCACTCAAAAATGGTGCCAAACGGAAAAGAAATCAGCCCTCGACAACTTAATCGGCAGAAAAATATTTTTTTGAAAAAATCCCTAAGCCCCGGGGTCACAATTTCAGCAAAAAACTGACTTTCGGCCATTCACTCAAAAATGGTGCCAAGCGGTTGCAAATGCTCCCCTGAGAGTTTTTGCAGTCGAAACAGAAGGCTTTTTATCACGGGAAAAGAAATCAGCCCAAGACAACTTAACCGGCAGAAAAATATTTTTTTGAAAAAATCCCTAAGCCCCGGGGTCACAATTTCATCAAAAATCTGACTTTCGGCCATGCACTCATAAATGGTGCCAAAGGGTTGCAAATGCTCCCCTGAGAGGTTTGGCGGTCGAAACAGAAGGCTTTTTATCACGGGAAAAGAAATCAGCCCTTGACAACTTAACCGGAAAAAAAATATTTTTTTGAAAAAATCCCTAAGCCCCGGGGTCACAATTTCATCAAAAATCTGACTTTCGGCCATTCACTCAAAAATGGTGCCAAACGGTTGCAAATGCTCCCCTGAGAGGTTTGGTGGTCGAAACAGAAGGCTTTTTATCACAGGAAATAAATCACCCCCCGACAACTTAATCGCAGAAAAAAATTTTTTTGAAAAAATCCCTAAGCCCCGGGGTCACAATTTCAAGAAAAATCTGACTTTCGGCCATTCACTCAAAAATGGTGCCAAACGGTTGCAAATGCTCCCCTGAGAGGTTTGGCGGTCTAAACAGAAGGCTTTTTATCACGGGAAATAAATCACCCCCCGACAACTTAATCGGCAGAAAAATATTTTTTTGAAAAAATCCCTAAGCCCCGGGGTCACAATTTCATCAAAAATCTGACTTTCGGCCATTCACTCAAAAATGGTGCCAAACGGTTGCAAATCCTGCCGTGAGAGGTTTGGCGGTCGAAACAGAAGGCTTTTTATCACGGGAAAAGAAATCAGCCCAAGACAACTTAACTGGCAGAGAAATATTTTTTTGAAAAAATCCCTAAGCCCCGGGGTCACAATTTCATAAAAAATCTGACTTTCGGCAATTCACTCAAAAATGGTGCCAAATGGAAAAGATATCAGCCCTCGACAACTTAATCGGCAGAAAAATATTTTTTTGAAAAAATCCCTAAGCCCCGGGGTGCCAATTTCATCAAAAATTTGACTTTCGGCAATTCACTCAAAAATGGTGCCAAACGGTTGCAAATGCTCCCCTGAGAGGTTTGGCGGTCGAAACAGAAGGCTTTTTATCACGGGAAAAGAAATCAGCCCAAGACAACTTAACCGGCAGAAAAATATTTTTTTGAAAAAATCCCTAAGCCCCGGGGTCACAATTTCAAGAAAAATATGACTTTCGGCCATTCACTCAAAAATGGTGCCAAACGGTTGCAAATGCTCCCCTGAGAGGTTTGGCGGTCGAAACAGAAGGCTTTTTATCACGGGAAAAGAAATCAGCCCAAGACAACTAAACCGGAAGAAATATAATTTTGAAAAAATCCCTAAGCCCCGGGGTCACAATTTCATAAAAAATCTGACTTTCGGCAATTCACTCAAAAATGGTGCCAAACGGAAAAGAAATCAGCCCTGGACAACTTAACCGGCAGAAATATATTTTTTTGAAAAAAATCCCTAAGCCCCGGGGTCACAATTTCATCAAAAATCTGACTTTCGGTCATTCACTCAAAAATGGTGCCAAACGGTTGCAAATGCTCCCCTGAGAGGTTTGGCGGTCTAAACAGAAGGCTTTTTATCACGGGAAATAAATCACCCCCCGACAACTTAATCGGCAGAAAAATATTTTTTTGAAAAAATCCCTAAGCCCCGGGGTCACAATTTCATCAAAAATCTGACTTTCGGCCATTCACTCAAAAATGGTGCCAAACGGTTGCAAATGCTCCCCTGAGAGGTTTGGCGGTCGAAACAGAAGGCTTTTTATCACGGGAAAAGAAATCAGCCCAAGACAACTTAACTGGCAGAGAAATATTTTTTTGAAAAAATCCCTAAGCCCCGGGGTCACAATTTCATAAAAAATCTGACTTTCGGCAATTCACTCAAAAATGGTGCCAAATGGAAAAGATATCAGCCCTCGACAACTTAATCGGCAGAAAAATATTTTTTTGAAAAAATCCCTAAGCCCCGGGGTCCCAATTTCATCAAAAATTTGACTTTCGGCAATTCACTCAAAAATGGTGCCAAACGGTTGCAAATGCTCCCCTGAGAGGTTTGGCGGTCGAAACAGAAGGCTTTTTATCACGGGAAAAGAAATCAGCCCAAGACAACTTAACCGGCAGAAAAATATTTTTTTGAAAAAACCCCTAAGCCCCGGGGTCACAATTTCAAGAAAAATATGACTTTCGGCCATTCACTCAAAAATGGTGCCAAACGGTTGCAAATGCTCCCCTGAGAGGTTTGGCGGTCGAAACAGAAGGCTTTTTATCACGGGAAAAGAAATCAGCCCTCGACACCTTAACCGGCAGAAAAATATTTTTTTGAAAAAATCCCTAAGCCCCGGGGTCACAATTTCATCAAAAATCTGACTGTCGACCATTCACTCAAAAATGGTGCCAAACGGAAAAGAAATCAGCCCTCGACAACTTAATCGGCAGAAAAATATTTTTTTGAAAAAATCCCTAAGCCACGGGGTCACAATTTCATCAAAAATCTGACTTTCGGCCATTCACTCAAAAATGGTGCCAAACGGTTGCATATGCTCCCCTGAGAGGTTTGGCGGTCGAAACAGAAGGCTTTTTATCACGGGAAAAGAAATCAGCCCAAGACAACTAAACCGGAAGATATATAATTTTGAAAAAATCCGTAAGCCCCGGGGTCACAATTTCATAAAAAATCTGACTTTCGGCAATTCACTCAAAAATGGTGCCAAACGGAAAAGAAATCAGCCCTGGACAACTTAACCGGCAGAAATATATTTTTTTGAAAAAAATCCCTAAGCCCCGGGGTCACAATTTCATCAAAAATCTGACTTTCGGCCATTCACTCAAAAATGGTGCCAAACGGTTGCAAATGCTCCCCTGAGAGGTTTGGCGGTCGAAATTGAAGGCTTTTTTTCACGGGAAAAGAAATCAGCCCTCGACAACTTAATCAGCAGAAAAATATTTTTTTGAAAAAATCCGTAAGCCCCGGGGTCACAATTTCATCAAAAATCTGACTTTCGGCCATTCACTCAAAAATGGTGCCAAACGGTAGCAAATGCTCCCCTGAGAGGTTTGGCGGTCGAAACAGAAGGCTTTTTATCACGGGAAAAGAAATCAGCCCTCGACACCTTAACCGGCAGAAAAATATTTTTTTGAAAAAATCCCTAAGCCCCGGGGTCACAATTTCTTCAAAAATCTGACTGTCGACCATTCACTCAAAAATGGTGCCAAACGGAAAAGAAATCAGCCCTGGACAACTTAACCGGCAGAAATATATTTTTCTTGAAAAAATTCCTAAGCCCCGGGGTCACAATTTCATCAAAAAAATGGTGCCAAACGGAAAAGAAATCAGCCCTCGACAACTTAATCGGCAGAAAAATATTTTTTTGAAAAAATCCCTAAGCCCCGGGGTCACAATTTCATCAAAAATCTGACTTTCGGCCATTCACTCAAAAATGGTGCCAAACGGTTGCAAATGCTCCCCTGAGAGGTTTGGCGGTCGAAACAGAAGGCTTTTTATCACGGGAAAAGAAATCAGCCCAAGACAACTTAACCGGCAGAAATATTTTTTTTTGAAAAAATCCCTAAGCCCCGGGGCCACAATTTCATCAAAAATCTGACTTTCGGCATTTCACTCAAAAATGGTGCCAAACGGAAAAGAAATCAGCCCTCGACAACTTAATCGGCAGAAAAATATTTTTTTGAAAAAATCCCTAAGCCCCGGGGTCACAATTTCAAGAAAAATCTGACTTTCGGCCATTCACTCAAAAATGGTGCCAAACGGTTGCAAATGCTCCCCTGAGAGGTTTGGAGGTCGAAACAGAAATCTTTTTATCACGGGAAAAGAAATCAGCCCTCGACAACTTAATTGGCAGAAATTTTTTTTTGGAAAAAATCCCTAAGCCCCGGGGTCACAATTTCATCAAAAATCTGACTTTCGGCCATTCACTCAAAAATGGTGCCAAACGGTTGCAAATGCTCCCCTGAGAGGTTTGGCGGTCGAAACAGAAGGCTTTTTATCACGGGAAAAGAAATCAGCCCAAGACAACTTAACCGGCAGAAATATTTTTTTTTTGAAAAAATCCCTAAGCCCCGGGGTCACAATTTCATCAAAAATCTGACTTTCGGCCATTCACTCAAAAATGGTGCCAAACGGTAGCAGATGTTCCCCTGAGAGGTTTGGCGGTCGAAACAGAAGGCTTTTTATCACGGGAAAAGAAATCAGCCCAAGACAACTTAACCGGCAGAAAAATATTTTTTGGAAAAAATCCCTAAGCCCCGGGGTCACAATTTAGAGAAAAATCTGACTTTCGGCATTTCACTCAAAAATGGTGCCAAACGGTTGCAAATGCTCCCCTGAGAGGTTTGGCGGTCGAAGCAGAAGGCTTTTTAACACGGGAAAAGATATCAGCCCTCGACAACTTAACCGGCAGAATTTTTTTTTTTTGAAAAAATCCCTAAGCCCCGGGGTCACAATTTCATCAAAAATCTGACTTTCGGCCATTCACTCAAAAATGGTGCCAAACGGTTGCAAATGCTCCCCTGAGAGGTTTGGCGGTCGATACAGAAGGCTTTTTATCACGGGAAAAGAAATCAGCCCTCGACAACTTAACCAGCAGAAAAATATTTTTTTGAAAAAATCCCTAAGCCCCGGGGTCACAATTTCATCAAAAATCTGACTTTCGGCCATTCACTCAAAAATGGTGCCAAACGGAAAAGAAATCAGCCCTCGACAACTTAATCGGCAGAAAAATATTTTTTTGAAAAAATCCCTAAGCCACGGGGTCACAATTTCATCAAAAATCTGACTTTCGGCCATTCACTCAAAAATGGTGCCAAACGGTTGCAAATGCTCCCCTGAGAGGTTTGGCGGTCGAAACAGAAGGCTTTTTATCACGGGAAAAGAAATCAGCCCAAGACAACTAAACCGGAAGAAATATAATTTTGAAAAAATCCCGAAGCCCCAGGGTCACAATTTCATAAAAAATCTGACTTTCGGCAATTCACTCAAAAATGGTGCCAAACGGAAAAGAAATCAGCCCTCGACAACTTAATCGGCAGAAAAATATTTTTTTGAAAAAATCCCTAAGCCCCGGGGTCACAATTTCAAGAAAAATCTGACTTTCGGCCATTCACTCAAAAATGGTGCCAAACGGTTGCAAATGCTCCCCTGAGAGGTTTGGAGGTCGAAACAGAAATCTTTTTATCACGGGAAAAGATATCAGCCCTCGACAACTTAATTGGCAGAAAATTTTTTTTGGAAAAAATCCCTAAGCCCCGGGGTCACAATTTCATCAAAAATCTGACTTTCGGCCATTCACTCAAAAATGGTGCCAAACGGTTGCAAATGCTCCCCTGAGAGGTTTGGAGGTCGAAACAGAAATCTTTTTATCACGGGAAAAGAAATCAGCCCTCGACAACTTAATTGGCAGAAATTTTTTTTTGGAAAAAATCCCTAAGCCCCGGGGTCACAATTTCATCAAAAATCTGACTTTCGGCCATTCACTCAAAAATGGTGCCAAACGGTTGCAAATGCTCCCCTGAGAGGTTTGGCGGTCGAAACAGAAGGCTTTTTATCACGGGAAAAGAAATCAGCCCAAGACAACTTAACCGGCAGAAATATTTTTTTTTGAAAAAATCCCTAAGCCCCGGGGTCACAATTTCATCAAAAATCTGACTTTCGGCCATTCACTCAAAAATGGTGCCAAACGGTAGCAGATGTTCCCCTGAGAGGTTTGGCGGTCGAAACAGAAGGCTTTTTATCACGGGAAAAGAAATCAGCCCAAGACAACTTAACCGGCAGAAAAATATTTTTTGGAAAAAATCCCTAAGCCCCGGGGTCACAATTTAGAGAAAAATCTGACTTTCGGCATTTCACTCAAAAATGGTGCCAAACGGTTGCAAATGCTCCCCTGAGAGGTTTGGCGGTCGAAGCAGAAGGCTTTTTAACACGGGAAAAGATATCAGCCCTCGACAACTTAACCGGCAGAATTTTTTTTTTTTGAAAAAATCCCTAAGCCCCGGGGTCACAATTTCATCAAAAATCTGACTTTCGGCCATTCACTCAAAAATGGTGCCAAACGGTTGCAAATGCTCCCCTGAGAGGTTTGGCGGTCGATACAGAAGGCTTTTTATCACGGGAAAAGAAATCAGCCCTCGACAACTTAACCAGCAGAAAAATATTTTTTTGAAAAAATCCCTAAGCCCCGGGGTCACAATTTCATCAAAAATCTGACTTTCGGCCATTCACTCAAAAATGGTGCCAAACGGAAAAGAAATCAGCCCTCGACAACTTAATCGGCAGAAAAATATTTTTTTGAAAAAATCCCTAAGCCACGGTGTCACAATTTCATCAAAAATCTGACTTTCGGCCATTCACTCAAAAATGGTGCCAAACGGTTGCAAATGCTCCCCTGAGAGGTTTGGCGGTCGAAACAGAAGGCTTTTTATCACGGGAAAAGAAATCAGCCCAAGACAACTAAACCGGAAGAAATATAATTTTGAAAAAATCCCGAAGCCCCAGGGTCACAATTTCATAAAAAATCTGACTTTCGGCAATTCACTCAAAAATGGTGCCAAACGGAAAAGAAATCAGCCCTGGACAACTTAACCGGCAGAAATATATTTTTTTGAAAAAAATCCCTAAGCCCCGGGGTCACAATTTCATCAAAAATCTGACTTTCGGCCATTCACTCAAAAATGGTGCCAAACGGTTGCAAATGCTCCCCTGAGAGGTTTGGCGGTCGAAATTGAAGGCTTTTTTTCACGGGAAAAGAAATCAGCCCTCGACAACTTAATCAGCAGAAAAATATTTTTTTGAAAAAATCCGTAAGCCCCGGGGTCACAATTTCATCAAAAATTTGACTTTCGGCCATTCACTCAAAAATGGTGCCAAACGGTAGCAAATGCTCCCCTGAGAGGTTTGGCGGTCGAAACAGAAGGCTTTTTATCACGGGAAAAGAAATCAGCCCTCGACAACTTAATCGGCAGAAAAATATTTTTCTTGAAAAAATTCCTAAGCCCCGGGGTCACAATTTCATCAAAAAAAAGGTGCCAAACGGAAAAGAAATCAGCCCTCGACAACTTAATCGGCAGAAAAATATTTTTTTGAAAAAATCCCTAAGCCCCGGGGTCACAATTTCATCAAAAATCTGACTTTCGGCATTTCACTCAAAAATGGTGCCAAACGGAAAAGAAATCAGCCCTCGACAACTTAATCGGCAGAAAAATATTTTTTTGAAAAAATCCCTAAGCCCCGGGGTCACAATTTCAAGAAAAATCTGACTTTCGGCCATTCACTCAAAAATGGTGCCAAACGGTTGCAAATGCTCCCCTGAGAGGTTTGGAGGTCGAAACAGAAATCTTTTTATCACGGGAAAAGATATCAGCCCTCGACAACTTAATTGGCAGAAATTTTTTTTTGGAAAAAATCCCTAAGCCCCGGGGTCACAATTTCATCAAAAATCTGACTTTCGGCCATTCACTCAAAAATGGTGCCAAACGGAAAAGAAATCAGCCCTCGACAACTTAATCGGTAGAAAAATATTTTTTTGAAAAAATCCCTAAGCCCCGGGGTCACAATTTCATCAAAAATCTGACTTTCGGCCATTCACTCAAAAATGGAGCCAAACGGTTGCAAATGCTCCCCTGAGAGGTTTGGCGGTCGAAACAGAAGGCTTTTTATCACGGGAAAAGAAATCAGCCCTCGACAACTTAACCGGCAGAAAAATATTTTTTTGAAAAAATTCCTAAGCCCCGGGGTCACAATTTCATCAAAAATCTGACTTTCGGCCATTCACTCAAAAATGGTGCCAAACGGAAAAGAAATCAGCCCTTGACAACTTAATCGGCAGAAAAATATTTTTTTGAAAAAATCCCTAAGCCCCGGGGTCACAATTTCATCAAAAATCTGACTTTCGGCCATTCACTCAAAAATGGTGCCAAACGGTTGCAAATGCTCCCCTGAGAGGTTTGGCGTTCGAAACAGAAGGCTTTTTATCACGGGAAAAGAAATCAGCCCAAGACAACTTAACCGGCAGAAAAATATTTTTTGGAAAAAATCCCTAAGCCCCGGGGTCACAATTTAGAGAAAAATCTGACTTTCGGCATTTCACTCAAAAATGGTGCCAAACGGTTGCAAATGCTCCCCTGAGAGGTTTGGCGGTCGAGGCAGAAGGCTTTTTAACACGGGAAAAGATATCAGCCCTCGACAACTTAACCGGCAGAAAAATATTTTTTTGAAAAAATTCCTAAGCCCCGGGGTCACAATTTCATCAAAAATCTGACTTTCGGCCATTCACTCAAAAATGGTGCCAAACGGAAAAGAAATCAGCCCTCGACAACTTAATCGGCAGAAAAATATTTTTTTGAAAAAATCCCTAAGCCCCGGGGTCACAATTTCATCAAAAATCTGACTTTCGGCCATTCACTCAAAAATGGTGCCAAACGGTTGCAAATGCTCCCCTGAGAAGTTTGGCGGTCGAAACAGAAGGCTTTTTATCACGGGAAAAGAAATCAGCCCAAGACAACTTAACCGGCAGAAAAATATTTTTTGGAAAAAATCCCTAAGCCCCGGGGTCACAATTTAGAGAAAAATCTGACTTTCGGCCATTCACTCAAAAATGGTGCCAAACGGTTGCAAATGCTCCCCTGAGAAGTTTGGCGGTCGAAGCAGAAGGCTTTTTAACACGGGAAAAGATATCAGCCCTCGACAACTTAACCGGCAGAATTTTTTTTTTTTGAAAAAATCCCTAAGCCCCGGGGTCACAATTTCATCAAAAATCTGACTTTCGGCCATTCACTCAAAAATGGTGCCAAACGGTTGCAAATGCTCCCCTGAGAGGTTTGGCGGTCGATACAGAAGGCTTTTTATCACGGGAAAAGAAATCAGCCCTCGACAACTTAACCAGCAGAAAAATATTTTTTTGAAAAAATCCCTAAGCCCCGGGGTCACAATTTCATCAAAAATCTGACTTTCGGCCATTCACTCAAAAATGGTGCCAAACGGAAAAGAAATCAGCCCTCGACAACTTAATCGGCAGAAAAATATTTTTTTGAAAAAATCCCTAAGCCACGGGGTCACAATTTCATCAAAAATCTGACTTTCGGCCATTCACTCAAAAATGGTGCCAAACGGTCGCAAATGCTCCCCTGAGAGGTTTGGCGGTCGAAACAGAAGGCTTTTTATCACGGGAAAAGAAATCAGCCCAAGACAACTAAACCGGAAGAAATATAATTTTGAAAAAATCCCGAAGCCCCAGGGTCACAATTTCATAAAAAATCTGACTTTCGGCAATTCACTCAAAAATGGTGCCAAACGGAAAAGAAATCAGCCCTGGACAACTTAACCGGCAGAAATATATTTTTTTGAAAAAAATCCCTAAGCCCCGGGGTCACAATTTCATCAAAAATCTGACTTTCGGCCATTCACTCAAAAATGGTGCCAAACGGTTGCAAATGCTCCCCTGAGAGGTTTGGCGGTCGAAATTGAAGGCTTTTTTTCACGGGAAAAGAAATCAGCCCTCGACAACTTAATCAGCAGAAAAATATTTTTTTGAAAAAATCCGTAAGCCCCGGGGTCACAATTTCATCAAAAATTTGACTTTCGGCCATTCACTCAAAAATGGTGCCAAACGGTAGCAAATGCTCCCCTGAGAGGTTTGGCGGTCGAAACAGAAGGCTTTTTATCACGGGAAAAGAAATCAGCCCTCGACAACTTAATCGGCAGAAAAATATTTTTCTTGAAAAAATTCCTAAGCCCCGGGGTCACAATTTCATCAAAAAAATGGTGCCAAACGGAAAAGAAATCAGCCCTCGACAACTTAATCGGCAGAAAAATATTTTTTTGAAAAAATCCCTAAGCCCCGGAGTCACAATTTCATCAAAAATCTGACTTTCGGCCATTCACTCAAAAATGGTGCCAAACGGTTGCAAATGCTCCCCTGAGAGGTTTGGCGGTCGAAACAGAAGGCTTTTTATCACGGGAAAAGAAATCAGCCCAAGACAACTTAACCGGCAGAAATATTTTTTTTTGAAAAAATCCCTAAGCCCCGGGGCCACAATTTCATCAAAAATCTGACTTTCGGCATTTCACTCAAAAATGGTGCCAAACGGAAAAGAAATCAGCCCAAGACAACTTAATCGGCAGAAAAATATTTTTTTGAAAAAATCCCTAAGCCCCGGGGTCACAATTTCAAGAAAAATCTGACTTTCGGCCATTCACTCAAAAATGGTGCCAAACGGTTGCAAATGCTCCCCTGAGAGGTTTGGAGGTCGAAACAGAAATCTTTTTATCACGGGAAAAGATATCAGCCCTCGACAACTTAATTGGCAGAAATTTTTTTTTGGAAAAAATCCCTAAGCCCCGGGGTCACAATTTCATCAAAAATCTGACTTTCGGCCATTCACTCAAAAATGGTGCCAAACGGAAAAGAAATCAGCCCTCGACAACTTAATCGGTAGAAAAATATTTTTTTGAAAAAATCCCTAAGCCCCGGGGTCACAATTTCATCAAAAATCTGACTTTCGGCCATTCACTCAAAAATGGAGCCAAACGGTTGCAAATGCTCCCCTGAGAGGTTTGGCGGTCGAAACAGAAGGCTTTTTATCACGGGAAAAGAAATCAGCCCTCGACAACTTAACCGGCAGAAAAATATTTTTTTGAAAAAATTCCTAAGCCCCGGGGTCACAATTTCATCAAAAATCTGACTTTCGGCCATTCACTCAAAAATGGTGCCAAACGGAAAAGAAATCAGCCCTCGACAACTTAATCGGCAGAAAAATATTTTTTTGAAAAAATCCCTAAGCCCCGGGGTCACAATTTCATCAAAAATCTGACTTTCGGCCATTCACTCAAAAATGGTGCCAAACGGTTGCAAATGCTCCCCTGAGAGGTTTGGCGGTCGAAACAGAAGGCTTTTTATCACGGGAAAAGAAATCAGCCCAAGACAACTTAACCGGCAGAAATATATTTTTTTGAAAAAATCCCTAAGCCCCGGGGTCACAATTTCATCAAAAATCTGACTTTCGGCCATTCACTCAAAAATGGTGCCAAACGGTTGCAAATGCTCCCCTGAGAGGTTTGGCGGTCGAAACAGAAGGCTTTTTATCACGGGAAAAGAAATCAGCCCAAGACAACTTAACCGGCAGAAATATTTTTTTTTGAAAAAATCCCTAAGCCCCGGGGCCACAATTTCATCAAAAATCTGACTTTCGGCCATTCACTCAAAAATGGTGCCAAACGGTTGCAAATGCTCCCCTGAGAGGTTTGGCGGTCGAAACAGAAGGCTTTTTATCACGGGAAAAGAAATCAGCCCAAGACAACTTAACCGGCAGAAATATTTTTTTTTGAAAAAATCCCTAAGCCCCGGGGTCACAATTTCATCAAAAATCTGACTTTCGGCCATTCACTCAAAAATGGAGCCAAACAGTTGCAAATGCTCCTCTGAGAGGTTTGGCGGTCGAAACAGAAGGCTTTTTATCACGGGAAAAGAAATCAGCCCTCGACAACTTAACCGGCAGAAAAATATTTTTTTGAAAAAATTCCTAAGCCCCGGGGTCACAATTTCATCAAAAATCTGACTTTCGGCCATTCACTCAAAAATGGTGCCAAACGGAAAAGAAATCAGCCCTCGACAACTTAATCGGCAGAAAAATATTTTTTTGAAAAAATCCCTAAGCCCCGGGGTCACAATTTCATCAAAAATCTGACTTTCGGCCATTCACTCAAAAATGGTGCCAAACGGTTGCAAATGCTCCCCTGAGAGGTTTGGCGGTCGAAACAGAAGGCTTTTTATCACGGGAAAAGAAATCAGCCCTCGACAACTTAACCGGCAGAAAAATATTTTTTTGAAAAAATTCCTAAGCCCCGGGGTCACAATTTCATCAAAAATCTGACTTTCGGCCATTCACTCAAAAATGGTGCCAAACGGAAAAGAAATCAGCCCTCGACAACTTAATCGGCAGAAAAATATTTTTTTGAAAAAATCCCTAAGCCCCGGGGTCACAATTTCATCAAAAATCTGACTTTCGGCCATTCACTCAAAAATGGTGCCAAACGGTTGCAAATGCTCCCCTGAGAGGTTTGGCGGTCGAAACAGAAGGCTTTTTATCACAGGAAAAGAAATCAGCCCAAGACAACTTAACCGGCAGAAATATATTTTTTTGAAAAAATCCCTAAGCCCCGGGGTCACAATTTCATCAAAAATCTGACTTTCGGCCATTCACTCAAAAATGGTGCCAAACGGTTGCAAATGCTCCCCTGAGAGGTTTGGCGGTCGAAACAGAAGGCTTTTTATCACGGGAAAAGAAATCAGCCCTCCACAACTTAACCGGCAGAAATATTTTTTTTTGAAAAAATCCCTAAGCCCCCGGGCCACAATTTCATCAAAAATCTGACTTTCGGCATTTCACTCAAAAATGGTGCCAAACGGAAAAGAAATCAGCCCTCGACAACTTAATCGGCAGAAAAATATTTTTTTGAAAAAATCCCTAAGCCCCGGGGTCACAATTTCATCAAAAATCTGACTTTCGGCCATTCACTCAAAAATGGTGCCAAACGGTTGCAAATGCTCCCCTGAGAGGTTTGGCGGTCGAAACAGAAGGCTTTTTATCACGGGAAAAGAAATCAGCCCAAGACAACTTAACCGGCAGAAATATTTTTTTTTGAAAAAATCCCTAAGCCCCGGGGCCACATTTCCATCAAAAATCTGACTTTCGGCATTTCACTCAAAAATGGTGCCAAACGGAAAAGAAATCAGCCCTCGACAAATTAATCGGCAGAAAAATATTTTTTTGAAAAAATCCCTAAGCCCCGGGGTCACAATTTCAAGAAAAATCTGACTTTCGGCCATTCACTCAAAAATGGTGCCAAACGGTTGCAAATGCTCCCCTGAGAGGTTTGGAGGTCGAAACAGAAGGCTTTTTATCACGGGAAAAGAAATCAGCCCAAGACAACTTAACCGGCAGAAAAATAATTTTTTGAAAAAATCCCTAAGCCCCGGGGTCACAATTTCATCAAAAATCTGACTTTCGGCCATTCACTCAAAAATGGTGCCAAACGGTTGCAAATGCTCCCCTGAGAGGTTTGGCGGTCGAAACAGAAGGCTTTTTATCACGGGAAAAGAAATAAGCCCTCCACAACTTAACCGGCAGAATTTTTTTTTTAAAAAAAAAATCCCTAAGCCCCGGGGCCACAATTTCATCAAAAATCTGACTTTCGGCATTTCACTCAAAAATGGTGCCAAACGGAAAAGAAATCAGCCCTCGACAACTTAATCGGCAGAAAAATATTTTTTTGAAAAAATCCCTAAGCCCCGGGGTCACAATTTCAAGAAAAATCTGACTTTCGGCCATTCACTCAAAAATGGTGCCAAACGGTTGCAAATGCTCCCCTGAGAGGTTTGGAGGTCGAAACAGAAGGCTTTTTATCACGGGAAAAGAAATCAGCCCAAGACAACTTAACGGGCAGAAAAATAATTTTTTGAAAAAATCCCTAAGCCCCGGGGTCACAATTTCATCAAAAATCTGACTTTCGGCCATTCACTCAAAAATGGTGCCAAACGGTTGCAAATGCTCCCCTGAGAGGTTTGGAGGTCGAAACAGAAGGCTTTTTATCACGGGAAAAGAAATCAGCCCAAGACAACTTAACGGGCAGAAAAATAATTTTTTGAAAAAATCCCTAAGCCCCGGGGTCACAATTTCATCAAAAATCTGACTTTCGGCCATTCACTCAAAAATGGTGCCAAACGGTTGCAAATGCTCCCCTGAGAGGTTTGGCGGTGGAAACAGAAGGATTTTTAAAACGGGAAAAGAAATCAGCCCAAGACAACTTAACCGGCAGAAAAATATTTTTTTGAAAAAATTCCTAAGCCCCGGGGTCACAATTTCATCAAAAATCTGACTTTCGGCCATTCACTCAAAAATGGTGCCAAACGGAAAAGAAATCAGCCCTCGACAACTTAATCGGCAGAAAAATATTTTTTTGAAAAAATCCCTATGCCCCGGGGTCACAATTTCATCAAAAATCTGACTTTCGGCCATTCACTCAAAAATGGTGCCAAACGGTTGCAAATGCTCCCCTGAGAGGTTTGGCGGTCGAAACAGAAGGCTTTTTATCACGGGAAAGAAATCAGCCCAAGACAACTTAACCGGCAGAAATATATTTTTTTGAAAAAATCCCTAAGCCCCGGGGACACAATTTCATCAAAAATCTGACTTTCGGCCATTCACTCAAAAATGGTGCCAAACGGTTGCAAATGCTCCCCTGAGAGGTTTGGCGGTCGAAACAGAAGGCTTTTTATCACGGGAAAAGAAATCAGCCCTCCACAACTTAATCGGCAGAAATATTTTTTTTTTGAAAAAATCCTTAAGCCCCGGGGCCACAATTTCATCAAAAATCTGACTTTCGGCATTTCACTCAAAAATGGTGCCAAACGGAAAAGAAATCAGCCCTCGACAACTTAATCGGCAGAAAAATATTTTTTTGAAAAAATCCCTAAGCCCCGGGGTCACAATTTCATCAAAAATCTGACTTTTGGCCATTCACTCAAAAATGGTGCCAAACGGTTGCAAATGCTCCCCTGAGAGGTTTGGCGGTCGAAACAGAAGGCTTTTTATCACGGGAAAAGAAATCAGCCCAAGACAACTTAACCGGCAGAAATATTTTTTTTTTGAAAAAATCCCTAAGCCGCGGGGCCACAATTCCATCAAAAATCTGACTTTCGGCATTTCACTCAAAAATGGTGCCAAACGGAAAAGAAATCAGCCCTCGACAACTTAACCGGCAGAAAAATATTTTTTTGAAAAAATCCCTAAGCCCCGGGGTCACAATTTCATCAAAAATCTGACTTTCGGCATTTCACTTAAAAATGGTGCCAAACGGAAAAGAAATCAGCCCTCGACAACTTAACCGGCAGAAAAATAATTTTTTGAAAAAATCCGTAAGCCCCGGGGTCACAATTTCAAGAAAAATCTGACTTTCGGCCATTCACTCAAAAATGGTGCCAAACAGTTGCAAATGCTCCCCTGAGAGGTTTGGCGGTCGAAACAGAAGGCTTTTTATCACGGGAAAAGAAATCAGCCTTCGACAACTTAACCGGCAGAAAAATATTTTTTTGAAAAAATCCCTAAGCCCCGGGGTCACAATTTCATCAAAAATCTGACTTTCGGCCATTCACTCAAAAATGGTGCCAAACGGTTGCAAATGCTCCCCTGAGAGGTTTGGCGGTCGAAACAGAAGGATTTTTAAAACGGGAAAAGAAATCAGCACTCGACAACTTAACCGGCAGAAAAATATTTTTTTGAAAATATCCCTAAGCCCCGGGGTCACAATTTCAAGAAAAATCTGACTTTCGGCCATTCACTCAAAAATGGTGCCAAACGGTTGCAAATGCTCCCCTGAGAGGTTTGGCGGTCGAAACAGAAGGCTTTTTATCACGGGAAAAGAAATCAGCCTTCGACAACTTAATCGGCAGAAAAATATTTTTTTGAAAAAATCCCTAAGCCCCGGGGTCACAATTTCATCAAAAATCTGACTTTCGGCCATTCACTCAAAAATGGTGCCAAACGGTTGCAAATGCTCCCCTGAGAGGTTTGGCGGTCGAAACAGAAGGCTTTTTATCACGGGAAAAGAAATAAGCCCTCCACAACTTAACCGGCAGAAATTTTTTTTTAAAAAAAAATCCCTAAGCCCCGGGGCCACAATTTCATCAAAAATCTGACTTTCGGCATTTCACTCAAAAATGGTGCCAAACGGAAAAGAAATCAGCCCTCGACAACTTAATCGCCAGAAAAATATTTTTTTGAAAAAATCCCTAAGCCCCGGGGTCACAATTTCAAGAAAAATCTGACTTTCGGCCATTCACTCAAAAATGGTGCCAAACGGTTGCAAATGCTCCCCTGAGAGGTTTGGAGGTCGAAACAGAAGGCTTTTTATCACGGGAAAAGAAATCAGCCCAAGACAACTTAACCGGCAGAAAAATAATTTTTTGAAAAAATCCCTAAGCCCCGGGGTCACAATTTCAAGAAAAATCTGACTTTCGGCCATTCACTCAAAAATGGTGCCAAACGGTTGCAAATGCTCCCCTGAGAGGTTTGGCGGTCGAAACAGAAGGCTTTTTATCACGGGAAAAGAAATCAGCCTTCGACAACTTAACCGGCAGAAAAATATTTTTTTGAAAAAATCCCTAAGCCCCGGGGTCACAATTTCATCAAAAATCTGACTTTCGGCCATTCACTCAAAAATGGTGCCAAACGGTTGCAAATGCTCCCCTGAGAGGTTTGGCGGTCGAAACAGAAGGATTTTTATCACGGGAAAAGAAATCAGCACTCGACAACTTAACCGGCAGAAAAATATTTTTTTGAAAATATCCCTAAGCCCCGGGGTAATAATTTCAAGAAAAATCTGACTTTCGGCCATTCACTCAAAAATGGTGCCAAACGGTTGCAAATGCTCCCCTGAGAGGTTTGGCGGTCGAAACAGAAGGCTTTTTATCACGGGAAAAGAAATCAGCCCTCGACAACTTAACCGGCAGAAAAATATTTTTTTGAAAAAATCCCTAAGCCCCGGGGTCACAATTTCATCAAAAATCTGACTTTCGGCAATTCACTCAAAAATGGTGCTAAACCGAAAAGAAATCAGCCCTCGACAACTTAACCGGCAGAAATATATTTTTTTGAAAAAATCCCTAAGCCCCGGGGTCACAATTTCATCAAAAATCTGACTTTCGCCCTTTCACTCAAAAATGGAGCCAAACGGTTGCAAATGCTCCCCTGAGAGGTTTGGCGGTCGAAAGAGAAGGCTTTTTATCACGGGAAAAGAAATCAGCCCAAGACAACTTAACCGGCAGAAATATATTTTTTTGAAAAAATCCCTAAGCCCCGGGGTCACAATTTCATCAAAAATCTGACTTTCGGCCATTCACTCAAAAATGGTGCCAAACGGTTGCAAATGTTCCCTGAGAGGTTTGGCGGTCGAAACAGAAGGCTTTTTATCACGGGAAAAGAAATCAGCCCTCCACAACTTAACCGGCAGAAATATATTTTTTTGAAAAAATCCCTAAGCCCCGGGGCCACAATTTCATCAAAAATCTGACTTTTTGCATTTCACTCAAAAATGGTGCCAAACGGAAAAGAAATCAGCCCTCGACAACTTAATCGGCAGAAAAATATTTTTTTGAAAAAATCCCTAAGCCCCGGGGTCACAATTTCATCAAAAATCTGACTTTCAGCCATTCACTCAAAAATGGTGCCAAACGGTTGCAAATGCTCCCCTGAGAGGTTTGGCGGTCGAAACAGAAGGCTTTTTATCACGGGAAAAGAAATCAGCCCAAGACAACTTAACCGGCAGAAAAATATTTTTTTGAAAAAATCCCTAAGCCCCGGGGTCACAATTTCATCAAAAATCTGACTTTCGGCCATTCACTCAAAAATGGTGCCAAACGGTTGCAAATGCTCCCCTGAGAGTTTTGGCGGTCGAAACAGAAGGCTTTTTATCACGGGAAAAGAAATCAGCCCTCGACAACTTAACTGGCAGAAAAATATTTTTTTGAAAAAATCCCTAAGCCCCGGGGTCACAATTTCATCAAAAATCTGACTTTCGGCCATTCACTCAAAAATGGTTCCAAACGGAAAAGATATCAGCCCTCGACAACTTAATCGGCAGAAAAATATTTTTTTGAAAAAATCCCTAAGCCCCGGGGTCACAATTTCATCAAAAATCTGACTTTCGGCCATTCAATCAAAAATGGTGCCAAACGGTTGCAAATGCTCCCCTGAGAGGTTTGGCGGTCGAAACAGTAGGCTTTTTATCACGGGAAAAGAAATCAGCCCAAGACAACTTAACCGGCAGAAAAATATTTTTTTTGAAAAAATCCCTAAGCCCCGGGGTCACAATTTCATCAAAAATCTGACTTTCGGCAATTCACTCAAAAATGGTGCCAAACGGTTGCAAATGCTCCCCTGAGAGGTTTGGCGGTCGAAACAGAAGGCTTTTTATCACGGGAAAAGAAATCAGCCCTCGACAACTTAACCGGCAGAAAAATATTTTTTTGAAAAAATCCGTAAGCCCCGGGGTCACAATTTCATCAAAAATCTGACTTTCGGCCATTCACTCAAAAATGGTGCCAAACGGAAAAGAAATCAGCCCTCGACAACTTAATCGGCAGAAAAATATTTTTTTGAAAAAATCCCTAAGCCCCGTGGTCACAATTTCAAGAAAAATCTGACTTTCGGCCATTCACTCAAAAATGGTGCCAAACGGTTGCAAATGCTCCCCTGAGAGGTTTGGAGGTCGAAACAGAAGGCTTTTTATCACGGGAAAAGAAATCAGCCCAAGACAACTTAACGGGCAGAAAAATAATTTTTTGAAAAAATCCCTAAGCCCCGGGGTCACAATTTCATCAAAAATCTGACTTTCGGCCATTCACTCAAAAATGGTGCCAAACGGTTGCAAATGCTCCCCTGAGAGGTTTGGCGGTCGAAACAGAAGGCTTTTTATCACGGGAAAAGAAATCAGCCCTCGACAAGTTAATCAGCAGAGAAATATTTTTTTGAAAAAATCCCTAAGCCCCGGGGTCACAATTTCAAGAAAAATCTGACTTTCGGCCATTCACTCAAAAATGGTGCCAAACGGTTGCAAATGCTCCCCTGAGAGGTTTGGAGGTCGAAACAGAAGGCTTTTTATCACGGGAAAAGATATCAGCCCTCGACAACTTAATCGGCAGAAATTTTTTTTTGGAAAAAATCCCTAAGCCCCGGGGTCACAATTTCATCAAAAATCTGACTTTCGGCCATTCACTCAAAAATGGTGCCAAACGGAAAAGAAATCAGCCCTCGACAACTTAATCGGTAGAAAAATATTTTTTTGAAAAAATCCCTAAGCCCCGGGGTCACAATTTCATCAAAAATCTGACTTTCGGCCATTCACTCAAAAATGGAGCCAAACGGTTGCAAATGCTCCCCTGAGAGGTTTGGCGGTCGAAACAGAAGGCTTTTTATCACGGGAAAAGAAATCAGCCCAAGACAACTTAACCGGCAGAAATATATTTTTTTGAAAAAATCCCTAAGCCCCGGGGTCACAATTTCATCAAAAATCTGACTTTCGGCCATTCACTCAAAAATGGTGCCAAACGGTTGCAAATGCTCCCCTGAGAGGTTTGGCGGTCGAAACAGAAGGCTTTTTATCACGGGAAAAGAAATCAGCCCTCCACAACTTAACCGGCAGAAATATTTTTTTTTGAAAAAATCCCTAAGCCCCGGGGCCACAATTTCATCAAAAATCTGACTTTCGGCATTTCACTCAAAAATGATGCCAAACGGAAAAGAAATCAGCCCTCGACAACTTAATCGGCAGAAAAATATTTTTTTGAAAAAATCCCTAAGCCCCGGGGTCACAATTTCATCAAAAATCTGACTTTCGTCCATTCACTCAAAAATGGTGCCAAACGGTTGCAAATGCTCCCCTGAGAGGTTTGGCGGTCGAAACAGAAGGCTTTTTATCACGGGAAAAGAAATCAGCCCTCCACAACTTAACCGGCAGAAATATTTTTTTTTGAAAAAATCCCTAAGCCCCGGGGCCACATTTCCATCAAAAATCTGACTTTCGGCATTTCACTCAAAAATGGTGCCAAACGGAAAAGAAATCAGCCCTCGACAACTTAATCGGCAGAAAAATATTTTTTTGAAAAAATCCCTAAGCCCCGGGGTCACAATTTCAAGAAAAATCTGACTTTCGGCCATTCACTCAAAAATGGTGCCAAACGGTTGCAAATGCTCCCCTGAGAGGTTTGGAGGTCGAAACAGAAGGCTTTTTATCACGGGAAAAGAAATCAGCCCAAGACAACTTAACGGGCAGAAAAATAATTTTTTGAAAAAATCCCTAAGCCCCGGGGTCACAATTTCATCAAAAATCTGACTTTCGGCCATTCACTCAAAAATGGTGCCAAACGGTTGCAAATGCTCCCCTGAGAGGTTTGGAGGTCGAAACAGAAGGCTTTTTATCACGGGAAAAGAAATCAGCCCAAGACAACTTAACGGGCAGAAAAATAATTTTTTGAAAAAATCCCTAAGCCCCGGGGTCACAATTTCATCAAAAATCTGACTTTCGGCCATTCACTCAAAAATGGTGCCAAACGGTTGCAAATGCTCCCCTGAGAGGTTTGGCGGTCGAAACAGAAGGATATTTAAAACGGGAAAAGAAATCAGCCCAAGACAACTTAACCGGCAGAAAAATATTTTTTTGAAAAAATTCCTAAGGCCCGGGGACACAATTTCATCAAAAATCTGACTTTCGGCCATTCACTCAAAAATGGTGCCAAACGGAAAAGAAATCAGCCCTCGACAACTTAATCGGCAGAAAAATATTTTTTTGAAAAAATCCCTAAGCCCCGGGGTCACAATTTCATCAAAAATCTGACTTTCGGCCATTCACTCAAAAATGGTGCCAAACGGTTGCAAATGCTCCCCTGAGAGGTTTGGCGGTCGAAACAGAAGGCTTTTTATCACGGGAAAGAAATCAGCCCAAGACAACTTAACCGGCAGAAATATATTTTTTTGAAAAAATCCCTAAGCCCCGGGGTCACAATTTCATCAAAAATCTGACTTTCGGCCATTCACTCAAAAATGGTGCCAAACGGTTGCAAATGCTCCCCTGAGAGGTTTGGCGGTCGAAACAGAAGGCTTTTTATCACGGGAAAAGAAATCAGCCCTCCACAACTTAATCGGCAGAAATATTTTTTTTTTGAAAAAATCCCTAAGCCCCGGGGCCACAATTTCATCAAAAATCTGACTTTCGGCATTTCACTCAAAAATGGTGCCAAACGGAAAAGAAATCAGCCCTCGACAACTTAATTGGCAGAAAAATATTTTTTTGAAAAAATCCCTAAGCCCCGGGGTCACAATTTCATCAAAAATCTGACTTTCGGCCATTCACTCAAAAATGGTGCCAAACGGTTGCAAATGCTCCCCTGAGAGGTTTGGCGGTCGAAACAGAAGGCTTTTTATCACGGGAAAAGAAATCAGCCCAAGACAACTTAACCGGCAGAAATATTTTTTTTTTTGAAAAAATCCCTAAGCCGCGGGGCCACAATTCCATCAAAAATCTGACTTTCGGCATTTCACTCAAAAATGGTGCCAAACGGAAAAGAAATCAGCCCTCGACAACTTAATCGGCAGAAAAATATTTTTTTGAAAAAATCCCTAAGCCCCGGGGTCACAATTTCAAGAAAAATCTGACTTTCGGCCATTCACTCAAAAATGGTGCCAAACGGTTGCAAATGCTCCCCTGAGAGGTTTGGAGGTCGAAACAGAAGGCTTTTTATCACGGGAAAAGAAATCAGCCCAAGACAACTTAACCGGCAGAAAAATAATTTTTTGAAAAAATCCTTAAGCCCCGGGGTCACAATTTCATCAAAAATCTGACTTTCGGCCATTCACTCAAAAATGGTGCCAAACAGTTGCAAATGCTCCCCTGAGAGGTTTGGCGGTCGAAACAGAAGGCTTTTTATCACGGGAAAAGAAATCAGCCTTCGACAACTTAACCGGCAGAAAAATATTTTTTTGAAAAAATCCCTAAGCCCCGGGGTCACAATTTCATCAAAAATCTGACTTTCGGCCATTCACTCAAAAATGGTGCCAAACGGTTGCAAATGCTCCCCTGAGAGGTTTGGCGGTCGAAACAGAAGGCTTTTTATCACGGGAA
Source organism: Podarcis liolepis (assembly GCF_965112155.1). Classification (NCBI taxonomy): domain Eukaryota; kingdom Metazoa; phylum Chordata; class Lepidosauria; order Squamata; family Lacertidae; genus Podarcis; species Podarcis liolepis. The sequence goes on along the minus strand of NW_028148797.1, from coordinate 465,609 downwards.
AAGAAATAAGCCCTCCACAACTTAACCGGCAGAAATTTTTTTTTTAAAAAAAATCCCTAAGCCCCGGGGCCACAATTTCATCAAAAATCTGACTTTCGGCATTTCACTCAAAAATGGTGCCAAACGGAAAAGAAATCAGCCCTCGACAACTTAATCGGCAGAAAAATATTTTTTTGAAAAAATCCCTAAGCCCCGGGGTCACAATTTCAAGAAAAATCTGACTTTCGGCCATTCACTCAAAAATGGTGCCAAACGGTTGCAAATGCTCCCCTGAGAGGTTTGGAGGTCGAAACAGAAGGCTTTTTATCACGGGAAAAGAAATCAGCCCAAGACAACTTAACCGGCAGAAAAATAATTTTTTGAAAAAATCCCTAAGCCCCGGGGTCACAATTTCATCAAAAATCTGACTTTCGGCCATTCCCTCAAAAATGGTGCCAAACGGTTGCAAATGCTCCCTTGAGAGGTTTGGCGGTCGAAACAGAAGGATTTTTAAAACGGGAAAAGAAATCAGCACTCGACAACTTAACCGGCAGAAAAATATTTTTTTGAAAAAATCCCTAAGCCCCGGGGTCACAATTTCAAGAAAAATCTGACTTTCGGCCATTCACTCAAAAATGGTGCCAAACGGTTGCAAATGCTCCCCTGAGAGGTTTGGCGGTCGAAACAGAAGGCTTTTTATCACGGGAAAAGAAATCAGCCTTCGACAACTTAACCGGCAGAAAAATATTTTTTTGAAAAAATCCCTAAGCCCCGGGGTCACAATTTCATCAAAAATCTGACTTTCGGCCATTCACTCAAAAATGGTGCCAAACGGTTGCAAATGCTCCCCTGAGAGGTTTGGCGGTCGAAACAGAAGGATTTTTAAAACGGGAAAAGAAATCAGCACTCGACAACTTAACCGGCAGAAAAATATTTTTTTGAAAATATCCCTAAGCCCCGGGGTAATAATTTCAAGAAAAATCTGACTTTCGGCAATTCACTCAAAAATGGTGCCAAACGGTTGCAAATGCTCCCCTGTGAGGTTTGGCGGTCGAAACAGAAGGCTTTTTATCACGGGAAAAGAAATCAGCCCTCGACAACTTAACCGGCAGAAATATATTTTTTTGAAAAAATCCCTAAGCCCCGGGGTCACAATTTCATCAAAAATCTGACTTTCGGCCATTCACTCAAAAATGGTGCCAAACGGTTGCAAATGCTCCCCTGAGAGGTTTGGCGGTTGAAACAGAAGGCTTTTTATCACGGGAAAAGAAATCAGCCCTCGACAACTTAACCGGCAGAAAAATATTTTTTTGAAAAAATCCCTAAGCCCCGGGGTCACAATTTCATCAAAAATCTGACTTTCGGCCATTCACTCAAAAATGGTTCCAAACGGAATAGATATCAGCCCTCGACAACTTAATCGGCAGAAAAATATTTTTTTGAAAAAATCCCTAAGCCCCGGGGTCACAATTTCATCAAAAATCTGACTTTCGGCCATTCAATCAAAAATGGTGCCAAACGGTTGCAAATGCTCCCCTGAGAGGTTTGGCGGTCGAAACAGTAGGCTTTTTATCACGGGAAAAGAAATCAGCCCAAGACAACTTAACCGACAGAAAAATATTTTTTTTGAAAAAATCCCTAAGCCCCGGGGTCACAATTTCATCAAAAATCTGACTTTCGGCAATTCACTCAAAAATGGTGCCAAACGGTTGCAAATGCTCCCCTGAGAGGTTTGGCGGTCGAAACAGAAGGCTTTTTATCACGGGAAAAGAAATCAGCCCTCGACAACTTAACCGGCAGAAAAATATTTTTTTGAACAAATCCGTAAGCCCCGGGGTCACAATTTCATCAAAAATCTGACTTTCGGCCATTCACTCAAAAATGGTGCCAAACGGAAAAGATATCAGCCCTCGACAACTTAATCGGCAGAAAAATATTTTTTTGAAAAAATCCCTAAACCCCGGGGTCACAATTTCATTAAAAATCTGACTTTCGGCCATTCACTCAAAAATGGTGCCAAACGGTTGCAAATGCTCCCCTGAGAGGTTCGGCGGTCGAAACAGAAGGCTTTTTATCACGGGAAAAGAAATCAGCCCTCGACAACTTAACCGGCAGAAATATATTTTTTTGAAAAAATCCCTAAGCCCCGGGGTCACAATTTCATCAAAAATCTGACTTTCGGCATTTCACTCAAAAGTTATGCCAAACGGAAAAGAAATCAGCCCTCGACAACTTAATCGGCAGAAAAATATTTTTTTGAAAAAATCCCTAAGCCCCGGGGTCACAATTTCATCAAAAATCTGACTTTCGGCCATTCAATCAAAAATGGTGCCAAACGGTTGCAAATGCTCCCCTGAGAGGTTTGGCGGTCGAAACAGTAGGCTTTTTATCACGGGAAAAGAAATCAGCCCAAGACAGCTTAACCGGCAGAAATATATTTTTTTGAAAAAATCCCTAAGCCCCGGGGTCACAATTTCATCAAAAATCTGACTTTCGGCAATTCACTCAAAAATGGTGCCAAACGGTTGCAAATGCTCCCCTGAGAGGTTTGGCGGTCGAAACAGAAGGCTTTTTATCACGGGAAAAGAAATCAGCCCTCGACAACTTAACCGGCAGAAAAATATTTTTTTGAAAAAATCCCTAAGCCCCGGGGTCACAATTTCATAAAAAATCTGACTTTCGGCCATTCACTCAAAAATGGTGCCAAACGGAAAAGATATCAGCCCTCGACAACTTAATCGGCAGAAAAATATTTTTTTGAAAAAATCCCTAAACCCCGGGGTCACAATTTCATCAAAAATCTGACTTTCGGCCATTCACTCAAAAATGGTGCCAAACGGTTGCAAATGCTCCCCTGAGAGGTTCGGCGGTCGAAACAGAAGGCTTTTTATAACGGGAAAAGAAATCAGCCCTCGACAACTTAACCGGCAGAAATATATTTTTTTCAAAAAAATCCCTAAGCCCCGGGGTCACAATTTCATCAAAAATCTGACTTTCGGCATTTCACTCAAAAGTGGTGCCAAACGGAAAAGAAATCAGCCCTCGACAACTTAATCGGCAGAAAAATATTTTTTTGAAAAAATCCCTAAGCCCCGGGGTCACAATTTCATCAAAAATCTGACTTTCGGCAATTCACTCAAAAATGGTGCCAAACGGTTGCAAATGCTCCCCTGAGAGGTTTGGCGGTCGAAACAGAAGGCTTTTTATAACGGGAAAAGAAATCAGCCCAAGACAACTTAACCAGCAGAAAAATAATTTTTTGAAAAAATCCCTAAGCCCCGGGATCACAATTTTATCAAAAATCTGGCTTTCGGCCATTCACTCAAAAATGGTGCCAAACGTTTGCAAATGCTCCCCTGAGAGGTTTGGCGGTCGAAACAGAAGGCTTTTTATCACGGGAAAAGAAATCAGCCCTTGACAACTTAACCGGCAGAAAAATAATTTTTTGAAAAAATCCCTAAGCCCCGGGGTCACAATTTCATCAAAAATCTGACTTTCGGCATTTCACTCAAAAATGGTGCCAAACGGAAAAGAAATCAGCCCTCGACAACTTAATCGGCAGAAAAATATTTTTTTGAAAAAATCCCTAAGCCCCGGGGTCACAATTTCAAGAAAAATCTGACTTTCGGCCATTCACTCAAAAATGGTGCCAAACGGTTGCAAATGCTCCCCTGAGAGGTTTGGCGGTCGAAACAGAAGGCTTTTTATCACGGGAAAAGAAATCAGCCCTTGACAACTTAGCCGGTAGAAAAATATTTTTTGAAAAAATCCCTAAGCCCCGGGGTCACAATTTCATCAAAAATCTGACTTTCGGCAATTCACTCAAAAATGGTGCCAAACGGTTGCAAATGCTCCCCTGAGAGGTTTGGCGGTCGAAACAGAAGGCTTTTTATAACGGGAAAAGAAATCAGCCCAAGACAACTTAACCGGCAGAAAAATAATTTTTTGAAAACATCCCTAAGCCCCGGGGTCACAATTTCATCAAAAATCTGACTTTCGGCCATTCACTCAAAAATGGTGCCAAACGGTTGCAAATGCTCCCCTGAGAGGTTTGGCGGTCGAAACAGAAGGCTTTTTATCACGGGAAAAGAAATCAGCCCTCGACAACTTAACCGGCAGAAAAATATTTTTTTGAAAAAATCCCTAAGCCCCGGGGTCACAATTTCATCAAAAATCTGACTTTCGGCCATTCACTCAAAAATGGTGCCAAACGGAAAAGATATCAGCCCTCGACAACTTAATCGGCAGAAAAATATTTTTTTGAAAAAATCCCTAAACCCCGGGGTCACAATTTCATCAAAAATCTGACTTTCGGCCATTCACTCAAAAATGGTGCCAAACGGTTGCAAATGCTCCCCTGAGAGGTTTGGCGGTCGAAACAGAAGGCTTTTTATCACGGGAAAAGAAATCAGCCCTCGACAACTTAACCGGCAGAAAAATATTTTTTTGAAAAAATCCGTAAGCCCCGGGGTCACAATTTCATCAAAAATCTGACTTTCGGCCATTCACTCAAAAATGGTGCCAAACGGTTGCAAATGCTCCCCTGAGAGGTTTGGCGGTCGAAACAGAAGGCTTTTTATCACGGGAAAAGAAATCAGCCCTCGACAACTTAACCGGCAGAAAAATATTTTTTTGAAAAAATCCGTAAGCCCCGGGGTCACAATTTCATCAAAAATCTGACTTTCGGCAATTCACTCAAAAATGGTGCCAAACGGTTGCAAATGCTCCCCTGAGAGGTTTGGCGGTCGAAACAGAAGGCTTTTTATGACGGGAAAAGAAATCAGCCCAAGACAACTTAACCGGCAGAAAAATATTTTTTTGAAAAAATCCCTAAGCCCCGGGGTCACAATTTCATCAAAAATCTGGCTTTCGGCCATTCACTCAAAAATGGTGCCAAACGTTTGCAAATGCTCCCCTGAGAGGTTTGGCGGTCGAAACAGAAGGCTTTTTATCACGGGAAAAGAAATCAGCCCTTGACAACTTAACCGGCAGAAAAATAATTTTTTGAAAAAATCCCTAAGCCCCGGGGTCACAATTTCATCAAAAATCTGACTTTCGGCATTTCACTCAAAAATGGTGCCAAACGGAAAAGAAATCAGCCCTCGACAACTTAATCGGCAGAAAAATATTTTTTTGAAAAAATCCCTAAGCCCCGGGGTCACAATTTCAAGAAAAATCTGACTTTCGGCCATTCACTCAAAAATGGTGCCAAACGGTTGCAAATGCTCCCCTGAGAGGTTTGGCGGTCGAAACAGAAGGCTTTTGATCACGGGAAAAGAAATCAGCCCTCAACAACTTAACCGGCAGAAAAATATTTTTTTGAAAAAATCCCTAAGCCCCGGGGTCAGAATTTCATCAAAAATCTGACTTTCGGCCATTCACTCAAAAATGGTGCCAAACGGTTGCAAATGCTCCCCTGAGAGGTTTGGCGGTCGAAACAGAAGGCTTTTTATCACGGGAAAAGAAATCAGCCCTTGACAACTTAGCCGGTAGAAAAATATTTTTTGAAAAAATCCCTAAGCCCCGGGGTCACAATTTCATCAAAAATCTGACTTTCGGCAATTCACTCAAAAATGGTGCCAAACGGTTGCAAATGCTCCCCTGAGAGGTTTGGCGGTCGAAACAGAAGGCTTTTTATAACGGGAAAAGAAATCAGCCCAAGACAACTTAACCGGCAGAAAAATAATTTTTTGAAAAAATCCCTAAGCCCCGGGGTCACAATTTCATCAAAAATCTGACTTTCGGCCATTCACTCAAAAATGGTGCCAAACGGTTGCAAATGCTCCCCTGAGAGGTTTGGCGGTCGAAACAGAAGGCTTTTTATCACGGGAAAAGAAATCAGCCCTCAACAACTTAACCGGCAGAAAAATATTTTTTTGAAAAAATCCCTAAGCCCCGGGGTCAGAATTTCATCAAAAATCTGACTTTCGGCCATTCACTCAAAAATGGTGCCAAACGGTTGCAAATGCTCCCCTGAGAGGTTTGGCGGTCGAAACAGAAGGCTTTTTATCACGGGAAAAGAAATCAGCCCTCGACAACTTAACCGGCAGAAAAATATTTTTTTGAAAAAATCCCTAAGCCCCGGGGTCACAATTTCATCAAAAATCTGACTTTCGGCCATTCACTCAAAAATGGTGCCAAACGGAAAAGATATCAGCCCTCGACAACTTAATCGGCAGAAAAATATTTTTTTGAAAAAATCCCTAAACCCCGGGGTCACAATTTCATCAAAAATCTGACTTTCGGCCATTCACTCAAAAATGGTGCCAAACGGTTGCAAATGCTCCCCTGAGAGGTTTGGCGGTCGAAACAGAAGGCTTTTTATCACGGGAAAAGAAATCAGCCCTCGACAACTTAACCGGCAGAAAAATATTTTTTTGAAAAAATCCGTAAGCCCCGGGGTCACAATTTCATCAAAAATCTGACTTTCGGCAATTCACTCAAAAATGGTGCCAAACGGTTGCAAATGCTCCCCTGAGAGGTTTGGCGGTCGAAACAGAAGGCTTTTTATGACGGGAAAAGAAATCAGCCCAAGACAACTTAACCGGCAGAAAAATAATTTTTTGAAAAAATCCCTAAGCCCCGGGGTCACAATTTCATCAAAAATCTGGCTTTCGGCCATTCACTCAAAAATGGTGCCAAACGTTTGCAAATGCTCCCCTGAGAGGTTTGGCGGTCGAAACAGAAGGCTTTTTATCACGGGAAAAGAAATCAGCCCTTGACAACTTAACCGGCAGAAAAATAATTTTTTGAAAAAATCCCTAAGCCCCGGGGTCACAATTTCATCAAAAATCTGACTTTCGGCATTTCACTCAAAAATGGTGCCAAACGGAAAAGAAATCAGCCCTCGACAACTTAATCGGCAGAAAAATATTTTTTTGAAAAAATCCCTAAGCCCCGGGGTCACAATTTCAAGAAAAATCTGACTTTCGGCCATTCACTCAAAAATGGTGCCAAACGGTTGCAAATGCTCCCCTGAGAGGTTTGGCGGTCGAAACAGAAGGCTTTTGATCACGGGAAAAGAAATCAGCCCTCAACAACTTAACCGGCAGAAAAATATTTTTTTGAAAAAATCCCTAAGCCCCGGGGTCAGAATTTCATCAAAAATCTGACTTTCGGCCATTCACTCAAAAATGGTGCCAAACGGTTGCAAATGCTCCCCTGAGAGGTTTGGCGGTCGAAACAGAAGGCTTTTTATCACGGGAAAAGAAATCAGCCCTTGACAACTTAGCCGGTAGAAAAATATTTTTTGAAAAAATCCCTAAGCCCCGGGGTCACAATTTCATCAAAAATCTGACTTTCGGCAATTCACTCAAAAATGGTGCCAAACGGTTGCAAATGCTCCCCTGAGAGGTTTGGCGGTCGAAACAGAAGGCTTTTTATCACGGGAAAAGAAATCAGCCCTCAACAACTTAACCGGCAGAAAAATATTTTTTTGAAAAAATCCCTAAGCCCCGGGGTCAGAATTTCATCAAAAATCTGACTTTCGGCCATTCACTCAAAAATGGTGCCAAACGGTTGCAAATGCTCCCCTGAGAGGTTTGGCGGTCGAAACAGAAGGCTTTTTATCACGGGAAAAGAAATCAGCCCTTGACAACTTAGCCGGTAGAAAATTTTTTTTTGAAAAAATCCCTAAGCCCCGGGGTCACAATTTCATCAAAAATCTGACTTTCGGCAATTCACTCAAAAATGGTGCCAAACGGTTGCAAATGCTCCCCTGAGAGGTTTGGCGGTCGAAACAGAAGGCTTTTTATAACGGGAAAAGAAATCAGCCCAAGACAACTTAACCGGCAAAAAAATAATTTTTTGAAAAAATCCCTAAGCCCCTGGGTCACAATTTCATCAAAAATCTGACTTTCGGCCATTCACTCAAAAATGGTGCCAAACGGTTGCAAATGCTCCCCTGAGAGGTTTGGCGGTCGAAACAGAAGGCTTTTTATCACGGGAAAGGAAATCAGCCCTCGACAACTTAACCGGCAGAAAAATATTTTTTTAAAAAAATCCGTAAGCCCCGGGGTCACAGTTTCATCAAAAATCTGACTTTCGGCATTTCACTCAAAAATGGTGCCAAACGGAAAAGAAATCAGCCCTCGACAACTTAATCGGCAGAAAAATATTTTTTTGAAAAAATCCCTAAGCCCCGGGGTCACAATTTCATCCAAAATCTGACTTTCGGCCATTCACTCAAAAATGGTGCCAAACGGTTGCAAATGCTACCCTGAGAGGTTTGGCGGTCGAAACAGAAGGCTTTTTATCACGGGAAAAGAAATCAGCCCAAGAAAACTTAACTGGCAGAAATATATTTTTTTGAAAAAATCCCTAAGCCCCGGGGTCACAATTTCATCAAAAATCTGACTTTCGGCATTTCCCTCAAAAATGGTGCCAAACGGAAAAGAAATCAGCCCTCAACAACTTAATCGGCAGAAAAATATTTTTTTGAAAAAATCCCTAAGCCCCGGGGTCACAATTTCATCAAAAATTTGACTTTCGGCCATTCACTCAAAAATGGTGCCAAACGGTTGCAAATGCTCCCCTGAGAGGTTTGGCGGTCGAAACAGAAGGCTTTTTATCACGGGAAATGAAATCAGCCCAAGACAACTTAACTGGCAGAAATATATTTTTTTGAAAAAATCCCTAAGCCCCGGGGTCACAATTGCATCAAAAATCTGACTTTCGGCCATTCAATCAGAAATGGTGCCAAACGGTTGCAAATGCTCCCCTGAGAGGTTTGGCGGTCGAAACAGAAGGCTTTTTATCACGGGAAAAGAAATCAGCCCTCGACAACTTAACCGGCAGAAAAATGTTTTTTTGAAAAAATCCCTAAGCCCCGGGGTCACAATTTCATCAAAAATCTGACTTTCGGCCATTCACTCAAAAATGGTGCCAAACGGTTGCAAATGCTCCTGTGAGAGGTTTAGCGGTCGAAACAGAAGGCTTTTTATCACGGGAAAAGAAATCAGCCCTCGACAACTTAATCAGCAGAAAAATATTTTTTTGAAAAAATCCCTAAGCCCCGGGGTCACAATTTCATCAAAAATCTGACTTTCGGCAATTCACTCAAAAATGGTGCGAAACGGTTGCAAATACTCCCCTGAGAGGTTTGGCGGTCGAAACAGAAGGCTTTTTATCACGGGAAAAGAAATCAGCCCAAGACAACTTAACCGGCAGAAATATATTTTTTTGAAAAAATCCCTAAGCCCCGGGGTCACAATTTCAAGAAAAATCTGACTTTCGGCCATTCACTCAAAAATGGTGCCAAACGGTTGCAAATGCTCCCCTGAGAGGTTTGGCGGTCGAAACAGAAGGCTTTTTATCACGGAAAAGAAATCAGCCCTCGACAACTTAATCGGCAGAAAAATATTTTTTTGAAAAAATCCCTAACACCCGGGGACACAATTTCATCAAAAATCTGACTTTCGGCCATTCATTCAAAATGGTGCCAAACGGTTGCAAATGCTCCCCTGAGAGGTTTGGCGGTCGAAACAGAAGGCTTTTGATCACGGGAAAAGAAATCAGCCCAAGACAACTTAACTGGCAGAAATATATTTTTTTGAAAAAATCCCTAAGCCCCGGGGTCACAATTGCATCAAAAATCTGACTTTCGGCCATTCAATCAGAAATGGTGCCAAACGGTTGCAAATGCTCCCCTGAGAGGTTTGGCGGTCGAAACAGAAGGCTTTTTATCACGGGAAAAGAAATCAGCCCTCGACAACTTAACCGGCAGAAAAATGTTTTTTTGAAAAAATCCCTAAGCCCCGGGGTCACAATTTCATCAAAAATCTGACTTTCGGCCATTCACTCAAAAATGGTGCCAAACGGTTGCAAATGCTCCTGTGAGAGGTTTGGCGGTCGAAACAGAAGGCTTTTTATCACGGGAAAAGAAATCAGCCCTCGACAACTTAATCAGCAGAAAAATATTTTTTTGAAAAAATCCCTAAGCCCCGGGGTCACAATTTCATCAAAAATCTGACTTTCGGCAATTCACTCAAAAATGGTGCGAAACGGTTGCAAATACTCCCCTGAGAGGTTTGGCGGTCGAAACAGAAGGCTTTTTATCACGGGAAAAGAAATCAGCCCAAGACAACTTAACCGGCAGAAATATATTTTTTTGAAAAAATCCCTAAGCCCCGGGGTCACAATTTCAAGAAAAATCTGACTTTCGGCCATTCACTCAAAAATGGTGCCAAACGGTTGCAAATGCTCCCCTGAGAGGTTTGGCGGTCGAAACAGAAGGCTTTTTATCACGGAAAAGAAATCAGCCCTTGACAACTTAATCGGCAGAAAGATATTTTTTTGAAAAAATCCCTAACACCCGGGGACACAATTTCATCAAAAATCTGACTTTCGGCCATTCATTCAAAATGGTGCCAAACGGTTGCAAATGCTCCCCTGAGAGGTTTGGCGGTCGAAACAGAAGGCTTTTGATCACGGGAAAAGAAATCAGCCCAAGACAACTTAACCGGCAGAAAAATATTTTTTTGAAAAAATCCCTAAGCCCCGAGGTCACAATTTCATCAAAAATCTGACTTTCGGCCATTCACTCAAAAATGGTGCCAAACGGTTGCAAATGCTCCCCTGAGAGGTTTGGCGGTCGAAACAGAAGGCTTTTTATCACGGGAAAAGAAATCAGCCCTCGACAACTTAATCAGCAGAAAAATATTTTTTTGAAAAAATCCCTAAGCCCCGGGGTCACAATTTCATCAAAAATCTGACTTTCGGCAATTCACTCAAAAATGGTGCGAAACGGTTGCAAATACTCCCCTGAGAGGTTTGGCGGTCGAAACAGAAGGCTTTTTATCACGGGAAAAGAAATCAGCCCAAGACAACTTAACCGGCAGAAAAATAATTTTTTGAAAAAATCCCTAAGCCCCGGGGTCACAATTTCATCAAAAATCTGACTTTCGGCCATTCACTCAAAAATGGTGCCAAACGGTTGCAAATGCTCCCCTGAGAGGTTTGGCGGTCGAAACAGAAGGCTTTTTATCACGGGAAAGGAAATCAGCCCTCGACAACTTAACCGGCAGAAAAATATTTTTTTAAAAAAATCCGTAAGCCCCGGGGTCACAGTTTCATCAAAAATCTGACTTTCGGCATTTCACTCAAAAATGGTGCCAAACGGAAAAGAAATCAGCCCTCGACAACTTAATCGGCAGAAAAATATTTTTTTGAAAAAATCCCTAAGCCCCGGGGTCACAATTTCATCAAAAATCTGACTTTCGGCCATTCACTCAAAAATGGTGCCAAACGGTTGCAAATGCTACCCTGAGAGGTTTGGCGGTCGAAACAGAAGGCTTTTTATCACGGGAAAAGAAATCAGCCCAAGAAAACTTAACTGGCAGAAATATATTTTTTTGAAAAAATCCCTAAGCCCCGGGGTCACAATTTCATCAAAAATCTGACTTTCGGCATTTCCCTCAAAAATGGTGCCAAACGGAAAAGAAATCAGCCCTCAACAACTTAATCGGCAGAAAAATATTTTTTTGAAAAAATCCCTAAGCCCCGGGGTCACAATTTCATCAAAAATTTGACTTTCGGCCATTCACTCAAAAATGGTGCCAAACGGTTGCAAATGCTCCCCTGAGAGGTTTCGCGGTCGAAACAGAAGGCTTTTTATCACGGGAAAAGAAATCAGCCCTCGACTACTTAATCAGCAGAAAAATATTTTTTTGAAAAAATCCCTAAGCCCCGGGGTCACAATTTCATCAAAAATCTGACTTTCGGCAATTCACTCAAAAATGGTGCGAAACGGTTGCAAATACTCCCCTGAGAGGTTTGGCGGTCGAAACAGAAGGCTTTTTATCACGGGAAAAGAAATCAGCCCAAGACAACTTAACCGGCAGAAATATATTTTTTTGAAAAAATCCCTAAGCCCCGGGGTCACAATTTCAAGAAAAATCTGACTTTCGGCCATTCACTCAAAAATGGTGCCAAACGGTTGCAAATGCTCCCCTGAGAGGTTTGGCGGTCGAAACAGAAGGCTTTTTATCACGGAAAAGAAATCAGCCCTTGACAACTTAATCGGCAGAAAAATATTTTTTTGAAAAAATCCCTAACACCCGGGGACACAATTTCATCAAAAATCTGACTTTCGGCCATTCATTCAAAATGGTGCCAAACGGTTGCAAATGCTCCCCTGAGAGGTTTGGCGGTCGAAACAGAAGGCTTTTGATCACGGGAAAAGAAATCAGCCCAAGACAACTTAACTGGCAGAAATATATTTTTTTGAAAAAATCCCTAAGCCCCGGGGTCACAATTGCATCAAAAATCTGACTTTCGGCCATTCAATCAGAAATGGTGCCAAACGGTTGCAAATGCTCCCCTGAGAGGTTTGGCGGTCGAAACAGAAGGCTTTTTATCACGGGAAAAGAAATCAGCCCTCGACAACTTAACCGGCAGAAAAATGTTTTTTTGAAAAAATCCCTAAGCCCCGGGGTCACAATTTCATCAAAAATTTGACTTTCGGCCATTCACTCAAAAATGGTGCCAAACGGTTGCAAATGCTCCCCTGAGAGGTTTGGCGGTCGAAACAGAAGGCTTTTTATCACGGGAAATGAAATCAGCCCAAGACAACTTAACTGGCAGAAATATATTTTTTTGAAAAAATCCCTAAGCCCCAGGGTCACAATTTCATCAAAAATCTGACTTTCGGCCATTCAATCAGAAATGGTACCAAACGGTTGCAAATGCTCCCCTGAGAGGTTTGGCGGTCGAAACAGAAGGCTTTTTATCACGGGAAAAGAAATCAGCCCAAGACAACTTAACTGGCAGAAATATATTTTTTTGAAAAAATCCCTAAGCCCCGGGGTCACAATTGCATCAAAAATCTGACTTTCGGCCATTCAATCAGAAATGGTGCCAAACGGTTGCAAATGCTCCCCTGAGAGGTTTGGCGGTCGAAACAGAAGGCTTTTTATCACGGGAAAAGAAATCAGCCCTCGACAACTTAACCGGCAGAAAAATGTTTTTTTGAAAAAATCCCTAAGCCCCGGGGTCACAATTTCATCAAAAATCTGACTTTCGGCCATTCCCTCAAAAATGGTGCCAAACGGTTGCAAATGCTCCTGTGAGAGGTTTGGCGGTCGAAACAGAAGCCTTTTTATCACGGGAAAAGAAATCAGCCCTCGACAACTTAATCAGCAGAAAAATATTTTTTTGAAAAAATCCCTAAGCCCCGGGGTCACAATTTCATCAAGAATCTGACTTTCGGCAATTCACTCAAAAATGGTGCGAAACGGTTGCAAATACTCCCCTGAGAGGTTTGGCGGTCGAAACAGAAGGCTTTTAGCACGGGAAAAGAAATCAGCCCAAGACAACTTAACCGGCAGAAATATATTTTTTTGAAAAAATCCCTAAGCCCCGGGGTCACAATTTCAAGAAAAATCTGACTTTCGGCCATTCACTCAAAAATGGTGCCAAACGGTTGCAAATGCTCCCCTGAGAGGTTTGGCGGTCGAAACAGAAGGCTTTTTATCACGGAAAAGAAATCAGCCCTCGACAACTTAATCGGCAGAAAAATATTTTTTTTAAAAAATCCCTAACACCCGGGGACACAATTTCATCAAAAATCTGACTTTCGGCCATTCATTCAAAATGGTGCCAAACGGTTGCAAATGCTCCCCTGAGAGGTTTGGCGGTCGAAACAGAAGGCTTTTGATCACGGGAAAAGAAATCAGCCGAAGACAACTTAACCGGCAGAAAAATATTTTTTTGAAAAAATCCCTAAGCCCCGAGGTCACAATTTCATCAAAAATCTGACTTTCGGCCATTCACTCAAAAATGGTGCCAAACGGTTGCAAATGCTCCCCTGAGAGGTTTGGCGGTCGAAACAGAAGGCTTTTTATCACGGGAAAAGAAATCAGCCCTCGACAACTTAATCAGCAGAAAAATATTTTTTTGAAAAAATCCCTAAGCCCCGGGGTCACAATTTCATCAAAAATCTGACTTTCGGCAATTCACTCAAAAATGGTGCGAAACGGTTGCAAATACTCCCCTGAGAGGTTTGGCGGTCGAAACAGAAGGCTTTTTATCACAGGAAAAGAAATCAGCCCAAGACAACTTAACCGGCAGAAAAATAATTTTTTGAAAAAATCCCTAAGCCCCGGGGTCACAATTTCATCAAAAATCTGACTTTCGGCCATTCACTCAAAAATGGTGCCAAACGGTTGCAAATGCTCCCCTGAGAGGTTTGGCGGTCGAAACAGAAGGCTTTTTATCACGGGAAAGGAAATCAGCCCTCGACAACTTAACCGGCAGAAAAATATTTTTTTAAAAAAATCCGTAAGCCCCGGGGTCACAGTTTCATCAAAAATCTGACTTTCGGCATTTCACTCAAAAATGGTGCCAAACGGAAAAGAAATCAGCCCTCGACAACTTAATCGGCAGAAAAATATTTTTTTGAAAAAATCCCTAAGCCCCGGGGTCACAATTTCATCAAAAATCTGACTTTCGGCCATTCACTCAAAAATGGTGCCAAACGGTTGCAAATGCTACCCTGAGAGGTTTGGCGGTCGAAACAGAAGGCTTTTTATCACGGGAAAAGAAATCAGCCCAAGAAAACTTAACTGGCAGAAATATATTTTTTTGAAAAAATCCCTAAGCCCCGGGGTCACAATTTCATCAAAAATCTGACTTTCGGCATTTCCCTCAAAAATGGTGCCAAACGGAAAAGAAATCAGCCCTCAACAACTTAATCGGCAGAAAAATATTTTTTTGAAAAAATCCCTAAGCCCCGGGGTCACAATTTCATCAAAAATTTGACTTTCGGCCATTCACTCAAAAATGGTGCCAAACGGTTGCAAATGCTCCCCTGAGAGGTTTGGCGGTCGAAACAGAAGGCTTTTTATCACGGGAAATGAAATCAGCCCAAGACAACTTAACTGGCAGAAATATATTTTTTTGAAAAAATCCCTAAGCCCCAGGGTCACAATTTCATCAAAAATCTGACTTTCGGCCATTCAATCAGAAATGGTACCAAACGGTTGCAAATGCTCCCCTGAGAGGTTTGGCGGTCGAAACAGAAGGCTTTTTATCACGGGAAAAGAAATCAGCCCAAGACAACTTAACTGGCAGAAATATATTTTTTTGAAAAAATCCCTAAGCCCCGGGGTCACAATTGCATCAAAAATCTGACTTTCGGCCATTCAATCAGAAATGGTGCCAAACGGTTGCAAATGCTCCCCTGAGAGGTTTGGCGGTCGAAACAGAAGGCTTTTTATCACGGGAAAAGAAATCAGCCCTCGACAACTTAACCGGCAGAAAAATGTTTTTTTGAAAAAATCCCTAAGCCCCGGGGTCACAATTTCATCAAAAATCTGACTTTCGGCCATTCACTCAAAAATGGTGCCAAACGGTTGCAAATGCTCCTGTGAGAGGTTTGGCGGTCGAAACAGAAGGCTTTTTATCACGGGAAAAGAAATCAGCCCTCGACAACTTAACTGGCAGAAAAATATTTTTTTGAAAAAATCCCTAAGCCCCGGGGTCACAATTTCATCAAAAATCTGACTTTCGGCATTTCACTCAAAAATGGTGCCAAACGGAAAAGAAATCAGCCCTCGACAACTTAATCGGCAGAAAAATATTTTTTTGAAAAAATCCCTAAGCCCCGGGGTCACAATTTCAAGAAAAATCTGACTTTCGGCCATTCACTCAAAAATGGTGCCAAACGGTTGCAAATGCTCCCCTGAGAGGTTTGGCGGTCGAAACAGAAGGCTTTTTATCACGGGAAAAGAAATCAGCCCTTGACAACTTAGCCGGCAGAAAAATATTTTTTGAAAAAATCCCTAAGCCCCGGGGTCACAATTTCATCAAAAATCTGACTTTCGGCCATTCACTCAAAAATGGTGCCAAACGGTTGCAAATGCTCCCCTGAGAGGTTTGGCGGTCGAAACAGAAGGCTTTTTATCACGTGAAAAGAAATCAGCCCAAGAAAACTTAACTGGCAGAAATATATTTTTTTGAAAAAATCCCTAAGCCCCGGGGTCACAATTTCATCAAAAATCTGACTTTCGGCATTTCCCTCAAAAATGGTGCCAAACGGAAAAGAAATCAGCCCTCAACAACTTAATCGGCAGAAAAATATTTTTTTGAAAAAATCCCTAAGCCCCGGGGTCACAATTTCATCAAAAATCTGTCTTTCGGCCATTCACTCAAAAATGGTGCCAAACGGTTGCAAATGCTCCCCTGAGAGGTTTGGCGGTCGAAACAGAAGGCTTTTTATCACGGGAAAAGAAATCAGCCCAAGACAACTTAACTGGCAGAAATATTTTTTTTTGAAAAAATCCCTAAGCCCCGGGGTCACAATTTCATCAAAAATCTGACTTTCGGCATTTCACTTAAAAATGGTGCCAAACGGAAAAGAAATCAGCCCTCGACAACTTAATCGGCAGAAATATATTTTTTTGAAAAAATCCCTAAGCCCCGGGGTCACAATTTCATCAAAAATCTGACTTTCGGCCATTCAATCAGAAATGGTGCCAAACGGTTGCAAATGCTCCCCTAAGAGGTTTGGCGGTCGAAACAGAAGGCTTTTTATCACGGGAAAAGAAATCAGCCCTCGACAACTTAACCGGCAGAAAAATATTTTTTTGAAAAAATCCCTAAGCCCCGGGGTCACAATTTCATCAAAAATCTGACTTTCGGCCATTCACTCAAAAATGGTGCCAAACGGTTGCAAATGCTCCCCTGAGAGGTTTGGCGGTCGAAACAGAAGGCTTTTTATCACGGGAAAAGAAATCAGCCCTCGACAACTTAACTGGCAGAAAAATATTTTTTTGAAAAAATCCCTAAGCCCCGGGGTCACAATTTCATCAAAAATCTGACTTTCGGCATTTCACTCAAAAATGGTGCCAAACGGAAACGAAATCAGCCCGCGACAACTTAATCGGCAGAAAAATATTTTTTTGAAAAAATCCCTAAGCCCCGGGGTCACAATTTCATCAAAAATTTGACTTTTGGCCATTCACTCAAAAATGGTGCCAAACGGTTGCAAATGCTCCCCTGAGAGGTTTGGCGGTCGAAACAGAAGGCTTTTTATCACGGGAAAAGAAATCAGCCCAAGACAACTTAACTGGCAGAAATATATTTTTTTGAAAAAATCCCTAAGCCCCGGGATCACAATTTCATCAAAAATCTGACTTTCGGCATTTCACTTAAAAATGGTGCCAAACGGAAAAGAAATCAGCCCTCGACAACTTAATCGGCAGAAAAATATTTTTTTGAAAAAATCCCTAAGCCCCGGGGTCACAATTTCATCAAAAATCTGACTTTCGGCCATTCAATCAAAAATGGTCTCAAACGATTGAAAATGCTCCCCTGAGAGGTTTGGCGGTCGAAACAGAAGGCTTTTTATCACGGGAAAAGAAATCAGCCCTCGACAACTTAACCGGCAGAAAAATATTTTTTTGAAAAAATCCCTAAGCCCCGGGGTCACAATTTCTTCAAAAATCTGACTTTCGGCCATTCACTCAAAAATGGTGCCAAACGGTTGCAAATGCTCCCCTGAGAGGTTTGGCGGTCGAAACAGAAGGCTTTTTATCACGGGAAAAGAAATCAGCCCTTGACAACTTAGCCGGCAGAAAAATATTTTTTGAAAAAATCCCTAAGCCCCGGGGTCACAATTTCATCAAAAATCTGACTTTCGGCCATTCACTCAAAAATGGTGCCAAACGGTTGCAAATGCTCCCCTGAGAGGTTTGGCGGTCGAAACAGAAGGCTTTTTATCACGGGAAAAGAAATCAGCCCTCGACAACTTAACCGGCAGAAAAATATTTTTTTGAAAAAATCCCTAAGCCCCGGGGTCACAATTTCATCAAAAATCTGACTTTCGGCCATTCACTCAAAAATGGTGCCAAACGGTTGCAAATGCTCCCCTGAGAGGTTTGGCGGTCGAAACAGAAGGCTTTTTATCACGGGAAAAGAAATCAGCCCTTGACAACTTAGCCGGCAGAAAAATATTTTTTGAAAAAATCCCTAAGCCCCGGGGTCACAATTTCATCAAAAATCTGACTTTCGGCATTTCACTCAAAAATGGTGCCAAACGGAAAAGAAATCAGCCCTCGACAACTTAATCGGCAGAAAAATATTTTTTTGAAAAAATCCCTAAGCCCCGGGGTCACAATTTCAAGAAAAATCTGACTTTCGGCCATTCACTCAAAAATGGTGCCAAACGGTTGCAAATGCTCCCCTGAGAGGTTTGGCGGTCGAAACAGAAGGCTTTTTATCACGGGAAAAGAAATCAGCCCTTGACAACTTAGCCGGCAGAAAAATATTTTTTGAAAAAATCCCTAAGCCCCGGGGTCACAATTTCATCAAAAATCTGACTTTCGGCCATTCACTCAAAAATGGTGCCAAACGGTTGCAAATGCTCCCCTGAGAGGTTTGGCGGTCGAAACAGAAGGCTTTTTATCACGTGAAAAGAAATCAGCCCAAGAAAACTTAACTGGCAGAAATATATTTTTTTGAAAAAATCCCTAAGCCCCGGGGTCACAATTTCATCAAAAATCTGACTTTCGGCATTTCCCTCAAAAATGGTGCCAAACGGAAAAGAAATCAGCCCTCAACAACTTAATCGGCAGAAAAATATTTTTTTGAAAAAATCCCTAAGCCCCGGGGTCACAATTTCATCAAAAATCTGTCTTTCGGCCATTCACTCAAAAATGGTGCCAAACGGTTGCAAATGCTCCCCTGAGAGGTTTGGCGGTCGAAACAGAAGGCTTTTTATCACGGGAAAAGAAATCAGCCCAAGACAACTTAACTGGCAGAAATATTTTTTTTTGAAAAAATCCCTAAGCCCCGGGGTCACAATTTCATCAAAAATCTGACTTTCGGCATTTCACTTAAAAATGGTGCCAAACGGAAAAGAAATCAGCCCTCGACAACTTAATCGGCAGAAATATATTTTTTTGAAAAAATCCCTAAGCCCCGGGGTCACAATTTCATCAAAAATCTGACTTTCGGCCATTCAATCAGAAATGGTGCCAAACGGTTGCAAATGCTCCCCTAAGAGGTTTGGCGGTCGAAACAGAAGGCTTTTTATCACGGGAAAAGAAATCAGCCCTCGACAACTTAACCGGCAGAAAAATATTTTTTTGAAAAAATCCCTAAGCCCCGGGGTCACAATTTCATCAAAAATCTGACTTTCGGCCATTCACTCAAAAATGGTGCCAAACGGTTGCAAATGCTCCCCTGAGAGGTTTGGCGGTCGAAACAGAAGGCTTTTTATCACGGGAAAAGAAATCAGCCCTCGACAACTTAACTGGCAGAAAAATATTTTTTTGAAAAAATCCCTAAGCCCCGGGGTCACAATTTCATCAAAAATCTGACTTTCGGCATTTCACTCAAAAATGGTGCCAAACGGAAACGAAATCAGCCCGCGACAACTTAATCGGCAGAAAAATATTTTTTTGAAAAAATCCCTAAGCCCCGGGGTCACAATTTCATCAAAAATTTGACTTTTGGCCATTCACTCAAAAATGGTGCCAAACGGTTGCAAATGCTCCCCTGAGAGGTTTGGCGGTCGAAACAGAAGGCTTTTTATCACGGGAAAAGAAATCAGCCCAAGACAACTTAACTGGCAGAAATATATTTTTTTGAAAAAATCCCTAAGCCCCGGGATCACAATTTCATCAAAAATCTGACTTTCGGCATTTCACTTAAAAATGGTGCCAAACGGAAAAGAAATCAGCCCTCGACAACTTAATCGGCAGAAAAATATTTTTTTGAAAAAATCCCTAAGCCCCGGGGTCACAATTTCATCAAAAATCTGACTTTCGGCCATTCAATCAAAAATGGTCTCAAACGATTGAAAATGCTCCCCTGAGAGGTTTGGCGGTCGAAACAGAAGGCTTTTTATCACGGGAAAAGAAATCAGCCCTCGACAACTTAACCGGCAGAAAAATATTTTTTTGAAAAAATCCCTAAGCCCCGGGGTCACAATTTCTTCAAAAATCTGACTTTCGGCCATTCACTCAAAAATGGTGCCAAACGGTTGCAAATGCTCCCCTGAGAGGTTTGGCGGTCGAAACAGAAGGCTTTTTATCACGGGAAAAGAAATCAGCCCTTGACAACTTAGCCGGCAGAAAAATATTTTTTGAAAAAATCCCTAAGCCCCGGGGTCACAATTTCATCAAAAATCTGACTTTCGGCCATTCACTCAAAAATGGTGCCAAACGGTTGCAAATGCTCCCCTGAGAGGTTTGGCGGTCGAAACAGAAGGCTTTTTATCACGGGAAAAGAAATCAGCCCTCGACAACTTAACCGGCAGAAAAATATTTTTTTGAAAAAATCCCTAAGCCCCGGGGTCACAATTTCATCAAAAATCTGACTTTCGGCCATTCACTCAAAAATGGTGCCAAACGGTTGCAAATGCTCCCCTGAGAGGTTTGGCGGTCGAAACAGAAGGCTTTTTATCACGGGAAAAGAAATCAGCCCTCGACAACTTAACTGGCAGAAAAATATTTTTTTGAAAAAATCCCTAAGCCCCGGGGTCACAATTTCATCAAAAATCTGACTTTCGGCATTTCACTCAAAAATGGTGCCAAACGGAAAAGAAATCAGCCCGCGACAACTTAATCGGCAGAAAAATATTTTTTTGAAAAAATCCCTAAGCCCCGGGGTCACAATTTCATCAAAAATTTGACTTTTGGCCATTCACTCAAAAATGGTGCCAAACGGTTGCAAATGCTCCCCTGAGAGGTTTGGCGGTCGAAACAGAAGGCTTTTTATCACGGGAAAAGAAATCAGCCCAAGACAACTTAACTGGCAGAAATATATTTTTTTGAAAAAATCCCTAAGCCCCGGTATCACAATTTCATCAAAAATCTGACTTTCGGCATTTCACTTAAAAATGGTGCCAAACGGAAAAGAAATCAGCCCTCGACAACTTAATCGGCAGAAAAATATTTTTTTGAAAAAATCCCTAAGCCCCGGGGTCACAATTTCATCAAAAATCTGACTTTCGGCCATTCAATCAAAAATGGTCTCAAACGATTGAAAATGCTCCCCTGAGAGGTTTGGCGGTCGAAACAGAAGGCTTTTTATCACGGGAAAAGAAATCAGCCCTCGACAACTTAACCGGCAGAAAAATATTTTTTTGAAAAAATCCCTAAGCCCCGGGGTCACAATTTCTTCAAAAATCTGACTTTCGGCCATTCACTCAAAAATGGTGCCAAACGGTTGCAAATGCTCCCCTGAGAGGTTTGGCGGTCGAAACAGAAGGCTTTTTATCACGGGAAAAGAAATCAGCCCTTGACAACTTAGCCGGCAGAAAAATATTTTTTGAAAAAATCCCTAAGCCCCGGGGTCACAATTTCATCAAAAATCTGACTTTCGGCCATTCACTCAAAAATGGTGCCAAACGGTTGCAAATGCTCCCCTGAGAGGTTTGGCGGTCGAAACAGAAGGCTTTTTATCACGGGAAAAGAAATCAGCCCTCGACAACTTAACCGGCAGAAAAATATTTTTTTGAAAAAATCCCTAAGCCCCGGGGTCACAATTTCATCAAAAATCTGACTTTCGGCCATTCACTCAAAAATGGTGCCAAACGGTTGCAAATGCTCCCCTGAGAGGTTTGGCGGTCGAAACAGAAGGCTTTTTATCACGGGAAAAGAAATCAGCCCTCGACAACTTAACTGGCAGAAAAATATTTTTTTGAAAAAATCCCTAAGCCCCGGGGTCACAATTTCATCAAAAATCTGACTTTCGGCATTTCACTCAAAAATGGTGCCAAACGGAAAAGAAATCAGCCCGCGACAACTTAATCGGCAGAAAAATATTTTTTTGAAAAAATCCCTAAGCCCCGGGGTCACAATTTCATCAAAAATTTGACTTTTGGCCATTCACTCAAAAATGGTGCCAAACGGTTGCAAATGCTCCCCTGAGAGGTTTGGCGGTCGAAACAGAAGGCTTTTTATCACGGGAAAAGAAATCAGCCCAAGACAACTTAACCGGCAGAAAAATATTTTTTTGAAAAAATCCCTAAGCCCCGGGGTCACAATTTCTTCAAAAATCTGACTTTCGGCCATTCACTCAAAAATGGTGCCAAACGGTTGCAAATGCTCCCCTGAGAGGTTTGGCGGTCGAAACAGAAGGCTTTTTATCACGGGAAAAGAAATCAGCCCTTGACAACTTAGCCGGCAGAAAAATATTTTTTGAAAAAATCCCTAAGCCGCGGGGTCACAATTTCATCAAAAATCTGACTTTCGGCCATTCACTCAAAAATGGTGCCAAACGGTTGCAAATGCTCCCCTGAGAGGTTTGGCGGTCGAAACAGAAGGCTTTTTATCACGTGAAAAGAAATCAGCCCAAGAAAACTTAACTGGCAGAAATATATTTTTTTGAAAAAATCCCTAAGCCCCGGGGTCACAATTTCATCAAAAATCTGACTTTCGGCATTTCCCTCAAAAATGGTGCCAAACGGAAAAGAAATCAGCCCTCGACAACTTAATCGGCAGAAAAATATTTTTTTGAAAAAATCCCTAAGCCCCGGGGTCACAATTTCATCAAAAATTTGACTTTTGGCCATTCACTCAAAAATGGTGCCAAACGGTTGCAAATGCTCCCCTGAGAGGTTTGGCGGTCGAAACAGAAGGCTTTTTATCACGGGAAAAGAAATCAGCCCAAGACAACTTAACTGGCAGAAATATATTTTTTTGAAAAAATGCCTAAGCCCCGGGATCACAATTTCATCAAAAATCTGACTTTCGGCATTTCACTTAAAAATGGTGCCAAACGGAAAAGAAATCAGCCCTCGACAACTTAATCGGCAGAAAAATATTTTTTTGAAAAAATCCCTAAGCCCCGGGGTCACAATTTCATCAAAAATCTGACTTTCGGCCATTCAATCAAAAATGGTCTCAAACGATTGAAAATGCTCCCCTGAGAGGTTTGGCGGTCGAAACAGAAGGCTTTTTATCACGGGAAAAGAAATCAGCCCTCGACAACTTAACCGGCAGAAAAATATTTTTTTGAAAAAATCCCTAAGCCCCGGGGTCACAATTTCTTCAAAAATCTGACTTTCGGCCATTCACTCAAAAATGGTGCCAAACGGTTGCAAATGCTCCCCTGAGAGGTTTGGCGGTCGAAACAGAAGGCTTTTTATCACGGGAAAAGAAATCAGCCCTTGACAACTTAGCCGGCAGAAAAATATTTTTTGAAAAAATCCCTAAGCCCCGGGGTCACAATTTCATCAAAAATCTGACTTTCGGCCATTCACTCAAAAATGGTGCCAAACGGTTGCAAATGCTCCCCTGAGAGGTTTGGCGATCGAAACAGAAGGCTTTTTATCACGGGAAAAGAAATCAGCCCTCGACAACTTAACCGGCAGAAAAATATTTTTTTGAAAAAATCCCTAAGCCCCGGGGTCACAATTTCATCAAAAATCTGACTTTCGGCCATTCACTCAAAAATGGTGCCAAACGGTTGCAAATGCTCCCCTGAGAGGTTTGGCGGTCGAAACAGAAGGCTTTTTATCACGGGAAAAGAAATCAGCCCTCGACAACTTAACTGGCAGAAAAATATTTTTTTGAAAAAATCCCTAAGCCCCGGGGTCACAATTTCATCAAAAATCTGACTTTCGGCATTTCACTCAAAAATGGTGCCAAACGGAAAAGAAATCAGCCCGCGACAACTTAATCGGCAGAAAAATATTTTTTTGAAAAAATCCCTAAGCCCCGGGGTCACAATTTCATCAAAAATTTGACTTTTGGCCATTCACTCAAAAATGGTGCCAAACGGTTGCAAATGCTCCCCTGAGAGGTTTGGCGGTCGAAACAGAAGGCTTTTTATCACGGGAAAAGAAATCAGCCCAAGACAACTTAACTGGCAGAAATATATTTTTTTGAAAAAATCCCTAAGCCCCGGTATCACAATTTCATCAAAAATCTGACTTTCGGCATTTCACTTAAAAATGGTGCCAAACGGAAAAGAAATCAGCCCTCGACAACTTAATCGGCAGAAAAATATTTTTTTGAAAAAATCCCTAAGCCCCGGGGTCACAATTTCATCAAAAATCTGACTTTCGGCCATTCAATCAAAAATGGTCTCAAACGATTGAAAATGCTCCCCTGAGAGGTTTGGCGGTCGAAACAGAAGGCTTTTTATCACGGGAAAAGAAATCAGCCCTCGACAACTTAACCGGCAGAAAAATATTTTTTTGAAAAAATCCCTAAGCCCCGGGGTCACAATTTCTTCAAAAATCTGACTTTCGGCCATTCACTCAAAAATGGTGCCAAACGGTTGCAAATGCTCCCCTGAGAGGTTTGGCGGTCGAAACAGAAGGCTTTTTATCACGGGAAAAGAAATCAGCCCTTGACAACTTAGCCGGCAGAAAAATATTTTTTGAAAAAATCCCTAAGCCCCGGGGTCACAATTTCATCAAAAATCTGACTTTCGGCCATTCACTCAAAAATGGTGCCAAACGGTTGCAAATGCTCCCCTGAGAGGTTTGGCGGTCGAAACAGAAGGCTTTTTATCACGGGAAAAGAAATCAGCCCTCGACAACTTAACCGGCAGAAAAATATTTTTTTGAAAAAATCCCTAAGCCCCGGGGTCACAATTTCATCAAAAATCTGACTTTCGGCCATTCACTCAAAAATGGTGCCAAACGGTTGCAAATGCTCCCCTGAGAGGTTTGGCGGTCGAAACAGAAGGCTTTTTATCACGGGAAAAGAAATCAGCCCTCGACAACTTAACTGGCAGAAAAATATTTTTTTGAAAAAATCCCTAAGCCCCGGGGTCACAATTTCATCAAAAATCTGACTTTCGGCATTTCACTCAAAAATGGTGCCAAACGGAAAAGAAATCAGCCCGCGACAACTTAATCGGCAGAAAAATATTTTTTTGAAAAAATCCCTAAGCCCCGGGGTCACAATTTCATCAAAAATTTGACTTTTGGCCATTCACTCAAAAATGGTGCCAAACGGTTGCAAATGCTCCCCTGAGAGGTTTGGCGGTCGAAACAGAAGGCTTTTTATCACGGGAAAAGAAATCAGCCCAAGACAACTTAACCGGCAGAAAAATATTTTTTTGAAAAAAATCCCTAAGCCCCGGGGTCACAATTTCTTCAAAAATCTGACTTTCGGCCATTCACTCAAAAATGGTGCCAAACGGTTGCAAATGCTCCCCTGAGAGGTTTGGCGGTCGAAACAGAAGGCTTTTTATCACGGGAAAAGAAATCAGCCCTTGACAACTTAGCCGGCAGAAAAATATTTTTTGAAAAAATCCCTAAGCCGCGGGGTCACAATTTCATCAAAAATCTGACTTTCGGCCATTCACTCAAAAATGGTGCCAAACGGTTGCAAATGCTCCCCTGAGAGGTTTGGCGGTCGAAACAGAAGGCTTTTTATCACGTGAAAAGAAATCAGCCCAAGAAAACTTAACTGGCAGAAATATATTTTTTTGAAAAAATCCCTAAGCCCCGGGGTCACAATTTCATCAAAAATCTGACTTTCGGCATTTCCCTCAAAAATGGTGCCAAACGGAAAAGAAATCAGCCCTCGACAACTTAATCGGCAGAAAAATATTTTTTTGAAAAAATCCGTAAGCCCCGGGGTCACAATTTCATCAAAAATCTGACTTTCGGCCATTCACTCAAAAATGGTGCCAAACGGTTGCAAATGCTCCCTTGAGAGGTTTGGCGGTCGAAACAGAAGGCTTTTTATCACGGGAAAAGAAATCAGCCCAAGACAACTTAACTGGCAGAAATATTTTTTTTTGAAAAAATCCCTAAGCCCCGGGGTCACAATTTCATCAAAAATCTGACTTTCGGCCATTCAATCAGAAATGGGGCCAAACGGTTGCAAATGCTCCCCTAAGAGGTTTGGCGGTCGAAACAGAAGGCTTTTTATCACGGGAAAAGAAATCAGCCCTCGACAACTTAGCCGGCAGAAAAATATTTTTTTGAAAAAATCCCTAAGCCCCGGGGTCACAATTTCATCAAAAATCTGACTTTCGGCCATTCACTCAAAAATGGTGCCAAACGGTTGCAAATGCTCCCCTGAGAGGTTTGGCGGTCGAAACAGAAGGCTTTTTATCACGGGAAAAGAAATCAGCCCAAGACAACTTAACTGGCAGAAAAATATTTTTTTGAAAAAATCCCTAAGCCCCGGGGTCACAATTTCATCAAAAATCTGACTTTCGGCATTTCACTTAAAAATGGTGCCAAACGGAAAAGAAATCAGCCCTCGACAACTTAATCGGCAGAAAAATATTTTTTTGAAAAAATCCGTAAGCCCCGGGGTCACAATTTCAAGAAAAATCTGACTTTCGGCCATTCACTCAAAAATGGTGCCAAACGGTTGCAAATGCTCCCCTGAGAGGTTTGGCGGTCGAAACAGAAGGCTTTTTATCACGGGAAAAGAAATCAGCCCAAGACAACTTAACTGGCAGAAAAATATTTTTTTGAAAAAATCCCTAAGCCCCGGGGTCACAATTTCATCAACAATCTGACTTTCGGCATTTCACTCAAAAATGGTGCCAAACGGAAAAGTAATCAGCCCGCGACAACTTAATCGGCAGAAAAATATTTTTTTGAAAAAATCCCTAAGCCCCGGGGTCACAATTTCAAGAAAAATCTGACTTTCGGCCACTCACACAAAAATGGTGCCAAACGGTTGCAAATGCTCCCCTGAGAGGTTTGGCGGTCGAAACAGAAGGCTTTTTATCACGGGAAAAGAAATCAGCCCAAGACAACTTAACTGGCAGAAAAATATTTTTTTGAAAAAATCCCTAAGCCCCGGGGTCACAATTTCATCAACAATCTGACTTTCGGCATTTCACTCAAAAATGGTGCCAAACGGAAAAGTAATCAGCCCGCGACAACTTAATCGGCAGAAAAATATTTTTTTGAAAAAATCCCTAAGCCCCGGGGTCACAATTTCAAGAAAAATCTGACTTTCGGCCACTCACACAAAAATGGTGCCAAACGGTTGCAAATGCTTCCCTGAGAGGTTTGGCGGTCGAAACAGAAGGCTTTTTATCACGGGAAAAGAAATCAGCCCTTGACAACTAAACTGGCAGAAAAATATTTTTTTGAAAAAATCCCTAAGCCCCAGGGTCACAATTTCATCAAAAATCTGACTTTCGGCATTTCACTCAAAAATGGTGCCAAACGGAAAAGAAATCAGCCCGCGACAACTTAATCGGCAGAAAAATATTTTTTTGAAAAAATCCCTAAGCCCCGGGGTCACAATTTCAAGAAAAATCTGACTTTCGGCCATTCACTCAAAAATGGTGCCAAACGGTTGCAAATGCTCCCCTGAGAGGTTTGGCGGTCGAAACAGAAGGCTTTTTATCACGGGAAAAGAAATCAGCCCTCGACAACTTAACCGGCAGAAAAATATTTTTTTGAAAAAATCCCTAATCCCCGGGGTCACAATTTCATCAATAATCTGACTTTCGGCATTTCACTCAAAAATGGTGCCAAACGGAAAAGAAATCAGCCCTCGACAACTTAACCGGCAGAAAAATATTTTTTTGAAAAAATCCCTAAGCCCCGGGGTCACAATTTCATCAAAAATCTGACTTTCGGCATTTCACTCAAAAATGGTGCCAAACGGAAAAGAAATCAGCCCTCGACAACTTAACCGGCAGAAAAATATTTTTTTGAAAAAATCCCTAAGCCCCGGGGTCACAATTTCATCAAAAATCTGACTTTCGGAAATTCACTCAAAAATGGTGCGAAACCGAAAAGAAATCAGCCCTCGACAACTTAACCGGCAGAAGTATATTTTTTTGAAAAAATCCCTAAGCCCCGGGGTCACAATTTCAAGAAAAATCTGACTTTCGGCCATTCACTCAAAAATGGTGCCAAACGGTTGCAAATGCTCCTGTGAGAGGTTTGGCGGTCGAAACAGAAGGCTTTTTATCACGGGAAAAGAAATCAGCCCTCGACAACTTAACCGGCAGAAAAATATTTTTTTGAAAAAATCCCTAAGCTCCGGGGTCACAATTTCAAGAAAAATCTGACTTTCGGCCATTCACTCAAAAATGGTGCCAAACGGTTGCAAATGCTCCCCTGAGAGGTTTGGCGGTCGAAACAGAAGGCTTTTTATCACGGGAAAAGAAATCAGCCCTCGACAACTGAACCGGCAGAAAAATAATTTTTTGAAAAAATCCCTACGCCCCGGGGTCACAATTTCATCAAAAATCTGACTTTCGGCCATTCACTCAAAAATGGTGCCAAACGGTTGCAAATGCTCCCCTGAGAGGTTTGGCGGTCGAAACAGAAGGCTTTTTATCACAGGAAAAGAAATCAGCCCTCGACAACTTAACCGGCAGAAAAATATTTTTTTGAAAAAATCCCTAAGCCCCGGGGTCACAATTTCATCAAAAATCTGACTTTCGGCAATTCACTCAAAAATGGTGCGAAACCGAAAAGAAATCAGCCCTCGACAACTTACCCGGCAGAAATATGTTTTTTTGAAAAAATCCCTAAGCCCCGGGATCACAATTTCATCAAAAATCTGATTTTCGGCCATTCACTCAAAAATGGTGCCAAACGGTTGCAAATGCTCCCCTGAGAGGTTTGGCGGTCGAAACAGAAGGCTTTTTATCACGGGAAAAGAAATCAGCCCTCGACAACTTAATCGGCAGAAAAATATTTCTTTGAAACAATCCCTAAGCCCCGGGGTCATAATTTCAAGAAAAATCTGACTTTCGGCCATTCACTCAAAAATGGTGCCAAACGGTTGCAAATGCTCCCCTGAGAGGTTTGGCGGTCGAAACAGAAGGCTTTTTATCACGGGAAAAGAAATCAGCCCAAGACAACTTAACTGGCAGAAATATTTTTTTTTGAAAAAATCCCTAAGCCCCGGGGTCACAATTTCATCAAAAATCTGACTTTCGGCCATTCAATCAAAAATGGTCTCAAACGGTTGAAAATGCTCCCCTGAGAGGTTTGGCGGTCGAAACAGAAGGCTTTTTATCACGGGAAAAGAAATCAGCCCTCGACAACTTAACCGGCAGAAAAATATTTTTTTGAAAAAATCCCTAAGCCCCGGGGTCACAATTTCATCAAAAATCTGACTTTCGGCATTTCACTCAAAAATGGTGCCAAACGGAAAAGAAATCAGCCCTCGACAACTTAACCGGCAGAAAAATATTTTTTTGAAAAAATCCCTAAGCCCCGGGGTCACAATTTCCTCAAAAATCTGACTTTAGGCCATTCACTCAAAAATGGTGCCAAACGGTTGCAAATGCTCCCCTGAGAGGTTTGGCGGTCGAAACAGAAGGCTTTTTATCACGGGAAAAGAAATCAGCCCTCGACAACTTAACCGGCAGAAAAATGTTTTTTTGAAAAAATCCCTAAGCCCCGGGGTCACAATTTCATCAAAAATCTGACTTTCGGCCATTCACTCAAAAATGGTGCCAAACGGTTGCAAATGCTCCCCTGAGAGGTTTGGCGGTCGAAACAGAAGGCTTTTTATCACGGGAAAAGAAATCAGCCCTCGACAACTTAACTGGCAGAAAAATATTTTTTTGAAAAAATCCCTAAGCCCCGGGGTCACAATTTCATCAAAAATCTGACTTTCGGCATTTCACTCAAAAATGGTGCCAAACGGAAAAGTAATCAACCCGCGACAACTTAATCGGCAGAAAAATATTTTTTTGAAAAAATCCGTAAGCCCCGGGGTCACAATTTCAAGAAAAATCTGACTTTCGCCCATTCACTCAAAAATGGTGCCAAACGGTTGCAAATGCTCCCCTGAGAGGTTTGGCGGTCGAAACAGAAGGCTTTTTATCACGGGAAAAGAAATCAGCCCTTGACAACTAAACTGGCAGAAAAATATTTTTTTGAAAAAATCCCTAAGCCCCAGGGTCACAATTTCATCAAAAATCTGACTTTCGGCATTTCACTCAAAAATGGTGCCAAACGGAAAAGAAATCAGCCCGCGACAACTTAATCGGCAGAAAAATATTTTTTTGAAAAAATCCCTAAGCCCCGGGGTCACAATTTCAAGAAAAATCTGACTTTCGGCCATTCACTCAAAAATGGTGCCAAACGGTTGCAAATGCTCCCCTGAGAGGTTTGGCGGTCGAAACAGAAGGCTTTTTATCACGGGAAAAGAAATCAGCCCTCGACAACTTAACCGGCAGAAAAATATTTTTTTGAAAAAATCCCTAATCCCCGGGGTCACAATTTCATCAATAATCTGACTTTCGGCATTTCACTCAAAAATGGTGCCAAACGGAAAAGAAATCAGCCCTCGACAACTTAACCGGCAGAAAAATATTTTTTTGAAAAAATCCCTAAGCCCCGGGGTCACAATTTCATCAAAAATCTGACTTTCGGCATTTCACTCAAAAATGGTGCCAAACGGAAAAGAAATCAGCCCTCGACAACTTAACCGGCAGAAAAATATTTTTTTGAAAAAATCCCTAAGCCCCGGGGTCACAATTTCATCAAAAATCTGACTTTCGGAAATTCACTCAAAAATGGTGCGAAACCGAAAAGAAATCAGCCCTCGACAACTTAACCGGCAGAAGTATATTTTTTTGAAAAAATCCCTAAGCCCCGGGGTCACAATTTCAAGAAAAATCTGACTTTCGGCCATTCACTCAAAAATGGTGCCAAACGGTTGCAAATGCTCCTGTGAGAGGTTTGGCGGTCGAAACAGAAGGCTTTTTATCACGGGAAAAGAAATCAGCCCTCGACAACTTAACCGGCAGAAAAATATTTTTTTGAAAAAATCCCTAAGCTCCGGGGTCACAATTTCAAGAAAAATCTGACTTTCGGCCATTCACTCAAAAATGGTGCCAAACGGTTGCAAATGCTCCCCTGAGAGGTTTGGCGGTCGAAACAGAAGGCTTTTTATCACGGGAAAAGAAATCAGCCCTCGACAACTGAACCGGCAGAAAAATAATTTTTTGAAAAAATCCCTACGCCCCGGGGTCACAATTTCATCAAAAATCTGACTTTCGGCCATTCACTCAAAAATGGTGCCAAACGGTTGCAAATGCTCCCCTGAGAGGTTTGGCGGTCGAAACAGAAGGCTTTTTATCACAGGAAAAGAAATCAGCCCTCGACAACTTAACCGGCAGAAAAATATTTTTTTGAAAAAATCCCTAAGCCCCGGGGTCACAATTTCATCAAAAATCTGACTTTCGGCAATTCACTCAAAAATGGTGCGAAACCGAAAAGAAATCAGCCCTCGACAACTTACCCGGCAGAAATATGTTTTTTTGAAAAAATCCCTAAGCCCCGGGATCACAATTTCATCAAAAATCTGATTTTCGGCCATTCACTCAAAAATGGTGCCAAACGGTTGCAAATGCTCCCCTGAGAGGTTTGGCGGTCGAAACAGAAGGCTTTTTATCACGGGAAAAGAAATCAGCCCTCGACAACTTAATCGGCAGAAAAATATTTCTTTGAAACAATCCCTAAGCCCCGGGGTCATAATTTCAAGAAAAATCTGACTTTCGGCCATTCACTCAAAAATGGTGCCAAACGGTTGCAAATGCTCCCCTGAGAGGTTTGGCGGTCGAAACAGAAGGCTTTTTATCACGGGAAAAGAAATCAGCCCAAGACAACTTAACTGGCAGAAATATTTTTTTTTGAAAAAATCCCTAAGCCCCGGGGTCACAATTTCATCAAAAATCTGACTTTCGGCCATTCAATCAAAAATGGTCTCAAACGGTTGAAAATGCTCCCCTGAGAGGTTTGGCGGTCGAAACAGAAGGCTTTTTATCACGGGAAAAGAAATCAGCCCTCGACAACTTAACCGGCAGAAAAATATTTTTTTGAAAAAATCCCTAAGCCCCGGGGTCACAATTTCATCAAAAATCTGACTTTCGGCATTTCACTCAAAAATGGTGCCAAACGGAAAAGAAATCAGCCCTCGACAACTTAACCGGCAGAAAAATATTTTTTTGAAAAAATCCCTAAGCCCCGGGGTCACAATTTCCTCAAAAATCTGACTTTAGGCCATTCACTCAAAAATGGTGCCAAACGGTTGCAAATGCTCCCCTGAGAGGTTTGGCGGTCGAAACAGAAGGCTTTTTATCACGGGAAAAGAAATCAGCCCTCGACAACTTAACCGGCAGAAAAATGTTTTTTTGAAAAAATCCCTAAGCCCCGGGGTCACAATTTCATCAAAAATCTGACTTTCGGCCATTCACTCAAAAATGGTGCCAAACGGTTGCAAATGCTCCCCTGAGAGGTTTGGCGGTCGAAACAGAAGGCTTTTTATCACGGGAAAAGAAATCAGCCCTCGACAACTTAACTGGCAGAAAAATATTTTTTTGAAAAAATCCCTAAGCCCCGGGGTCACAATTTCATCAAAAATCTGACTTTCGGCATTTCACTCAAAAATGGTGCCAAACGGAAAAGTAATCAACCCGCGACAACTTAATCGGCAGAAAAATATTTTTTTGAAAAAATCCGTAAGCCCCGGGGTCACAATTTCAAGAAAAATCTGACTTTCGCCCATTCACTCAAAAATGGTGCCAAACGGTTGCAAATGCTCCCCTGAGAGGTTTGGCGGTCGAAACAGAAGGCTTTTTATCACGGGAAAAGAAATCAGCCCAAGACAACTTAACTGGCAGAAATATATTTTTTTGAAAAAATCCCTAAGCCCCGGGGTCACAATTTCATCAAAAATCTGACTTTCGGCCATTCAATCAAAAATGGTCTCAAACGGTTGAAAATGCTCCCCTGACAGGTTTGGCGGTCGAAACAGAAGGCTTTTTATCACGGGAAAAGAAATCAGCCCTCGACAACTTAACCGGCAGAAAAATATTTTTTTGAAAAAATCCCTAAGCCCCAGGGTCACAATTTCATCAAAAATCTGACTTTCGGCATTTCACTCAAAAATGGTGCCAAACGGAAAAGAAATCAGCCATCGACAACTTAATCGGCAGAAAAATATTTTTTTGAAAAAATCCCTAAGCCCCGGGGTCACAATTTCAAGAAAAATCTGACTTTCGGCCATTCACTCAAACATGGTGCCAAACGGTTGCAAATGCTCCCCTGAGAGGTTTGGCGGTCGAAACAGAAGGCTTTTTATCACGGGAAAAGAAATCAGCCCTCGACAACTTAACCGGCAGAAAAATGTTTTTTTGAAAAAATCCCTAAGCCCCGGGGTCACAATTTCATCAAAAATCTGACTTTCGGCCATTCACTCAAAAATGGTGCCAAACGGTTGCAAATGCTCCCCTGAGAGGTTTGGCGGTCGAAACAGAAGGCTTTTTATCACGGGAAAAGAAATCAGCCCTCGACAACTTAACTGGCAGAAAAATATTTTTTTGAAAAAATCCCTAAGCCCCGGGGTCACAATTTCATCAAAAATCTGACTTTCGGCATTTCACTCAAAAATGGTGCCAAACGGAAAAGTAATCAACCCGCGACAACTTAATCGGCAGAAAAATATTTTTTTGAAAAAATCCCTAAGCCCCGGGGTCACAATTTCAAGAAAAATCTGACTTTCGGCCATTCACTCAAAAATGGTGCCAAACGGTTGCAAATGCTCCCCTGAGAGGTTTGGCGGTCGAAACAGAAGGCTTTTTATCACGGGAAAAGAAATCAGCCCTTGACTACTTAGCCGGCAGAAAAATATTTTTTGAAAAAATCCCTAAGCCCCGGGGTCACAATTTCATCAAAAATCTGACTTTCGGCCATTCACTCAAAAATGGTGCCAAACGGTTGCAAATGCTCCCCTGAGAGGTTTGGCGGTCGAAACAGAAGGCTTTTTATCACGGGAAAAGAAATCAGCCCTCGACAACTTAACTGGCAGAAAAATATTTTTTTGAAAAAATCCCTAAGCCCCAGGGTCACAATTTCATCAAAAATCTGACTTTCGGCCATTCACTCAAAAATGGTGCCAAACGGAAAAGAAATCAGCCCTCGACAACTTAACCGGCAGAAAAATATTTTTTTGAAAAAATCCCTAAGCCCCGGGGTCACAATTTCATCAAAAATCTGACTTTCGGCATTTCACTTAAAAATGGTGCCAAACGGAAAAGAAATCAGCCCTCGACAACTTAATCGGCAGAAAAATATTTTTTTGAAAAAATCCGTAAGCCCCGGGGTCACAATTTCAAGAAAAATCTGACTTTCGGCCATTCACTCAAAAATGGTGCCAAACGGTTGCAAATGCTCCCCTGAGAGGTTTGGCGGTCGAAACAGAAGGCTTTTTATCACGGGAAAAGAAATCAGCCCAAGACAACTTAACTGGCAGAAATATATTTTTTTGAAAAAATCCCTAAGCCCCGGGGTCACAATTTCATCAAAAATCTGACTTTCGGCCATTCAATCAAAAATGGTGCCACACGGTTGCAAATGCTCCCCTGAGAGGTTTGGCGGTCGAAACAGAAGGCTTTTTATCACGGGAAAAGAAATCAGCCCTCGACAACTTAACCGGCAGAAAAATATTTTTTTGAAAAAATCCCTAAGCCCCGGGGTCACAATTTCATCAAAAATCTGACTTTCGGCATTTCACTCAAAAATGGTGCCAAACGGAAAAGAAATCAGCCCTCGACAACTTAACCGGCAGAAAAATATTTTTTTGAAAAAATCCCTAAGCCCCGGGGTCACAATTTCATCAAAAATCTGACTTTCGGCATTTCACTTAAAAATGGTGCCAAACGGAAAAGAAATCAGCCCTCGACAACTTAATCGGCAGAAAAATATTTTTTTGAAAAAATCCGTAAGCCCCGGGGTCACAATTTCAAGAAAAATCTGACTTTCGGCCATTCACTCAAAAATGGTGCCAAACGGTTGCAAATGCTCCCCTGAGAGGTTTGGCGGTCGAAACAGAAGGCTTTTTATCACGGGAAAAGAAATCAGCCCAAGACAACTTAACTGGCAGAAATATATTTTTTTGAAAAAATCCCTAAGCCCCGGGGTCACAATTTCATCAAAAATCTGACTTTCGGCCATTCAATCAAAAATGGTGCCACACGGTTGCAAATGCTCCCCTGAGAGGTTTGGCGGTCGAAACAGAAGGCTTTTTATCACGGGAAAAGAAATCAGCCCTCGACAACTTAACCGGCAGAAAAATATTTTTTTGAAAAAATCCCTAAGCCCCGGGGTCACAATTTCAAGAAAAATCTGACTTTCGGCCATTCACTCAAAAATGGTGCCAAACGGTTGCAAATGCTCCCCTGAGAGGTTTGGCGGTCGAAACAGAAGGCTTTTTATCACGGGAAAAGAAATCAGCCCTCGACAACTTAACTGGCAGAAAAATATTTTTTTGAAAAAATCCCTAAGCCCCGGGGTCACAATTTCATCAAAAATCTGACTTTCGGCATTTCACTCAAAAATGGTGCCAAACGGAAAAGTAATCAACCCGCGACAACTTAATCGGCAGAAAAATATTTTTTTGAAAAAATCCCTAAGCCCCGGGGTCACAATTTCAAGAAAAATCTGACTTTCGGCCATTCACTCAAAAATGGTGCCAAACGGTTGCAAATGCTCCCCTGAGAGGTTTGGCGGTCGAAACAGAAGGCTTTTTATCACGGGAAAAGAAATCAGCCCTTGACAACTTAGCCGGCAGAAAAATATTTTTTGAAAAAATCCCTAAGCCCCGGGGTCACAATTTCATCAAAAATCTGACTTTCGGCCATTCACTCAAAAATGGTGCCACACGGTTGCAAATGCTCCCCTGAGAGGTTTGGCGGTCGAAACAGAAGGCTTTTTATCACGGGAAAAGAAATCAGCCCTAGACAACTTAACCGGCAGAAAAATATTTTTTTGAAAAAATCCCTAAGCCCCGGGGTCACAATTTCATCAAAAATCTGACTTTCGGCATTTCACTCAAAAATGGTGCCAAACGGAAAAGAAATCAGCCCTCGACAACTTAATCGGCAGAAAAATATTTTTTTGAAAAAATCCCTAAGCCCCGGGGTCACAATTTCAAGAAAAATCTGACTTTCGGCCATTCACTCAAAAATGGTGCCAAACGGTTGCAAATGCTCCCCTGAGAGGTTTGGCGGTCGAAACAGAAGGCTTTTTATCACGGGAAAAGAAATCAGCCCTCGACAACTTAACTGGCAGAAAAATATTTTTTTGAAAAAATCCCTAAGCCCCGGGGTCACAATTTCATCAAAAATCTGACTTTCGGCATTTCACTCAAAAATGGTGCCAAACGGAAAAGTAATCAACCCGCGACAACTTAATCGGCAGAAAAATATTTTTTTGAAAAAATCCCTAAGCCCCGGGGTCACAATTTCAAGAAAAATCTGACTTTCGGCCATTCACTCAAAAATGGTGCCAAACGGTTGCAAATGCTCCCCTGAGAGGTTTGGCGGTCGAAACAGAAGGCTTTTTTTCACGGGAAAAGAAATCAGCCCTTGACAACTTAGCCGGCAGAAAAATATTTTTTGAAAAAATCCCTAAGCCCCGGGGTCACAATTTCATCAAAAATCTGACTTTCGGCCATTCACTCAAAAATGGTGCCACACGGTTGCAAATGCTCCCCTGAGAGGTTTGGCGGTCGAAACAGAAGGCTTTTTATCACGGGAAAAGAAATCAGCCCTCGACAACTTAACCGGCAGAAAAATATTTTTTTGAAAAAATCCCTAAGCCCCGGGGTCACAATTTCATCAAAAATCTGACTTTCGGCATTTCACTCAAAAATGGTGCCAAACGGAAAAGAAATCAGCCCTCGACAACTTAATCGGCAGAAAAATATTTTTTTGAAAAAATCCCTAAGCCCCGGGGTCACAATTTCAAGAAAAATCTGACTTTCGGCCACTCACTCAAAAATGGTGCCAAACGGTTGCAAATGCTCCCCTGAGAGGTTTGGTGGTCGAAACAGAAGGCTTTTTATCACGGGAAAAGAAATCAGCCCAAGACAACTTAACCGGCAGAAAAATATTTTTTTGAAAAAATCCCTAAGCCCCGGGGTCACAATTTCAAGAAAAATCTGACTTTCGGCCATTCACTCAAAAATGGTGCCAAACGGTTGCAAATGCTCCCCTGAGAGGTTTGGCGGGCGAAACAGAAGGCTTTTTATCACGGGAAAAGAAATCAGCCCTTGACAACTTAGCCGGCAGAAAAATATTTTTTGAAAAAATCCCTAAGCCCCGGGGTCACAATTTCATCAAAAATCTGACTTTCGGCCATTCACTCAAAAATGGTGCCACACGGTTGCAAATGCTCCCCTGAGAGGTTTGGCGGTCGAAACAGAAGGCTTTTTATCACGGGAAAAGAAATCAGCCCTCGACAACTTAACCGGCAGAAAAATATTTTTTTGAAAAAATCCCTAAGCCCCGGGGTCACAATTTCATCAAAAATCTGACTTTCGGCATTTCACTCAAAAATGGTGCCAAACGGAAAAGAAATCAGCCCTCGACAACTTAATCGGCAGAAAAATATTTTTTTGAAAAAATCCCTAAGCCCCGGGGTCACAATTTCAAGAAAAATCTGACTTTCGGCCATTCACTCAAAAATGGTGCCAAACGGTTGCAAATGCTCCCCTGAGAGGTTTGGTGGTCGAAACAGAAGGCTTTTTATCACGGGAAAAGAAATCAGCCCAAGACAACTTAACCGGCAGAAAAATATTTTTTGAAAAAATCCCTAAGCCCCGGGGTCACAATTTCATCAAAAATCTGACTTTCGGCCATTCACTCAAAAATGGTGCCACACGGTTGCAAATGCTCCCCTGAGAGGTTTGGCGGTCGAAACAGAAGGCTTTTTATCACGGGGAAAGAAATCAGCCCTCGACAACTTAACCGGCAGAAAAATATTTTTTTGAAAAAATCCCTAAGCCCCGGGGTCACAATTTCATCAAAAATCTGACTTTCGGCATTTCACTCAAAAATGGTGCCAAACGGAAAAGAAATCAGCCCTCGACAACTTAATCGGCAGAAAAATATTTTTTTGAAAAAATCCCTAAGCCCCGGGGTCACAATTTCAAGAAAAATCTGACTTTCGGCCATTCACTCAAAAATGGTGCCAAACGGTTGCAAATGCTCCCCTGAGAGGTTTGGTGGTCGAAACAGAAGGCTTTTTATCACGGGAAAAGAAATCAGCCCAAGACAACTTAACCGGCAGAAAAATATTTTTTTGAAAAAATCCCTAAGCCCCGGGGTCATAATTTCATCAAAAATCTGACTTTCGGCCATTCACTCAAAAATGGTGCCAAACGGTTGCAAATGCTCCCCTGAGAGGTTTGGCGGTCGAAACAGAAGGCTTTTTATCACGGGAAAAGAAATCAGCCCTTGACAACTTAACTGGCAGAAAAATATTTTTTTGAAAAAATCCCTAAGCCCCAGGGTCACAATTTCATCAAAAATCTGACTTTCGGCATTTCACTCAAAAATGGTGCCAAACGGAAAAGAAATCAGCCCGCGACAACTTAATCGGCAGAAAAATATTTTTTTGAAAAAATCCCTAAGCCCCGGGGTCACAATTTCAAGAAAAATCTGACTTTCGGCCGTTCACTCAAAAATGGTGCCAAACGGTTGCAAATGCTCCCCTGAGAGGTTTGGCGGTCGAAACAGAAGGCTTTTTATCACGGGAAAAGAAATCAGCCCAAGACAGCTTAACCGGCAGAAAAATATTTTTTTGAAAAAATCCCTAAGCCCCGGGGTCACAATTTCATCAAAAATCTGACTTTCGGCCATTCACTTAAAAATGGTTCCACACGGTTGCAAATGCTCCCCTGAGAGGTTTGGCGGTCGAAACAGAAGGCTTTTTATCACGGGAAAAGAAATCAGCCCTCGACAACTTAACCGGCAGAAAAATATTTTTTTGAAAAAATCCCTAAGCCCCGGGGTCACAATTTCATAAAAAATCTGACTTTCGGCATTTCACTCAAAAATGGTGCCAAACGGAAAAGAAATCAGCCCTCGACAACTTAACCGGCAGAAAAATATTTTTTTGAAAAAATCCCTAAGCCCCGGGGTCACAATTTCATCAAAAATCTGACTTTCGGCCATTCACTCAAAAATGGTGCCACACGGTTGCAAATGCTCCCCTGAGAGGTTTGGCGGTCGAAACAGAAGGCTTTTTATCACGGGAAAAGAAATCAGCCCTCGACAACTTAACCGGCAGAAAAATATTTTTTTGAAAAAATCCCTAAGCCCCGGGGTCACAATTTCATCAAAAATCTGACTTTCGGCATTTCACTCAAAAATGGTGCCAAACGGAAAAGAAATCAGCCCTCGACAACTTAATCGGCAGAAAAATATTTTTTTGAAAAAATCCCTAAGCCCCGGGGTCACAATTTCAAGAAAAATCTGACTTTCGGCCATTCACTCAAAAATGGTGCCAAACGGTTGCAAATGCTCCCCTGAGAGGTTTGGCGGTCGAAACAGAAGGCTTTTTATCACGGGAAAAGAAATCAGCCCTTGACAACTTAGCCGGCAGAAAAATATTTTTTGAAAAAATCCCTAAGCCCCGGGGTCACAATTTCATCAAAAATCTGACTTTCGGCCATTCACTCAAAAATGGTGCCACACGGTTGCAAATGCTCCCCTGAGAGGTTTGGCGGTCGAAACAGAAGGCTTTTTATCACGGGAAAAGAAATCAGCCCTCGACAACTTAACCGGCAGAAAAATATTTTTTTGAAAAAATCCCTAAGCCCCGGGGTCACAATTTCATCAAAAATCTGACTTTCGGCATTTCACTCAAAAATGGTGCCAAACGGAAAAGAAATCAGCCCTCGACAACTTAATCGGCAGAAAAATATTTTTTTGAAAAAATCCCTAAGCCCCGGGGTCACAATTTCAAGAAAAATCTGACTTTCGGCCATTCACTCAAAAATGGTGCCAAACGGTTGCAAATGCTCCCCTGAGAGGTTTGGTGGTCGAAACAGAAGGCTTTTTATCACGGGAAAAGAAATCAGCCCAAGACAACTTAACCGGCAGAAAAATATTTTTTTGAAAAAATCCCTAAGCCCCGGGGTCATAATTTCATCAAAAATCTGACTTTCGGCCATTCACTCAAAAATGGTGCCAAACGGTTGCAAATGCTCCCCTGAGAGGTTTGGCGGTCGAAACAGAAGGCTTTTTATCACGGGAAAAGAAATCAGCCCTTGACAACTTAACTGGCAGAAAAATATTTTTTTGAAAAAATCCCTAAGCCCCAGGGTCACAATTTCATCAAAAATCTGACTTTCGGCATTTCACTCAAAAATGGTGCCAAACGGAAAAGAAATCAGCCCGCGACAACTTAATCGGCAGAAAAATATTTTTTTGAAAAAATCCCTAAGCCCCGGGGTCACAATTTCAAGAAAAATCTGACTTTCGGCCGTTCACTCAAAAATGGTGCCAAACGGTTGCAAATGCTCCCCTGAGAGGTTTGGCGGTCGAAACAGAAGGCTTTTTATCACGGGAAAAGAAATCAGCCCAAGACAACTTAACCGGCAGAAAAATATTTTTTTGAAAAAATCCCTAAGCCCCGGGGTCACAATTTCATCAAAAATCTGACTTTCGGCCATTCACTTAAAAATGGTTCCACACGGTTGCAAATGCTCCCCTGAGAGGTTTGGCGGTCGAAACAGAAGGCTTTTTATCACGGGAAAAGAAATCAGCCCTCGACAACTTAACCGGCAGAAAAATATTTTTTTGAAAAAATCCCTAAGCCCCGGGGTCACAATTTCATAAAAAATCTGACTTTCGGCATTTCACTCAAAAATGGTGCCAAACGGAAAAGAAATCAGCCCTCGACAACTTAACCGGCAGAAAAATATTTTTTTGAAAAAATCCCTAAGCCCCGGGGTCACAATTTCATCAAAAATCTGACTTTCGGCATTTCACTCAAAAATGGTGCCAAACGGAAAAGAAATCAGCCCTCGACAACTTAACCGTCAGAAAAATATTTTTTTGAAAAAATCCCTAAGCCCCGGGGTCACAATTTCATCAAAAATCTGACTTTCGGCATTTCACTCAAAAATGGTGCCAAACGGAAAAGAAATCAGCCCTCGACAACCTAATCAGCAGAAAAATATTTTTTTGAAAAACTCCCTAATCCCCGGGGTCACAATTTCAAGAAAAATCTGACTTTCGGCCATTCACTCAAAAATGGTGCCAAACGGTTGCAAATGCTCCCCTGAGAGGTTTGGCGGTCGAAACAGAAGGCTTTTTATCACGGGAAAAGAAATCAGCCCTTGACAACTTAACTGGCAGAAAAATATTTTTTTGAAAAAATCCCTAAGCCCCAGGGTCACAATTTCATCAAAAATCTGACTTTCGGCCATTCACTCAAAAATGGTGCCACACGGTTGCAAATGCTCCCCTGAGAGGTTTGGCGGTCGAAACAGAAGGCTTTTTATCACGGGAAAAGAAATCAGCCCTCGACAACTTAACCGGCAGAAAAATATTTTTTTGAAAAAATCCCTAAGCCCCGGGGTCACAATTTCATCAAAAATCTGACTTTCGGCATTTCACTCAAAAATGGTGCCAAACGGAAAAGAAATCAGCCCTCGACAACTTAATCGGCAGAAAAATATTTTTTTGAAAAAATCCCTAAGCCCCGGGGTCACAATTTCAAGAAAAATCTGACTTTCGGCCATTCACTCAAAAATGGTGCCAAACGGTTGCAAATGCTCCCCTGAGAGGTTTGGCGGTCGAAACAGAAGGCTTTTTATCACGGGAAAAGAAATCAGCCCTTGACAACTTAGCCGGCAGAAAAATATTTTTTGAAAAAATCCCTAAGCCCCGGGGTCACAATTTCATCAAAAATCTGACTTTCGGCCATTCACTCAAAAATGGTGCCACACGGTTGCAAATGCTCCCCTAAAAGGTTTGGCACTTGAAACAGAAGGCTTTTTATCACAGGACAAGAAATCAGCCCTCAAAAACTTAACCGGCAGAAAAATATTTTTTTGAAAAAATCCCTAAGCCCCGGGGTCACAATTTCATCAAAAATCTGACTTTCGGCATTTCACTCAAAAATGGTGCCAAACGGAAAAGAAATCAGCCCTCGACAACTTAACCGGCAGAAAAATATTTTTTTGAAAAAATCCCTAAGCCCCGGGGTCACAATTTCATCAAAAATCTGACTTTCGGCATTTCACTCAAAAATGGTGCCAAACGGAAAAGAAATCAGCCCTCGACAACTTAACCGGCAGAAAAATATTTTTTTGAAAAAATCCCTAAGCCCCGGGGTCACAATTTCATCAAAAATCTGACTTTCGGCATTTCACTCAAAAATGGTGCCAAACGGAAAAGAAATCAGCCCTCGACAACCTAATCGGCAGAAAAATATTTTTTTGAAAAAATCCCTAAGCCCCGGGGTCACAATTTCAAGAAAAATCTGACTTTCGGCCATTCACTCAAAAATGGTGCCAAACGGTTGCAAATGCTCCCCTGAGAGGTTTGGCGGTCGAAACAGAAGGCTTTTTATCACGGGAAAAGAAATCAGCCCTTGACAACTTAACTGGCAGAAAAATATTTTTTTGAAAAAATCCCTAAGCCCCAGGGTCACAATTTCATCAAAAATCTGACTTTCGGCATTTCACTCAAAAATGGTGCCAAACGGAAAAGAAATCAGCCCTCGACAACTTAACCGGCAGAAAAATATTTTTTGAAAAAATCCCTAAGCCCCGGGGTCACAATTTCATCAAAAATCTGACTTTCGGCCATTCACTTAAAAATGGTTCCACACGGTTGCAAATGCTCCCCTGAGAGGTTTGGCGGTCGAAACAGAAGGCTTTTTATCACGGGAAAAGAAATCAGCCCTCGACAACTTAACCGGCAGAAAAATATTTTTTTGAAAAAATCCCTAAGCCCCGGGGTCACAATTTCATCAAAAATCTGACTTTCGGCATTTCACTCAAAAATGGTGCCAAACGGAAAAGAAATCAGCCCTCGACAACTTAACCGGCAGAAAAATATTTTTTTGAAAAAATCCCTAAGCCCCGGGGTCACAATTTCATCAAAAATCTGACTTTCGTCATTTCACTCAAAAATGGTGCCAAACGGAAAAGAAATCAGCCCTCGACAACTTAACCGGCAGAAAAATATTTTTTTGAAAAAATCCCTAAGCCCCGGGGTCACAATTTCATCAAAAATCTGACTTTCGGCTATTCACTCAAAAATGGTGCCAAACGGTTTCAAATGCTCCTGTGAGAGGTTTGGCGGTCGAAACAGAAGGCTTTTTATCACGGGAAAAGAAATCAGCCCTCGACAACTTAACCGGCAGAAATATGTTTTTTTGAAAAAATCCCTAAGCCCCGGGGTCACAATTTCATCAAAAATCTGATTTTCGGCCATTCACTCAAAAATGGTGCCAAACGGTTGCAAATGCTCCCCTGAGAGGTTTGGCGGTCGAAACAGAAGGCTTTTTATCACGGGAAAAGAAATCAGCCCTCGACAACTTAATCGGCAGAAAAATATTTTTTTGAAAAAATCCCTAAGCCCCGGGGTCACAATTTCAAGAAAAATCTGACTTTCGGCCATTCACTCAAAAATGGTGCCAAACGGTTGCAAATGCTCCCCTGAGAGGTTTGGCGGTCGAAACAGAAGGCTTTTTATCACGGGAAAAGAAATCAGCCCTCGACTACTTAACCGGCAGAAAAATATTTTTTTGAAAAAATC
The DNA here is from genome assembly GCF_965112155.1 of Podarcis liolepis. Classification (NCBI taxonomy): domain Eukaryota; kingdom Metazoa; phylum Chordata; class Lepidosauria; order Squamata; family Lacertidae; genus Podarcis; species Podarcis liolepis. The sequence goes on along the minus strand of NW_028148797.1, from coordinate 422,154 downwards.
CCTAAGCCCCGGGGTCACAATTTCATCAAAAATCTGACTTTCGGCCATTCACTCAAAAATGGTGCCACACGGTTGCAAATGCTCCCCTGAGAGGTTTGGCGGTCGAAACAGAAGGCTTTTTATCACGGGAAAAGAAATCAGCCCTCGACAACTTAACCGGCAGAAAAATATTTTTTTGAAAAAATCCCTAAGCCCCGGGGTCACAATTTCATCAAAAATCTGACTTTCGGCATTTCACTCAAAAATGGTGCCAAACGGAAAAGAAATCAGCCCTCGACAACTTAACCGGCAGAAAAATATTTTTTTGAAAAAATCCCTAAGCCCCGGGGTCACAATTTCATCAAAAATCTGACTTTCGGCAATTCACTCAAAAATGGTGCGAAACCGAAAAGAAATCAGCCCTCGACAACTTAACCGGCAGAAGTATATTTTTTTGAAAAAATCCCTAAGCCCCGGGGTCACAATTTCTTCAAAAATCTGACTTTCGGCCATTCACTCAAAAATGGTGCCAAACGGTTGCAAATGCTCCCCTGAGAGGTTTGGCGGTCGAAACAGAAGGCTTTTTATCACGGGAAAAGAAATCAGCCCTCGACAACTTAACCGGCAGAAAAATATTTTTTTGAAAAAATCCCTAAGCCCCGGGGTCACAATTTCATCAAAAATCTGACTTTCGGCCATTCACTCAAAAATGGTGCCACACGGTTGCAAATGCTCCCCTGAGAGGTTTGGCGGTCGAAACAGAAGGCTTTTTATCACGGGAAAAGAAATCAGCCCTCGACAACTTAACCGGCAGAAAAATATTTTTTTGAAAAAATCCCTAAGCCCCGGGGTCACAATTTCATCAAAAATCTGACTTTCGGCATTTCACTCAAAAATGGTGCCAAACGGAAAAGAAATCAGCCCTCGACAACTTAACCGGCAGAAAAATATTTTTTTGAAAAAATCCCTAAGCCCCGGGGTCACAATTTCATCAAAAATCTGACTTTCGGCAATTCACTCAAAAATGGTGCGAAACCAAAAAGAAATCAGCCCTCGACAACTTAACCGGCAGAAGTATATTTTTTTGAAAAAATCCCTAAGCCCCGGGGTCACAATTTCTTCAAAAATCTGACTTTCGGCCATTCACTCAAAAATGGTGCCAAACGGTTGCAAATGCTCCCCTGAGAGGTTTGGCGGTCGAAACAGAAGGCTTTTTATCACGGGAAAAGAAATCAGCCCTCGATAACTTAATCGGCAGAAAAATATTTTTTTGAAAAAATCCCTAAGCCCCGGGGTCACAATTTCAAGAAAAATCTGACTTTCCGCCATTCACTCAAAAATGGTGCCAAACGGTTGCAAATGCTCCCCTGAGAGGTTTGGCGGTCGAAACAGAAGGCATTTTATCACGGGAAAAGAAATCAGCCCTCGACAACTTAACCGGCAGAAAAATATTTTTTTGAAAAAATCCCTAAGCCCCGGGGTCACAATTTCAAGAAAAATCTGACTTTCGGCTATTCACTCAAAAATGGTGCCAAACGGTTGCAAATGCTCCTGTGAGAGGTTTGGCGGTCGAAACAGAAGGCTTTTTATCACGGGAAAAGAAATCAGCCCTCGACAACTTAACCGGCAGAAAAATATTTTTTTGAAAAAATCCCTAAGCTCCGGGGTCACAATTTCAAGAAAAATCTGACTTTCGGCCATTCACTCAAAAATGGTGCCAAACGGTTGCAAATGCTCCCCTGAGAGGTTTGGCGGTCGAAACAGAAGGCTTTTTATCACAGGAAAAGAAATCAGCCCTCGACAACTTAACCGGCAGAAAAATATTTTTTTGAAAAAATCCCTAAGCCCCGGGGTCACAATTTCATCAAAAATCTGACTTTCGGCAATTCACTCAAAAATGGTGCGAAACCGAAAAGAAATCAGCCCTCGACAACTTAACCGGCAGAAATATGTTTTTTTGAAAAAATCCCTAAGCCCCGGGGTCACAATTTCATCAAAAATCTGACTTTCGGCCATTCACTCAAAAATGGTGCCAAACGGTTGCAAATGCTCCCCTGAGAGGTTTGGCGGTCGAAACAGAAGGCTTTTTATCACGGGAAAAGAAATCAGCCCTCGACTACTTAACCGGCAGAAAAATATTTTTTTGAAAAAATCCCTAAGCCCCGGGGTCACAATTTCATCAAAAATCTGACTTTCGGCCATTCACTCAAAAATGGTGCCACACGGTTGCAAATGCTCCCCTGAGAGGTTTGGCGGTCGAAACAGAAGGCTTTTTATCACGGGAAAAGAAATCAGCCCTCGACAACTTAACCGGCAGAAAAATATTTTTTTGAAAAAATCCCTAAGCCCCGGGGTCACAATTTCATCAAAAATCTGACTTTCGGCATTTCACTCAAAAATGGTGCCAAACGGAAAAGAAATCAGCCCTCGACAACTTAACCGGCAGAAAAATATTTTTTTGAAAAAATCCCTAAGCCCCGGGGTCACAATTTCAAGAAAAATCTGACTTTCCGCCATTCACTCAAAAATGGTGCCAAACGGTTGCAAATGCTCCCCTGAGAGGTTTGGCGGTCGAAACAGAAGGCATTTTATCACGGGAAAAGAAATCAGCCCTCGACAACTTAACCGGCAGAAAAATATTTTTTTGAAAAAATCCCTAAGCCCCGGGGTCACAATTTCAAGAAAAATCTGACTTTCGGCTATTCACTCAAAAATGGTGCCAAACGGTTGCAAATGCTCCTGTGAGAGGTTTGGCGGTCGAAACAGAAGGCTTTTTATCACGGGAAAAGAAATCAGCCCTCGACAACTTAACCGGCAGAAAAATATTTTTTTGAAAAAATCCCTAAGCTCCGGGGTCACAATTTCAAGAAAAATCTGACTTTCGGCCATTCACTCAAAAATGGTGCCAAACGGTTGCAAATGCTCCCCTGAGAGGTTTGGCGGTCGAAACAGAAGGCTTTTTATCACAGGAAAAGAAATCAGCCCTCGACAACTTAACCGGCAGAAAAATATTTTTTTGAAAAAATCCCTAAGCCCCGGGGTCACAATTTCATCAAAAATCTGACTTTCGGCAATTCACTCAAAAATGGTGCGAAACCGAAAAGAAATCAGCCCTCGACAACTTAACCGGCAGAAATATGTTTTTTTGAAAAAATCCCTAAGCCCCGGGGTCACAATTTCATCAAAAATCTGACTTTCGGCCATTCACTCAAAAATGGTGCCAAACGGTTGCAAATGCTCCCCTGAGAGGTTTGGCGGTCGAAACAGAAGGCTTTTTATCACGGGAAAAGAAATCAGCCCTCGACTACTTAACCGGCAGAAAAATATTTTTTTGAAAAAATCCCTAAGCCCCGGGGTCACAATTTCATCAAAAATCTGACTTTCGGCCATTCACTCAAAAATGGTGCCACACGGTTGCAAATGCTCCCCTGAGAGGTTTGGCGGTCGAAACAGAAGGCTTTTTATCACGGGAAAAGAAATCAGCCCTCGACAACTTAACCGGCAGAAAAATATTTTTTTGAAAAAATCCCTAAGCCCCGGGGTCACAATTTCATCAAAAATCTGACTTTCGGCATTTCACTCAAAAATGGTGCCAAACGGAAAAGAAATCAGCCCTCGACAACTTAACCGGCAGAAAAATATTTTTTTGAAAAAATCCCTAAGCCCCGGGGTCACAATTTCATCAAAAATCTGACTTTCGGCAATTCACTCAAAAATGGTGCGAAACCGAAAAGAAATCAGCCCTCGACAACTTAACCGGCAGAAGTATATTTTTTTGAAAAAATCCCTAAGCCCCGGGGTCACAATTTCTTCAAAAATCTGACTTTCGGCCATTCACTCAAAAATGGTGCCAAACGGTTGCAAATGCTCCCCTGAGAGGTTTGGCGGTCGAAACAGAAGGCTTTTTATCACGGGAAAAGAAATCAGCCCTCGACAACTTAACCGGCAGAAAAATATTTTTTTGAAAAAATCCCTAAGCCCCGGGGTCACAATTTCATCAAAAATCTGACTTTCGGCCATTCACTCAAAAATGGTGCCACACGGTTGCAAATGCTCCCCTGAGAGGTTTGGCGGTCGAAACAGAAGGCTTTTTATCACGGGAAAAGAAATCAGCCCTCGACAACTTAACCGGCAGAAAAATATTTTTTTGAAAAAATCCCTAAGCCCCGGGGTCACAATTTCATCAAAAATCTGACTTTCGGCATTTCACTCAAAAATGGTGCCAAACGGAAAAGAAATCAGCCCTCGACAACTTAACCGGCAGAAAAATATTTTTTTGAAAAAATCCCTAAGCCCCGGGGTCACAATTTCATCAAAAATCTGACTTTCGGCAATTCACTCAAAAATGGTGCGAAACCAAAAAGAAATCAGCCCTCGACAACTTAACCGGCAGAAGTATATTTTTTTGAAAAAATCCCTAAGCCCCGGGGTCACAATTTCTTCAAAAATCTGACTTTCGGCCATTCACTCAAAAATGGTGCCAAACGGTTGCAAATGCTCCCCTGAGAGGTTTGGCGGTCGAAACAGAAGGCTTTTTATCACGGGAAAAGAAATCAGCCCTCGATAACTTAATCGGCAGAAAAATATTTTTTTGAAAAAATCCCTAAGCCCCGGGGTCACAATTTCAAGAAAAATCTGACTTTCCGCCATTCACTCAAAAATGGTGCCAAACGGTTGCAAATGCTCCCCTGAGAGGTTTGGCGGTCGAAACAGAAGGCATTTTATCACGGGAAAAGAAATCAGCCCTCGACAACTTAACCGGCAGAAAAATATTTTTTTGAAAAAATCCCTAAGCCCCGGGGTCACAATTTCAAGAAAAATCTGACTTTCGGCTATTCACTCAAAAATGGTGCCAAACGGTTGCAAATGCTCCTGTGAGAGGTTTGGCGGTCGAAACAGAAGGCTTTTTATCACGGGAAAAGAAATCAGCCCTCGACAACTTAACCGGCAGAAAAATATTTTTTTGAAAAAATCCCTAAGCTCCGGGGTCACAATTTCAAGAAAAATCTGACTTTCGGCCATTCACTCAAAAATGGTGCCAAACGGTTGCAAATGCTCCCCTGAGAGGTTTGGCGGTCGAAACAGAAGGCTTTTTATCACAGGAAAAGAAATCAGCCCTCGACAACTTAACCGGCAGAAAAATATTTTTTTGAAAAAATCCCTAAGCCCCGGGGTCACAATTTCATCAAAAATCTGACTTTCGGCAATTCACTCAAAAATGGTGCGAAACCGAAAAGAAATCAGCCCTCGACAACTTAACCGGCAGAAATATGTTTTTTTGAAAAAATCCCTAAGCCCCGGGGTCACAATTTCATCAAAAATCTGACTTTCGGCCATTCACTTAAAAATGGTTCCACACGGTTGCAAATGCTCCCCTGAGAGGTTTGGCGGTCGAAACAGAAGGCTTTTTATCACGGGAAAAGAAATCAGCCCTCGACAACTTAACCGGCAGAAAAATATTTTTTTGAAAAAATCCCTAAGCCCCGGGGTCACAATTTCATCAAAAATCTGACTTTCGGCATTTCACTCAAAAATGGTGCCAAACGGAAAAGAAATCAGCCCTCGACAACTTAACCGGCAGAAAAATATTTTTTTGAAAAAATCCCTAAGCCCCGGGGTCACAATTTCATCAAAAATCTGACTTTCGTCATTTCACTCAAAAATGGTGCCAAACGGAAAAGAAATCAGCCCTCGACAACTTAACCGGCAGAAAAATATTTTTTTGAAAAAATCCCTAAGCCCCGGGGTCACAATTTCATCAAAAATCTGACTTTCGGCAATTCACTCAAAAATGGTGCGAAACCGAAAAGAAATCAGCCCTCGACAACTTAACCGGCAGAAAAATATTTTTTTGAAAAAATCCCTAAGCCCGGGGGTCACAATTTCAAGAAAAATCTGACTTTCGGCTATTCACTCAAAAATGGTGCCAAACGGTTTCAAATGCTCCTGTGAGAGGTTTGGCGGTCGAAACAGAAGGCTTTTTATCACGGGAAAAGAAATCAGCCCTCGACAACTTAACCGGCAGAAAAATATTTTTTTGAAAAAATCCCTAAGCTCCGGGGTCACAATTTCTTCAAAAATCTGACTTTCGGCCATTCACTCAAAAATGGTGCCAAACGGTTGCAAATGCTCCCCTGAGAGGTTTGGCGGTCGAAACAGAAGGCTTTTTATCACAGGAAAAGAAATCAGCCATCGACAACTTAAACGGCAGAAAAATATTTTTTTGAAAAAATCCCTAAGCCCCGGGGTCACAATTTCATCAAAAATCTGACTTTCGGCAATTCACTCAAAAATGGTGCGAAACCGAAAAGAAAACAGCCCTCGACAACTTAACCGGCAGAAATATGTTTTTTTGAAAAAATCCCTAAGCCCCGGGGTCACAATTTCATCAAAAATCTGATTTTCGGCCATTCACTCAAAAATGGTGCCAAACGGTTGCAAATGCTCCCCTGAGAGGTTTGGCGGTCGAAACAGAAGGCTTTTTATCACGGGAAAAGAAATCAGCCCTCGACAACTTAATCGGCAGAAAAATATTTTTTTGAAAAAATCCCTAAGCCCCGGGGTCACAATTTCAAGAAAAATCTGACTTTCGGCCATTCACTCAAAAATGGTGCCAAACGGTTGCAAATGCTCCCCTGAGAGGTTTGGCGGTCGAAACAGAAGGCTTTTTATCACGGGAAAAGAAATCAGCCCTCGACTACTTAACCGGCAGAAAAATATTTTTTTGAAAAAATCCCTAAGCCCCGGGGTCACAATTTCATCAAAAATCTGACTTTCGGCATTTCACTCAAAAATGGTGCCAAACGGAAAAGAAATCAGCCCTCGACAACTTAACCGGCAGAAAAATATTTTTTTGAAAAAATCCCTAAGCCCCGGGGTCACAATTTCATCAAAAATCTGACTTTCGTCATTTCACTCAAAAATGGTGCCAAACGGAAAAGAAATCAGCCCTCGACAACTTAACCGGCAGAAAAATATTTTTTTGAAAAAATCCCTAAGCCCCGGGGTCACAATTTCATCAAAAATCTGACTTTCGGCAATTCACTCAAAAATGGTGCGAAACCGAAAAGAAATCAGCCCTCGACAACTTAACCGGCAGAAAAATATTTTTTTGAAAAAATCCCTAAGCCCCGGGGTCACAATTTCAAGAAAAATCTGACTTTCGGCTATTCACTCAAAAATGGTGCCAAACGGTTTCAAATGCTCCTGTGAGAGGTTTGGCGGTCGAAACAGAAGGCTTTTTATCACGGGAAAAGAAATCAGCCCTCGACAACTTAACCGGCAGAAAAATATTTTTTTGAAAAAATCCCTAAGCCCCGGGGTCACAATTTCATCAAAAATCTGACTTTCGGCAATTCACTCAAAAATGGTGCGAAACCGAAAAGAAATCAGCCCTCGACAACTTAACCGGCAGAAATATGTTTTTTTGAAAAAATCCCTAAGCCCCGGGGTCACAATTTCATCAAAAATCTGATTTTCGGCCATTCACTCAAAAATGGTGCCAAACGGTTGCAAATGCTCCCCTGAGAGGTTTGGCGGTCGAAACAGAAGGCTTTTTATCACGGGAAAAGAAATCAGCCCTCGACAACTTAATCGGCAGAAAAATATTTTTTTGAAAAAATCCCTAAGCCCCGGGGTCACAATTTCAAGAAAAATCTGACTTTCGGCCGTTCACTCAAAAATGGTGCCAAACGGTTGCAAATGCTCCCCTGAGAGGTTTGGCGGTCGAAACAGAAGGCTTTTTATCACGGGAAAAGAAATCAGCCCAAGACAACTTAACCGGCAGAAAAATATTTTTTTGAAAAAATCCCTAAGCCCCGGGGTCACAATTTCATCAAAAATCTGACTTTCGGCCATTCACTTAAAAATGGTTCCACACGGTTGCAAATGCTCCCCTGAGAGGTTTGGCGGTCGAAACAGAAGGCTTTTTATCACGGGAAAAGAAATCAGCCCTCGACAACTTAACCGGCAGAAAAATATTTTTTTGAAAAAATCCCTAAGCCCCGGGGTCACAATTTCATCAAAAATCTGACTTTCGGCATTTCACTCAAAAATGGTGCCAAACGGAAAAGAAATCAGCCCTCGACAACTTAATCGGCAGAAAAATATTTTTTTGAAAAAATCCCTAAGCCCCGGGGTCACAATTTCAAGAAAAATCTGACTTTCGGCCATTCACTCAAAAATGGTGCCAAACGGTTGCAAATGCTCCCCTGAGAGGTTTGGCGGTCGAAACAGAAGGCTTTTTATCACGGGAAAAGAAATCAGCCCTTGACAACTTAGCCGGCAGAAAAATATTTTTTGAAAAAATCCCTAAGCCCCGGGGTCACAATTTCATCAAAAATCTGACTTTCGGCCATTCACTCAAAAATGGTGCCACACGGTTGCAAATGCTCCCCTGAGAGGTTTGGCGGTCGAAACAGAAGGCTTTTTATCACGGGAAAAGAAATCAGCCCTCGACAACTTAACCGGCAGAAAAATATTTTTTTGAAAAAATCCCTAAGCCCCGGGGTCACAATTTCATCAAAAATCTGACTTTCGGCATTTCACTCAAAAATGGTGCCAAACGGAAAAGAAATCAGCCCTCGACAACTTAATCGGCAGAAAAATATTTTTTTGAAAAAATCCCTAAGCCCCGGGGTCACAATTTCAAGAAAAATCTGACTTTCGGCCATTCACTCAAAAATGGTGCCAAACGGTTGCAAATGCTCCCCTGAGAGGTTTGGTGGTCGAAACAGAAGGCTTTTTATCACGGGAAAAGAAATCAGCCCAAGACAACTTAACCGGCAGAAAAATATTTTTTTGAAAAAATCCCTAAGCCCCGGGGTCATAATTTCATCAAAAATCTGACTTTCGGCCATTCACTCAAAAATGGTGCCAAACGGTTGCAAATGCTCCCCTGAGAGGTTTGGCGGTCGAAACAGAAGGCTTTTTATCACGGGAAAAGAAATCAGCCCTTGACAACTTAACTGGCAGAAAAATATTTTTTTGAAAAAATCCCTAAGCCCCAGGGTCACAATTTCATCAAAAATCTGACTTTCGGCATTTCACTCAAAAATGGTGCCAAACGGAAAAGAAATCAGCCCGCGACAACTTAATCGGCAGAAAAATATTTTTTTGAAAAAATCCCTAAGCCCCGGGGTCACAATTTCAAGAAAAATCTGACTTTCGGCCGTTCACTCAAAAATGGTGCCAAACGGTTGCAAATGCTCCCCTGAGAGGTTTGGCGGTCGAAACAGAAGGCTTTTTATCACGGGAAAAGAAATCAGCCCAAGACAACTTAACCGGCAGAAAAATATTTTTTTGAAAAAATCCCTAAGCCCCGGGGTCACAATTTCATCAAAAATCTGACTTTCGGCCATTCACTTAAAAATGGTTCCACACGGTTGCAAATGCTCCCCTGAGAGGTTTGGCGGTCGAAACAGAAGGCTTTTTATCACGGGAAAAGAAATCAGCCCTCGACAACTTAACCGGCAGAAAAATATTTTTTTGAAAAAATCCCTAAGCCCCGGGGTCACAATTTCATAAAAAATCTGACTTTCGGCATTTCACTCAAAAATGGTGCCAAACGGAAAAGAAATCAGCCCTCGACAACTTAACCGGCAGAAAAATATTTTTTTGAAAAAATCCCTAAGCCCCGGGGTCACAATTTCATCAAAAATCTGACTTTCGGCATTTCACTCAAAAATGGTGCCAAACGGAAAAGAAATCAGCCCTCGACAACTTAACCGGCAGAAAAATATTTTTTTGAAAAAATCCCTAAGCCCCGGGGTCACAATTTCATCAAAAATCTGACTTTCGGCATTTCACTCAAAAATGGTGCCAAACGGAAAAGAAATCAGCCCTCGACAACCTAATCAGCAGAAAAATATTTTTTTGAAAAAATCCCTAATCCCCGGGGTCACAATTTCAAGAAAAATCTGACTTTCGGCCATTCACTCAAAAATGGTGCCAAACGGTTGCAAATGCTCCCCTGAGAGGTTTGGCGGTCGAAACAGAAGGCTTTTTATCACGGGAAAAGAAATCAGCCCTTGACAACTTAACTGGCAGAAAAATATTTTTTTGAAAAAATCCCTAAGCCCCAGGGTCACAATTTCATCAAAAATCTGACTTTCGGCCATTCACTCAAAAATGGTGCCACACGGTTGCAAATGCTCCCCTGAGAGGTTTGGCGGTCGAAACAGAAGGCTTTTTATCACGGGAAAAGAAATCAGCCCTCGACAACTTAACCGGCAGAAAAATATTTTTTTGAAAAAATCCCTAAGCCCCGGGGTCACAATTTCATCAAAAATCTGACTTTCGGCATTTCACTCAAAAATGGTGCCAAACGGAAAAGAAATCAGCCCTCGACAACTTAATCGGCAGAAAAATATTTTTTTGAAAAAATCCCTAAGCCCCGGGGTCACAATTTCAAGAAAAATCTGACTTTCGGCCATTCACTCAAAAATGGTGCCAAACGGTTGCAAATGCTCCCCTGAGAGGTTTGGCGGTCGAAACAGAAGGCTTTTTATCACGGGAAAAGAAATCAGCCCTTGACAACTTAGCCGGCAGAAAAATATTTTTTGAAAAAATCCCTAAGCCCCGGGGTCACAATTTCATCAAAAATCTGACTTTCGGCCATTCACTCAAAAATGGTGCCACACGGTTGCAAATGCTCCCCTAAAAGGTTTGGCACTTGAAACAGAAGGCTTTTTATCACAGGACAAGAAATCAGCCCTCAAAAACTTAACCGGCAGAAAAATATTTTTTTGAAAAAATCCCTAAGCCCCGGGGTCACAATTTCATCAAAAATCTGACTTTCGGCATTTCACTCAAAAATGGTGCCAAACGGAAAAGAAATCAGCCCTCGACAACTTAACCGGCAGAAAAATATTTTTTTTAAAAAATCCCTAAGCCCCGGGGTCACAATTTCATCAAAAATCTGACTTTCGGCATTTCACTCAAAAATGGTGCCAAACGGAAAAGAAATCAGCCCTCGACAACTTAACCGGCAGAAAAATATTTTTTTGAAAAAATCCCTAAGCCCCGGGGTCACAATTTCATCAAAAATCTGACTTTCGGCATTTCACTCAAAAATGGTGCCAAACGGAAAAGAAATCAGCCCTCGACAACCTAATCGGCAGAAAAATATTTTTTTGAAAAAATCCCTAAGCCCCGGGGTCACAATTTCAAGAAAAATCTGACTTTCGGCCATTCACTCAAAAATGGTGCCAAACGGTTGCAAATGCTCCCCTGAGAGGTTTGGCGGTCGAAACAGAAGGCTTTTTATCACGGGAAAAGAAATCAGCCCAAGACAACTTAACCGGCAGAAAAATATTTTTTTGAAAAAATCCCTAAGCCCCGGGGTCATAATTTCATCAAAAATCTGACTTTCGGCCATTCACTCAAAAATGGTGCCAAACGGTTGCAAATGCTCCCCTGAGAGGTTTGGCGGTCGAAACAGAAGGCTTTTTATCACGGGAAAAGAAATCAGCCCTTGACAACTTAACTGGCAGAAAAATATTTTTTTGAAAAAATCCCTAAGCCCCAGGGTCACAATTTCATCAAAAATCTGACTTTCGGCATTTCACTCAAAAATGGTGCCAAACGGAAAAGAAATCAGCCCTCGACAACTTAACCGGCAGAAAAATATTTTTTGAAAAAATCCCTAAGCCCCGGGGTCACAATTTCATCAAAAATCTGACTTTCGGCCATTCACTTAAAAATGGTTCCACACGGTTGCAAATGCTCCCCTGAGAGGTTTGGCGGTCGAAACAGAAGGCTTTTTATCACGGGAAAAGAAATCAGCCCTCGACAACTTAACCGGCAGAAAAATATTTTTTTGAAAAAATCCCTAAGCCCCGGGGTCACAATTTCATCAAAAATCTGACTTTCGGCATTTCACTCAAAAATGGTGCCAAACGGAAAAGAAATCAGCCCTCGACAACTTAACCGGCAGAAAAATATTTTTTTGAAAAAATCCCTAAGCCCCGGGGTCACAATTTCATCAAAAATCTGACTTTCGTCATTTCACTCAAAAATGGTGCCAAACGGAAAAGAAATCAGCCCTCGACAACTTAACCGGCAGAAAAATATTTTTTTGAAAAAATCCCTAAGCCCCGGGGTCACAATTTCATCAAAAATCTGACTTTCGGCAATTCACTCAAAAATGGTGCGAAACCGAAAAGAAATCAGCCCTCGACAACTTAACCGGCAGAAAAATATTTTTTTGAAAAAATCCCTAAGCCCCGGGGTCACAATTTCAAGAAAAATCTGACTTTCGGCTATTCACTCAAAAATGGTGCCAAACGGTTTCAAATGCTCCTGTGAGAGGTTTGGCGGTCGAAACAGAAGGCTTTTTATCACGGGAAAAGAAATCAGCCCTCGACAACTTAACCGGCAGAAATATGTTTTTTTGAAAAAATCCCTAAGCCCCGGGGTCACAATTTCATCAAAAATCTGATTTTCGGCCATTCACTCAAAAATGGTGCCAAACGGTTGCAAATGCTCCCCTGAGAGGTTTGGCGGTCGAAACAGAAGGCTTTTTATCACGGGAAAAGAAATCAGCCCTCGACAACTTAATCGGCAGAAAAATATTTTTTTGAAAAAATCGCTAAGCCCCGGGGTCACAATTTCAAGAAAAATCTGACTTTCGGCCATTCACTCAAAAATGGTGCCAAACGGTTGCAAATGCTCCCCTGAGAGGTTTGGCGGTCGAAACAGAAGGCTTTTTATCACGGGAAAAGAAATCAGCCCTCGACTACTTAACCGGCAGAAAAATATTTTTTTGAAAAAATCCCTAAGCCCCGGGGTCACAATTTCATCAAAAATCTGACTTTCGGCCATTCACTCAAAAATGGTGCCACACGGTTGCAAATGCTCCCCTGAGAGGTTTGGCGGTCGAAACAGAAGGCTTTTTATCACGGGAAAAGAAATCAGCCCTCGACAACTTAACCGGCAGAAAAATATTTTTTTGAAAAAATCCCTAAGCCCCGGGGTCACAATTTCATCAAAAATCTGACTTTCGGCATTTCACTCAAAAATGGTGCCAAACGGAAAAGAAATCAGCCCTCGACAACTTAACCGGCAGAAAAATATTTTTTTGAAAAAATCCCTAAGCCCCGGGGTCACAATTTCATCAAAAATCTGACTTTCGGCAATTCACTCAAAAATGGTGCGAAACCGAAAAGAAATCAGCCCTCGACAACTTAACCGGCAGAAGTATATTTTTTTGAAAAAATCCCTAAGCCCCGGGGTCACAATTTCTTCAAAAATCTGACTTTCGGCCATTCACTCAAAAATGGTGCCAAACGGTTGCAAATGCTCCCCTGAGAGGTTTGGCGGTCGAAACAGAAGGCTTTTTATCACGGGAAAAGAAATCAGCCCTCGACAACTTAACCGGCAGAAAAATATTTTTTTGAAAAAATCCCTAAGCCCCGGGGTCACAATTTCATCAAAAATCTGACTTTCGGCCATTCACTCAAAAATGGTGCCACACGGTTGCAAATGCTCCCCTGAGAGGTTTGGCGGTCGAAACAGAAGGCTTTTTATCACGGGAAAAGAAATCAGCCCTCGACAACTTAACCGGCAGAAAAATATTTTTTTGAAAAAATCCCTAAGCCCCGGGGTCACAATTTCATCAAAAATCTGACTTTCGGCATTTCACTCAAAAATGGTGCCAAACGGAAAAGAAATCAGCCCTCGACAACTTAACCGGCAGAAAAATATTTTTTTGAAAAAATCCCTAAGCCCCGGGGTCACAATTTCATCAAAAATCTGACTTTCGGCAATTCACTCAAAAATGGTGCGAAACCAAAAAGAAATCAGCCCTCGACAACTTAACCGGCAGAAGTATATTTTTTTGAAAAAATCCCTAAGCCCCGGGGTCACAATTTCTTCAAAAATCTGACTTTCGGCCATTCACTCAAAAATGGTGCCAAACGGTTGCAAATGCTCCCCTGAGAGGTTTGGCGGTCGAAACAGAAGGCTTTTTATCACGGGAAAAGAAATCAGCCCTCGATAACTTAACCGGCAGAAAAATATTTTTTTGAAAAAATCCCTAAGCTCCGGGGTCACAATTTCAAGAAAAATCTGACTTTCGGCCATTCACTCAAAAATGGTGCCAAACGGTTGCAAATGCTCCCCTGAGAGGTTTGGCGGTCGAAACAGAAGGCTTTTTATCACAGGAAAAGAAATCAGCCCTCGACAACTTAACCGGTAGAAAAATATTTTTTTGAAAAAATCCCTAAGCCCCGGGGTCACAATTTCATCAAAAATCTGACTTTCGGCAATTCACTCAAAAATGGTGCGAAACCGAAAAGAAATCAGCCCTCGACAACTTAACCGGCAGAAATATGTTTTTTTGAAAAAATCCCTAAGCCCCGGGGTTACAATTTCATCAAAAATCTGACTTTCGGCCATTCACTTAAAAATGGTTCCACACGGTTGCAAATGCTCCCCTGAGAGGTTTGGCGGTCGAAACAGAAGGCTTTTTATCACGGGAAAAGAAATCAGCCCTCGACAACTTAACCGGCAGAAAAATATTTTTTTGAAAAAATCCCTAAGCCCCGGGGTCACAATTTCATCAAAAATCTGACTTTCGGCATTTCACTCAAAAATGGTGCCAAACGGAAAAGAAATCAGCCCTCGACAACTTAACCGGCAGAAAAATATTTTTTTGAAAAAATCCCTAAGCCCCGGGGTCACAATTTCATCAAAAATCTGACTTTCGTCATTTCACTCAAAAATTGTGCCAAACGGAAAAGAAATCAGCCCTCGACAACTTAACCGGCAGAAAAATATTTTTTTGAAAAAATCCCTAAGCCCCGGGGTCACAATTTCATCAAAAATCTGACTTTCGGCAATTCACTCAAAAATGGTGCGAAACCGAAAAGAAATCAGCCCTCGACAACTTAACCGGCAGAAAAATATTTTTTTGAAAAAATCCCTAAGCCCGGGGGTCACAATTTCAAGAAAAATCTGACTTTCGGCTATTCACTCAAAAATGGTGCCAAACGGTTTCAAATGCTCCTGTGAGAGGTTTGGCGGTCGAAACAGAAGGCTTTTTATCACGGGAAAAGAAATCAGCCCTCGACAACTTAACCGGCAGAAAAATATTTTTTTGAAAAAATCCCTAAGCTCCGGGGTCACAATTTCTTCAAAAATCTGACTTTCGGCCATTCACTCAAAAATGGTGCCAAACGGTTGCAAATGCTCCCCTGAGAGGTTTGGCGGTCGAAACAGAAGGCTTTTTATCACAGGAAAAGAAATCAGCCATCGACAACTTAACCGGCAGAAAAATATTTTTTTGAAAAAATCCCTAAGCCCCGGGGTCACAATTTCATCAAAAATCTGACTTTCGGCAATTCACTCAAAAATGGTGCGAAACCGAAAAGAAAACAGCCCTCGACAACTTAACCGGCAGAAATATGTTTTTTTGAAAAAATCCCTAAGCCCCGGGGTCACAATTTCATCAAAAATCTGATTTTCGGCCATTCACTCAAAAATGGTGCCAAACGGTTGCAAATGCTCCCCTGAGAGGTTTGGCGGTCGAAACAGAAGGCTTTTTATCACGGGAAAAGAAATCAGCCCTCGACAACTTAATCGGCAGAAAAATATTTTTTTGAAAAAATCCCTAAGCCCCGGGGTCACAATTTCAAGAAAAATCTGACTTTCGGCCATTCACTCAAAAATGGTGCCAAACGGTTGCAAATGCTCCCCTGAGAGGTTTGGCGGTCGAAACAGAAGGCTTTTTATCACGGGAAAAGAAATCAGCCCTCGACTACTTAACCGGCAGAAAAATATTTTTTTGAAAAAATCCCTAAGCCCCGGGGTCACAATTTCATCAAAAATCTGACTTTCGTCATTTCACTCAAAAATGGTGCCAAACGGAAAAGAAATCAGCCCTCGACAACTTAACCGGCAGAAAAATATTTTTTTGAAAAAATCCCTAAGCCCCGGGGTCACAATTTCATCAAAAATCTGACTTTCGGCAATTCACTCAAAAATGGTGCGAAACCGAAAAGAAATCAGCCCTCGACAACTTAACCGGCAGAAAAATATTTTTTTGAAAAAATCCCTAAGCCCGGGGGTCACAATTTCAAGAAAAATCTGACTTTCGGCTATTCACTCAAAAATGGTGCCAAACGGTTTCAAATGCTCCTGTGAGAGGTTTGGCGGTCGAAACAGAAGGCTTTTTATCACGGGAAAAGAAATCAGCCCTCGACAACTTAACCGGCAGAAAAATATTTTTTTGAAAAAATCCCTAAGCTCCGGGGTCACAATTTCTTCAAAAATCTGACTTTCGGCCATTCACTCAAAAATGGTGCCAAACGGTTGCAAATGCTCCCCTGAGAGGTTTGGCGGTCGAAACAGAAGGCTTTTTATCACAGGAAAAGAAATCAGCCATCGACAACTTAACCGGCAGAAAAATATTTTTTTGAAAAAATCCCTAAGCCCCGGGGTCACAATTTCATCAAAAATCTGACTTTCGGCAATTCACTCAAAAATGGTGCGAAACCGAAAAGAAAACAGCCCTCGACAACTTAACCGGCAGAAATATGTTTTTTTGAAAAAATCCCTAAGCCCCGGGGTCACAATTTCATCAAAAATCTGATTTTCGGCCATTCACTCAAAAATGGTGCCAAACGGTTGCAAATGCTCCCCTGAGAGGTTTGGCGGTCGAAACAGAAGGCTTTTTATCACGGGAAAAGAAATCAGCCCTCGACAACTTAATCGGCAGAAAAATATTTTTTTGAAAAAATCCCTAAGCCCCGGGGTCACAATTTCAAGAAAAATCTGACTTTCGGCCATTCACTCAAAAATGGTGCCAAACGGTTGCAAATGCTCCCCTGAGAGGTTTGGCGGTCGAAACAGAAGGCTTTTTATCACGGGAAAAGAAATCAGCCCTCGACTACTTAACCGGCAGAAAAATATTTTTTTGAAAAAATCCCTAAGCCCCGGGGTCACAATTTCATCAAAAATCTGACTTTCGGCATTTCACTCAAAAATGGTGCCAAACGGAAAAGAAATCAGCCCTCGACAACTTAACCGGCAGAAAAATATTTTTTTGAAAAAATCCCTAAGCCCCGGGGTCACAATTTCAAGAAAAATCTGACTTTCGGCTATTCACTCAAAAATGGTGCCAAACGGTTTCAAATGCTCCTGTGAGAGGTTTGGCGGTCGAAACAGAAGGCTTTTTATCACGGGAAAAGAAATCAGCCCTCGACAACTTAACCGGCAGAAAAATATTTTTTTGAAAAAATCCCTAAGCTCCGGGGTCACAATTTCTTCAAAAATCTGACTTTCGGCCATTCACTCAAAAATGGTGCCAAACGGTTGCAAATGCTCCCCTGAGAGGTTTGGCGGTCGAAACAGAAGGCTTTTTATCACAGGAAAAGAAATCAGCCATCGACAACTTAACCGGCAGAAAAATATTTTTTTGAAAAAATCCCTAAGCCCCGGGGTCACAATTTCATCAAAAATCTGACTTTCGGCAATTCACTCAAAAATGGTGCGAAACCGAAAAGAAATCAGCCCTCGACAACTTAACCGGCAGAAATATGTTTTTTTGAAAAAATCCCTAAGCCCCGGGGTCACAATTTCATCAAAAATCTGATTTTCGGCCATTCACTCAAAAATGGTGCCAAACGGTTGCAAATGCTCCCCTGAGAGGTTTGGCGGTCGAAACAGAAGGCTTTTTATCACGGGAAAAGAAATCAGCCCTCGACAACTTAATCGGCAGAAAAATATTTTTTTGAAAAAATCCCTAAGCCCCGGGGTCACAATTTCAAGAAAAATCTGACTTTCGGCCATTCACTCAAAAATGGTGCCAAACGGTTGCAAATGCTCCCCTGAGAGGTTTGGCGGTCGAAACAGAAGGCTTTTTATCACGGGAAAAGAAATCAGCCCTCGACTACTTAACCGGCAGAAAAATATTTTTTTGAAAAAATCCCTAAGCCCCGGGGTCACAATTTCATCAAAAATCTGACTTTCGGCCATTCACTCAAAAATGGTGCCACACGGTTGCAAATGCTCCCCTGAGAGGTTTGGCGGTCGAAACAGAAGGCTTTTTATCACGGGAAAAGAAATCAGCCCTCGACAACTTAACCGGCAGAAAAATATTTTTTTGAAAAAATCCCTAAGCCCCGGGGTCACAATTTCATCAAAAATCTGACTTTCGGCATTTCACTCAAAAATGGTGCCAAACGGAAAAGAAATCAGCCCTCGACAACTTAACCGGCAGAAAAATATTTTTTTGAAAAAATCCCTAAGCCCCGGGGTCACAATTTCATCAAAAATCTGACTTTCGGCAATTCACTCAAAAATGGTGCGAAACCGAAAAGAAATCAGCCCTCGACAACTTAACCGGCAGAAGTATATTTTTTTGAAAAAATCCCTAAGCCCCGGGGTCACAATTTCTTCAAAAATCTGACTTTCGGCCATTCACTCAAAAATGGTGCCAAACGGTTGCAAATGCTCCCCTGAGAGGTTTGGCGGTCGAAACAGAAGGCTTTTTATCACGGGAAAAGAAATCAGCCCTCGATAACTTAATCGGCAGAAAAATATTTTTTTGAAAAAATCCCTAAGCCCCGGGGTCACAATTTCAAGAAAAATCTGACTTTCCGCCATTCACTCAAAAATGGTGCCAAACGGTTGCAAATGCTCCCCTGAGAGGTTTGGCGGTCGAAACAGAAGGCATTTTATCACGGGAAAAGAAATCAGCCCTCGACAACTGAACCGGCAGAAAAATATTTTTTTGAAAAAATCCCTAAGCCCCGGGGTCACAATTTCATCAAAAATCTGACTTTCGGCCATTCACTCAAAAATGGTGCCACACGGTTGCAAATGCTCCCCTGAGAGGTTTGGCGGTCGAAACAGAAGGCTTTTTATCACGGGAAAAGAAATCAGCCCTCGACAACTTAACCGGCAGAAAAATATTTTTTTGAAAAAATCCCTAAGCCCCGGGGTCACAATTTCATCAAAAATCTGACTTTCGGCATTTCACTCAAAAATGGTGCCAAACAGAAAAGAAATCAGCCCTCGACAACTTAACCGGCAGAAAAATATTTTTTTGAAAAAATCCCTAAGCCCCGGGGTCACAATTTCATCAAAAATCTGACTTTCGGCAATTCACTCAAAAATGGTGCGAAACCAAAAAGAAATCAGCCCTCGACAACTTAACCGGCAGAAGTATATTTTTTTGAAAAAATCCCTAAGCCCCGGGGTCACAATTTCTTCAAAAATCTGACTTTCGGCCATTCACTCAAAAATGGTGCCAAACGGTTGCAAATGCTCCCCTGAGAGGTTTGGCGGTCGAAACAGAAGGCTTTTTATCACGGGAAAAGAAATCAGCCCTCGATAACTTAATCGGCAGAAAAATATTTTTTTGAAAAAATCCCTAAGCCCCGGGGTCACAATTTCAAGAAAAATCTGACTTTCCGCCATTCACTCAAAAATGGTGCCAAACGGTTGCAAATGCTCCCCTGAGAGGTTTGGCGGTCGAAACAGAAGGCATTTTATCACGGGAAAAGAAATCAGCCCTCGACAACTTAACCGGCAGAAAAATATTTTTTTGAAAAAATCCCTAAGCCCCGGGGTCACAATTTCAAGAAAAATCTGACTTTCGGCTATTCACTCAAAAATGGTGCCAAACGGTTGCAAATGCTCCTGTGAGAGGTTTGGCGGTCGAAACAGAAGGCTTTTTATCACGGGAAAAGAAATCAGCCCTCGACAACTTAACCGGCAGAAAAATATTTTTTTGAAAAAATCCCTAAGCTCCGGGGTCACAATTTCAAGAAAAATCTGACTTTCGGCCATTCACTCAAAAATGGTGCCAAACGGTTGCAAATGCTCCCCTGAGAGGTTTGGCGGTCGAAACAGAAGGCTTTTTATCACAGGAAAAGAAATCAGCCCTCGACAACTTAATCGGCAGAAAAATATTTTTTTGAAAAAATCCCTAAGCCCCGGGGTCACAATTTCATCAAAAATCTGACTTTCGGCAATTCACTCAAAAATGGTGCGAAACCGAAAAGAAATCAGCCCTCGACAACTTAACCGGCAGAAAAATATTTTTTTGAAAAAATCCCTAAGCCCCGGGGTCACAATTTCATCAAAAATCTGACTTTCGGCAATTCACTCAAAAATGGTGCGAAACCGAAAAGAAATCAGCCCTCGACAACTTAACCGGCAGAAGTATATTTTTTTGAAAAAATCCCTAAGCCCCGGGGTCACAATTTCTTCAAAAATCTGACTTTCGGCCATTCACTCAAAAATGGTGCCAAACGGTTGCAAATGCTCCCCTGAGAGGTTTGGCGGTCGAAACAGAAGGCTTTTTATCACGGGAAAAGAAATCAGCCCTCGATAACTTAATCGGCAGAAAAATATTTTTTTGAAAAAATCCCTAAGCCCCGGGGTCACAATTTCATCAAAAATCTGACTTTCGGCATTTCACTCAAAAATGGTGCCAAACGGAATAGAAATCAGCCCTCGACAACTTAATCGGCAGAAAAATATTTTTTTGAAAAAATCCCTAAGCCCCGGGGTCACAATTTCAAGAAAAATCTGACTTTCGGCCATTCACTCAAAAATGGTGCCAAACGGTTGCAAATGCTCCCCTGAGAGGTTTGGCGGTCGAAACAGAAGGCTTTTTATCACGGGAAAAGAAATCAGCCCAAGACAACTTAACCGGCAGAAAAATATTTTTTTGAAAAAATCCCTAAGCCCCGGGGTCACAATTTCAAGAAAAATCTGACTTTCGGCCATTCACTCAAAAATGGTGCCAAACGGTTGCAAATGCTCCCCTGAGAGGTTTGGCGGTCGAAACAGAAGGCTTTTTATCACGGGAAAAGAAATCAGCCCTCGACAACTTAACCGGCAGAAAAATATTTTTTTGAAAAAATCCCTAAGCCCCTGGGTCACAATTTCATCAAAAATCTTTCGGCATTTCACTCAAAAATGGTGCCAAACGGAAAAGAAATCAGCCCTCGACAACTTAACCGGCAGAAAAATATTTTTTTGAAAAAATCCCTAAGCCCCGGGGTCACAATTTCATCAAAAATCTGACTTTCGGCAATTCACTCAAAAATGGTGCGAAACCGAAAAGAAATCAGCCCTCGACAACTTAACCGGCAGAAGTATATTTTTTTGAAAAAATCCCTAAGCCCCGGGGTCACAATTTCTTCAAAAATCTGACTTTCGGCCATTCACTCAAAAATGGTGCCAAACGGTTGCAAATGCTCCCCTGAGAGGTTTGGCGGTCGAAACAGAAGGCTTTTTATCACGGGAAAAGAAATCAGCCCTCGATAACTTAATCGGCAGAAAAATATTTTTTTGAAAAAATCCCTAAGCCCCGGGGTCACAATTTCAAGAAAAATCTGACTTTCCGCCATTCACTCAAAAATGGTGCCAAACGGTTGCAAATGCTCCCCTGAGAGGTTTGGCGGTCGAAACAGAAGGCTTTTTATCACGGGAAAAGAAATCAGCCCTCGACAACTTAACCGGCAGAAAAATATTTTTTTGAAAAAATCCCTAAGCCCCGGGGTCACAATTTCATCAAAAATCTGACTTTCGGCATTTCACTCAAAAATGGTGCCAAACGGAATAGAAATCAGCCCTCGACAACTTAATCGGCAGAAAAATATTTTTTTGAAAAAATCCCTAAGCCCCGGGGTCACAATTTCAAGAAAAATCTGACTTTCGGCCATTCACTCAAAAATGGTGCCAAACGGTTGCAAATGCTCCCCTGAGAGGTTTGGCGGTCGAAACAGACGGCTTTTTATCACGGGAATAGAAATAAGCCCAAGACAACTTAACCGGCAGAAATATATTTTTTTGAAAAAATCCCTAAGCCCCGGGGTCACAATTTCATCAAATATCTGACTTTCGGCATTTCCCTCAAAAATGGTGCCAAACGGAAAAGAAATCAGCCGTCAACAACTTAATCGGCAGAAAAATATTTTTTTGAAAAAATCCCTAAGTCCCGGGGTCAAAATTTCAAGAAAAATCTGACTTTCGGCCATTCACTCAAAAATGGTGCCAAACGGTTGCAAATGCTCCCCTGAGAGGTTTGGCGGTCGAAACAGAAGGCTTTTTATCACGGGAAAAGAAATCAGCCCAAGACAACTTAACCGGCAGAAAAATATTTTTTTGAAAAAATCCCTAAGCCCCGGGGTCACAATTTCAAGAAAAATCTGACTTTCGGCCATTCACTCAAAAATGGTGCCAAACGGTTGCAAATGCTCCCCTGAGAGGTTTGGCGGTCGAAACAGAAGGCTTTTTATCACGGGAAAAGAAATCAGCCCTCGACAACTTAACCGGCAGAAAAATATTTTTTTGAAAAAATCCCTAAGCCCCGGGGTCACAATTTCATCAAAAATCTGACTTTCGGCCATTCACTCAAAAATGGTGCCACACAGTTGCAAATGCTCCCCTGAGAGGTTTGGCGGTCGAAACAGAAGGCTTTTTATCACGGGAAAAGAAATCAGCCCTCGACAACTTAACCGGCAGAAAAATATTTTTTTGAAAATATCCCTGAGCCCCGGGGTCACAATTTCATCAAAAATCTGACTTTCGGCATTTCACTCAAAAATGGTGCCAAACGGAAAAGAAATCAGCCCTCGACAACTTAACCGGCAGAAAAATATTTTTTTGAAAAAACCCCTAAGCCCCGGGGTCACAATTTCATCAAAAATCTGACTTTCGGCAATTCACTCAAAAATGGTGCGGAACCGAAAAGAAATCAGCCCTCGACAACTTAACCGGCAGAAGTATATTTTTTTGAAAAAATCCCTAAGCCCCGGGGTCACAATTTCAAGAAAAATCTGACTTTCCGCCATTCACTCAAAAATGGTGCCAAACGGTTGCAAATGCTCCCCTGAGAGGTTTGGCGGTCGAAACAGAAGGCTTTTTATCACGGGAAAAGAAATCAGCCCTCGACAACTTAACCGGCAGAAAAATATTTTTTTGAAAAAATCCCTAAGCCCCGCGGTCACAATTTCATCAAAAATCTGACTTTCGGCATTTCACTCAAAAATGGTGCCAAACGGAATAGAAATCAGCCATCGACAACTTAATCGGCAGAAAAATATTTTTTTGAAAAAATCCCTAAGCCCCGGGGTCACAATTTCTTCAAAAATCTGACTTTCGGCCATTCACTCAAAAATGGTGCCAAACGGTTGCAAATGCTCCCCTGAGAGGTTTGGCGGTCGAAACAGACGGCTTTTTATCACGGGAATAGAAATAAGCCCAAGACAACTTAACCGGCAGAAATATATTTTTTTGAAAAAATCCCTAAGCCCCGGGGTCACAATTTCATCAAATATCTGACTTTCGGCATTTCCCTCAAAAATGGTGCCAAACGGAAAAGAAATCAGCCGTCAACAACTTAATCGGCAGAAAAATAATTTTTTGAAAAAATCCCTAAGCCCCGGGGTCACAATTTCAAGAAAAATCTGATTTTGGCCATTCACTCAAAAATGGTGCCAAACGGTTGCAAATGTTCCCCTGAGAGGTTTGGCGGTCGAAAGAGAGGGCTTTTTATCACGGGAAAAGAAATCAGCCCAAGACAACTTAACCGGCAGAAAAATATTTTTTTGAAAAAATCCCTAAGCCCCGGGGTCACAATTTCAAGAAAAATCTGACTTTCGGCCATTCACTCAAAAATGGTGCCAAACGGTTGCAAATGCTCCCCTGAGAGGTTTGGCGGTCGAAACAGAAGGCTTTTTATCATGGGAAAACAAATCAGCCCTCGACAACTTAACCGGCAGAAAAATATTTTTTTGAAAAAATCCCTAAGCCCCGGGGTCACAATTTCATCAAAATTCTGACTTTCGGCAATTCACTCAAAAATGGTGCGGAACCGAAAAGAAATCAGCCCTCGACAACTTAACCGGCAGAAGTATATTTTTTTGAAAAAATCCCTAAGCCCCGGGGTCAAAATTTCTTCAAAAATCTGACTTTCGGCCATTCACTCAAAAATGGTGCCAAACGGTTGCAAATGCTCCCCTGAGAGGTTTGGCGGACGAAACAGAAGGCTTTTTATCACGGGAAAAGAAATCAGCCCAAGAAAACTTAATCGGCAGAAAAATATTTTTTTGAAAAAATCCCTAAGCCCCGGGGTCACAATTTCATCAAAAATCTGACTTTCCGCCATTCACTCAAAAATGGTGCCAAACGGTTGCAAATGCTCCCCTGAGAGGTTTGGCGGTCGAAACAGAAGGCTTTTTATCACGGGAAAAGAAATCAGCCCTCGACAACTTAACCGGCAGAAAAATATTTTTTTGAAAAAATCCCTAAGCCCCGGGGTCACAATTTCATCAAAAATCTGACTTTCGGCATTTCACTCAAAATTGGTGCCAAACCGAATAGAAATCAGCCCTTGACAACTTAATCGGCAGAAAAATATTTTTTTGAAAAAATCCCTAAGCCCCGGGGTCACAATTTCAAGAAAAATCTGACTTTCGGCCATTCACTCAAAAATGGTGCCAAACGGTTGCAAATGCTCCCCTGAGAGGTTTGGAGGTCGAAACAGAAGGCTTTTTATCACGGGAAAAGAAATCAGCCCTCGACAACTTAACCGGCAGAAAAATAATTTTTTGAAAAAATCCCTAAGCCCCGGGGTCACAATTTCAAGAAAAATCTGATTTTGGCCATTCACTCAAAAATGGTGCCAAACGGTTGCAAATGTTCCCCTGAGAGGTTTGGCGGTCGAAACAAAAGGCTTTTTATCACGGGAAAAGAAATCAGCCCTCGACAACTTAACCGGCAGAAAAATATTTTTTTGAAAAAATCCCTAAGCCCCGGGGTCACAATTTCATCAAAAATCTGACTTTCGGCCATTCACCCAAAAATGGTGCCAAACGGTTGCAAATGCTCCCCTGAGAGGTTTGGCGGACGAAACAGAAGGCTTTTTATCACGGGAAAAGAAATCAGCCCAAGAAAACTTAATCGGCAGAAAAATATTTTTTTGAAAAAATCCCTAAGCCCCGGGGTCACAATTTCAGCAAAAATCTGACTTTCCGCCATTCACTCAAAAATGGTGCCAAACGGTTGCAAATGCTCCCCTGAGAAGTTTGGCAGTCGAAACAGAAGGCTTTTTATCACGGGAAAAGAAATCAGCAATCGACAACTTAACCGGCAGAAAAATATTTTTTTGAAAAAATCCCTAAGCCCCGGGGTCACAATTTCAAGAAAAATCTGACTTTCGACCATTCACTCAAAAATGGTGCCAAACGGAATAGAAATCAGCCCTCGACAACTTAATCGGCAGAAAAATATTTTTTTGAAAAAATCCCTAAGCCCCGGGGTCACAATTTCAAGAAAAATCTGACTTTCGGCCATTCACTCAAAAATGGTGCCAAATGGTTGCAAATGCTCCCCTGAGAAGTTTGGCAGTCGAAACAGAAGGCTTTTTATCACGGGAAAAGAAATCAGCCCTCGACAACTTAACCGGCAGAAAAATATTTTTTTGAAAAAATCCCTAAGCCCCGGGGTCACAATTTCATCAAAAATCTGACTTTCGGCATTTCACTCAAAAATGGTGCCAAACGGAATAGAAATCAGCCCTTGACAACTTAATCGGCAGAAAAATCTTTTTTTGAAAAAATCCCTAAGCCCCGGGGTCACAATTTCAAGAAAAATCTGACTTTCGGCCATTCACTCAAAAATGGTGCCAAACGGTTGCAAATGCTCCCCTGAGAGGTTTGGCGGTCGAAACAGAAGGCTTTTTATCACGGGAAAAGAAATCAGCCCAAGAAAACTTAATCGGCAGAAAAATAATTTTTTGAAAAAATCCCTAAGCCCCGGGGTCACAATTTCATCAAAAATCTGACTTTCCGCCATTCACTCAAAAATGGTGCAAAACGGTTGCAAATGCTCCCCTGAAAGGTTTGGCGGTCGAAACAGAAGGCTTTTTATCACGGGAAAAGAAATCAGCCCTCGACAACTTAACCGGCAGAAAAATAATTTTTTGAAAAAATCCCTAAGCCCCGGGGTCACAATTTCAAGAAAAATCTGATTTTGGCCATTCACTCAAAAATGGTGCCAAACGGTTGCAAATGTTCCCCTGAGAGGTTTGGCGGTCGAAACAGAAGGCTTTTTATCACGGGAAAAGAAATCAGCCCTCGACAACTTAACCGGCAGAAAAATATTTTTTTGAAAAAATCCCTAAGCCCCGGGGTCACAATTTCATCAAAAATCTGACTTTCGGCCATTCACCCCAAAATGGTGCCAAACGGTTGCAAATGCTCCCCTGAGAGGTTTGGCGGACGAAACAGAAGGCTTTTTATCACGGGAAAAGAAATCAGCCCAAGAAAACTTAATCGGCAGAAAAATATTTTTTTGAAAAAATCCCTAAGCCCCGGGGTCACAATTTCAGCAAAAATCTGACTTTCCGCCATTCACTCAAAAATGGTGCCAAACGGTTGCAAATGCTCCCCTGAGAAGTTTGGCAGTCGAAACAGAAGGCTTTTTATCACGGGAAAAGAAATCAGCAATCGACAACTTAACCGGCAGAAAAATATTTTTTTGAAAAAATCCCTAAGCCCCGGGGTCACAATTTCAAGAAAAATCTGACTTTCGACCATTCACTCAAAAATGGTGCCAAACGGAATAGAAATCAGCCCTCGACAACTTAATCGGCAGAAAAATATTTTTTTGAAAAAATCCCTAAGCCCCGGGGTCACAATTTCAAGAAAAATCTGACTTTCGGCCATTCACTCAAAAATGGTGCCAAATGGTTGCAAATGCTCCCCTGAGAAGTTTGGCAGTCGAAACAGAAGGCTTTTTATCACGGGAAAAGAAATCAGCCCTCGACAACTTAACCGGCAGAAAAATAATTTTTTGAAAAAATCCCTAAGCCCCGGGGTCACAATTTCATCAAAAATCTGACTTTCGGCCATTCACTCAAAAATGGTGCCAAACGGTTGCAAATGCTCCCCTGAGAGGTTTGGCGGTCGAAACAGAAGGCTTTTTATCACGGGAAAAGAAATCAGCCCTCGACAACTTAACCGGCAGAAAAATAATTTATTGAAAAAATCCCTAAGCCCCCGGGGTCACAATTTCATCAAAAATCTGACTTTCGGCATTTCACTCAAAAATGGTGCCAAACGGAATAGAAATCAGCCCTCGACAACTTAATCGGCAGAAAAATATTTTTTTGAAAAAATCCCTAAGCCCCGGGGTCACAATTTCAAGAAAAATCTGATTTTGGCCATTCACTCAAAAATGGTGTCAAACGGTTGCAAATGCTCCCCTGAGAGGTTTGGAGGTCGAAACAGAAGGCTTTTTATCACGGGAAAAGAAATCAGCCCTCGACAACTTAACCGGCAGAAAAATAATTTTTTGAAAAAATCCCTAAGCCCCGGGGTCACAATTTCATCAAAAATCTGATTTTGGCCATTCACTCAAAAATGGTGCCAAACGGTTGCAAATGTTCCCCTGAGAGGTTTGGCGGTCGAAACAGAAGGCTCTTTATCACGGGAAAAGAAATCAGCCCTCGACAACTTAACCGGCAGAAAAATATTTTTTTGAAAAAATCCCTAAGCCCCGGGGTCACAATTTCATCAAAAATCTGACTTTCGGCATTTCACTCAAAAATGGTGCCAAATGGAATAGAAATCAGCCCTCGACAACTTAATCGGCAGAAAAATATTTTTTTGAAAAAATCCCTAAGCCCCGGGGTCACAATTTCAAGAAAAAATCTGACTTTCGGCCATTCACTCAAAAATGGTGCCAAACGGTTGCAAATGCTCCCCTGAGAGGTTTGGAGGTCGAAACAGAAGGCTTTTTATCACGGGAAAAGAAATCAGCCCTCGACAACTTAACCGGCAGAAAAATAATTTTTTGAAAAAATCCCTAAGCCCCGGGGTCACAATTTCAAGAAAAATCTGATTTTGGCCATTCACTCAAAAATGGTGCCAAACGGTTGCAAATGCTCCCCTGAGAGGTTTGGCGGTCGAAACAGAAGGCTTTTTATCACAGGAAAAGAAATCAGCCCTCGACAACTTAACCGGCAGAAAAATATTTTTTTGAAAAAATCCCTAAGCCCCGGGGTCACAATTTCATCAAAAATCTGACTTTCGGCAATTCACTAAAAAATGGTGCGAAACCGAAAAGAAATCAGCCCTCGACAACTTAACCGGCAGAAATATGTTTTTTTGAAAAAATCCCTAAGCTCCAGGGTCACAATTTCAAGAAAAATCTGACTTTCGGCCATTCACTCAAAAATGGTGCCAAACGGTTGCAAATGCTCCCCTGAGAGGTTTGGCGGTCGAAACAGAAGGCTTTTTATCACGGGAAAAGAAATAAGCCCTCGACAACTTAACCGGCAGAAAAATATTTTTTTGAAAAAATCCCTAAGCCCCGGGGTCACAATTTCATCAAAAATCTGACTTTCGGCCATTCACTCAAAAATGGTGCCAAACGGTTGCAAATGCTCCCCTGAGAGGTTTGGCGGTCGAAACAGAAGGCTTTTTATCACGGGAAAAGAAATCAGCCCTCAACAACTTAGCCGGCAGAAAAATATTTTTTTGAAAAAATCCCTAAGCCCCGGGGTCACAATTTCAAGAAAAATCTGACTTTCGGCCATTCACTCAAAAATGGTGCCAAACGGTTGCAAATGCTCCCCTGAGAGGTTTGGCGGTCGAAACAGAAGGCTTTTTACCACGGGAAAAGAAATCAGCCCTCGACAACTTAACCGGCAGAAAAATATTTTTTTGAAAAAATCCCTAAGCCCTGGGGTCGCAATTTCATCAAAAATCTGACTTTCGGCAATTCACTCAAAAATGGTGCGGAACCGAAAAGAAATCAGCCCTCGACAACTTAACCGGCAGAAGTATATTTTTTTGAAAAAATCCCTAAGCCCCGGGGTCACAATTTCAAGAAAAATCTGACTTTCGGCCATTCACTCAAAAATGGTGCCAAACGGTTGCAAATGCTCCCCTGAGAGGTTTGGCGGTCGAAAGAGAAGGCTTTTTATCACGGGAAAAGAAATCAGCCCAAGAAAACTTAATCGGCAGAAAAATAATTTTTTGAAAAAATCCCTAAGCCCCGGTGTCACAATTTCATCAAAAATCTGACTTTCGGACATTCACTCAAAAATGGTGCCAAACGGTTGCAAATGCTCCCCTGAGAGGTTTGGCGGTCGAAACAGAAGGCTTTTTATCACGGGAAAAGAAATCAGCCCTCGACAACTTAACCGGCAGAAAAATATTTTTTTGAAAAAATCCCTAAGCCCCGGGATGACAATTTCAAGAAAAGTCTGACTTTCGGCCATTCACTCAAAAATGGTGCCAAACGGTTGCAAATGTTCCCCTGAGAGGTTTGGCGGTCGAAACAGAAGGCTTTTTATCACGGGAAAAGAAATCAGCCCTCGACAACTTAACCGGCAGAAAAATATTTTTTTGAAAAAATCCCTAAGCCCCGGGGTCACAATTTCAAGAAAAATCTGACTTTCGGCCTTTCACTCAAAAATGGTGCCAAACGGTTGCAAATGCTCCCCTGAGAGGTTTGGCGGTCGAAACAGAAGGCTTTTTATCACGGGAAAAGAAATCAGCCCTCGACAACTTAACCGGCAGAAAAATATTTTTTTGA
The DNA here is from genome assembly GCF_965112155.1 of Podarcis liolepis. Lineage (NCBI taxonomy): Eukaryota > Metazoa > Chordata > Lepidosauria > Squamata > Lacertidae > Podarcis > Podarcis liolepis. The sequence goes on along the minus strand of NW_028148797.1, from coordinate 392,610 downwards.
AAAAATCCCTAAGCCCCGGGGTCACAATTTCATCAAAAATCTGACTTTCGGCATTTCACTCAAAAATGGTGCCAAACGGAATAGAAATCAGCCCTCGACAACTTAATCGGCAGAAAAATATTTTTTTGAAAAAATCCCTAAGCCCCGGGGTCACAATTTCAAGAAAAATCTGACTTTCGGCCATTCACTCAAAAATGGTGCCAAACGGTTGCAAATGCTCCCCTGAGAGGTTTGGAGGTCGAAACAGAAGGCTTTTTATCACGGGAAAAGAAATCAGCCCTCGACAACTTAACCGGCAGAAAAATAATTTTTTGAAAAAATCCCTAAGCCCCGGGTTAACAATTTCAAGAAAAATCTGATTTTGGCCATTCACTCAAAAATGGTGCCAAACGGTTGCAAATGTTCCCCTGAGAGGTTTGGCGGTCGAAACAGAAGGCTCTTTATCACGGGAAAAGAAATCAGCCCTCGACAACTTAACCGGCAGAAAAATATTTTTTTGAAAAAATCCCTAAGCCCCGGGGTCACAATTTCATCAAAAATCTGACTTTCGGCATTTCACTCAAAAATGGTGCCAAACGGAATAGAAATCAGCCCTCGACAACTTAATCGGCAGAAAAATATTTTTTTGAAAAAATCCCTAAGCCCCGGGGTCACAATTTCAAGAAAAATCTGACTTTCGGCCATTCACTCAAAAATGGTGCCAAACGGTTGCAAATGCTCCCCTGAGAGGTTTGGAGGTCGAAACAGAAGGCTTTTTATCACGGGAAAAGAAATCAGCCCTCGACAACTTAACCGGCAGAAAAATAATTTTTTGAAAAAATCCCTAAGCCCCGGGGTCACAATTTCAAGAAAAATCTGATTTTGGCCATTCACTCAAAAATGGTGCCAAACGGTTGCAAATGTTCCCCTGAGAGGTTTGGCGGTCGAAACAGAAGGCTTTTTATCACGGGAAAAGAAATCAGCCCTCGACAACTTAACCGGCAGAAAAATATTTTTTTGGAAAAATCCCTAAGCCCCGGGGTCACAATTTCATCAAAAATCTGACTTTCGGCAATTCACTCAAAAATGGTGCGGAACCGAAAAGAAATCAGCCCTCGACAACTTAACCGGCAGAAGTATATTTTTTTGAAAAAATCCCTAAGCCCCGGGGTCACAATTTCAAGAAAAATCTGATTTTGGCCATTCACTCAAAAATGGTGCCAAACGGTTGCAAATGTTCCCCTGAGAGGTTTGGCGGTCGAAACAGAAGGCTTTTTATCACGGGAAAAGAAATCAGCCCAAGACAACTTAATCGGCAGAAAAATATTTTTTTGAAAAAATCCCTAAGCCCCGGGGTCACAATTTCATCAAAAATCTGACTTTCCGCCATTCACTCAAAAATGGTGCCAAACGGTTGCAAATGCTCCTCTGAGAAGTTTGGCGGTCGAAACAGATGGCTTTTTATCACGGGAAAAGAAATCAGCCCTCGACAACTTAACCGGCAGAAAAATATTTTTTTGAAAAAATCCCTAAGCCCCGAGGTCACAATTTCATCAAAAATCTGACTTTCGGCATTTCACTCAAAAATGGTGCCAAACGGAATAGAAATCAGCCCTCGACAACTTAACCGGCAGAAAAATATTTTTTTGAAAAAATCCCTAAGCCCCGGGATGACAATTTCAAGAAAAGTCTGACTTTCGGCCATTCACTCAAAAATGGTGCCAAACGGTTGCAAATGTTCCCCTGAGAGGTTTGGCGGTCGAAACAGAAGGCTTTTTATCACGGGAAAAGAAATCAGCCCTCGACAACTTAACCGGCAGAAAAATATTTTTTTGAAAAAATCCCTAAGCCCCGGGGTCACAATTTCAAGAAAAATCTGACTTTCGGCCTTTCACTCAAAAATGGTGCCAAACGGTTGCAAATGCTCCCCTGAGAGGTTTGGCGGTCGAAACAGAAGGCTTTTTATCACGGGAAAAGAAATCAGCCCTCGACAACTTAACCGGCAGAAAAATATTTTTTTGAAAAAATCCCTAAGCCCCGGGGTCACAATTTCATCAAAAATCTGACTTTCGGCATTTCACTCAAAAATGGTGCCAAACGGAATAGAAATCAGCCCTCGACAACTTAATCGGCAGAAAAATATTTTTTTGAAAAAATCCCTAAGCCCCGGGGTCACAATTTCAAGAAAAATCTGACTTTCGGCCATTCACTCAAAAATGGTGCCAAACGGTTGCAAATGCTCCCCTGAGAGGTTTGGAGGTCGAAACAGAAGGCTTTTTATCACGGGAAAAGAAATCAGCCCTCGACAACTTAACCGGCAGAAAAATAATTTTTTGAAAAAATCCCTAAGCCCCGGGGTCACAATTTCAAGAAAAATCTGATTTTGGCCATTCACTCAAAAATGGTGCCAAACGGTTGCAAATGTTCCCCTGAGAGGTTTGGCGGTCGAAACAGAAGGCTCTTTATCACGGGAAAAGAAATCAGCCCTCGACAACTTAACCGGCAGAAAAATATTTTTTTGAAAAAATCCCTAAGCCCCGGGGTCACAATTTCATCAAAAATCTGACTTTCGGCATTTCACTCAAAAATGGTGCCAAACGGAATAGAAATCAGCCCTCGACAACTTAATCGGCAGAAAAATATTTTTTTGAAAAAATCCCTAAGCCCCGGGGTCACAATTTCAAGAAAAATCTGACTTTCGGCCATTCACTCAAAAATGGTGCCAAACGGTTGCAAATGCTCCCCTGAGAGGTTTGGAGGTCGAAACAGAAGGCTTTTTATCACGGGAAAAGAAATCAGCCCTCGACAACTTAACCGGCAGAAAAATAATTTTTTGAAAAAATCCCTAAGCCCCGGGGTCACAATTTCAAGAAAAATCTGATTTTGGCCATTCACTCAAAAATGGTGCCAAACGGTTGCAAATGTTCCCCTGAGAGGTTTGGCGGTCGAAACAGAAGGCTTTTTATCACGGGAAAAGAAATCAGCCCTCGACAACTTAACCGGCAGAAAAATATTTTTTTGAAAAAATCCCTAAGCCCCGGGGTCACAATTTCATCAAAAATCTGACTTTCGGCCATTCACCCAAAAATGGTGCCAAACGGTTGCAAATGCTCCCCTGAGAGGTTTGGCGGACGAAACAGAAGGCTTTTTATCACGGGAAAAGAAATCAGCCCAAGAAAACTTAATCGGCAGAAAAATATTTTTTTGAAAAAATCCCTAAGCCCCGGGGTCACAATTTCAGCAAAAATCTGACTTTCCGCCATTCACTCACAAATGGTGCCAAACGGTTGCAAATGCTCCCCTGAGAAGTTTGGCAGTCGAAACAGAAGGCTTTTTATCACGGGAAAAGAAATCAGCCCTCGACAACTTAACCGGCAGAAAAATATTTTTTTGAAAAAATCCCTAAGCCCCGGGGTCACAATTTCAAGAAAAATCTGACTTTCGACCATTCACTCAAAAATGGTGCCAAACGGAATAGAAATCAGCCCTCGACAACTTCATCGGCATAAAAATATTTTTTTGAAAAAATCCCTAAGCCCCGGGGTCACAATTTCAAGAAAAATCTGACTTTCGGCCATTCACTCAAAAATGGTGCCAAATGGTTGCAAATGCTCCCCTGAGAAGTTTGGCAGTCGAAACAGAAGGCTTTTTATCACGGGAAAAGAAATCAGCCCTCGACAACTTAACCGGCAGAAAAATATTTTTTTGAAAAAATCCCTAAGCCCCGGGGTCACAATTTCATCAAAAATCTGACTTTCGGCATTTCACTCAAAAATGGTGCCAAACGGAATAGAAATCAGCCCTCGACAACTTAATCGGCAGAAAAATATTTTTTTGAAAAAATCCCTAAGCCCCGGGGTCACAATTTCAAGAAAAATCTGACTTTCGGCCATTCACTCAAAAATGGTGCCAAACGGTTGCAAATGCTCCCCTGAGAGGTTTGGAGGTCGAAACAGAAGGCTTTTTATCACGGGAAAAGAAATCAGCCCTCGACAACTTAACCGGCAGAAAAATAATTTTTTGAAAAAATCCCTAAGCCCCGGGGTCACAATTTCATCAAAAATCTGACTTTCGGCCATTCACTCAAAAATCGTGCGGAACCGAAAAGAAATCAGCCCTCGACAACTTAACCGGCAGAAGTATATTTTTTTGAAAAAATCCCTAAGCCCCGGGGTCACAATTTCTTCAAAAATTTGACTTTCGGCAATTCACTCAAAAATGGTGCCAAACGGTTGCAAATGCTCCCCTGACAGGTTTGGCGGACGAAACAGAAGGCTTTTTATCACGGGAAAAGAAATCAGCCCAAGAAAACTTAATCGGCAGAAAAATATTTTTTTGAAAAAATCCCTAAGCCCCGGGGTCACAATTTCATCAAAAATCTGACTTTCCGCCATTCACTCAAAAATGGTGCCAAACGGTTGCAAATGCTCCCCAGAGAAGTTTGGCGGTCGAAACAGAAGGCTTTTTATCACGGGAAAAGAAATCAGCCCTCGACAACTTAACCGGCAGAAAAATATTTTTTTGAAAAAATCCCTAAGCCCCGGGGTCACAATTTCATCAAAAATCTGACTTTCGGCATTTCACTCAAAAATGGTGCCAAACGGAATAGAAATCAGCCCTCGACAACTTAATCGGCAGAAAAATATTTTTTTGGAAAAATCCCTAAACCCCGGGGTCACAATTTCAAGAAAAATCTGACTTTCGGCCATTCACTCAAAAATGGTGCCAAACGGTTGCAAATGCTCCCGTGAGAGGTTTGGAGGTCGAAACAGAAGGCTTTTTATCACGGGAAAAGAAATCAGCCCTCGACAACTTAACCGGCAGAAAAATAATTTTTTGAAAAAATCCCTTAGCCCCGGGGTCACAATTTCATCAAAAATCTGACTTTCGGCCATTCACTCAAAAATGGTGCCAAACGGTTGCAAATGCTCCCCTGAGAGGTTTGGCGGTCGAAACAGAAGGCTTTTTATCACAGGAAAAGAAATCAGCCCTCGACAACTTAACCGGCAGAAAAATAATTTATTGAAAAAATCCCTAAGCCCCCGGGGTCACAATTTCATCAAAAATCTGACTTTCGGCATTTCACTCAAAAATGGTGCCAAACGGAATAGAAATCAGCCCTCGACAACTTAATCGGCAGAAAAATATTTTTTTGAAAAAATCCCTAAGCCCCGGGGTCACAATTTCAAGAAAAATCTGATTTTGGCCATTCACTCAAAAATGGTGCCAAACGGTTGCAAATGCTCCCCTGAGAGGTTTGGAGGTCGAAACAGAAGGCTTTTTATCAAGGGAAAAGAAATCAGCCCTCGACAACTTAACCGGCAGAAAAATAATTTTTTGAAAAAATCCCTAAGCCCCGGGGTCACAATTTCAAGAAAAATCTGACTTTCGGCCATTCACTCAAAAATGGTGCCAAACGGTTGCAAATGCTCCCCTGAGAGGTTTGGAGGTCGAAACAGAAGGCTTTTTATCACGGGAAAAGAAATCAGCCCTCGACAACTTAACCGGCAGAAAAATATTTTTTTGAAAAAATCCCTAAGCCCCGGGGTCACAATTTCATCAAAAATCTGACTTTCGGCAATTCACTCAAAAATGGTGCGAAACCGAAAAGAAATCAGCCCTCGACAACTTAACCGACAGAAATATGTTTTTTTGAAAAAATCCCTAAGCCCCGGGGTCACAATTTCATCAAAAATCTGATTTTCGGCCATTCACTCAAAAATGGTGCTAAACGGTTGCAAATGCTCCCCTGAGAGGTTTGGCGGTCGAAACAGAAGGCTTTTTATCACGGGAAAAGAAATCAGCCCTCGACAACTTAACCGGCAGAAAAATATTTTTTTGAAAAAATCCCTAAGCCCCGGGGTAACAATTTCAAGAAAAGTCTGACTTTCGGCCATTCACTCAATAATGGTGCCAAACGGTTGCAAATGTTCCCCTGAGAGGTTTGGCGGTCGAAACAGAAGGCTTTTTATCACGGGAAAAGAAATCAGCCCTCAACAACTTAACCGGCAGAAAAATATTTTTTTGAAAAAATCCCTAAGCCCCGGGGTCACAATTTCAAGAAAAATCTGACTTTCGGCCATTCACTCAAAAATGGTGCCAAACGGTTGCAAATGCTCCCCTGAGAGGTTTGGCGGTCGAAACAGAAGGCTTTTTATCACGGGAAAAGAAATCAGCCCTCGACAACTTAACCGGCAGAAAAATATTTTTTTGAAAAAATCCCTAAGCCCCGGGGTCACAATTTCATCAAAAATCTGACTTTCGGCAATTCACTCAAAAATGGTGCGGAACCGAAAAGAAATCAGCACTCGACAACTTAACCGGCAGAAGTATATTTTTTTGAAAAAATCCCTAAGCCCCGGGGTCACAATTTCAAGAAAAATCTGACTTTCGGCCATTGACTCAAAAATGGTGCCAAACGGTTGCAAATGCTCCCCTGAGAGGTTTGGCGGTCGAAACAGAAGGCTTTTTATCACGGGAAAAGAAATCAGACCAAGAAAACTTAATCGGCAGAAAAATAATTTTTTGAAAAAATCCCTAAGCCCCGGGGTCACAATTTCAAGAAAAATCTGACTTTCGGCCATTCACTCAAAAATGGTGCCAAACGGTTGCAAATGTTCCCCTGAGAGGTTTGGCGGTCGAAACAGAAGGCTTTTTATCACGGGAAAAGAAATCAGCCCTCGACAACTTAACCGGCAGAAAAATATTTTTTTGAAAAAATCCCTAAGGCCCGGGGTCACAATTTCATCAAAAATCTGACTTTCGGCATTTCACTGAAAAATGGTGCCAAACGGAAAAGATATCAGCCCTAGACAACTTAACCGGCAGAAAAATATTTTTTTGAAAAAATCCCTAAGCCCCGGGGTCACAATTTCATCAAAAATCTGACTTTCGGCAATTCACTCAAAAATGGTGCGAAACCGAAAAGAAATCAGCCCTCGACAACTTAACCGGCAGAAATATGTTTTTTTGAAAAAATCCCTAAGCCCCGGGGTCACAATTTCATCAAAAATCTGATTTTCGGCCATTGACTCAAAAATGGTGCCAAACGGTTGCAAATGCTCCCCTGAGAGGTTTGGCGGTCGAAACAGAAGGCTTTTTATCACGGGAAAAGAAATCAGCCCTCGACAACTTAACCGGCAGAAAAATATTTTTTTGAAAAAATCCCTAAGCCCCGGGGTGACAATTTCAAGAAAAGTCTGAATTTCGGCCATTCACTCAAAAATGCTGCCAAACGGTTGCAAATGTTCCCCTGAGAGGTTTGGCGGTCGAAACAGAAGGCTTTTTATCACGGGAAAAGAAATCAGCCCTCAACAACTTAACCGGCAGAAAAATAATTTTTTGATAAAATCCCTAAGCCCCGGGGTCACAATTTCATCAAAAATCTGACTTTCCGCCATTCACTCAAAAATGGTGCCAAACGGTTGCAAATGCTCCCCTGAGAGGTTTGGCGGTCGAAACAGAAGGCTTTTTATCACGGGAAAAGAAATCAGCCCTCGACAACTTAACCGGCAGAAAAATATTTTTTTGAAAAAATCCCTAAGCCCCGGGGTCACAATTTCATCAAAAATCTGACTTTCGGCATTTCACTCAAAAATGGTGCCAAACGGAATAGAAATCAGCCCTCGACAACTTAATCGGCAGAAAAATATTTTTTTGAAAAAATCCCTAATCCCCGGGGTCACAATTTCAAGAAAAATCTGACTTTCGGCCATTCACTCAAAAATGGTGCCAAACGGTTGCAAATGCTCCCCTGAGAGGCTTGGAGGTCGAAACAGAAGGCTTTTTATCACGGGAAAAGAAATCAGCCCTCGACAACTTAACCGGCAGAAAAATAATTTTTTGAAAAAATCCCTAAGCCCCGGGGTCACAATTTCAAGAAAAATCTGATTTTGGCCATTCACTCAAAAATGGTGCCAAACGGTTGCAAATGTTCCCCTGAGAGGTTTAGCGGTCGAAACAGAAGGCTTTTTATCACGGGAAAAGAAATCAGCCCTCGACAACTTAACCGGCAGAAAAATATTTTTTTGAAAAAATCCCTAAGCCCCGGGGTCACAATTTCATCAAAAATCAGACTTTCGGCATTTCACTCAAAAATGGTGCCAAACGGAATAGAAATCAGCCCTCGACAACTTAATCGGCAGAAAAATATTTTTTTGAAAAAATCCCTAAGCCCCGGGGTCACAATTTCAAGAAAAATCTGACTTTCGGCCATTCACTCAAAAATGGTGCCAAACGGTTGCAAATGCTCCCCTGAGAGGCTTGGAGGTCGAAACAGAAGGCTTTTTATCACGGGAAAAGAAATCAGCCCTCGACAACTTAACCGGCAGAAAAATAATTTTTTGAAAAAATCCCTAAGCCCCGGGGTCACAATTTCAAGAAAAATCTGATTTTGGCCATTAACTCAAAAATGGTGCCAAACGGTTGCAAATGTTCCCCTGAGAGGTTTAGCGGTCGAAACAGAAGGCTTTTTATCACGGGAAAAGAAATCAGCCCTCGACAACTTAACCGGCAGAAAAATATTTTTTTGAAAAAATCCCTAAGCCCCGGGGTGACAATTTCAAGAAAAGTCTGACTTTCGGCCATTCACTCAAAAATGGTGCCAAACGGTTGCAAATGTTCCCCTGAGAGGTTTGGCGGTCGAAACAGAAGGCTTTTTATCACGGGAAAAGAAATCAGCCCTCGACAACTTAACCGGCAGAAAAATATTTTTTTGAAAAAATCCCTAAGCCCCGGGGTCACAATTTCAAGAAAAATCTGACTTTCGGCCATTCACTCAAAAATGGTGCCAAACGGTTGCAAATGCTCCCCTGAGAGGTTTGGCGGTCGAAACAGAAGGCTTTTTATCACGGGAAAAGAAATCAGCCCTCGACAACTTAACCGGCAGAAAAATATTTTTTTGAAAAAATCCCTAAGCCCCGGGGTGACAATTTCAAGAAAAGTCTGAATTTCGGCCATTCACTCAAAAATGCTGCCAAACGGTTGCAAATGTTCCCCTGAGAGGTTTGGCGGTCGAAACAGAAGGCTTTTTATCACGGGAAAAGAAATCAGCCCTCAACAACTTAACCGGCACAAAAATATTTTTTTGAAAAAATCCCTAAGCCCCGGGGTCACAATTTCAAGAAAAATCTGACTTTCGGCCATTCACTCAAAAATGGTGCCAAACGGTTGCAAATGCTCCCCTGAGAGGTTTGGCGGTCGAAACAGAAGGCTTTTTATCACGGGAAAAGAAATCAGCCCAAGAAAACTTAATCGGCAGAAAAATAATTTTTTGATAAAATCCCTAAGCCCCGGCGTCACAATTTCATCAAAAATCTGACTTTCCGCCATTCACTCAAAAATGGTGCCAAACGGTTGCAAATGCTCCCCTGAGAGGTTTGGCGGTCGAAACAGAAGGCTTTTTATCACGGGAAAAGAAATCAGCCCTCGACAACTTAACCGGCAGAAAAATATTTTTTTGAAAAAATCCCTAAGCCCCGGGGTCACAATTTCATCAAAAATCTGACTTTCGGCATTTCACTCAAAAATGGTGCCAAACGGAATAGAAGTCAGCCCTCGACAACTTAATCGGCAGAAAAATATTTTTTTGAAAAAATCCCTAAGCCCCGGGGTCACAATTTCAAGAAAAATCTGACTTTCGGCCATTCACTCAAAAATGGTGCCAAACGGTTGCAAATGCTCCCCTGAGAGGCTTGGAGGTCGAAACAGAAGGCTTTTTATCACGGAAAAAGAAATCAGCCCTCGACAACTTAACCGGCAGAAAAATAATTTTTTGAAAAAATCCCTAAGCCCCGGGGTCACAATTTCAAGAAAAATCTGATTTTGGCCATTCACTCAAAAATGGTGCCAAACGGTTGCAAATGTTCCCCTGAGAGGTTTAGCGGTCGAAACAGAAGGCTCTTTATCACGGGAAAAGAAATCAGCCCTCGACAACTTAACCGGCAGAAAAATATTTTTTTGAAAAAATCCCTAAGCCCCGGGGTGACAATTTCAAGAAAAGTCTGAATTTCGGCCATTCACTCAAAAATGCTGCCAAACGGTTGCAAATGTTCCCCTGAGAGGTTTGGCGGTCGAAACAGAAGGCTTTTTATCACGGGAAAAGAAATCAGCCCTCAACAACTTAACCGGCACAAAAATATTTTTTTGAAAAAATCCCTAAGCCCCGGGGTCACAATTTCAAGAAAAATCTGACTTTCGGCCATTCACTCAAAAATGGTGCCAAACGGTTGCAAATGCTCCCCTGAGAGGTTTGGCGGTCGAAACAGAAGGCTTTTTATCACGGGAAAAGAAATCAGCCCAAGAAAACTTAATCGGCAGAAAAATAATTTTTTGATAAAATCCCTAAGCCCCGGGGTCACAATTTCATCAAAAATCTGACTTTCCGCCATTCACTCAAAAATGGTGCCAAACGGTTGCAAATGCTCCCCTGAGAGGTTTGGCGGTCGAAACAGAAGGCTTTTTATCACGGGAAAAGAAATCAGCCCTCGACAACTTAACCGGCAGAAAAATATTTTTTTGAAAAAATCCCTAAGCCCCGGGGTCACAATTTCATCAAAAATCTGACTTTCGGCATTTCACTCAAAAATGGTGCCAAACGGAATAGAAATCAGCCCTCGACAACTTAATCGGCAGAAAAATATTTTTTTGAAAAAATCCCTAAGCCCCGGGGTCACAATTTCAAGAAAAATCTGACTTTCGGCCATTCACTCAAAAATGGTGCCAAACGGTTGCAAATGCTCCCCTGAGAGGCTTGGAGGTCGAAACAGAAGGCTTTTTATCACGGGAAAAGAAATCAGCCCTCGACAACTTAACCGGCAGAAAAATATTTTTTTGAAAAAATCCCTAAGGCCCGGGGTCACAATTTCATCAAAAATCTGACTTTCGGCATTTCACTGAAAAATGGTGCCAAACGGAAAAGATATCAGCCCTAGACAACTTAACCGGCAGAAAAATATTTTTTTGAAAAAATCCCTAAGCCCCGGGGTCACAATTTCATCAAAAATCTGACTTTCGGCAATTCACTCAAAAATGGTGCGAAACCGAAAAGAAATCAGCCCTCGACAACTTAACCGGCAGAAATATGTTTTTTTGAAAAAATCCCTAAGCCCCGGGGTCACAATTTCATCAAAAATCTGATTTTCGGCCATTGACTCAAAAATGGTGCCAAACGGTTGCAAATGCTCCCCTGAGAGGTTTGGCGGTCGAAACAGAAGGCTTTTTATCACGGGAAAAGAAATCAGCCCTCGACAACTTAACCGGCAGAAAAATATTTTTTTGAAAAAATCCCTAAGCCCCGGGGTGACAATTTCAAGAAAAGTCTGAATTTCGGCCATTCACTCAAAAATGCTGCCAAACGGTTGCAAATGTTCCCCTGAGAGGTTTGGCGGTCGAAACAGAAGGCTTTTTATCACGGGAAAAGAAATCAGCCCTCAACAACTTAACCGGCAGAAAAATAATTTTTTGATAAAATCCCTAAGCCCCGGGGTCACAATTTCATCAAAAATCTGACTTTCCGCCATTCACTCAAAAATGGTGCCAAACGGTTGCAAATGCTCCCCTGAGAGGTTTGGCGGTCGAAACAGAAGGCTTTTTATCACGGGAAAAGAAATCAGCCCTCGACAACTTAACCGGCAGAAAAATATTTTTTTGAAAAAATCCCTAAGCCCCGGGGTCACAATTTCATCAAAAATCTGACTTTCGGCATTTCACTCAAAAATGGTGCCAAACGGAATAGAAATCAGCCCTCGACAACTTAATCGGCAGAAAAATATTTTTTTGAAAAAATCCCTAAGCCCCGGGGTCACAATTTCAAGAAAAATCTGACTTTCGGCCATTCACTCAAAAATGGTGCCAAACGGTTGCAAATGCTCCCCTGAGAGGCTTGGAGGTCGAAACAGAAGGCTTTTTATCACGGGAAAAGAAATCAGCCCTCGACAACTTAACCGGCAGAAAAATAATTTTTTGAAAAAATCCCTAAGCCCCGGGGTCACAATTTCAAGAAAAATCTGATTTTGGCCATTCACTCAAAAATGGTGCCAAACGGTTGCAAATGTTCCCCTGAGAGGTTTAGCGGTCGAAACAGAAGGCTTTTTATCACGGGAAAAGAAATCAGCCCTCGACAACTTAACCGGCAGAAAAATATTTTTTTGAAAAAATCCCTAAGCCCCGGGGTCACAATTTCATCAAAAATCAGACTTTCGGCATTTCACTCAAAAATGGTGCCAAACGGAATAGAAATCAGCCCTCGACAACTTAATCGGCAGAAAAATATTTTTTTGAAAAAATCCCTAAGCCCCGGGGTCACAATTTCAAGAAAAATCTGACTTTCGGCCATTCACTCAAAAATGGTGCCAAACGGTTGCAAATGCTCCCCTGAGAGGCTTGGAGGTCGAAACAGAAGGCTTTTTATCACGGGAAAAGAAATCAGCCCTCGACAACTTAACCGGCAGAAAAATAATTTTTTGAAAAAATCCCTAAGCCCCGGGGTCACAATTTCAAGAAAAATCTGATTTTGGCCATTAACTCAAAAATGGTGCCAAACGGTTGCAAATGTTCCCCTGAGAGGTTTAGCGGTCGAAACAGAAGGCTTTTTATCACGGGAAAAGAAATCAGCCCTCGACAACTTAACCGGCAGAAAAATATTTTTTTGAAAAAATCCCTAAGCCCCGGGGTCACAATTTCAAGAAAAATCTGACTTTCGGCCATTCACTCAAAAATGGTGCCAAACGGTTGCAAATGCTCCCCTGAGAGGTTTGGCGGTCGAAACAGAAGGCTTTTTATCACGGGAAAAGAAATCAGCCCTCGACAACTTAACCGGCAGAAAAATATTTTTTTGAAAAAATCCCTAAGCCCCGGGGTGACAATTTCAAGAAAAGTCTGAATTTCGGCCATTCACTCAAAAATGCTGCCAAACGGTTGCAAATGTTCCCCTGAGAGGTTTGGCGGTCGAAACAGAAGGCTTTTTATCACGGGAAAAGAAATCAGCCCTCAACAACTTAACCGGCACAAAAATATTTTTTTGAAAAAATCCCTAAGCCCCGGGGTCACAATTTCAAGAAAAATCTGACTTTCGGCCATTCACTCAAAAATGGTGCCAAACGGTTGCAAATGCTCCCCTGAGAGGTTTGGCGGTCGAAACAGAAGGCTTTTTATCACGGGAAAAGAAATCAGCCCAAGAAAACTTAATCGGCAGAAAAATAATTTTTTGTTAAAATCCCTAAGCCCCGGCGTCACAATTTCATCAAAAATCTGACTTTCCGCCATTCACTCAAAAATGGTGCCAAACGGTTGCAAATGCTCCCCTGAGAGGTTTGGCGGTCGAAACAGAAGGCTTTTTATCACGGGAAAAGAAATCAGCCCTCGACAACTTAACCGGCAGAAAAATATTTTTTTGAAAAAATCCCTAAGCCCCGGGGTCACAATTTCATCAAAAATCTGACTTTCGGCATTTCACTCAAAAATGGTGCCAAACGGAATAGAAGTCAGCCCTCGACAACTTAATCGGCAGAAAAATATTTTTTTGAAAAAATCCCTAAGCCCCGGGGTCACAATTTCAAGAAAAATCTGACTTTCGGCCATTCACTCAAAAATGGTGCCAAACGGTTGCAAATGCTCCCCTGAGAGGCTTGGAGGTCGAAACAGAAGGCTTTTTATCACGGAAAAAGAAATCAGCCCAAGACAACTTAACCGGCAGAAAAATATTTTTTTGAAAAAATCCCTAAGCCCCGGGGTCACAATTTCAAGAAAAGTCTGAATTTCGGCCATTCACTCAAAAATGCTGCCAAACGGTTGCAAATGTTCCCCTGAGAGGTTTGGCGGTCGAAACAGAAGGCTTTTTATCACGGGAAAAGAAATCAGCCCTCAACAACTTAACCGGCACAAAAATATTTTTTTGAAAAAATCCCTAAGCCCCGGGGTCACAATTTCATCAAAAATCTGACTTTCCGCCATTCACTCAAAAATGGTGCCAAACGGTTGCAAATGCTCCCCTGAGAGGTTTGGCGGTCGAAACAGAAGGCTTTTTATCACGGGAAAAGAAATCAGCCCTCGACAACTTAACCGGCAGAAAAATATTTTTTTGAAAAAATCCCTAAGCCCCGGGGTCACAATTTCATCAAAAATCTGACTTTCGGCATTTCACTCAAAAATGGTGCCAAACGGAATAGAAATCAGCCCTCGACAACTTAATCGGCAGAAAAATATTTTTTTGAAAAAATCCCTAAGCCCCGGGGTCACAATTTCAAGAAAAATCTGACTTTCGGCCATTCACTCAAAAATGGTGCCAAACGGTTGCAAATGCTCCCCTGAGAGGCTTGGAGGTCGAAACAGAAGGCTTTTTATCACGGGAAAAGAAATCAGCCCTCGACAACTTAACCGGCAGAAAAATAATTTTTTGAAAAAATCCCTAAGCCCCGGGGTCACAATTTCAAGAAAAATCTGATTTTGGCCATTCACTCAAAAATGGTGCCAAACGGTTGCAAATGTTCCCCTGAGAGGTTTAGCGGTCGAAACAGAAGGCTTTTTATCACGGGAAAAGAAATCAGCCCTCGACAACTTAACCGGCAGAAAAATATTTTTTTGAAAAAATCCCTAAGCCCCGGGGTGACAATTTCAAGAAAAGTCTGACTTTCGGCCATTCACTCAAAAATGGTGCCAAACGGTTGCAAATGCTCCCCTGAGAGGTTTGGCGGTCGAAACAGAAGGCTTTTTATCACGGGAAAAGAAATCAGCCCAAGAAAACTTAATCGGCAGAAAAATAATTTTTTGATAAAATCCCTAAGCCCCGGGGTCACAATTTCATCAAAAATCTGACTTTCCGCCATTCACTCAAAAATGGTGCCAAACGGTTGCAAATGCTCCCCTGAGAGGTTTGGCGGTCGAAACAGAAGGCTTTTTATCACGGGAAAAGAAATCAGCCCTCGACAACTTAACCGGCAGAAAAATATTTTTTTGAAAAAATCCCTAAGCCCCGGGGTCACAATTTCATCAAAAATCTGACTTTCGGCATTTCACTCAAAAATGGTGCCAAACGGAATAGAAATCAGCCCTCGACAACTTAATCGGCAGAAAAATATTTTTTTGAAAAAATCCCTAAGCCCCGGGGTCACAATTTCAAGAAAAATCTGACTTTCGGCCATTCACTCAAAAATGGTGCCAAACGGTTGCAAATGCTCCCCTGAGAGGCTTGGAGGTCGAAACAGAAGGCTTTTTATCACGGGAAAAGAAATCAGCCCTCGACAACTTAACCGGCAGAAAAATAATTTTTTGAAAAAATCCCTAAGCCCCGGGGTCACAATTTCAAGAAAAATCTGATTTTGGCCATTCACTCAAAAATGGTGCCAAACGGTTGCAAATGTTCCCCTGAGAGGTTTAGCGGTCGAAACAGAAGGCTTTTTATCACGGGAAAAGAAATCAGCCCTCGACAACTTAACCGGCAGAAAAATATTTTTTTGAAAAAATCCCTAAGCCCCGGGGTGACAATTTCAAGAAAAGTCTGACTTTCGGCCATTCACTCAAAAATGGTGCCAAACGGTTGCAAATGTTCCCCTGAGAGGTTTGGCGGTCGAAACAGAAGGCTTTTTATCACGGGAAAAGAAATCAGCCCTCGACAACTTAACTGGCAGAAAAATATTTTTTTGAAAAAATCCCTAAGCCCCGGGGTCACAATTTCAAGAAAAATCTGACTTTCGGCCATTCACTCAAAAATGGTGCCAAACGGTTGCAAATGCTCCCCTGAGAGGTTTGGCGGTCGAAACAGAAGGCTTTTTATCACGGGAAAAGAAATCAGCCCTCGACAACTTAACCGGCAGAAAAATATTTTTTTGAAAAAATCCCTAAGCCCCGGGGTGACAATTTCAAGAAAAGTCTGAATTTCGGCCATTCACTCAAAAATGCTGCCAAACGGTTGCAAATGTTCCCCTGAGAGGTTTGGCGGTCGAAACAGAAGGCTTTTTATCACGGGAAAAGAAATCAGCCCTCAACAACTTAACCGGCACAAAAATATTTTTTTGAAAAAATCCCTAAGCCCCGGGGTCACAATTTCAAGAAAAATCTGACTTTCGGCCATTCACTCAAAAATGGTGCCAAACGGTTGCAAATGCTCCCCTGAGAGGTTTGGCGGTCGAAACAGAAGGCTTTTTATCACGGGAAAAGAAATCAGCCCAAGAAAACTTAATCGGCAGAAAAATAATTTTTTGATAAAATCCCTAAGCCCCGGCGTCACAATTTCATCAAAAATCTGACTTTCCGCCATTCACTCAAAAATGGTGCCAAACGGTTGCAAATGCTCCCCTGAGAGGTTTGGCGGTCGAAACAGAAGGCTTTTTATCACGGGAAAAGAAATCAGCCCTCGACAACTTAACCGGCAGAAAAATATTTTTTTGAAAAAATCCCTAAGCCCCGGGGTCACAATTTCATCAAAAATCTGACTTTCGGCATTTCACTCAAAATTGGTGCCAAACGGAATAGAAATCAGCCCTCGACAACTTAATCGGCAGAAAAATATTTTTTTGAAAAAATCCCTAAGCCCCGGGGTCACAATTTCAAGAAAAATCTGACTTTCGGCCATTCACTCAAAAATGGTGCAAAACGGTTGCAAATGCTCCCCTGAGAGGCTTGGAGGTCGAAACAGAAGGCTTTTTATCACGGGAAAAGAAATCAGCCCTCGACAACTTAACCGGCAGAAAAATAATTTTTTGAAAAAATCCCTAAGCCCCGGGGTCACAATTTCAAGAAAAATCTGATTTTGGCCATTCACTCAAAAATGGTGCCAAACGGTTGCAAATGTTCCCCTGAGAGGTTTAGCGGTCGAAACAGAAGGCTCTTTATCACGGGAAAAGAAATCAGCCCTCGACAACTTAACCGGCAGAAAAATATTTTTTTGAAAAAATCCCTAAGCCCCGGGGTCACAATTTCATCAAAAATCTGACTTTCGGCCATTCACTGAAAAATGGTGCCAAACGGTTGCAAATGCTCCCCTGAGAGGTTTGGCGGTCGAAACAGAAGGCTTTTTATCACGGGAAAAGAAATCAGCCCTCGACAACTTAACCGGCAGAAAAATATTTTTTTGAAAAAATCCCTAAGCCTCGGGGTCACAATTTCATCAAAAATCTGACTTTCGGCAAATTCACTCAAAAATGGTGCGAAACCGAAAAGAAATCAGCCCTCGACAGCTTAACCGACAGAAATATGTTTTTTTGAAAAAATCCCTAAGCCCCGGGGTCACAATTTCATCAAAAATCTTATTTTCGGCCATTCACTCAAAAATGGTGCCAAACGGTTGCAAATGCTCCCCTGAGAGGTTTGGCGGTCGAAACAGAAGGCTTTTTATCACGGGAAAAGAAATCAGCCCTCGACAACTTAACCGGCAGAAAAATATTTTTTTGAAAAAATCCCTAAGCCCCGGGGTAACAATTTCAAGAAAAGTCTGACTTTCGGCCATTCACTCAAAAATGGTGCCAAACGGTTGCAAATGTTCCCCTGAGAGGTTTGGCGGTCGAAACAGAAGGCTTTTTATCACCGGAAAAGAAATCAGCCCTCAACAATTTAACCGGCAGATAAATATTTTTTTGAAAAAATCCCTAAGCCCCGGGGTCACAATTTCAAGAAAAATCTGACTTTCGGCCATTCACTCAAAAATGGTGCCAAACGGTTGCAAATGCTCCCCTGAGAGGTTTGGCGGTCGAAACAGAAGGCTTTTTATCACGGGAAAAGAAATCAGCCCAAGAAAACTTAATCGGCAGAAAAATAATTTTTTGATAAAATCCCTAAGCCCCGGCGTCACAATTTCATCAAAAATCTGACTTTCCGCCATTCACTCAAAAATGGTGCCAAACGGTTGCAAATGCTCCCCTGAGAGGTTTGGCGGTCGAAACAGAAGGCTTTTTATCACGGGAAAAGAAATCAGCCCTCGCCAACTTAACCGGCAGAAAAATATTTTTTTGAAAAAATCCCTAAGCCCCGGGGTCACAATTTCATCAAAAATCTGACTTTCGGCATTTCACTCAAAAATGGTGCCAAACGGAATAGAAATCAGCCCTCGACAACTTAATCGGCAGAAAAATATTTTTTTGAAAAAATCCCTAAGCCCCGGGGTCACAATTTCAAGAAAAATCTGACTTTCGGCCATTCACTCAAAAATGGTGCAAAACGGTTGCAAATGCTCCCCTGAGAGGCTTGGAGGTCGAAACAGAAGGCTTTTTATCACGGGAAAAGAAATCAGCCCTCGACAACTTAACCGGCAGAAAAATAATTTTTTGAAAAAATCCCTAAGCCCCGGGGTCACAATTTCAAGAAAAATCTGATTTTGGCCATTCACTCAAAAATGGTGCCAAACGGTTGCAAATGTTCCCCTGAGAGGTTTAGCGGTCGAAACAGAAGGCTCTTTATCACGGGAAAAGAAATCAGCCCTCGACAACTTAACCGGCAGAAAAATATTTTTTTGAAAAAATCCCTAAGCCCCGGGGTCACAATTTCATCAAAAATCTGACTTTCGGCCATTCACTGAAAAATGGTGCCAAACGGTTGCAAATGCTCCCCTGAGAGGTTTGGCGGTCGAAACAGAAGGCTTTTTATCACGGGAAAAGAAATCAGCCCTCGACAACTTAACCGGCAGAAAAATATTTTTTTGAAAAAATCCCTAAGCCCCGGGGTCACAATTTCATCAAAAATCTGACTTTCGGCAAATTCACTCAAAAATGGTGCGAAACCGAAAAGAAATCAGCCCTCGACAACTTAACCGACAGAAATATGTTTTTTTGAAAAAATCCCTAAGCCCCGGGGTCACAATTTCATCAAAAATCTTATTTTCGGCCATTCACTCAAAAATGGTGCCAAACGGTTGCAAATGCTCCCCTGAGAGGTTTGGCGGTCGAAACAGAAGGCTTTTTATCACGGGAAAAGAAATCAGCCCTCGACAACTTAACCGGCAGAAAAATATTTTTTTGAAAAAATCCCTAAGCCCCGGGGTAACAATTTCAAGAAAAGTCTGACTTTCGGCCATTCACTCAAAAATGGTGCCAAACGGTTGCAAATGTTCCCCTGAGAGGTTTGGCGGTCGAAACAGAAGGCTTTTTATCACCGGAAAAGAAATCAGCCCTCAACAACTTAACCGGCAGAAAAATATTTTTTTGAAAAAATCCCTAAGCCCCGGGGTCACAATTTCAAGAAAAATCTGACTTTCGGCCATTCACTCAAAAATGGTGCCAAACGGTTGCAAATGCTCCCCTGAGAGGTTTGGCGGTCGAAACAGAAGGCTTTTTATCAAGGGAAAAGAAATCAGCCCTCGACAACTTAACCGGCAGAAAAATATTTTTTTGAAAAAATCCCTAAGCCCCGGGGTCACAATTTCATCAAAAATCTGACTTTCGGCATTTCACTCAAAAATGGTGCCAAACGGAAAAGAAATCAGCCCTCGACAACTTAATCAGCAGAAAAATATTTTTTTGAAAAAATCCCTAAGCCCCGGGGTCACAATTTCATCAAAAATCTGACTTTCGGCATTTCACTCTAAAATGGTGCCAAACGGTTGCAAATGCTCCCCTGAGAGGTTTGGCGGTCGAAACAGAAGGCTTTTTATCACGGGAAAAGAAATCAGCCCAAGAAAACTTAATCGGCAGAAAAATAATTTTTTGAAAAAATCCCTAAGCCCCGGGGTCACAATTTCATCAAAAATCTGACTTTCCGCCATTCACTCAAAAATGGTGCCAAACGGTTGCAAATGCTCCCCTGAAAGGTTTGGCGGTCGAAACAGAAGGCTTTTTATCACGGGAAAACAAATCAGCCCTCGACAACTTAACCGGCAGAAGTATATTTTTTTGAAAAAATCCCTAAGCCCCGGGGTCACAATTTCATCAAAAATCTGACTTTCGGCCATTCACTGAAAAATGGTGCAAAACGGTTGCAAATGCTCCCCTGAGAGGTTTGGCGGTCGAAACAGAAGGCTTTTTATCACGGGAAAAGAAATCAGCCCTCGACAACTTAACCGGCAGAAAAATATTTTTTTGAAAAAATCCCTAAGCCCCGGGGTCACAATTTCATCAAAAATCTGACTTTCGGCAAATTCACTCAAAAATGGTGCGAAACCGAAAAGAAATCAGCCCTCGACAGCTTAACCGACAGAAATATGTTTTTTTGAAAAAATCCCTAAGCCCCGGGGTCACAATTTCATCAAAAATCTTATTTTCGGCCATTCACTCAAAAATGGTGCCAAACGGTTGCAAATGCTCCCCTGAGAGGTTTGGCGGTCGAAACAGAAGGCTTTTTATCACGGGAAAAGAAATCAGCCCTCGACAACTTAACCGGCAGAAAAATATTTTTTTGAAAAAATCCCTAAGCCCCGGGGTAACAATTTCAAGAAAAGTCTGACTTTCGGCCATTCACTCAAAAATGGTGCCAAACGGTTGCAAATGTTCCCCTGAGAGGTTTGGCGGTCGAAACAGAAGGCTTTTTATCACCGGAAAAGAAATCAGCCCTCAACAACTTAACCGGCAGAAAAATATTTTTTTGAAAAAATCCCTAAGCCCCGGGGTCACAATTTCAAGAAAAATCTGACTTTCGGCCATTCACTCAAAAATGGTGCCAAACGGTTGCAAATGCTCCCCTGAGAGGTTTGGCGGTCGAAACAGAAGGCTTTTTATCACGGGAAAAGAAATCAGCCCAAGAAAACTTAATCGGCAGAAAAATAATTTTTTGATAAAATCCCTAAGCCCCGGCGTCACAATTTCATCAAAAATCTGACTTTCGGCCATTCACTCAAAAATGGTGCCAAACGGTTGCAAATGCTCCCCTGAGAGGTTTGGCGGTCGAAACAGAAGGCTTTTTATCACGGGAAAAGAAATCAGCCCTCGACAACTTAACCGGCAGAAAAATATTTTTTTGAAAAAATCCCTAAGCCCCGGGGTCACAATTTCATCAAAAATCTGACTTTCGGCATTTCACTCAAAAATGGTGCCAAACGGAATAGAAATCAGCCCTCGACAACTTAATCGGCAGAAAAATATTTTTTTGAAAAAATCCCTAAGCCCCGGGGTCACAATTTCAAGAAAAATCTGACTTTCGGCCATTCACTCAAAAATGGTGCAAAACGGTTGCAAATGCTCCCCTGAGAGGCTTGGAGGTCGAAACAGAAGGCTTTTTATCACGGGAAAAGAAATCAGCCCTCGACAACTTAACCGGCAGAAAAATAATTTTTTGAAAAAATCCCTAAGCCCCGGGGTCACAATTTCAAGAAAAATCTGATTTTGGCCATTCACTCAAAAATGGTGCCAAACGGTTGCAAATGTTCCCCTGAGAGGTTTAGCGGTCGAAACAGAAGGCTCTTTATCACGGGAAAAGAAATCAGCCCTCGACAACTTAACCGGCAGAAAAATATTTTTTTGAAAAAATCCCTAAGCCCCGGGGTCACAATTTCATCAAAAATCTGACTTTCGGCCATTCACTGAAAAATGGTGCCAAACGGTTGCAAATGCTCCCCTGAGAGGTTTGGCGGTCGAAACAGAAGGCTTTTTATCACGGGAAAAGAAATCAGCCCTCGACAACTTAACCGGCAGAAAAATATTTTTTTGAAAAAATCCCTAAGCCCCGGGGTCACAATTTCATCAAAAATCTGACTTTCGGCAAATTCACTCAAAAATGGTGCGAAACCGAAAAGAAATCAGCCCTCGACAACTTAACCGACAGAAATATGTTTTTTTGAAAAAATCCCTAAGCCCCGGGGTCACAATTTCATCAAAAATCTTATTTTCGGCCATTCACTCAAAAATGGTGCCAAACGGTTGCAAATGCTCCCCTGAGAGGTTTGGCGGTCGAAACAGAAGGCTTTTTATCACGGGAAAAGAAATCAGCCCTCGACAACTTAACCGGCAGAAAAATATTTTTTTGAAAAAATCCCTAAGCCCCGGGGTAACAATTTCAAGAAAAGTCTGACTTTCGGCCATTCACTCAAAAATGGTGCCAAACGGTTGCAAATGTTCCCCTGAGAGGTTTGGCGGTCGAAACAGAAGGCTTTTTATCACCGGAAAAGAAATCAGCCCTCAACAACTTAACCGGCAGAAAAATATTTTTTTGAAAAAATCCCTAAGCCCCGGGGTCACAATTTCAAGAAAAATCTGACTTTCGGCCATTCACTCAAAAATGGTGCCAAACGGTTGCAAATGCTCCCCTGAGAGGTTTGGCGGTCGAAACAGAAGGCTTTTTATCAAGGGAAAAGAAATCAGCCCTCGACAACTTAACCGGCAGAAAAATATTTTTTTGAAAAAATCCCTAAGCCCCGGGGTCACAATTTCATCAAAAATCTGACTTTCGGCATTTCACTCAAAAATGGTGCCAAACGGAAAAGAAATCAGCCCTCGACAACTTAATCAGCAGAAAAATATTTTTTTGAAAAAATCCCTAAGCCCCGGGGTCACAATTTCATCAAAAATCTGACTTTCGGCATTTCACTCTAAAATGGTGCCAAACGGTTGCAAATGCTCCCCTGAGAGGTTTGGCGGTCGAAACAGAAGGCTTTTTATCACGGGAAAAGAAATCAGCCCAAGAAAACTTAATCGGCAGAAAAATAATTTTTTGAAAAAATCCCTAAGCCCCGGGGTCACAATTTCATCAAAAATCTGACTTTCCGCCATTCACTCAAAAATGGTGCCAAACGGTTGCAAATGCTCCCCTGAAAGGTTTGGCGGTCGAAACAGAAGGCTTTTTATCACGGGAAAACAAATCAGCCCTCGACAACTTAACCGGCAGAAGTATATTTTTTTGAAAAAATCCCTAAGCCCCGGGGTCACAATTTCATCAAAAATCTGACTTTCGGCCATTCACTGAAAAATGGTGCAAAACGGTTGCAAATGCTCCCCTGAGAGGTTTGGCGGTCGAAACAGAAGGCTTTTTATCACGGGAAAAGAAATCAGCCCTCGACAACTTAACCGGCAGAAAAATATTTTTTTGAAAAAATCCCTAAGCCCCGGGGTCACAATTTCATCAAAAATCTGACTTTCGGCAAATTCACTCAAAAATGGTGCGAAACCGAAAAGAAATCAGCCCTCGACAGCTTAACCGACAGAAATATGTTTTTTTGAAAAAATCCCTAAGCCCCGGGGTCACAATTTCATCAAAAATCTTATTTTCGGCCATTCACTCAAAAATGGTGCCAAACGGTTGCAAATGCTCCCCTGAGAGGTTTGGCGGTCGAAACAGAAGGCTTTTTATCACGGGAAAAGAAATCAGCCCTCGACAACTTAACCGGCAGAAAAATATTTTTTTGAAAAAATCCCTAAGCCCCGGGGTAACAATTTCAAGAAAAGTCTGACTTTCGGCCATTCACTCAAAAATGGTGCCAAACGGTTGCAAATGTTCCCCTGAGAGGTTTGGCGGTCGAAACAGAAGGCTTTTTATCACCGGAAAAGAAATCAGCCCTCAACAACTTAACCGGCAGAAAAATATTTTTTTGAAAAAATCCCTAAGCCCCGGGGTCACAATTTCAAGAAAAATCTGACTTTCGGCCATTCACTCAAAAATGGTGCCAAACGGTTGCAAATGCTCCCCTGAGAGGTTTGGCGGTCGAAACAGAAGGCTTTTTATCAAGGGAAAAGAAATCAGCCCTCGACAACTTAACCGGCAGAAAAATATTTTTTTGAAAAAATCCCTAAGCCCCGGGGTCACAATTTCATCAAAAATCTGACTTTCGGCATTTCACTCAAAAATGGTGCCAAACGGAAAAGAAATCAGCCCTCGACAACTTAATCAGCAGAAAAATATTTTTTTGAAAAAATCCCTAAGCCCCGGGGTCACAATTTCATCAAAAATCTGACTTTCGGCATTTCACTCTAAAATGGTGCCAAACGGTTGCAAATGCTCCCCTGAGAGGTTTGGCGGTCGAAACAGAAGGCTTTTTATCACGGGAAAAGAAATCAGCCCAAGAAAACTTAATCGGCAGAAAAATAATTTTTTGAAAAAATCCCTAAGCCCCGGGGTCACAATTTCATCAAAAATCTGACTTTCCGCCATTCACTCAAAAATGGTGCCAAACGGTTGCAAATGCTCCCCTGAAAGGTTTGGCGGTCGAAACAGAAGGCTTTTTATCACGGGAAAACAAATCAGCCCTCGACAACTTAACCGGCAGAAGTATATTTTTTTGAAAAAATCCCTAAGCCCCGGGGTCACAATTTCATCAAAAATCTGACTTTCGGCCATTCACTGAAAAATGGTGCAAAACGGTTGCAAATGCTCCCCTGAGAGGTTTGGCGGTCGAAACAGAAGGCTTTTTATCACGGGAAAAGAAATCAGCCCTCGACAACTTAACCGGCAGAAAAATATTTTTTTGAAAAAATCCCTAAGCCCCGGGGTCACAATTTCATCAAAAATCTGACTTTCGGCAAATTCACTCAAAAATGGTGCGAAACCGAAAAGAAATCAGCCCTCGACAGCTTAACCGACAGAAATATGTTTTTTTGAAAAAATCCCTAAGCCCCGGGGTCACAATTTCATCAAAAATCTTATTTTCGGCCATTCACTCAAAAATGGTGCCAAACGGTTGCAAATGCTCCCCTGAGAGGTTTGGCGGTCGAAACAGAAGGCTTTTTATCACGGGAAAAGAAATCAGCCCTCGACAACTTAACCGGCAGAAAAATATTTTTTTGAAAAAATCCCTAAGCCCCGGGGTAACAATTTCAAGAAAAGTCTGACTTTCGGCCATTCACTCAAAAATGGTGCCAAACGGTTGCAAATGTTCCCCTGAGAGGTTTGGCGGTCGAAACAGAAGGCTTTTTATCACCGGAAAAGAAATCAGCCCTCAACAACTTAACCGGCAGAAAAATATTTTTTTGAAAAAATCCCTAAGCCCCGGGGTCACAATTTCAAGAAAAATCTGACTTTCGGCCATTCACTCAAAAATGGTGCCAAACGGTTGCAAATGCTCCCCTGAGAGGTTTGGCGGTCGAAACAGAAGGCTTTTTATCACGGGAAAAGAAATCAGCCCAAGAAAACTTAATCGGCAGAAAAATAATTTTTTGATAAAATCCCTAAGCCCCGGCGTCACAATTTCATCAAAAATCTGACTTTCGGCCATTCACTCAAAAATGGTGCCAAACGGTTGCAAATGCTCCCCTGAGAGGTTTGGCGGTCGAAACAGAAGGCTTTTTATCACGGGAAAAGAAATCAGCCCTCGACAACTTAACCGGCAGAAAAATATTTTTTTGAAAAAATCCCTAAGCCCCGGGGTCACAATTTCATCAAAAATCTGACTTTCGGCATTTCACTCAAAAATGGTGCCAAACGGAATAGAAATCAGCCCTCGACAACTTAATCGGCAGAAAAATATTTTTTTGAAAAAATCCCTAAGCCCCGGGGTCACAATTTCAAGAAAAATCTGACTTTCGGCCATTCACTCAAAAATGGTGCAAAACGGTTGCAAATGCTCCCCTGAGAGGCTTGGAGGTCGAAACAGAAGGCTTTTTATCACGGGAAAAGAAATCAGCCCTCGACAACTTAACCGGCAGAAAAATAATTTTTTGAAAAAATCCCTAAGCCCCGGGGTCACAATTTCAAGAAAAATCTGATTTTGGCCATTCACTCAAAAATGGTGCCAAACGGTTGCAAATGTTCCCCTGAGAGGTTTAGCGGTCGAAACAGAAGGCTCTTTATCACGGGAAAAGAAATCAGCCCTCGACAACTTAACCGGCAGAAAAATATTTTTTTGAAAAAATCCCTAAGCCCCGGGGTCACAATTTCATCAAAAATCTGACTTTCGGCCATTCACTGAAAAATGGTGCCAAACGGTTGCAAATGCTCCCCTGAGAGGTTTGGCGGTCGAAACAGAAGGCTTTTTATCACGGGAAAAGAAATCAGCCCTCGACAACTTAACCGGCAGAAAAATATTTTTTTGAAAAAATCCCTAAGCCCCGGGGTCACAATTTCATCAAAAATCTGACTTTCGGCAAATTCACTCAAAAATGGTGCGAAACCGAAAAGAAATCAGCCCTCGACAACTTAACCGACAGAAATATGTTTTTTTGAAAAAATCCCTAAGCCCCGGGGTCACAATTTCATCAAAAATCTTATTTTCGGCCATTCACTCAAAAATGGTGCCAAACGGTTGCAAATGCTCCCCTGAGAGGTTTGGCGGTCGAAACAGAAGGCTTTTTATCACGGGAAAAGAAATCAGCCCTCGACAACTTAACCGGCAGAAAAATATTTTTTTGAAAAAATCCCTAAGCCCCGGGGTAACAATTTCAAGAAAAGTCTGACTTTCGGCCATTCACTCAAAAATGGTGCCAAACGGTTGCAAATGTTCCCCTGAGAGGTTTGGCGGTCGAAACAGAAGGCTTTTTATCACCGGAAAAGAAATCAGCCCTCAACAACTTAACCGGCAGAAAAATATTTTTTTGAAAAAATCCCTAAGCCCCGGGGTCACAATTTCAAGAAAAATCTGACTTTCGGCCATTCACTCAAAAATGGTGCCAAACGGTTGCAAATGCTCCCCTGAGAGGTTTGGCGGTCGAAACAGAAGGCTTTTTATCACGGGAAAAGAAATCAGCCCTCGACAACTTAACCGGCAGAAAAATATTTTTTTGAAAAAATCCCTAAGCCCCGGGGTCACAATTTCATCAAAAATCTGACTTTCGGCATTTCACTCAAAAATGGTGCCAAACGGAAAAGAAATCAGCCCTCGACAACTTAATCAGCAGAAAAATATTTTTTTGAAAAAATCCCTAAGCCCCGGGGTCACAATTTCATCAAAAATCTGACTTTCGGCATTTCACTCTAAAATGGTGCCAAACGGTTGCAAATGCTCCCCTGAGAGGTTTGGCGGTCGAAACAGAAGGCTTTTTATCACGGGAAAAGAAATCAGCCCAAGAAAACTTAACCGGCAGAAAAATATTTTTTTGAAAAAATCCCTAAGCCCCGGGGTCACAATTTCAAGAAAAATCTGACTTTCGGCCATTCACTCAAAAATGGTGCCAAACGGTTGCAAATGCTCCCCTGAGAGGTTTGGCGGTCGAAACAGAAGGCTTTTTATCACGGGAAAACAAATCAGCCCTCGACAACTTAACCGGCAGAAGTATATTTTTTTGAAAAAATCCCTAAGCCCCGGGGTCACAATTTCATCAAAAATCTGACTATCGGCAATTCACTCAAAAATGGTGCGGAACCGAAAAGAAATCAGCCCTCGACAACTTAACTGGCAGAAAAATATTTTTTTGAAAAAATCCCTAAGCCCCGGGGGGTGACAATTTCAAGAAAAGTCTGACTTTCGGCCATTCACTCAAAAATGGTGCCAAACGGTTGCAAATGTTCCCCTGAGAGGTTTGGCGGTCGAAACAGAAGGCTTTTTATCACGGGAAAAGAAATCAGCCCTCGACAACTTAACCGGCAGAAAAATATTTTTTTGAAAAAATCCCTAAGCCCCGGGGTCACAATTTCAAGAAAAATCTGACTTTCGGCCATTCACTCAAAAATGGTGCCAAACGGTTGCAAATGGTCCCCTGAGAGGTTTGGAGGTCGAAACAGAAGGCTTTTTATCACGGGAAAAGAAATCAGCCCTCGACAACTTAACCGGCAGAAAAATAATTTTTTGAAAAAATCCCTAAGCCCCGGGGTCACAATTTCAAGAAAAATCTGACTTTCGGCCATTCACTCAAAAATGGTGCCAAACGGTTGCAAATGCTCCCCTGAGAGGTTTGGAGGTCGATACAGAAGGCTTTTTATCACGGGAAAAGAAATCAGCCCTCGACAACTTAACCGGCAGAAAAATAATTTTTTGAAAAAATCCCTAAGCCCCGGGGTAACAATTTCAAGAAAAATCTGATTTTGGCCATTCACTCAAAAATGGTGCCAAACGGTTGCAAATGTTCCCCTGAGAGGTTTAGCGGTCGAAACAGAAGGCTTTTTATCACGGGAAAAGAAATCAGCCCTCGACAACTTAACCGGCAGAAAAATATTTTTTTGAAAAAATCCCTAAGCTCCGGGGTCACAATTTCAAGAAAAATCTGACTTTCGGCCATTCACTCAAAAATGGTGCCAAACGGTTGCAAATGCTCCCCTGAGAGGTTTGGCGGTCGAAACAGAAGGCTTTTTATCACGGGAAAAGAAATCAGCCCTCGACAACTTAACCGGCAGAAAAATATTTTTTTGAAAAAATCCCTAAGCCCCGGGGTCACAATTTCATCAAAAATCTGACTTTCGGCAATTCACTCAAAAATGGTGCGAAACCGAAAAGAAATCAGCCCTCGACAACTTAACCGGCAGAAATATGTTTTTTTGAAAAAATCCCTAAGCCCCGGGGTCACAATTTCATCAAAAATCTTATTTTCGGCCATTGACTCAAAAATGGTGCCAAACGGTTGCAAATGCTCCCCTGAGAGGTTTGGCGGTCGAAACAGAAGGCTTTTTATCATGGGAAAAGAAATCAGCCCTCGACAACTTAACCGGCAGAAAAATATTTTTTTGAAAAAATCCCTAAGCCCCGGGGTAACAATTTCAAGAAAAGTCTGACTTTCGGCCATTCACTCAAAAATGGTGCCAAACGGTTGCAAATGCTCCCCTGAGAGGTTTGGCGGTCGAAACAGAAGGCTTTTTATCACGGGAAAACAAATCAGCCCTCGACAACATAACCGGCAGAAAAATATTTCTTTGAAAAAATCCCTAAGCCCCGGGGTCACAATTTCATCAAAAATCTGACTTTCGGCAATTCACTCAAAAATGGTGCGGAACCGAAAAGAAATCAGCCCTCGACAACTTAACCGGCAGAAATATGTTTTTTTGAAAAAATCCCTAAGCCCCGGGGTCACAATTTCATCAAAAATCTTATTTTCGGCCATTGACTCAAAAATGGTGCCAAACGGTTGCAAATGCTCCCCTGAGAGGTTTGGCGGTCGAAACAGAAGGCTTTTTATCATGGGAAAAGAAATCAGCCCTCGACAACTTAACCGGCAGAAAAATATTTTTTTGAAAAAATCCCTAAGCCCCGGGGTAACAATTTCAAGAAAAGTCTGACTTTCGGCCATTCACTCAAAAATGGTGCCAAACGGTTGCAAATGTTCCCCTGAGAGGTTTGGCGGTCGAAACAGAAGGCTTTTTATCACGGGAAAAGAAATCAGCCCTCAACAACTTAACCGGCAGAAAAATATTTTTTTGAAAAAATCCCTAAGCCCCGGGGTCACAATTTCAAGAAAAAAATTGACTTTCGGCCATTCACTCAAAAATGGTGCCAAACGGTTGCAAATGCTCCCCTGAGAGGTTTGGCGGTCGAAACAGAAGGCTTTTTATCATGGGAACAGAAATCAGCCCTCGACAACTTAACCGGCAGAAAAATATTTTTTTGAAAAAATCCCTAAGCACCGGGGTAACAATTTCAAGAAAAGTCTGACTTTCGGCCATTCACTCAAAAATGGTGCCAAACGGTTGCAAATGTTCCCCTGAGAGGTTTGGCGGTCGAAACAGAAGGCTTTTTATCACGGGAAAAGAAATCAGCCCTCAACAACTTAACCGGCAGAAAAATATTTTTTTGAAAAAATCCCTAAGCCCCGGGGTCACAATTTCAAGAAAAAAATTGACTTTCGGCCATTCACTCAAAAATGGTGCCAAACGGTTGCAAATGCTCCCCTGAGAGGTTTGGCGGTCGAAACAGAAGGCTTTTTATCACGGGAACAGAAATCAGCCCTCGACAACTTAACCGGCAGAAAAATATTTTTTTGAAAAAATCCCTAAGCCCCGGGGTCACAATTTCATCAAAAATCTGACTTTCGGCAATTCACTCAAAAATGGTGCGGAACCGAAAAGAAATCAGCCCTCGACAACTTAACCGGCAGAAGTATATTTTTTTGAAAAAATCCCTAAGCCCCGGGGTCACAATTTCAAGAAAAATCTGACTTTCGGCCATTCACTCAAAAATGGTGCCAAACGGTTGCAAATGCTCCCCTGAGAGGTTTGGCGGTCGAAACAGAAGGCTTTTTATCACGGGAAAAGAAATCAGCCCAAGAAAACTTAATCGGTAGAAAAATAATTTTTTGAAAAAATCCCTAAGCCCCGGGGTCACAATTTCATCAAAAATCTGACTTTCCGCCATTCACTCAAAAATGGTGCAAAACGGTTGCAAATGCTCCCCTGAAAGGTTTGGCGGTCGAAACAGAAGGCTTTTTATCACGGGAAAAGAAATCAGCCCTCGACAACTTAACCGGCAGAAAAATATTTTTTTGAAAAAATCCCTAAGCCCCGGGGTCACAATTTCAAGAAAAATCTGACTTTCGGCCATTCACTCAAAAATGGTGCCAAACGGTTGCAAATGCTCCCCTGAGAGGTTTGGCGGTCGAAACAGAAGGCTTTTTATCACGGGAAAACAAATCAGCCCTCGACAACATAACCGGCAGAAAAATATTTCTTTGAAAAAATCCCTAAGCCCCGGGGTCACAATTTCATCAAAAATCTGACTTTCGGCAATTCACTCAAAAATGGTGCGGAACCGAAAAGAAATCAGCCCTCGACAACTTAACCGGCAGAAGTATATTTTTTTGAAAAAAATCCCCAAGGCCGCGGGGTCACAATTTCTTCAAAAATCTGACTTTCGGCCATTCACTCAAAAATGGTGCCAAACGGTTGCAAATGCTCCCCTGAGAGATTTGGCGGTCGAAACAGAAGGCTTTTTATCACGGGAAAAGAAATCAGCCCTCGACAACTTAACCGGCAAAAAAATATTTTTTTGAAAAAATCCCTAAGCCCCAGGGTCACAATTTCATCAAAAATCTGACTTTCGGCATTTCACTCAAAAATGGTGCCAAACGGAATAGAAATCAGCCCTCGACAACTTAATCGGCAGAAAAATATTTTTTTGAAAAAATCCCTAAGCCCCGGGGTCACAATTTCAAGAAAAATCTGATTTTGGCCATTCACTCAAAAATGGTGCCAAACGGTTGCAAATGTTCCCCTGAGAGGTTTAGCGGTCGAAACAGAAGGCTCTTTATCACGGGAAAAGAAATCAGCCCTCGACAACTTAACCGGCAGAAAAATATTTTTTTGAAAAAATCCCTAAGCCCCGGGGTCACAATTTCATCAAAAATCTGACTTTCGGCAATTCACTCAAAAATGGTGCGGAACCGAAAAGAAATCAGCCCTCGACAACTTAACCGGCAGAAGTATATTTTTTTGAAAAAATCCCTAAGCCCCGGGGTCACAATTTCAAGAAAAATCTGACTTTCGGCCATTCACTCAAAAATGGTGCCAAACGGTTGCAAATGCTCCCCTGAGAGGTTTGGCGGTCGAAACAGAAGGCTTTTAATCACGGGAAAAGAAATCAGCCCAAGAAAACTTAATCGGCAGAAAAATAATTTTTTGAAAAAATCCCTAAGCCCCGGGGTCACAATTTCATCAAAAATCTGACTTTCCGCCATTCACTCAAAAATGGTGCCAAACGGTTGCAAATGCTCCCCTGAAAGGTTTGGCGGTCGAAACAGAAGGCTTTTTATCACGGGAAAAGAAATCAGCCCTCGACAACTTAACCGGCAGAAAAATATTTTTTTGAAAAAATCCCTAAGCCCCGGGGTCACAATTTCAAGAAAAATCTGACTTTCGGCCATTCACTCAAAAATGGTGCCAAACGGTTGCAAATGCTCCCCTGAGAGGTTTGGCGGTCGAAACAGAAGGCTTTTTATCACGGGAAAACAAATCAGCCCTCGACAACTTAACCGGCAGAAAAATATTTCTTTGAAAAAATCCCTAAGCCCCGGGGTCACAATTTCATCAAAAATCTGACTTTCGGCAATTCACTCAAAAATGGTGCGGAACCGAAAAGAAATCAGCCCTCGACAACTTAACCGGCAGAAGTATATTTTTTTGAAAAAATCCCTAAGCCCCGGGGTCACAATTTCTTCAAAAATCTGACTTTCGGCCATTCACTCAAAAATGGTGCCAAACAGTTGCAAATGTTCCCCTGAGAGGTTTGGCGGTCGAAACAGAAGGCTTTTTATCACGGGAAAAGAAATCAGCCCTCAACAACTTAACCGGCAGAAAAATATTTTTTTGAAAAAATCCCTAAGCCCCGGGGTCACAATTTCAAGAAAAATCTGACTTTCGGCCATTCACTCAAAAATGGTGCCAAACGGTTGCAAATGCTCCCCTGAGAGGTTTGGCGGTCGAAACAGAAGGCTTTTTATCACGGGAAAAGAAATCAGCCCTCGACAACTTAACCGGCAGAAAAATATTTTTTTGAAAAAATCCCTAAGCCCCGGGGTCACAATTTCATCAAAAATCTGACTTTCGGCAATTCACTCAAAAATGGTGCGGAACCGAAAAGAAATCAGCCCTCGACAACTTAACCGGCAGAAGTATATTTTTTTGAAAAAATCCCTAAGCCCCGGGGTCACAATTTCAAGAAAAATCTGACTTTCGGCCATTCACTCAAAAATGGTGCCAAACGGTTGCAAATGCTCCCCTGAGAGGTTTGTCGGTCGAAACAGAAGGCTTTTTATCACGGGAAAAGAAATCAGCCCAAGAAAACTTAATCGGCAGAAAAATAATTTTTTGAAAAAATCCCTAAGCCCCGGGGTCACAATTTCATCAAAAATCTGACTTTCCGCCATTCACTCAAAAATGGTGCCAAACGGTTGCAAATGCTCCCCTGAAAGGTTTGGCGGTCGAAACAGGAGGCTTTTTATCACGGGAAAAGAAATCAGCCCTCGACAACTTAACCGGCAGAAAAATATTTTTTTGAAAAAATCCCTAAGCCCCGGGGTCACAATTTCAAGAAAAATCTGACTTTCGGCCATTCACTCAAAAATGGTGCCAAACGGTTGCAAATGCTCCCCTGAGAGGTTTGGCGGTCGAAACAGAAGGCTTTTTATCACGGGAAAACAAATCAGCCCTCGACAACTTAACCGGCAGAAAAATATTTCTTTGAAAAAATCCCTAAGCCCCGGGGTCACAATTTCTTCAAAAATCTGACTTTCGGCCATTCACTCAAGAATGGTGCCAAACGGTTGCAAATGCTCCCCTGAGAGGTTTGGCGGACGAAACAGAAGGCTTTTTATCACGGGAAAAGAAATCAGCCCAAGAAAACTTAATCGGCAGAAAAATATTTTTTTGAAAAAATCCCTAAGCCCCGGGGTCACAATTTCATCAAAAATCTGACTTTCCGCCATTCACTCAAAAATGGTGCCAAACGGTTGCAAATGCTCCCCTGAGAAGTTTGGCGGTCGAAACAGAAGGCTTTTTATCACGGGAAAAGAAATCAGCCCTCGACAACTTAACCGGCAGAAAAATATTTTTTTGAAAAAATCCCTAAGCCCCGGGGTCACAATTTCATCAAAAATCTGACTTTCGGCATTTCACTCAAAAATGGTGCCAAACGGAATAGAAATCAGCCCTCGACAACTTAATCGGCAGAAAAAATATTTTTTTGAAAAAATCCCTAAGCCCCGGGGTCACAATTTCAAGAAAAATCTGACTTTCGGCCATTCACTCAAAAATGGTGCCAAACGGTTGCAAATGCTCCCCTGAGAGGTTTGGAGGTCGAAACAGAAGGATTTTTATCACGGGAAAAGAAATCAGCCCTCGACAACTTAACCGGCAAAAAAATAATTTTTTGAAAAAATCCCTAAGCCCCGGGGTCACAATTTCATCAAAAATCTGACTTTCGGCCATTCACTCAAAAATGGTGCGGAACCGAAAAGAAATCAGCCCTCGACAACTTAACCGGCAGAAGTATATTTTTTTGAAAAAATCCCTAAGCCCCAGGGTCACAATTTCATCAAAAATCTGACTTTCGGCATTTCACTGAAAAATGGTGCCAAACGGAAAAGATATCAGCCCTAGACAACTTAATCGGCAGAAAAATATTTTTTTGAAAAAATCCCTAAGCTCCGGGGTCACAATTTCAAGAAAAATCTGACTTTCGGCCATTCACTCAAAAATGGTGCCAAACGGTTGCAAATGCTCCCGTGAGAGGTTTGGCGGTCGAAACAGAAGGCTTTTTATCACGGGAAAAGAAATCAGCCCTCGACAACTTACCGTATTTTTCGCTCCATAAGACGCACCAGACCATAAGACGCACCTAGTTTTTGGAGGAGGAAATCAAGAAAAAAAATATTTTAAATCCTAGAAGCCAGAACAACAAGAGGGATCGCTGCACAGCGAAAGCTGCAATCCCTCTTGCTGTTCTGGCTTCTGGGATAGCTGCGCAGCCTGCATTCGCTCCATAAGATGCACACACATTTCCCCTTACTTTTTAGGAGGGAAAAAGTGAGTCTTATAGAGCAAAAAATGCGGTAACCGGCAGAAAAATATTTTTTTGAAAAAATCCCTAAGCTCCGGGGTCACAATTTCAAGAAAAATCTGACTTTCGGCCATTCACTCAAAAATGGTGCCAAACGGTTGCAAATGCTCCCCTGAGAAGTTTGGCGGTCGAAACAGAAGGCTTTTTATCACGGGAAAAGAAATCAGCCCTCGACAACTTAACCGGCAGAAAAATATTTTTTTGAAAAAATCCCTAAGCCCCGGG
Organism: Podarcis liolepis; assembly: GCF_965112155.1. Lineage (NCBI taxonomy): Eukaryota > Metazoa > Chordata > Lepidosauria > Squamata > Lacertidae > Podarcis > Podarcis liolepis. The sequence continues at coordinate 358,154 of NW_028148797.1, read as the reverse complement.
GTCACAATTTCAAGAAAAATCTGACTTTCGGCCATTCACTCAAAAATGGTGCCAAACGGTTGCAAATGCTCCCCTGAGAGGTTTGGCGGTCGAAACAGAAGGCTTTTTATCACGGGAAAAGAAATCAGCCCTCGACAACTTAACCGGCAGAAAAATATTTTTTTGAAAAAATCCCTAACCCCCGGGGTCACAATTTCAAGAAAAATCTGACTTTCGGCCATTCACTCAAAAATGGTGCCAAACGGTTGCAAATGCTCCCCTGAGAGGTTTGGCGGTCGAAACAGAAGGCTTTTTATCACGGGAAAAGAAATCAGCCCTCGACAACTTAACCGGCAGAAAAATATTTTTTTGAAAAAATCCCTAAGCCCCGGGGTCACAATTTCAAGAAAAATCTGACTTTCGGCCATTCACTCAAAAATGGTGCCAAACGGTTGCAAATGCTCCCCTGAGAGGTTTGGCGGTCGAAACAGAAGGCTTTTTATCACGGGAAAAGAAATCAGCCCTCGACAACTTAACCGGCAGAAAAATATTTTTTTGAAAAAATCCCTAAGCCCCGGGGTGACAATTTCAAGAAAAGTCTGAATTTCGGCCATTCACTCAAAAATGGTGCCAAACGGTTGCAAATGTTCCCCTGAGAGGTTTGGCGGTCGAAACAGAAGGCTTTTTATCACGGGAAAAGAAATCAGCCCTCGACAACTTAACCGGCAGAAAAATATTTTTTTGAAAAAATCCCTAAGCCCCGGGGTCACAATTTCAAGAAAAATCTGACTTTCGGCCATTCACTCAAAAATGGTGCCAAACGGTTGCAAATGTTCCCCTGAGAGGTTTGGCGGTCGAAACAGAAGGCTTTTTATCACGGGAAAAGAAATCAGCCCTCGACAACTTAACCGGCAGAAAAATATTTTTTTGAAAAAATCCCTAAGCCCCGGGGTCACAATTTCATCAAAAATCTGACTTTCGGCAATTCAGTCAAAAATGGTGCGGAACCGAAAAGAAATCAGCCCTCGACAACATAATCGGCAGAAAAATATTTTTTTGAAAAAATCCCTAAGCCCCGGGGTCACAATTTCTTCAAAAATCTGATTTTGGCCATTCACTCAAAAATGGTGCCAAACGGTTGCAAATGCTCCCCTGAGAGGTTTGGCGGTCAAAACAGAAGGCTTTTTATCACGGGAAAAGAAATCAGCCCTCGACAACTTAACCGGCAGAAGTATATTTTTTTGAAAAAATCCCTAAGCCCCGGGGTCACAATTTCATCAAAAATCTGACTTTCGGCATTTCACTGAAAAATGGTGCCAAACGGAAAAGATATCAGCCCTAGACAACTTAATCGGCAGAAAAATATTTTTTTGAAAAAATCCCTAAGCTCCGGGGTCACAATTTCAAGAAAAATCTGACTTTCGGCCATTCACTCAAAAATGGTGCCAAACGGTTGCAAATGCTCCCCTGAGAGGTTTGGCGGTCGAAACAGAAGGCTTTTTATCACGGGAAAAGAAATCAGCCCTCGACAACTTAACCGGCAGAAAAATATTTTTTTGAAAAAATCCCTAAGCCCCGGGGTCACAATTTCAAGAAAAATCTGACTTTCGGCCATTCACTCAAAAATGGTGCCAAACGGTTGCAAATGCTCCCCTGAGAGGTTTGGCGGTCGAAACAGAAGGCTTTTTATCACGGGAAAAGAAATCAGCCCTCGACAACTTAACCGGCAGAAAAATATTTTTTTAAAAAATCCCTAAGCCCCGGGGTCACAATTTCAAGAAAAATCTGACTTTCGGCCATTCACTCAAAAATGGTGCCAAACGGTTGCAAATGCTCCCCTGAGAGGTTTGGCGGTCGAAACAGAAGGCTTTTTATCACGGGAAAAGAAATCAGCCCTCGACAACTTAACCGGCAGAAAAATATTTTTTTGAAAAAATCCCTAAGCCCCGGGGTCACAATTTCAAGAAAAATCTGACTTTCGGCCATTCACTCAAAAATGGTGCCAAACGGTTGCAAATGCTCCCCTGAGAGGTTTGGCGGTCGAAACAGAAGGCTTTTTATCACGGGAAAAGAAATCAGCCCTCGACAACTTAACCGGCAGAAAAATATTTTTTTGAAAAAATCCCTAAGCCCCAGGGTCACAATTTCATCAAAAATCTGACTTTCGGCATTTCGCTGAAAAATGGTGCCAAACGGAAAAGATATCAGCCCTAGACAACTTAATCGGCAGAAAAATATTTTTTTGAAAAAATCCCTAAGCTCCGGGGTCACAATTTCAAGAAAAATCTGACTTTCGGCCATTCACTCAAAAATGGTGCCAAACGGTTGCAAATGCTCCCGTGAGAGGTTTGGCGGTCGAAACAGAAGGCTTTTTATCACGGGAAAAGAAATCAGCCCTCGACAACTTACCGTATTTTTCGCTCCATAAGACGCACCAGACCATAAGACGCACCTAGTTTTTGGAGGAGGAAAACAAGAAAAAAAATATTTTAAATCCTAGAAGCCAGAACAACAAGAGGGATCGCTGCACAGCGAAAGCTGCAATCCCTCTTGCTGTTCTGGCTTCTGGGATAGCTGCGCAGCCTGCATTCGCTCCATAAGATGCACACACATTTCCCCTTACTTTTTAGGAGGGAAAAAGTGAGTCTTATAGAGCAAAAAATGCGGTAACCGGCAGAAAAATATTTTTTTGAAAAAATCCCTAAGCTCCGGGGTCACAATTTCAAGAAAAATCTGACTTTCGGCCATTCACTCAAAAATGGTGCCAAACGGTTGCAAATGCTCCACTGAGAGGTTTGGCGGTCGAAACAGAAGGCTTTTTATCACGGGAAAAGAAATCAGCCCTCGACAACTTAACCGGCAGAAAAATATTTTTTTGAAAAAATCCCTAAGCCCCGGGGTCACAATTTCATCAAAAATCTGACTTTCGGCAATTCACTCAAAAATGGTGCGAAACCGAAAAGAAATCAGCCCTCGACAACTTAACCGGCAGAAATATGTTTTTTTTGAAAAAATCCCTAAGCCCCGGGGTCACAATTTCATCAAAAATCTGATTTTCGGCCATTCACTCAAAAATGGTGCCAAACGGTTGCAAATGCTCCCCTGAGAGGTTTGGCGGTCGAAACAGAAGGCTTTTTATCACGGGAAAAGAAATCAGCCCTCGACAACTTAACCGGCAGAAAAATATTTTTTTGAAAAAATCCCTAAGCCCCGGGGTCACAATTTCATCAATAATCTGATTTTCGGCCATTCACTCAAAAATGGTGCCAAACGGTTGCAAATGCTCCCCTGAGAGGTTTGGCGGTCGAAACAGAAGGCTTTTTATCAGGGGAAAAGAAATCAGCCCTCGACAACTTAACCGGCAGAAAAATATTTTTTTGAAAAAATCCCTAAGCCCCGGGGTCACAATTTCAAGAAAAATCTGACTTTCGGCCATTCACTCAAAAATGGTGCCAAACGGTTGCAAATGCTCCCCTGAGAGGTTTGGCGGTCGAAACAGAAGGCTTTTTATCACGGGAAAAGAAATCAGCCCTCGACAACTTAACCGGCAGAAAAATATTTTTTTGAAAAAATCCCTAAGCCCCGGGGTGACAATTTCAAGAAAAGTCTGACTTTCGGCCATTCACTCAAAAATGGTGCAAAACGGTTGCAAATGTTCCCCTGAGAGGTTTGGCGGTCGAAACAGAAGGCTTTTTATCACGGGAAAAGAAATCAGCCCTCGACAACTTAACCGGCAGAAAAATATTTTTTTGAAAAAATCCCTAAGCCCCGGGGTCACAATTTCATCAAAAATCTGACTTTCGGCAATTCACTCAAAAATGGTGCGGAACCGAAAAGAAATCAGCCCTCGACAACTTAACCGGCAGAAGTATATTTTTTTGAAAAGATCCCTAAGCCCCGGGGTCACAATTTCAAGAAAAATCTGACTTTCGGCCATTCACTCAAAAATGGTGCCAAACGGTTGCAAATGCTCCCCTGAGAGGTTTGGCGGTCGAAACAGAAGGCTTTTTATCACGGGAAAAGAAATCAGCCCAAGAAAACTTAATCGGCAGAAATATAATTTTTTGAAAAAATCCCTAAGTCCCGGGGTCACAATTTCATCAAAAATCTGACTTTCCGCCATTCACTCAAAAATGGTGCCAAACGGTTGCAAATGCTCCCCTGAGAGGTTTGGCGGTCGAAACAGAAGGCTTTTTATCACGGGAAAAGAAATCAGCCCTCGACAACTTAACCGGCAGAAAAATATTTTTTTGAAAAAATCCCTAAGCCCCGGGGTCACAATTTCATCAAAAATCTGACTTTCGGCATTTCACTCAAAAATGGTGCCAAACGGAATAGAAATCAGCCCTCGACAACTTAATCGGCAGAAAAATATTTTTTTGAAAAAATCCCTAAGCCCCGGGGTCACAATTTCTTCAAAAATCTGATTTTGGCCATTCACTCAAAAATGGTGCCAAACGGTTGCAAATGCTCCCCTGAGAGGTTTGGCGGTCAAAACAGAAGGCTTTTTATCACGGGAAAAGAAATCAGCCCTCGACAACTTAACCGGCAGAAGTATATTTTTTTGAAAAAATCCCTAAGCCCCGGGGTCACAATTTCATCAAAAATCTGACTTTCGGCATTTCACTGAAAAATGGTGCCAAACGGAAAAGATATCAGCCCTAGACAACTTAATCGGCAGAAAAATATTTTTTTGAAAAAATCCCTAAGCTCCGGGGTCACAATTTCAAGAAAAATCTGACTTTCGGCCATTCACTCAAAAATGGTGCCAAACGGTTGCAAATGCTCCCCTGAGAGGTTTGGCGGTCGAAACAGAAGGCTTTTTATCACGGGAAAAGAAATCAGCCCTCGACAACTTAACCGGCAGAAAAATATTTTTTTGAAAAAATCCCTAAGCCCCGGGGTCACAATTTCAAGAAAAATCTGACTTTCGGCCATTCACTCAAAAATGGTGCCAAACGGTTGCAAATGCTCCCCTGAGAGGTTTGGCGGTCGAAACAGAAGGCTTTTTATCACGGGAAAAGAAATCAGCCCTCGACAACTTAACCGGCAGAAAAATATTTTTTTGAAAAAATCCCTAAGCCCCGGGGTCACAATTTCAAGAAAAATCTGACTTTCGGCCATTCACTCAAAAATGGTGCCAAACGGTTGCAAATGCTCCCCTGAGAGGTTTGGCGGTCGAAACAGAAGGCTTTTTATCACGGGAAAAGAAATCAGCCCTCGACAACTTAACCGGCAGAAAAATATTTTTTTGAAAAAATCCCTAAGCCCCGGGGTGACAATTTCAAGAAAAGTCTGAATTTCGGCCATTCACTCAAAAATGGTGCCAAACGGTTGCAAATGTTCCCCTGAGAGGTTTGGCGGTCGAAACAGAAGGCTTTTTATCACGGGAAAAGAAATCAGCCCTCGACAACTTAACCGGCAGAAAAATATTTTTTTGAAAAAATCCCTAAGCCCCGGGGTCACAATTTCAAGAAAAATCTGACTTTCGGCCATTCACTCAAAAATGGTGCCAAACGGTTGCAAATGTTCCCCTGAGAGGTTTGGCGGTCGAAACAGAAGGCTTTTTATCACGGGAAAAGAAATCAGCCCTCGACAACTTAACCGGCAGAAAAATATTTTTTTGAAAAAATCCCTAAGCCCCGGGGTCACAATTTCATCAAAAATCTGACTTTCGGCAATTCACTCAAAAATGGTGCGGAACCGAAAAGAAATCAGCCCTCGACAACTTAACCGGCAGAAGTATATTTTTTTGAAAAAATCCCTAAGCCCCGGGGTCACAATTTCAAGAAAAATCTGACTTTCGGCCATTCACTCAAAAATGGTGCCAAACGGTTGCAAATGCTCCCTTGAGAGGTTTGGCGGTCGAAACAGAAGGCTTTTTATCACGGGAAAAGAAATCAGCCCAAGAAAACTTAATCGGCAGAAATATAATTTTTTGAAAAAATCCCTAAGCCCCGGGGTCACAATTTCATCAAAAATCTGACTTTCGGCATTTCACTGAAAAATGGTGCCAAACGGAAAAGATATCAGCCCTAGACAACTTAATCGGCAGAAAAATATTTTTTTGAAAAAATCCCTAAGCTCCGGGGTCACAATTTCAAGAAAAATCTGACTTTCGGCCATTCACTCAAAAATGGTGCCAAACGGTTGCAAATGCTCCCCTGAGAGGTTTGGCGGTCGAAACAGAAGGCTTTTTATCACGGGAAAAGAAATCAGCCCTCGACAACTTAACCGGCAGAAAAATATTTTTTTGAAAAAATCCCTAAGCCCCGGGGTCACAATTTCAAGAAAAATCTGACTTTCGGCCATTCACTCAAAAATGGTGCCAAACGGTTGCAAATGCTCCCCTGAGAGGTTTGGCGGTCGAAACAGAAGGCTTTTTATCACGGGAAAAGAAATCAGCCCTCGACAACTTAACCGGCAGAAAAATATTTTTTTGAAAAAATCCCTAAGCCCCGGGGTCACAATTTCAAGAAAAATCTGACTTTCGGCCATTCACTCAAAAATGGTGCCAAACGGTTGCAAATGCTCCCCTGAGAGGTTTGGCGGTCGAAACAGAAGGCTTTTTATCACGGGAAAAGAAATCAGCCCTCGACAACTTAACCGGCAGAAAAATATTTTTTTGAAAAAATCCCTAAGCCCCGGGGTGACAATTTCAAGAAAAGTCTGAATTTCGGCCATTCACTCAAAAATGGTGCCAAACGGTTGCAAATGTTCCCCTGAGAGGTTTGGCGGTCGAAACAGAAGGCTTTTTATCACGGGAAAAGAAATCAGCCCTCGACAACTTAACCGGCAGAAAAATATTTTTTTGAAAAAATCCCTAAGCCCCGGGGTCACAATTTCAAGAAAAATCTGACTTTCGGCCATTCACTCAAAAATGGTGCCAAACGGTTGCAAATGTTCCCCTGAGAGGTTTGGCGGTCGAAACAGAAGGCTTTTTATCACGGGAAAAGAAATCAGCCCTCGACAACTTAACCGGCAGAAAAATATTTTTTTGAAAAAATCCCTAAGCCCCGGGGTCACAATTTCATCAAAAATCTGACTTTCGGCAATTCACTCAAAAATGGTGCGGAACCGAAAAGAAATCAGCCCTCGACAACTTAACCGGCAGAAGTATATTTTTTTGAAAAAATCCCTAAGCCCCGGGGTCACAATTTCATGAAAAATCTGACTTTCGGCCATTCACTCAAAAATGGTGCCAAACGGTTGCAAATGCTCCCTTGAGAGGTTTGGCGGTCGAAACAGAAGGCTTTTTATCACGGGAAAAGAAATCAGCCCAAGAAAACTTAATCGGCAGAAATATAATTTTTTGAAAAAATCCCTAAGCCCAGGGGTCACAATTTCATCAAAAATCTGACTTTCCGCCATTCACTCAAAAATGGTGCCAAACGGTTGCAAATGCTCCCCTGAGAGGTTTGGCGGTCGAAACAGAAGGCTTTTTATCACGGGAAAAGAAATCAGCCCTCGACAACTTAACCGGCAGAAAAATATTTTTTTGAAAAAATCCCTAAGCCCCGGGGTCACAATTTCAAGAAAAATCTGACTTTCGGCCATTCACTCAAAAATGGTGCCAAACGGTTGCAAATGCTCCCCTGAGAGGTTTGGAGGTCGAAACAGAAGGCTTTTTATCACGGGAAAAGAAATCAGCCCTCGACAACTTAACCGGCAGAAAAATATTTTTTTGAAAAAATCCCTAAGCCCCGGGGTCACAATTTCATCAAAAATCTGACTTTCGGCCATTCACTTAAAAATAGTGCAGAACCGAAAAGAAATCAGCCCTCGACAACTTAACCGGCAGAAGTATATTTTTTTGAAAAAATCCCTAAGCCCCGGGGTCACAATTTCTTCAAAAATCTGATTTTGGCCATTCACTCAAAAATGGTGCCAAACGGTTGCAAATGCTCCCCTGAGAGGTTTGGCGGTCGAAACAGAAGGCTTTTTATCACGGGAAAAGAAATCAGCCCTCGACAACTTAACCGGCAGAAAAATATTTTTTTGAAAAAATCCCTAAGCCCCGGGGTCACAATTTCATCAAAAATCTGACTTTCGGCATTTCACTGAAAAATGGTGCCAAACGGAAAAGATATCAGCCCTAGACAACTTAATCGGCAGAAAAATATTTTTTTGAAAAAATCCCTAAGCTCCGGGGTCACAATTTCAAGAAAAATCTGACTTTCGGCCATTCACTCAAAAATGGTGCCAAACGGTTGCAAATGCTCCCCTGAGAGGTTTGGCGGTCGAAACAGAAGGCTTTTTATCACGGGAAAAGAAATCAGCCCTCGACAACTTAACCGGCAGAAAAATATTTTTTTGAAAAAATCCCTAAGCTCCGGGGTCACAATTTCAAGAAAAATCTGACTTTCGGCCATTCACTCTAAAATGATGCCAAACGGTTGCAAATGCTCCCCTGAGAGGTTTGGCGGTCGAAACAGAAGGCTTTTTATCACGGGAAAAGAAATCAGCCCTCGACAACTTAACCGGCAGAAAAATATTTTTTTGAAAAAATCCCTAAGCCCCGGGGTCACAATTTCATCAAAAATCTGACTTTCGGCAATTCACTCAAAAATGGTGCGAAACCGAAAAGAAATCAGCCTTCGACAACTTAACCGGCAGAAATATGTTTTTTTGAAAAAATCCCTAAGCCCCGGGGTCACAATTTCAAGAAAAATCTGACTTTCGGCCATTCACTCAAAAATGGTGCCAAACGGTTGCAAATGCTCCACTGAGAGGTTTGGCGGTCGAAACAGAAGGCTTTTTATCACGGGAAAAGAAATCAGCCCTCGACAACTTAACCGGCAGAAAAATATTTTTTTGAAAAAATCCCTAAGCCCCGGGGTCACAATTTCATCAAAAATCTGACTTTCGGCAATTCACTCAAAAATGGTGCGAAACCGAAAAGAAATCAGCCCTCGACAACTTAACCGGCAGAAATATGTTTTTTTTGAAAAAATCCCTAAGCCCCGGGGTCACAATTTCATCAAAAATCTGATTTTCGGCCATTCACTCAAAAATGGTGCCAAACGGTTGCAAATGCTCCCCTGAGAGGTTTGGCGGTCGAAACAGAAGGCTTTTTATCACGGGAAAAGAAATCAGCCCTCGACAACTTAACCGGCAGAAAAATATTTTTTTGAAAAAATCCCTAAGCCCCGGGGTCACAATTTCATCAATAATCTGATTTTCGGCCATTCACTCAAAAATGGTGCCAAACGGTTGCAAATGCTCCCCTGAGAGGTTTGGCGGTCGAAACAGAAGGCTTTTTATCAGGGGAAAAGAAATCAGCCCTCGACAACTTAACCGGCAGAAAAATATTTTTTTGAAAAAATCCCTAAGCCCCGGGGTCACAATTTCAAGAAAAATCTGACTTTCGGCCATTCACTCAAAAATGGTGCCAAACGGTTGCAAATGCTCCCCTGAGAGGTTTGGCGGTCGAAACAGAAGGCTTTTTATCACGGGAAAAGAAATCAGCCCTCGACAACTTAACCGGCAGAAAAATATTTTTTTGAAAAAATCCCTAAGCCCCGGGGTGACAATTTCAAGAAAAGTCTGACTTTCGGCCATTCACTCAAAAATGGTGGCAAACGGTTGCAAATGTTCCCCTGAGAGGTTTGGCGGTCGAAACAGAAGGCTTTTTATCACGGGAAAAGAAATCAGCCCTCGACAACTTAACCGGCAGAAAAATATTTTTTTGAAAAAATCCCTAAGCCCCGGGGGGTCACAATTTCATCAAAAATCTGACTTTCGGCAATTCACTCAAAAATGGTGCGGAACCGAAAAGAAATCAGCCCTCGACAACTTAACCGGCAGAAGTATATTTTTTTGAAAAGATCCCTAAGCCCCGGGGTCACAATTTCAAGAAAAATCTGACTTTCGGCCATTCACTCAAAAATGGTGCCAAACGGTTGCAAATGCTCCCCTGAGAGGTTTGGCGGTCGAAACAGAAGGCTTTTTATCACGGGAAAAGAAATCAGCCCAAGAAAACTTAATCGGCAGAAATATAATTTTTTGAAAAAATCCCTAAGTCCCGGGGTCACAATTTCATCAAAAATCTGACTTTCCGCCATTCACTCAAAAATGGTGCCAAACGGTTGCAAATGCTCCCCTGAGAGGTTTGGCGGTCGAAACAGAAGGCTTTTTATCACGGGAAAAGAAATCAGCCCTCGACAACTTAACCGGCAGAAAAATATTTTTTTGAAAAAATCCCTAAGCCCCGGGGTCACAATTTCATCAAAAATCTGACTTTCGGCATTTCACTCAAAAATGGTGCCAAACGGAATAGAAATCAGCCCTCGACAACTTAATCGGCAGAAAAATATTTTTTTGAAAAAATCCCTAAGCCCCGGGGTCACAATTTCTTCAAAAATCTGATTTTGGCCATTCACTCAAAAATGGTGCCAAACGGTTGCAAATGCTCCCCTGAGAGGTTTGGCGGTCAAAACAGAAGGCTTTTTATCACGGGAAAAGAAATCAGCCCTCGACAACTTAACCGGCAGAAGTATATTTTTTTGAAAAAATCCCTAAGCCCCGGGGTCACAATTTCATCAAAAATCTGACTTTCGGCATTTCACTGAAAAATGGTGCCAAACGGAAAAGATATCAGCCCTAGACAACTTAATCGGCAGAAAAATATTTTTTTGAAAAAATCCCTAAGCTCCGGGGTCACAATTTCAAGAAAAATCTGACTTTCGGCCATTCACTCAAAAATGGTGCCAAACGGTTGCAAATGCTCCCCTGAGAGGTTTGGCGGTCGAAACAGAAGGCTTTTTATCACGGGAAAAGAAATCAGCCCTCGACAACTTAATCGGCAGAAAAATATTTTTTTGAAAAAATCCCTAAGCCCCGGGGTCACAATTTCAAGAAAAATCTGACTTTCGGCCATTCACTCAAAAATGGTGCCAAACGGTTGCAAATGCTCCCCTGAGAGGTTTGGCGGTCGAAACAGAAGGCTTTTTATCACGGGAAAAGAAATCAGCCCTCGACAACTTAACCGGCAGAAAAATATTTTTTTGAAAAAATCCCTAAGCCCCGGGGTCACAATTTCAAGAAAAATCTGACTTTCGGCCATTCACTCAAAAATGGTGCCAAACGGTTGCAAATGCTCCCCTGAGAGGTTTGGCGGTCGAAACAGAAGGCTTTTTATCACGGGAAAAGAAATCAGCCCTCGACAACTTAACCGGCAGAAAAATATTTTTTTGAAAAAATCCCTAAGCCCCGGGGTGACAATTTCAAGAAAAGTCTGAATTTCGGCCATTCACTCAAAAATGGTGCCAAACGGTTGCAAATGTTCCCCTGAGAGGTTTGGCGGTCGAAACAGAAGGCTTTTTATCACGGGAAAAGAAATCAGCCCTCGACAACTTAACCGGCAGAAAAATATTTTTTTGAAAAAATCCCTAAGCCCCGGGGTCACAATTTCAAGAAAAATCTGACTTTCGGCCATTCACTCAAAAATGGTGCCAAACGGTTGCAAATGCTCCCCTGAGAGGTTTGGAGGTCGAAACAGAAGGCTTTTTATCACGGGAAAAGAAATCAGCCCTCGACAACTTAACCGGCAGAAAAATAATTTTTTGAAAAAATCCCTAAGCCCCGGGGTCACAATTTCAAGAAAAATCTGATTTTCGGCCATTCACTCAAAAATGGTGCCAAACGGTTGCAAATGTTCCCCTGAGAGGTTTGGCGGTCGAAACAGAAGGCTTTTTATCACGGGAAAAGAAATCAGCCCTCGACAACTTAACCGGCAGAAAAATATTTTTTTGAAAAAATCCCTAAGCCCCGGGGTCACAATTTCATCAAAAATCTGACTTTCGGCATTTCACTGAAAAATGGTGCCAAACGGAAAAGATATCAGCCCTAGACAACTTAACCGGCAGAAAAATATTTTTTTGAAAAAATCCCTAAGCCCCGGGGTCACAATTTCATCAAAAATCTGACTTTCGGCATTTCACTCAAAAATGGTGCCAAACGGAATAGAAATCAGCCCTCGACAACTTAATCGGCAGAAAAATATTTTTTTGAAAAAATCCCTAAGCCCCGGGGTCACAATTTCAAGAAAAATCTGACTTTCGGCCATTCACTCAAAAATGGTGCCAAACGGTTGCAAATGCTCCCCTGAGAGGTTTGGCGGTCGAAACAGAAGGCTTTTTATCACGGGAAAAGAAATCAGCCCTCGACAACTTAACCGGCAGAAAAATATTTTTTTGAAAAAATCCCTAAGCCCCGGGGTAACAATTTCAAGAAAAGTCTGACTTTCGGCCATTCACTCAAAAATGGTGCCAAACGGTTGCAAATGTTCCCCTGAGAGGTTTGGCGGTCGAAACAGAAGGCTTTTTATCACGGGAAAAGAAATCAGCCCTCGACAACTTAACCGGCAGAAAAATATTTTATTGAAAAAATCCCTAAGCCCCGGGGTCACAATTTCAAGAAAAATCTGACTTTCGGCATTTCACTGAAAAATGGTGCCAAACGGAAAAGATATCAGCCCTAGACAACTTAATCGGCAGAAAAATATTTTTTTGAAAAAATCCCTAAGATCCGGGGTCACAATTTCAAGAAAAATCTGACTTTCGGCCATTCACTCAAAAATGGTGCCAAACGGTTGCAAATGCTCCCGTGAGAGGTTTGGCGGTCGAAACAGAAGGCTTTTTATCACGGGAAAAGAAATCAGCCCTTGACAACTTAACCGGCAGAAAAATATTTTTTTGAAAAAATCCCTAAGCCCCGGGGTCACAATTTCATCAAAAATCTGACTTTCGGCAATTCACTCAAAAATGGTGCGAAACCGAAAAGAAATCAGCCCTCGACAACTTAACCGGCAGAAATATGTTTTTTTGAAAAAATCCCTAAGCCCCGGGGTCACAATTTCAAGAAAAATCTGACTTTCGGCCATTCACTCAAAAATGGTACCAAACGGTTGCAAATGCTCCCCTGAGAGGTTTGGCGGTCGAAACAGAAGGCTTTTTATCAAGGGAAAAGAAATCAGCCCTCGACAACTTAACCGGCAGAAAAATATTTTTTTGAAAAAATCCCTAAGCCCCGGGGTCACAATTTCATCAAAAATCTGACTTTCGGCATTTCACTGAAAAATGGTGCCAAACGGAAAAGATATCAGCCCTAGACAACTTAATCGGCAGAAAAATATTTTTTTGAAAAAATCCCTAAGATCCGGGGTCACAATTTCAAGAAAAATCTGACTTTCGGCCATTCACTCAAAAATGGTGCCAAACGGTTGCAAATGCTCCCGTGAGAGGTTTGGCGGTCGAAACAGAAGGCTTTTTATCACGGGAAAAGAAATCAGCCCTCGACAACTTAACCGGCAGAAAAATATTTTTTTGAAAAAATCCCTAAGCTCCGGGTTCACAATTTCAAGAAAAATCTGACTTTCGGCCATTCACTCAAAAATGGTGCCAAACGGTTGCAAATGCTCCCCTGAGAGGTTTGGCGGTCGAAACAGAAGGCATTTTATCACGGGAAAAGAAATCAGCCCTCGACAACTTAACCGGCAGAAAAATATTTTTTTGAAAAAATCCCTAAGCCCCGGGGTCACAATTTCATCAAAAATCTGACTTTCGGCAATTCACTCAAAAATGGTGCGAAACCGAAAAGAAATCAGCCCTCGACAACTTAACCGGCAGAAATATGTTTTTTTGAAAAAATCCCTAAGCCCCGGGGTCACAATTTCATCAAAAATCTGATTTTCGGCCATTCACTCAAAAATGGTGCCAAACGGTTGCAAATGCTCCCCTGAGAGGTTTGGCGGTCGAAACAGAAGGCTTTTTATTACGGGAAAAGAAATCAGCCCTCGACAACTTAACCGGCAGAAAAATATTTTTTTGAAAAAATCCCTAAGCCCCGGGGTGACAATTTCAAGAAAAGTCTGACTTTCGGCCATTCACTCAAAAATGGTGCCAAACGGTTGCAAATGTTCCCTTGAGAGGTTTGGCGGTCGAAACAGAAGGCTTTTTATCACGGGAAAAGAAATCAGCCCTCGACAACTTAACCGGCAGAAAAATATTTTTTTGAAAAAATCCCTAAACCCCGGGGTCACAATTTCAAGAAAAATCTGACTTTCAGCCATTCACTCAAAAATGGTGCCAAACGGTTGCAAATGCTCCCCTGAGAGGTTTGGCGGTCGAAACAGAAGGCTTTTTATCACGGGAAAAGAAATCAGCCCTCGACAACTTAACCGGCAGAAAAATATTTTTTTGAAAAAATCCCTAAGCCCCGGGGTCACCATTTCAAGAAAAATCTGACTTTCGGCCATTCACTCAAAAATGGTGCCAAACGGTTGCAAATGCTCCCCTGAGAGGTTTGGCGGTCGAAACAGAAGGCTTTTTATCACGGGAAAAGAAATCAGCCCTCGACAACTTAACCGGCAGAAAAATATTTTTTTGAAAAAATCCCTAAGCCCCGGGGTGACAATTTCAAGAAAAGTCTGACTTTCGGCCATTCACTCAAAAATGGTGCCAAACGGTTGCAAATGTTCCCCTGAGAGGTTTGGCGGTCGAAACAGAAGGCTTTTTATCACGGGAAAAGAAATCAGCCCTCGACAACTTAACCGGCAGAAAAATATTTTTTTGAAAAAATCCCTAAGCTCCGGGGTCACAATTTCAAGAAAAATCTGACTTTCGGCCATTCAGTCAAAAATGGTGCCAAACGGTTGCAAATGCTCCCCTGAGAGGTTTGGCGGTCGAAACAGAAGGCTTTTTATCACGGGAAAAGAAATCAGCCCTTGACAACTTAACCGGCAGAAAAATATTTTTTTGAAAAAATCCCTAAGCCCTGGGGTCACAATTTCATCAAAAATCTGACTTTCGGCAATTCACTCAAAAATGGTGCGAAACCGAAAAGAAATCAGCCCTCGACAACTTAACCGGCAGAAATATGTTTTTTTGAAAAAAATCCCTAAGCCCCGGGGTCACAATTTCATCAAAAATCTGATTTTCGGCCATTCACTCAAAAATGGTGCCAAACGGTTGCAAATGCTCCCCTGAGAGGTTTGGCGGTCGAAACAGAAGGCTTTTTATCACGGGAAAAGAAATCAGCCCTCGACAACTTAACCGGCAGAAAAATATTTTTTTGAAAAAATCCCTAAGCCCCGGGGTCACAATTTCAAGAAAAATCTGACTTTCGGCCATTCACTCAAAAATGGTGCCAAACGGTTGCAAATGCTCCCCTGAGAGGTTTGGCGGTCGAAACAGAAGGCTTTTTATCACGGGAAAAGAAATCAGCCCTCGACAACTTAACCGGCAGAAAAATATTTTTTTAAAAAAATCCCTAAGCCCCGGGGTCACAATTTCAAGAAAAATCTGATTTTGGCCATTCACTTTCGGCAATTCACTCAAAAATGGTGTGGAACCGAAAAGAAATCAGCCCTCGACAACTTAACCGGCAGAAGTATATTTTTTTGAAAAAATCCCTAAGCCCCGGGGTCACAATTTCTTCAAAAATCTGACTTTCGGCCATTCACTCAAAAATGGTGCCAAACGGTTGCAAATGCTCCCGTGAGAGGTTTGGCGGTCGAAACAGAAGGCTTTTTATCACGGGAAAAGAAATCAGCCCTCGACAACTTAACCGGCAGAAAAATATTTTTTTGAAAAAATCCCTAAGCTCCGGGGTCACAATTTCAAGAAAAATCTGACTTTCGGCCATTCACTCAAAAATGGTGCCAAACGGTTGCAAATGCTCCCCTGAGAGGTTTGGCGGTCGAAACAGAAGGCTTTTTATCACGGGAAAAGAAATCAGCCCTCGACAACTTAACCGGCAGAAAAATATTTTTTTGAAAAAATCCCTAAGCCCCGGGGTCACAATTTCATCAAAAATCTGACTTTCGGCAATTCACTCAAAAATGGTGCGAAACCGAAAAGAAATCAGCCCTCGACAACTTAACCGTCAGAAATATGTTTTTTTGAAAAAATCCCTAAGCCCCGGGGTCACAATTTCATCAAAAATCTGATTTTCGGCCATTCACTCAAAAATGGTGCCAAACGGTTGCAAATGCTCCCCTGAGAGGTTTGGCGGTCGAAACAGAAGGCTTTTTATCATGGGAAAAGAAATCAGCCCTCGACAACTTAACCGGCAGAAAATTATTTTTTTGAAAAAATCCCTAAGCCCCGGGGTCACAATTTCAAGAAAAATCTGACTTTCGGCCAGAGGTTTGGCGGTCGAAACAGAAGGCTTTTTATCACGGGAAAAGAAATCAGCCCTCGACAACTTAACCGGCAGAAAAATATTTTTTTGAAAAAATCCCTAAGCCCCGGGGTCACAATTTCAAGAAAAATCTGACTTTCGGCCATTCACTCAAAAATGGTGCCAAACGGTTGCAAATGCTCCCCTGAGAGGTTTGGCGGTCGAAACAGAAGGCTTTTTATCACGGGAAAAGAAATCAGCCCTCGACAACTTAACCGGCAGAAAAATATTTTTTTGAAAAAATCCCTAAGCCCCAGGGTGACAATTTCAAGAAAAGTCTGACTTTCGGCCATTCACTCAAAAATGGTGCCAAACGGTTGCAAATGCTCCCCTGAGAGGTTTGGCGGTCGAAACAGAAGGCTTTTTATCACGGGAGAAGAAATCAGCCCTCGACAACTTAACCGGCAGAAAAATGTTTTTTTGAAAAAATCCCTAAGCCCCGGGGTCACAATTTCATCAAAAATCTGACTTTCGGCAATTCACTCAAAAATGGTGCGGAACCGAAAAGAAATCAGCCCTCGACAACTTAACCGGCAGAAGTATATTTTTTTGAAAAAATCCCTAAGCCCCGGGGTCACAATTTCAAGAAAAATCTGACTTTCGGCCATTCACTCAAAAATGGTGCCAAACGGTTGCAAATGCTCCCCTGAGAGGTTTGGCGGTCGAAACAGAAGGCTTTTTATCACGGGAAAAGAAATCAGCCCTCGACAACTTAACCGGCAGAAAAATATTTTTTTGAAAAAATCCCTAAGCCCCGGGGTCACAATTTCATCAAAAATCTGACTTTCGGCAATTCACTCAAAAATGGTGCGGAACCGAAAAGAAATCAGCCCTCGACAACTTAACCGGCAGAAGTATATTTTTTTGAAAAAATCCCTAAGCCCCGGGGTCACAATTTCAAGAAAAATCTGACTTTCCGCCATTCCCCTGAGAGGTTTGGCGGTCGAAACAGAAGGCTTTTTATCACGGGAAAAGAAATCAGCCCTCGACAACTTAACCGGCAGAAAAATATTTTTTTGAAAAAATCCCTAAGCCCCGGGGTCACAATTTCAAGAAAAATCTGACTTTCGGCCATTCACTCAAAAATGGTGCCAAACGGTTGCAAATGCTCCCCTGAGAGGTTTGGAGGTCGAAACAGAAGGCTTTTTATCACGGGAAAAGAAATCAGCCCTCGACAACTTAACCGGCAGAAAAATAATTTTTTGAAAAAATCCCTAAGCCCCGGGGTCACAATTTCAAGAAAAATCTGATTTTCGGCCATTCACTCAAAAATGGTGCCAAACGGTTGCAAATGTTCCCCTGAGAGGTTTGGCGGTCGAAACAGAAGGCTTTTTATCACGGGAAAAGAAATCAGCCCTCGACAACTTAACCGGCAGAAAAATATTTTTTTGAAAAAATCCCTAAGCCCCGGGGTCACAATTTCATCAAAAATCTGACTTTTGGCATTTCACTGAAAAATGGTGCCAAACGGAAAAGATATCAGCCCTAGACAACTTAACCGGCAGAAAAATATTTTTTTGAAAAAATCCCTAAGCCCCGGGGTCACAATTTCATCAAAAATCTGACTTTCGGCATTTCACTCAAAAATGGTGCCAAACGGAATAGAAATCAGCCCTCGACAACTTAATCGGCAGAAAAATATTTTTTTGAAAAAATCCCTAAGCCCCGGGGTCACAATTTCAAGAAAAATCTGACTTTCGGCCATTCACTCAAAAATGGTGCCAAACGGTTGCAAATGTTCCCCTGAGAGGTTTGGCGGTCGAAACAGAAGGCTTTTTATCACGGGAAAAGAAATCAGCCCTCGACAACTTAACCGGCAGAAAAATATTTTATTGAAAAAATCCCTAAGCCCCGGGGTCACAATTTCAAGAAAAATCTGACTTTCGGCCATTCACTCAAAAATGGTGCCAAACGGTTGCAAATGCTCCCCTGAGAGGTTTGGCGGTCGAAACAGAAGGCTTTTTATCAAGGGAAAAGAAATCAGCCCTCGACAACTTAACCGGCAGAAAAATATTTTTTTGAAAAAATCCCTAAGCCCCGGGGTCACAATTTCATCAAAAATCTGACTTTCGGCATTTCACTGAAAAATGGTGCCAAACGGAAAAGATATCAGCCCTAGACAACTTAATCGGCAGAAAAATATTTTTTTGAAAAAATCCCTAAGATCCGGGGTCACAATTTCAAGAAAAATCTGACTTTCGGCCATTCACTCAAAAATGGTGCCAAACGGTTGCAAATGCTCCCGTGAGAGGTTTGGCGGTCGAAACAGAAGGCTTTTTATCACGGGAAAAGAAATCAGCCCTTGACAACTTAACCGGCAGAAAAATATTTTTTTGAAAAAATCCCTAAGCCCCGGGGTCACAATTTCATCAAAAATCTGACTTTCGGCAATTCACTCAAAAATGGTGCGAAACCGAAAAGAAATCAGCCCTCGACAACTTAACCGGCAGAAATATGTTTTTTTGAAAAAATCCCTAAGCCCTGGGGTCACAATTTCATCAAAAATCTGATTTTCGGCCATTCACTCAAAAATGGTGCCAAACGGTTGCAAATGTTCCCCTGAGAGGTTTGGCGGTCGAAACAGAAGGCTTTTTATCACGGGAAAAGAAATCAGCCCTCGACAACTTAACCGGCAGAAAAATATTTTATTGAAAAAATCCCTAAGCCCCGGGGTCACAATTTCAAGAAAAATCTGACTTTCGGCCATTCACTCAAAAATGGTACCAAACGGTTGCAAATGCTCCCCTGAGAGGTTTGGCGGTCGAAACAGAAGGCTTTTTATCAAGGGAAAAGAAATCAGCCCTCGACAACTTAACCGGCAGAAAAATATTTTTTTGAAAAAATCCCTAAGCCCCGGGGTCACAATTTCATCAAAAATCTGACTTTCGGCATTTCACTGAAAAATGGTGCCAAACGGAAAAGATATCAGCCCTAGACAACTTAATCGGCAGAAAAATATTTTTTTGAAAAAATCCCTAAGATCCGGGGTCACAATTTCAAGAAAAATCTGACTTTCGGCCATTCACTCAAAAATGGTGCCAAACGGTTGCAAATGCTCCCGTGAGAGGTTTGGCGGTCGAAACAGAAGGCTTTTTATCACGGGAAAAGAAATCAGCCCTCGACAACTTAACCGGCAGAAAAATATTTTTTTGAAAAAATCCCTAAGCTCCGGGTTCACAATTTCAAGAAAAATCTGACTTTCGGCCATTCACTCAAAAATGGTGCCAAACGGTTGCAAATGCTCCCCTGAGAGGTTTGGCGGTCGAAACAGAAGGCTTTTTATCACGGGAAAAGAAATCAGCCCTCGACAACTTAACCGGCAGAAAAATATTTTTTTGAAAAAATCCCTAAGCCCCGGGGTCACAATTTCATCAAAAATCTGACTTTCGGCAATTCACTCAAAAATGGTGCGAAACCGAAAAGAAATCAGCCCTCGACAACTTAACCGGCAGAAATATGTTTTTTTGAAAAAATCCCTAAGCCCCGGGGTCACAATTTCATCAAAAATCTGATTTTCGGCCATTCACTCAAAAATGGTGCCAAACGGTTGCAAATGCTCCCTTGAGAGGTTTGGCGGTCGAAACAGAAGGCTTTTTATTACGGGAAAAGAAATCAGCCCTCGACAACTTAACCGGCAGAAAAATATTTTTTTGAAAAAATCCCTAAGCCCCGGGGTGACAATTTCAAGAAAAGTCTGACTTTCGGCCATTCACTCAAAAATGGTGCCAAACGGTTGCAAATGTTCCCTTGAGAGGTTTGGCGGTCGAAACAGAAGGCTTTTTATCACGGGAAAAGAAATCAGCCCTCGACAACTTAACCGGCAGAAAAATATTTTTTTGAAAAAATCCCTAAACCCCGGGGTCACAATTTCAAGAAAAATCTGACTTTCAGCCATTCACTCAAAAATGGTGCCAAACGGTTGCAAATGCTCCCCTGAGAGGTTTGGCGGTCGAAACAGAAGGCTTTTTATCACGGGAAAAGAAATCAGCCCTCGACAACTTAACCGGCAGAAAAATATTTTTTTGAAAAAATCCCTAAGCCCCGGGGTCACAATTTCATCAAAAATCTGACTTTCGGCAATTCACTCAAAAATGGTGCGAAACCGAAAAGAAATCAGCCCTCGACAACTTAACCGGCAGAAATATGTTTTTTTGAAAAAATCCCTAAGCCCCGGGGTCACAATTTCATCAAAAATCTGATTTTCGGCCATTCACTCAAAAATGGTGCCAAACGGTTGCAAATGCTCCCCTGAGAGGTTTGGCGGTCGAAACAGAAGGCTTTTTATTACGGGAAAAGAAATCAGCCCTCGACAACTTAACCGGCAGAAAAATATTTTTTTGAAAAAATCCCTAAGCCCCGGGGTGACAATTTCAAGAAAAGTCTGACTTTCGGCCATTCACTCAAAAATGGTGCCAAACGGTTGCAAATGTTCCCTTGAGAGGTTTGGCGGTCGAAACAGAAGGCTTTTTATCACGGGAAAAGAAATCAGCCCTCGACAACTTAACCGGCAGAAAAATATTTTTTTGAAAAAATCCCTAAACCCCGGGGTCACAATTTCAAGAAAAATCTGAATTTCAGCCATTCACTCAAAAATGGTGCCAAACGGTTGCAAATGTTCCCTTGAGAGGTTTGGCGGTCGAAACAGAAGGCTTTTTATCACGGGAAAAGAAATCAGCCCTCGACAACTTAACCGGCAGAAAAATATTTTTTTGAAAAAATCCCTAAGCCCCGGGGTCACCATTTCAAGAAAAATCTGACTTTCGGCCATTCACTCAAAAATGGTGCCAAACGGTTGCAAATGCTCCCCTGAGAGGTTTGGCGGTCGAAACAGAAGGCTTTTTATCACGGGAAAAGAAATCAGCCCTCGACAACTTAACCGGCAGAAAAATATTTTTTTGAAAAAATCCCTAAGCCCCGGGGTGACAATTTCAAGAAAAGTCTGACTTTCGGCCATTCACTCAAAAATGGTGCCAAACGGTTGCAAATGTTCCCCTGAGAGGTTTGGCGGTCGAAACAGAAGGCTTTTTATCACGGGAAAAGAAATCAGCCCTCGACAACTTAACCGGCAGAAAAATATTTTTTTGAAAAAATCCCTAAGCTCCGGGGTCACAATTTCAAGAAAAATCTGACTTTCGGCCATTCAGTCAAAAATGGTGCCAAACGGTTGCAAATGCTCCCCTGAGAGGTTTGGCGGTCGAAACAGAAGGCTTTTTATCACGGGAAAAGAAATCAGCCCTTGACAACTTAACCGGCAGAAAAATATTTTTTTGAAAAAATCCCTAAGCCCTGGGGTCACAATTTCATCAAAAATCTGACTTTCGGCAATTCACTCAAAAATGGTGCGAAACCGAAAAGAAATCAGCCCTCGACAACTTAACCGGCAGAAATATGTTTTTTTGAAAAAATCCCTAAGCCCCGGGGTCACAATTTCATCAAAAATCTGATTTTCGGCCATTCACTCAAAAATGGTGCCAAACGGTTGCAAATGCTCCCCTGAGAGGTTTGGCGGTCGAAACAGAAGGCTTTTTATCACGGGAAAAGAAATCAGCCCTCGACAACTTAACCGGCAGAAAAATATTTTTTTGAAAAAATCCCTAAGCCCCGGGGTCACAATTTCAAGAAAAATCTGACTTTCGGCCATTCACTCAAAAATGGTGCCAAACGGTTGCAAATGCTCCCCTGAGAGGTTTGGCGGTCGAAACAGAAGGCTTTTTATCACGGGAAAAGAAATCAGCCCTCGACAACTTAACCGGCAGAAAAATATTTTTTTAAAAAAATCCCTAAGCCCCGGGGTCACAATTTCAAGAAAAATCTGATTTTGGCCATTCACTTTCGGCTATTCACTCAAAAATGGTGTGGAACCGAAAAGAAATCAGCCCTCGACAACTTAACCGGCAGAAGTATATTTTTTTGAAAAAATCCCTAAGCCCCGGGGTCACAATTTCTTCAAAAATCTGACTTTCGGCCATTCACTCAAAAATGGTGCCAAACGGTTGCAAATGCTCCCGTGAGAGGTTTGGCGGTCGAAACAGAAGGCTTTTTATCACGGGAAAAGAAATCAGCCCTCGACAACTTAACCGGCAGAAAAATATTTTTTTGAAAAAATCCCTAAGCTCCGGGGTCACAATTTCAAGAAAAATCTGACTTTCGGCCATTCACTCAAAAATGGTGCCAAACGGTTGCAAATGCTCCCCTGAGAGGTTTGGCGGTCGAAACAGAAGGCTTTTTATCACGGGAAAAGAAATCAGCCCTCGACAACTTAACCGGCAGAAAAATATTTTTTTGAAAAAATCCCTAAGCCCCGGGGTCACAATTTCATCAAAAATCTGACTTTCGGCAATTCACTCAAAAATGGTGCGAAACCGAAAAGAAATCAGCCCTCGACAACTTAACCGTCAGAAATATGTTTTTTTGAAAAAATCCCTAAGCCCCGGGGTCACAATTTCATCAAAAATCTGATTTTCGGCCATTCACTCAAAAATGGTGCCAAACGGTTGCAAATGCTCCCCTGAGAGGTTTGGCGGTCGAAACAGAAGGCTTTTTATCACGGGAAAAGAAATCAGCCCTCGACAACTTAACCGGCAGAAAAATATTTTTTTGAAAAAATCCCTAAGCCCCGGGGTCACAATTTCAAGAAAAATCTGACTTTCGGCCAGAGGTTTGGCGGTCGAAACAGAAGGCTTTTTATCACGGGAAAAGAAATCAGCCCTCGACAACTTAACCGGCAGAAAAATATTTTTTTGAAAAAATCCCTAAGCCCCGGGGTCACAATTTCAAGAAAAATCTGACTTTCGGCCATTCACTCAAAAATGGTGCCAAACGGTTGCAAATGCTCCCCTGAGAGGTTTGGCGGTCGAAACAGAAGGCTTTTTATCACGGGAAAAGAAATCAGCCCTCGACAACTTAACCGGCAGAAAAATATTTTTTTGAAAAAATCCCTAAGCCCCAGGGTGACAATTTCAAGAAAAGTCTGACTTTCGGCCATTCACTCAAAAATGGTGCCAAACGGTTGCAAATGCTCCCCTGAGAGGTTTGGCGGTCGAAACAGAAGGCTTTTTATCACGGGAGAAGAAATCAGCCCTCGACAACTTAACCGGCAGAAAAATGTTTTTTTGAAAAAATCCCTAAGCCCCGGGGTCACAATTTCATCAAAAATCTGACTTTCGGCAATTCACTCAAAAATGGTGCGGAACCGAAAAGAAATCAGCCCTCGACAACTTAACCGGCAGAAGTATATTTTTTTGAAAAAATCCCTAAGCCCCGGGGTCACAATTTCAAGAAAAATCTGACTTTCCGCCATTCCCCTGAGAGGTTTGGCGGTCGAAACAGAAGGCTTTTTATCACGGGAAAAGAAATCAGCCCAAGAAAACTTAATCGGCAGAAAAATAATTTTTTGAAAAAATCCCTAAGCCCCGGGGTCACAATTTCATCAAAAATTTGACTTTCCGCCATTCACTCAAAAATGGTGCCAAACGGTTGCAAATGCTCCCCTGAGAGGTTTGGCGGTCGAAACAGAAGGCTTTTTATCACGGGAAAAGAAATCAGCCCTCGACAACTTAACCGGCAGAAAAATATTTTTTTGAAAAAATCCCTAAGCCCCGGGGTCACAATTTCTCAAAAATCTGACTTTCGGCATTTCACTCAAAAATGGTGCCAAACGGAATAGAAATCAGCCCTCGACAACTTAATCGGCAGAAAAATATTTTTTTGAAAAAATCCCTAAGCCCCGGGGTCACAATTTCAAGAAAAATCTGACTTTCGGCCATTCACTCAAAAATGGTGCCAAACGGTTGCAAATGCTCCCCTGAGAGGTTTGGCGGTCGAAACAGAAGGCTTTTTATCACGGGAAAAGAAATCAGCCCTCGACACCTTAACTGGCAGAAAAATAATTTTTTGAAAAAATCCCTAAGCCCCGGGGTCACAATTTCAAGAAAAATCTGATTTTGGCCATTCACTCAAAAATGGTGCCAAATGGTTGCAAATGTTCCCCTGAGAGGTTTGGCGGTCGAAACAGAAGGCTCTTTATCACGGGAAAAGAAATCAGCCCTCGACAACTTAACCGGCAGAAAAATATTTTTTTGAAAAAATCCCTAAGCCCCGGGGTCACAATTTCATCAAAAATCTGACTTTCGGCATTTCACTCAGAAATGGTGCCAAACGGAATAGAAATCAGCCCTCGACAACTTAATCGGCAGAAAAATATTTTTTTGAAAAAATCCCTAAGCCCCGGGGTCACAATTTCAAGAAAAATCTGATTATGGCCATTTACTCAAAAATGGTGCCAAACGGTTGCAAATGCTCCCCTGAGAGGTTTGGCGGTCGAAACAGAAGGCTTTTTATCACGGGAAAAGAAATCAGCCCTCAACAACTTAACCGGCAGAAAAATATTTTTTTGAAAAAATCCCTAAGCCCCGGGGTGACAATTTCAAGAAAACTCTGACTTTCGGCCATTCACTCAAAAATGGTGCCAAACGGTTGCAAATATTCCCCTGAGAGGTTTGGCGGTCGAAACAGAAGGCTTTTTATCACGGGAAAAGAAATCAGCCCTCGACAACTTAACCGGCAGAAAAATATTTTTTTGAAAAAATCCCTAAGCCCCGGGGTCACAATTTCAAGAAAAATCTGACTTTCGGCCAGAGGTTTGGCGGTCGAAACAGAAGGCTTTTTATCACGGGAAAAGAAATCAGCCCTCGACAACTTAACCGGCAGAAAAATATTTTTTTGAAAAAATCCCTAAGCCCCGGGGTCATAATTTCAAGAAAAATCTGAGTTTCGGCCATTCACTCAAAAATGGTGCCAAACGGTTGCAAATGCTCCCCTGAGAGGTTTGGCGGTCGAAACAGAAGGCTTTTTATCACGGGAAAAGAAATCAGCCCTCAACAACTTAACCGGCAGAAAAATATTTTTTTGAAAAAATCCCTAAGCCCCGGGGTGACAATTTCAAGAAAACTCTGACTTTCGGCCATTCACTCAAAAATGGTGCCAAACGGTTGCAAATATTCCCCTGAGAGGTTTGGCGGTCGAAACAGAAGGCTTTTTATCACGGGAAAAGAAATCAGCCCTCGACAACTTAACCGGCAGAAAAATATTTTTTTGAAAAAATCCCTAAGCCCCGGGGTCACAATTTCAAGAAAAATCTGACTTTCGGCCAGAGGTTTGGCGGTCGAAACAGAAGGCTTTTTATCACGGGAAAAGAAATCAGCCCTCGACAACTTAACCGGCAGAAAAATATTTTTTTGAAAAAATCCCTAAGCCCTGGGGTCACAATTTCAAGAAAAATCTGACTTTCGGCCATTCACTCAAAAATGGTGCCAAACGGTTGCAAATGCTCCCCTGAGAGGTTTGGCGGTCGAAACAGAAGGCTTTTTATCACGGGAAAAGAAATCAGCCCTCGACAACTTAACCGGCAGAAATTTTTTTTTTGAAAAAATCCCTAAGCCCCGGGGTCACAATTTCAAGAAAAATCTGACTTTCGGCCATTCACTCAAAAATGGTGCCAAACGGTTGCAAATGCTCCCCTGAGAGGTTTGGCGGTCGAAACAGAAGGCTTTTTATCACGGGAAAAGAAATCAGCCCTCGACAACTTAACCGGCAGAAAAATATTTTTTTGAAAAAATCCCTAAGCCCCAGGGTGACAATTTCAAGAAAAGTCTGACTTTCGGCCATTCACTCAAAAATGGTGCCAAACGGTTGCAAATGTTCCCCTGAGAGGTTTGGCGGTCGAAACAGAAGGCTTTTTATCACGGGAAAAGAAATCAGCCCTCGACAACTTAACCGGCAGAAAAATATTTTTTTGAAAAAATCCCTAAGCCCCGGGGTCACAATTTCAAGAAAAATCTGACTTTCGGCCATTCACTCAAAAATGGTGCCAAACGGTTGCAAATGCTCCCCTGAGAGGTTTGGCGGTCGAAACAGAAGGCTTTTTATCACGGGAAAAGAAATCAGCCCTCGACAACTTAACCGGCAGAAAAATATTTTTTTGAAAAAATCCCTAAGCCCCGGGGTCACAATTTCATCAAAAATCTGACTTTCGGCAATTCACTCAAAAATGGTGCGGAACCGAAAAGAAATCAGCCCTCGACAACTTAACCGGCAGAAGTATATTTTTTTGAAAAAATCCCTAAGGCCCGGGGTCACAATTTCAAGAAAAATCTGACTTTCGGCCATTCACTCAAAAATGGTGCCAAACGGTTGCAAATGCTCCCCTGAGAGGTTTGGCGGTCGAAACAGAAGGCTTTTTATCACGGGAAAAGAAATCAGCCCTCGACAACTTAACCGGCAGAAAAATATTTTTTTGAAAAAATCCCTAAGCCCCGGGGTCACAATTTCATAAAAAATCTGACTTTCGGCAATTCACTCAAAAATGGTCCGGAACCGAAAAGAAATCAGCCCTCGACAACTTAACCGGCAGAAGTATATTTTTTTGAAAAAATCCCTAAGCCCCGGGGTCACAATTTCAAGAAAAATCTGACTTTCCGCCATTCCCCTGAGAGGTTTGGCGGTCGAAACAGAAGGCTTTTTATCACGGGAAAAGAAATCAGCCCAAGAAAACTTAATCGGCAGAAAAATAATTTTTTGAAAAAATCCCTAAGCCCCGGGGTCACAATTTCATCAAAAATTTGACTTTCCGCCATTCACTCAAAAATGGTGCCAAACGGTTGCAAATGCTCCCCTGAGAGGTTTGGCGGTCGAAACAGAAGGCTTTTTATCACGGGAAAAGAAATCAGCCCTCGACAACTTAACCGGCAGAAAAATATTTTTTTGAAAAAATCCCTAAGCCCCGGGGTCACAATTTCAAGAAAAATCTGACTTTCGGCCATTCACTCAAAAATGGTGCCAAACGGTTGCAAATGCTCCCCTGAGAGGTTTGGAGGTCGAAACAGAAGGCTTTTTATCACGGGAAAAGAAATCAGCCCTCGACACCTTAACTGGCAGAAAAATAATTTTTTGAAAAAATCCCTAAGCCCCGGGGTCACAATTTCAAGAAAAATCTGATTTTGGCCATTCACTCAAAAATGGTGCCAAATGGTTGCAAATGTTCCCCTGAGAGGTTTGGCGGTCGAAACAGAAGGCTCTTTATCACGGGAAAAGAAATCAGCCCTCGACAACTTAACCGGCAGAAAAATATTTTTTTGAAAAAATCCCTAAGCCCCGGGGTCACAATTTCATCAAAAATCTGACTTTCGGCATTTCACTCAGAAATGGTGCCAAACGGAATAGAAATCAGCCCTCGACAACTTAATCGGCAGAAAAATATTTTTTTGAAAAAATCCCTAAGCCCCGGGGTCACAATTTCAAGAAAAATCTGACTTTCGGCCATTCACTCAAAAATGGTGCCAAACGGTTGCAAATGCTCCCCTGAGAGGTTTGGCGGTCGAAACAGAAGGCTTTTTATCACGGGAAAAGAAATCAGCCCTCGACAACTTAACCGGCAGAAAAATATTTTTTTGAAAAAATCCCTAAGCCCCGGGGTCACAATTTCATCAAAAATCTGACTTTCGGCAATTCACTCAAAAATGGTGCGGAACCGAAAAGAAATCAGCCCTCGACAACTTAACCGGCAGAAGTATATTTTTTTGAAAAAATCCCTAAGGCCCGGGGTCACAATTTCAAGAAAAATCTGACTTTCGGCCATTCACTCAAAAATGGTGCCAAACGGTTGCAAATGCTCCCCTGAGAGGTTTGGCGGTCGAAACAGAAGGCTTTTTATCACGGGAAAAGAAATCAGCCCTCGACAACTTAACCGGCAGAAAAATATTTTTTTGAAAAAATCCCTAAGCCCCGGGGTCACAATTTCATCAAAAATCTGACTTTCGGCAATTCACTCAAAAATGGTGCGGAACCGAAAAGAAATCAGCCCTCGACAACTTAACCGGCAGAAGTATATTTTTTTGAAAAAATCCCTAAGCCCCGGGGTCACAATTTCAAGAAAAATCTGACTTTCCGCCATTCCCCTGAGAGGTTTGGCGGTCGAAACAGAAGGCTTTTTATCACGGGAAAAGAAATCAGCCCAAGAAAACTTAATCGGCAGAAAAATAATTTTTTGAAAAAATCCCTAAGCCCCGGGGTCACAATTTCATCAAAAATTTGACTTTCCGCCATTCACTCAAAAATGGTGCCAAACGGTTGCAAATGCTCCCCTGAGAGGTTTGGCGGTCGAAACAGAAGGCTTTTTATCACGGGAAAAGAAATCAGCCCTCGACAACTTAACCGGCAGAAAAATATTTTTTTGAAAAAATCCCTAAGCCCCGGGGTCACAATTTCAAGAAAAATCTGACTTTCGGCCATTCACTCAAAAATGGTGCCAAACGGTTGCAAATGCTCCCCTGAGAGGTTTGGAGGTGGAAACAGAAGGCTTTTTATCACGGGAAAAGAAATCAGCCCTCGACACCTTAACTGGCAGAAAAATAATTTTTTGAAAAAATCCCTAAGCCCCGGGGTCACAATTTCAAGAAAAATCTGATTTTGGCCATTCACTCAAAAATGGTGCCAAATGGTTGCAAATGTTCCCCTGAGAGGTTTGGCGGTCGAAACAGAAGGCTCTTTATCACGGGAAAAGAAATCAGCCCTCGACAACTTAACCGGCAGAAAAATATTTTTTTGAAAAAATCCCTAAGCCCCGGGGTCACAATTTCATCAAAAATCTGACTTTCGGCATTTCACTCAGAAATGGTGCCAAACGGAATAGAAATCAGCCCTCGACAACTTAATCGGCAGAAAAATATTTTTTTGAAAAAATCCCTAAGCCCCGGGGTCACAATTTCAAGAAAAATCTGACTTTCGGCCATTCACTCAAAAATGGTGCCAAACGGTTGCAAATGCTCCCCTGAGAGGTTTGGAGGTCGAAACAGAAGGCTTTTTATCACGGGAAAAGAAATCAGCCCTTGACAACTTAACCGGCAGAAAAATAATTTTTTGAAAAAATCCCTAAGCCCCGGGGTCACAATTTCAAGAAAAATCTGATTTTGGCCATTTACTCAAAAATGGTGCCAAACGGTTGCAAATGTTCCCCTGAGAGGTTTGGCGTTCGAAACAGAAGGCTTTTTATCACGGGAAAAGAAATCAGCCCTCGACAACTTAACCGGCAGAAAAATATTTTTTTGAAAAAATCCCTAAGCCCCGGGGTCACAATTTTAAGAAAAATCTGACTTTCGGCCATTCACTCAAAAATGGTGCCAAACGGTTGCAAATGCTCCCCTGAGAGGTTTGGCGGTCGAAACAGAAGGCTTTTTATCACGGGAAAAGAAATCAGCCCTCAACAACTTAACCGGCAGAAAAATATTTTTTTGAAAAAATCCCTAAGCCCCGGGGTCACAATTTCAAGAAAAGTCTGACTTTCGGCCATTCACTCAAAAATGGTGCCAAACGGTTGCAAATATTCCCCTGAGAGGTTTGGCGGTCGAAACAGAAGGCTTTTTATCACGGGAAAAGAAATCAGCCCTCGACAACTTAACCGGCAGAAAAATATTTTTTTGAAAAAATCCCTAAGCCCCGGGGTGACAATTTCAAGAAAAATCTGACTTTCGGCCATTCACTCAAAAATGGTGCCAAACGGTTGCAAATATTCCCCTGAGAGGTTTGGCTGTCGAAACAGAAGGCTTTTTATCACGGGAAAAGAAATCAGCCCTCGACAACTTAACCGGCAGAAAAATATTTTTTTGAAAAAATCCCTAAGCCCCGGGGTCACAATTTCAAGAAAAATCTGACTTTCGGCCAGAGGTTTGGCGGTCGAAACAGAAGGCTTTTTATCACGGGAAAAGAAATCAGCCCTCGACAACTTAACCGGCAGAAAAATATTTTTTTGAAAAAATCCCTAAGCCCCGGGGTCACAATTTCAAGAAAAATCTGACTTTCGGCCATTCACTCAAAAATGGTGCCAAACGGTTGCAAATGCTCCCCTGAGAGGTTTGGCGGTCGAAACAGAAGGCTTTTTATCACGGGAAAAGAAATCAGCCCTCGACAACTTAACCGGCAGAAATTTTTTTTTTGAAAAAATCCCTAAGCCCCGGGGTCACAATTTCAAGAAAAATCTGACTTTCGGCCATTCACTCAAAAATGGTGCCAAACGGTTGCAAATGCTCCCCTGAGAGGTTTGGCGGTCGAAACAGAAGGCTTTTTATCACGGGAAAAGAAATCAGCCCTCGACAACTTAACCGGCAGAAAAATATTTTTTTGAAAAAATCCCTAAGCCCCAGGGTGACAATTTCAAGAAAAGTCTGACTTTCGGCCATTCACTCAAAAATGGTGCCAAACGGTTGCAAATGTTCCCGTGAGAGGTTTGGCGGTCGAAACAGAAGGCTTTTTATCACGGGAAAAGAAATCAGCCCTCGACAACTTAACCGGCAGAAAAATATTTTTTTGAAAAAATCCCTAAGCCCCGGGGTCACAATTTCAAGAAAAATCTGACTTTCGGCCATTCACTCAAAAATGGTGCCAAACGGTTGCAAATGCTCCCCTGAGAGGTTTGGCGGTCGAAACAGAAGGCTTTTTATCACGGGAAAAGAAATCAGCCCTCGACAACTTAACCGGCAGAAAAATATTTTTTTGAAAAAATCCCTAAGCCCCGGGGTCACAATGTCATCAAAAATCTGACTTTCGGCAATTCACTCAAAAATGGTGCGGAACCGAAAAGAAATCAGCCCTCGACAACTTAACCGGCAGAAGTATATTTTTTTGAAAAAATCCCTAAGCCCCGGGGTCACAATTTCAAGAAAAATCTGACTTTCCGCCATTCCCCTGAGAGGTTTGGCGGTCGAAACAGAAGGCTTTTTATCACGGGAAAAGAAATCAGCCCAAGAAAACTTAATCGGCAGAAAAATAATTTTTTGAAAAAATCCCTAAGCCCCGGGGTCACAATTTCATCAAAAATTTGACTTTCCGCCATTCACTCAAAAATGGTGCCAAACGGTTGCAAATGCTCCCCTGAGAGGTTTGGCGGTCGAAACAGAAGGCTTTTTATCACGGGAAAAGAAATCAGCCCTCGACAACTTAACCGGCAGAAAAATATTTTTTTGAAAAAATCCCTAAGCCCCGGGGTCACAATTTCAAGAAAAATCTGACTTTCGGCCATTCACTCAAAAATGGTGCCAAACGGTTGCAAATGCTCCCCTGAGAGGTTTGGAGGTCGAAACAGAAGGCTTTTTATCACGGGAAAAGAAATCAGCCCTCGACACCTTAACTGGCAGAAAAATAATTTTTTGAAAAAATCCCTAAGCCCCGGGGTCACAATTTCAAGAAAAATCTGATTTTGGCCATTCACTCAAAAATGGTGCCAAATGGTTGCAAATGTTCCCCTGAGAGGTTTGGCGGTCGAAACAGAAGGCTCTTTATCACGGGAAAAGAAATCAGCCCTCGACACCTTAACTGGCAGAAAAATAATTTTTTGAAAAAATCCCTAAGCCCCGGGGTCACAATTTCAAGAAAAATCTGACTTTCGGCCATTCACTCAAAAATGGTGCCAAACGGTTGCAAATGCTCCCCTGAGAGGTTTGGAGGTCGAAACAGAAGGCTTTTTATCACGGGAAAAGAAATCAGCCCTCGACAACTTAACCGGCAGAAAAATAATTTTTTGAAAAAATCCCTAAGCCCCGGGGTCACAATTTCAAGAAAAATCTGATTTTGGCCATTTACTCAAAAATGGTGCCAAACGGTTGCAAATGTTCCCCTGAGAGGTTTGGCGGTCGAAACAGAAGGCTTTTTATCACGGGAAAAGAAATCAGCCCTCAACAACTTAACCGGCAGAAAAATATTTTTTTGAAAAAATCCCTAAGCCCCGGGGTGACAATTTCAAGAAAAGTCTGACTTTCGGCCATTGACTCAAAAATGGTGCCAAACGGTTGCAAATGCTCCCCTGAGAGGTTTGGAGGTCGAAACAGAAGGCTTTTTATCACGGGAAAAGAAATCAGCCCTCGACAACTTAACCGGCAGAAAAATATTTTTTTGAAAAAATCCCTAAGCCCCAGGGTGACAATTTCAAGAAAAGTCTGACTTTCGGCCATTCACTCAAAAATGGTGCCAAACGGTTGCAAATGTTCCCCTGAGAGGTTTGGCGGTCGAAACAGAAAGCTTTTTATCACGGGAAAAGAAATCAGCCCTCGACAACTTAACCGGCAGAAAAATATTTTTTTGAAAAAATCCCTAAGCCCCGGGGTCACAATTTCAAGAAAAATCTGACTTTCGGCAATTCACTCAAAAATGGTGCGGAACCGAAAAGAAATCAGCCCTCGACAACTTAACCGGCAGAAGTATATTTTTTTGAAAAAATCCCTAAGCCCCGGGGTCACAATTTCAAGAAAAATCTGACTT
This sequence comes from Podarcis liolepis, assembly GCF_965112155.1. Taxonomy (NCBI): domain Eukaryota; kingdom Metazoa; phylum Chordata; class Lepidosauria; order Squamata; family Lacertidae; genus Podarcis; species Podarcis liolepis. The sequence continues at coordinate 325,688 of NW_028148797.1, read as the reverse complement.
TCGGCCATTAACTCAAAAATGGTGCCAAACGGTTGCAAATGCTCCCCTGAGAGGTTTGGCAGTCGAAACAGAAGGCTTTTTATCACGGGAAAAGAAATCAGCCCTCGACAACTTAACCGGCAGAAAAATATTTTTTTGAAAAAATCCCTAAGCCCCGGGGTCACAATTTCATCAAAAATCTGACTTTCGGCAATTCACTCAAAAATGGTGCAGAACCGAAAAGAAATCAGCCCTCGACAACTTAACCGGCAGAAGTATATTTTTTTGAAAAAATCCCTAAGCCCCGGGCTCACAATTTCAAGAAAAATCTGACTTTCGGCCATTCACTCAAAAATGGTGCCAAATGGTTGTAAATGCTCCCCTGAGAGGTTTGGCGGTCGAAACAGAAGGCTTTTTATCACGGGAAAAGAAATCAGCCCAAGAAAACTTAATCGGCAGAAAAATAATTTTTTGAAAAAATCCCTAAGCCCCGGGGTCACAATTTCATCAAAAATCTGACTTTCCGCCATTCACTCAAAAATGGTGCCAAACGGTTGCAAATGCTCCCCTGAGAGGTTTGGCGGTCGAAACAGAAGGGTTTTTATCACGGGAAAAGAAATCAGCCCTCGACAACTTAACCGGCAGAAAAATATTTTTTTGAAAAAATCCCTAAGCCCCGGGGTCACAATTTCTCAAAAATCTGACTTTCGGCATTTCACTCAAAAATGGTGCCAAACGGAATAGAAATCAGCCCTCAACAACTTAATCGGCAGAAAAATATTTTTTTTGAAAAAATCCCTAAGTCCCGGGGTCACAATTTCAAGAAAAATCTGACTTTCGGCCATTCACTCAAAAATGGTGCCAAACGGTTGCAAATGCTCCCCTGAGAGGTTTGGAGGTCGAAACAGAAGGCTTTTTATCACGGGAAAAGAAATCAGCCCTCGACAACTTAACCGGCAGAAAAATATTTTTTTGAAAAAATCCCTAAGCCCCGGGGTCACAATTTCAAGAAAAATCTGATTTTGGCCATTCACTCAAAAAGGGTGCCAAATGGTTGCAAATGTTCCCCTGAGAGGTTTGGCGGTCGAAACAGAAGGCTCTTTATCACGGGAAAAGAAATCAGCCCTCGACAACTTAACCGGCAGAAAAATATTTTTTTGAAAAAATCCCTAAGCCCCGGGGTCACAATTTCATCAAAAATCTGACTTTCGGCATTTCACTCAAAAATGGTGCCAAACGGAATAGAAATCAGCCCTCGACAACTTAATCGGTAGAAAAATATTTTTTTGAAAAAATCCCTAAGCCCCGGGGTCACAATTTCAAGAAAAATCTGACTTTCGGCCATTCACTCAAAAATGGTGCCAAACGGTTGCAAATGCTCCCCTGAGAGGTTTGGAGGTCGAAACAGAAGGCTTTTTATCACGGGAAAAGAAATCAGCCCTCGACAACTTAACCGGCAGAAAAATAATTTTTTGAAAAAATCCCTAAGCCCCGGGGTCACAATTTCATCAAAAATCTGACTTTCCGCCATTCACTCAAAAATGGTGCCAAACGGTTGCAAATGCTCCCCTGAGAGGTTTGGCGGTCGAAACAGAAGGGTTTTTATCACGGGAAAAGAAATCAGCCCTCGACAACTTAACCGGCAGAAAAATATTTTTTTGAAAAAATCCCTAAGCCCCGGGGTCACAATTTCTCAAAAATCTGACTTTCGGCATTTCACTCAAAAATGGTGCCAAACGGAATAGAAATCAGCCCTCAACAACTTAATCGGCAGAAAAATATTTTTTTTGAAAAAATCCCTAAGCCCCGGGGTCACAATTTCAAGAAAAATCTGACTTTCGGCCATTCACTCAAAAATGGTGCCAAACGGTTGCAAATGCTCCCCTGAGAGGTTTGGATGTCGAAACAGAAGGCTTTTTATCACGGGAAAAGAAATCAGCCCTCGACAACTTAACCGGCAGAAAAATATTTTTTTGAAAAAATCCCTAAGCCCCGGGGTCACAATTTCAAGAAAACTCTGATTTTGGCCATTCACTCAAAAAGGGTGCCAAATGGTTGCAAATGTTCCCCTGAGAGGTTTGGCGGTCGAAACAGAAGGCTCTTTATCACGGGAAAAGAAATCAGCCCTCGACAACTTAACCGGCAGAAAAATATTTTTTTGAAAAAATCCCTAAGCCCCGGGGTCACAATTTCATCAAAAATCTGACTTTCGGCATTTCACTCAAAAATGGTGCCAAACGGAATAGAAATCAGCCCTCGACAACTTAATCGGTAGAAAAATATTTTTTTGAAAAAATCCCTAAGCCCCGGGGTCACAATTTCAAGAAAAATCTGACTTTCGGCCATTCACTCAAAAATGGTGCCAAACGGTTGCAAATGCTCCCCTGAGAGGTTTGGAGGTCGAAACAGAAGGCTTTTTATCACGGGAAAAGAAATCAGCCCTCGACAACTTAACCGGCAGAAAAATAATTTTTTGAAAAAATCCCTAAGCCCCGGGGTCACAATTTCAAGAAAAATCTGATTTTGGCCATTTACTCAAAAATGGTGCCAAACGGTTGCAAATGTTCCCCTGAGAGGTTTGGCATTCGAAACAGAAGGCTTTTTATCACGGGAAAAGAAATCAGCCCTCGACAACTTAACCGGCAGAAAAATATTTTTTTGAAAAAATCCCTAAGCCCCGGGGTCACAATTTCAAGAAAAATCTGACTTTCGGCCATTCACTCAAAAATGGTGCCAAACGGTTGCAAATGCTCCCCTGAGAGGTTTGGCGGTCGAAACAGAAGGCTTTTTATCACGGGAAAAGAAATCAGCCCTCAACAACTTAACCGGCAGAAAAATATTTTTTTGAAAAAATCCCTAAGCCCCGGGGTCACAATTTCATCAAAAATCTGACTTTCGGCAATTCACTCAAAAATGGTGCGGAACCGAAAAGAAATCAGCCCTCGACAACTTAACCGGCAGAAGTATATTTTTTTGAAAAAATCCCTAAGCCCCGGGGTCACAATTTCTTCAAAAATATGACTTTCGGCCATTCACTCAAAAATGGTGCCAAACGGTTGCAAATGCTCCCCTGAGAGGTTTGGCGGACGAAACAGAAGGCTTTTTATCACGGGAAATCAGCCCAAGAAAACTTAATCGGCAGAAAAATATTTTTTTGAAAAAATCCCTAAGCCCCGGGGTCACAATTTCAGCAAAAATCTGACTTTCCGCCATTCACTCAAAAATGGTGCCAAACGGTTGCAAATGCTCCCCTGAGAAGTTTGGCTCGAAACAGAAGGCTTTTTATCACGGGAAAAGAAATCAGCCCTCGACAACTTAACCGGCAGAAAAATATTTTTTTGAAAAAATCCCTAAGCCCGGGGTCACAATTTCATCAAAAATCTGACTTTCGGCATTTCACTCAAAAATGGTGCCAAACGGAATAGAAATCAGCCCTCGACAACTTAATCGGCAGAAAAATATTTTTTTGAAAAAATCCCTAAGCCTCGGGGTCACAATTTCAAGAAAAATCTGACTTTCGGCCATTCACTCAAAAATGGTGCCAAACGGTTGCAAATGCTCTCCTGAGAGGTTTGGAGGTCGAAACAGAAGGCTTTTTATCACGGGAAAAGAAATCAGCCCTCGACAACTTAACCAGCAGAAATATATTTTTTTGAAAAAATCCCTAAGCTCCGGGGTCACAATTTCAAGAAAAATCTGACTTTCGGCCATTCACTCAAAAATGGTGCCAAACGGTTGCAAATGCTCCTCTGAGAGGTTTGGAGGTCGAAACAGAAGGCTTTTTATCACGGGAAAAGAAATCAGCCCAAGAAAACTTAACCGGCAGAAAAATATTTTTTTGAAAAAATCCCTAAGCCCCGGGGTCACAATTTCAAGAAAAATCTGACTTTCGGCCATTCACTCAAAAATGGTGCCAAACGGTTGCAAATGCTCCCCTTAGAGATTTGGAGGTCGAAACAGAAGGCTTTTTATCACAGGAAAATAAATCAGCCCTCGACAACTTAACCGGCAGAAAAATATTTTTTTGAAAAAATCCCTAAGCTCCGGGGTCACAATTTCAAGAAAAATCTGACTTTCGGCCATTCACTCAAAAATGGTGCCAAACGGTTGCAAATGCTCCCCTGAGAGGTTTGGCGGTCGAAACAGAAGGCTTTTTATCACAGGAAAAGAAATCAGCCCTCGACAACTTAACCGGCAGAAAAATATTTTTTTGAAAAAATCCCTAAGCCCCGGGTTCACAATTTCATCAAAAATCTGACTTTCGGCAATTCACTCAAAAATGGTGCGAAAAACCGAAAACAAATCCGCCCTCGACAACTTAACCGGCAGAAAAATATTTTTTTGAAAAAATCCCTAAGCCCCGGGGTCACAATTTCAAGAAAAATCTGACTTTCGGCCATTCACTCAAAAATGGTGCAAAACGGTTGCAAATGCTCCCCTGAGAGGTTTGGCGGTCGAAACAGAAGGCTTTTTATCACGGGAAAAGAAATCAACCCTCGACAACTTAACCGGCAGAAAAATATTTTTTTGAAAAAATCCCTAAGCCCCGGGGTCACAATTTCATCAAAAATCTGACTTTCAGCATTTCACTCAAAAATGGTGCCAAACGGTTGCAAATGCTCCCCTAAGAGGTTTGGCGGTCGAAACAGAAGGGTTTTTATCACGGGAAAAGAAATCAGCCCTCGACAACTTAACCGGCAGAAAAATATTTTTTTGAAAAAATCCCTAAGCCCCGGGGTCACAATTTCTCAAAAATCTGACTTTCGGCATTTCACTCAAAAATGGTGCCAAACGGAATAGAAATCAGCCCTCAACAACTTAATCGGCAGAAAAATATTTTTTTTGAAAAAATCCCTAAGCCCCGGGGTCACAATTTCAAGAAAAATCTGACTTTCGGCCATTCACTCAAAAATGGTGCCAAACGGTTGCAAATGCTCCCCTGAGAGGTTTGGAGGTCGAAACAGAAGGCTTTTTATCACGGGAAAAGAAATCAGCCCTCGACAACTTAACCGGCAGAAAAATATTTTTTTGAAAAAATCCCTAAGCCCCGGGGTCACAATTTCAAGAAAAATCTGATTTTGGCCATTCACTCAAAAAGGGTGCCAAATGGTTGCAAATGTTCCCCTGAGAGGTTTGGCGGTCGAAACAGAAGGCTCTTTATCACGGGAAAAGAAATCAGCCCTCGACAACTTAACCGGCAGAAAAATATTTTTTTGAAAAAATCCCTAAGCCCCGGGGTCACAATTTCATCAAAAATCTGACTTTCGGCATTTCACTCAAAAATGGTGCCAAACGGAATAGAAATCAGCCCTCGACAACTTAATCGGTAGAAAAATATTTTTTTGAAAAAATCCCTAAGCCCCGGGGTCACAATTTCAAGAAAAATCTGACTTTCGGCCATTCACTCAAAAATGGTGCCAAACGGTTGCAAATGCTCCCCTGAGAGGTTTGGAGGTCGAAACAGAAGGCTTTTTATCACGGGAAAAGAAATCAGCCCTCGACAACTTAACCGGCAGAAAAATAATTTTTTGAAAAAATCCCTAAGCCCCGGGGTCACAATTTCATCAAAAATCTGACTTTCCGCCATTCACTCAAAAATGGTGCCAAACGGTTGCAAATGCTCCCCTGAGAGGTTTGGCGGTCGAAACAGAAGGGTTTTTATCACGGGAAAAGAAATCAGCCCTCGACAACTTAACCGGCAGAAAAATATTTTTTTGAAAAAATCCCTAAGCCCCGGGGTCACAATTTCTCAAAAATCTGACTTTCGGCATTTCACTGAAAAATGGTGCCAAACGGAATAGAAATCAGCCCTCAACAACTTAATCGGCAGAAAAATATTTTTTTTGAAAAAATCCCTAAGCCCCGGGGTCACAATTTCAAGAAAAATCTGACTTTCGGCCATTCACTCAAAAATGGTGCCAAACGGTTGCAAATGCTCCCCTGAGAGGTTTGGAGGTCGAAACAGAAGGCTTTTTATCACGGGAAAAGAAATCAGCCCTCGACAACTTAACCGGCAGAAAAATATTTTTTTGAAAAAATCCCTAAGCCCCGGGGTCACAATTTCAAGAAAAATCTGATTTTGGCCATTCACTCAAAAAGGGTGCCAAATGGTTGCAAATGTTCCCCTGAGAGGTTTGGCGGTCGAAACAGAAGGCTCTTTATCACGGGAAAAGAAATCAGCCCTCGACAACTTAACCGGCAGAAAAATATTTTTTTGAAAAAATCCCTAAGCCCCGGGGTCACAATTTCATCAAAAATCTGACTTTCGGCATTTCACTCAAAAATGGTGCCAAACGGAATAGAAATCAGCCCTCGACAACTTAATCGGTAGAAAAATATTTTTTTGAAAAAATCCCTAAGCCCCGGGGTCACAATTTCAAGAAAAATCTGACTTTCGGCCATTCACTCAAAAATGGTGCCAAACGGTTGCAAATGCTCCCCTGAGAGGTTTGGAGGTCGAAACAGAAGGCTTTTTATCACGGGAAAAGAAATCAGCCCTCGACAACTTAACCGGCAGAAAAATAATTTTTTGAAAAAATCCCTAAGCCCCGGGGTCACAATTTCAAGAAAAATCTGATTTTGGCCATTTACTCAAAAATGGTGCCAAACGGTTGCAAATGTTCCCCTGAGAGGTTTGGCATTCGAAACAGAAGGCTTTTTATCACGGGAAAAGAAATCAGCCCTCGACAACTTAACCGGCAGAAAAATATTTTTTTGAAAAAATCCCTAAGCCCCGGGGTCACAATTTCAAGAAAAATCTGACTTTCGGCCATTCACTCAAAAATGGTGCCAAACGGTTGCAAATGCTCCCCTGAGAGGTTTGGCGGACGAAACAGAAGGCTTTTTATCACGGGAAATCAGCCCAAGAAAACTTAATCGGCAGAAAAATATTTTTTTGAAAAAATCCCTAAGCCCCGGGGTCACAATTTCAGCAAAAATCTGACTTTCCGCCATTCACTCAAAAATGGTGCCAAACGGTTGCAAATGCTCCCCTGAGAAGTTTGGCTCGAAACAGAAGGCTTTTTATCACGGGAAAAGAAATCAGCCCTCGACAACTTAACCGGCAGAAAAATATTTTTTTGAAAAAATCCCTAAGCCCGGGGTCACAATTTCATCAAAAATCTGACTTTCGGCATTTCACTCAAAAATGGTGCCAAACGGAATAGAAATCAGCCCTCGACAACTTAATTGGCAGAAAAATATTTTTTTGAAAAAATCCCTAAGCCTCGGGGTCACAATTTCAAGAAAAATCTGACTTTCGGCCATTCACTCAAAAAGGGTGCCAAATGGTTGCAAATGTTCCCCTGAGAGGTTTGGCGGTCGAAACAGAAGGCTCTTTATCACGGGAAAAGAAATCAGCCCTCGACAACTTAACCGGCAGAAAAATATTTTTTTGAAAAAATCCCTAAGCCCCGGGGTCACAATTTCATCAAAAATCTGACTTTCGGCATTTCACTCAAAAATGGTGCCAAACGGAATAGAAATCAGCCCTCGACAACTTAATCGGTAGAAAAATATTTTTTTGAAAAAATCCCTAAGCCCCGGGGTCACAATTTCAAGAAAAATCTGACTTTCGGCCATTCACTCAAAAATGGTGCCAAACGGTTGCAAATGCTCCCCTGAGAGGTTTGGAGGTCGAAACAGAAGGCTTTTTATCACGGGAAAAGAAATCAGCCCTCGACAACTTAACCGGCAGAAAAATAATTTTTTGAAAAAATCCCTAAGCCCCGGGGTCACAATTTCAAGAAAAATCTGATTTTGGCCATTTACTCAAAAATGGTGCCAAACGGTTGCAAATGTTCCCCTGAGAGGTTTGGCATTCGAAACAGAAGGCTTTTTATCACGGGAAAAGAAATCAGCCCTCGACAACTTAACCGGCAGAAAAATATTTTTTTGAAAAAATCCCTAAGCCCCGGGGTCACAATTTCAAGAAAAATCTGACTTTCGGCCATTCACTCAAAAATGGTGCCAAACGGTTGCAAATGCTCCCCTGAGAGGTTTGGCGGTCGAAACAGAAGGCTTTTTATCACGGGAAAAGAAATCAGCCCTCAACAACTTAACCGGCAGAAAAATATTTTTTTGAAAAAATCCCTAAGCCCCGGGGTCACAATTTCATCAAAAATCTGACTTTCGGCAATTCACTCAAAAATGGTGCGGAACCGAAAAGAAATCAGTCCTCGACAACTTAACCGGCAGAAGTATATTTTTTTGAAAAAATCCCTAAGCCCCGGGGTCACAATTTCTTCAAAAATATGACTTTCGGCCATTCACTCAAAAATGGTGCCAAACGGTTGCAAATGCTCCCCTGAGAGGTTTGGCGGACGAAACAGAAGGCTTTTTATCACGGGAAATCAGCCCAAGAAAACTTAATCGGCAGAAAAATATTTTTTTGAAAAAATCCCTAAGCCCCGGGGTCACAATTTCAGCAAAAATCTGACTTTCCGCCATTCACTCAAAAATGGTGCCAAACGGTTGCAAATGCTCCCCTGAGAAGTTTGGCTCGAAACAGAAGGCTTTTTATCACGGGAAAAGAAATCAGCCCTCGACAACTTAACCGGCAGAAAAATATTTTTTTGAAAAAATCCCTAAGCCCGGGGTCACAATTTCATCAAAAATCTGACTTTCGGCATTTCACTCAAAAATGGTGCCAAACGGAATAGAAATCAGCCCTCGACAACTTAATCGGCAGAAAAATATTTTTTTGAAAAAATCCCTAAGCCTCGGGGTCACAATTTCAAGAAAAATCTGACTTTCGGCCATTCACTCAAAAATGGTGCCAAACGGTTGCAAATGCTCTCCTGAGAGGTTTGGAGGTCGAAACAGAAGGCTTTTTATCACGGGAAAAGAAATCAGCCCTCGACAACTTAACCAGCAGAAATATATTTTTTTGAAAAAATCCCTAAGCTCCGGGGTCACAATTTCAAGAAAAATCTGACTTTCGGCCATTCACTCAAAAATGGTGCCAAACGGTTGCAAATGCTCCTCTGAGAGGTTTGGAGGTCGAAACAGAAGGCTTTTTATCACGGGAAAAGAAATCAGCCCAAGAAAACTTAACCGGCAGAAAAATATTTTTTTGAAAAAATCCCTAAGCCCCGGGGTCACAATTTCAAGAAAAATCTGACTTTCGGCCATTCACTCAAAAATGGTGCCAAACGGTTGCAAATGCTCCCCTTAGAGATTTGGAGGTCGAAACAGAAGGCTTTTTATCACAGGAAAATAAATCAGCCCTCGACAACTTAACCGGCAGAAAAATATTTTTTTGAAAAAATCCCTAAGCTCCGGGGTCACAATTTCAAGAAAAATCTGACTTTCGGCCATTCACTCAAAAATGGTGCCAAACGGTTGCAAATGCTCCCCTGAGAGGTTTGGCGGTCGAAACAGAAGGCTTTTTATCACGGGAAAAGAAATCAGCCCTCGACAACTTAACCGGCAGAAAAATATTTTTTTGAAAAAATCCCTAAGCCCCGGGTTCACAATTTCATCAAAAATCTGACTTTCGGCAATTCACTCAAAAATGGTGCGAAACCGAAAAGAAATCAGCCCTCGACAACTTAACCGGCAGAAATATGTTTTTTTGAAAAAATCCCTAAGCCCCGGGGTCACAATTTCATCAAAAATCTGACTTTCGGCCATTCACTCAAAAATGGTGCCAAACGGTTGCAAATGCTCCCCTGAGAGGTTTGGAGGTCGAAACAGAAGGCTTTTTATCACGGGAAAAGAAATCAGCCCAAGAAAACTTAACCGGCAGAAAAATATTTTTTTGAAAAAATCCCTAAGCCCCGGGGTCACAATTTCATCAAAAATCTGACTTTCGGCATTTCACTCAAAAATGGTGCCAAACGGAATACAAATCAGCCCTCAACAACTTAATCGGCAGAAAAATATTTTATTGAAAAAATCCCTAAGCCCCGGGGTCACAATTTCAAGAAAAATCTGACTTTCGGCCATTCACTCAAAAATGGTGCCAAACGGTTGCAAATGCTCCCCTGAGAGATTTGGAGGTCGAAACAGAAGGCTTTTTATCAGAGGAAAATAAATCAGCCCTCGACAACTTAACCGGCAGAAAAATATTTTTTTGAAAAAATCCCCAAGGCCCGGGGTCACAATTTCATCAAAAATCTGACTTTCAGCCATTCACTCAAAAATGGTTCCAAACGGTTGCAAATGCTCCCCTGAGAGGTTTGGAGGTCGAAACAGAAGGCTTTTTATCACAGGAAAAGAAATCAGCCCTCGACAACTTAATCAGCAGAAAAATATTTTTTTGAAAAAATCCCTTAGCCCCGGGGTCACAATTTCATCAAAAATCTGACTTTCGGCCATTCACTCAAAAATGGTGCCAAACGATTGCAAATGCTCCCCTGAGAGGTTTGGCGGTCGAAACAGAAGGCTTTTTATAACGGGAAAAGAAATCAGCCCAAGACAACTTAACCGCAGAAAAATATTTTTTTGAAAAAATCCCTAAGCCCCGGGGTCACAATTTCAAGAAAAATCTGACTTTCGGCCATTCACTCAAAAATGGTGCGAAACGGTTGGAAATGCTCCCCTGAGAGGTTTGGCGGTTGAAACAGAAGGCTTTTTATCACGGGAAAAGAAATCAGCCCGCGACAACTTAACCGGCAGAAAAATATTTTTTTGAAAAAATCCCTAAGCCCCGGGGTCACAATTTCATCAAAAATCTGACTTTCGGCATTTCACTCAAAAATGGTGCCAAACGGAAAAGAAATCAGCCCTCGACAACTTAATCGGCAGAAAAATATTTTTTTGAAAAAATCCCTAAGCCCCGGGGTCACAATTTCAAGAAAAATCTGACTTTCGGCCATTCACTCAAAAATGGTGCAAAACGGTTGCAAATGCTCCCCTGAGAGGTTTGGCGGTCGAAACAGAAGGCTTTTTATCACGGGAAAAGAAATCAACCCTCGACAACTTAACCGGCAGAAAAATATTTTTTTGAAAAAATCCCTTAGCCCCGGGTTCACAATTTCATCAAAAATCTGACTTTCGGCAATTCACTCAAAAATGGTGCGAAACCGAAAAGAAATCAGCCCTCGACAACTTAACCGGCAGAAATATGTTTTTTTGAAAAAATCCCTAAGCCCCGTGGTCACAATTTCATCAAAAATCTGACTTTCGGCCATTCACTCAAAAATGGTGCCAAACGGTTGCAAATGCTCCCCTGAGAGGTTTGGAGGTCGAAACAGAAGGCTTTTTATCACGGGAAAAGAAATCAGCCCAAGAAAACTTAACCGGCAGAAAAATATTTTTTTGAAAAAATCCCTAAGCCCCGGGGTCACAATTTCATCAAAAATCTGACTTTCGGCATTTCACTCAAAAATGGTGCCAAACGGAATACAAATCAGCCCTCAACAACTTAATCGGCAGAAAAATATTTTATTGAAAAAATCCCTAAGCCCCGGGGTCACAATTTCAAGAAAAATCTGACTTTCGGCCATTCACTCAAAAATGGTGCCAAACGGTTGCAAATGCTCCCCTGAGAGATTTGGAGGTCGAAACAGAAGGCTTTTTATCAGAGGAAAATAAATCAGCCCTCGACAACTTAACCGGCAGAAAAATATTTTTTTGAAAAAATCCCCAAGGCCCGGGGTCACAATTTCATCAAAAATCTGACTTTCAGCCATTCACTCAAAAATGGTTCCAAACGGTTGCAAATGCTCCCCTGAGAGGTTTGGAGGTCGAAACAGAAGGCTTTTTATCACAGGAAAAGAAATCAGCCCTCGACAACTTAATCAGCAGAAAAATATTTTTTTGAAAAAATCCCTTAGCCCCGGGGTCACAATTTCATCAAAAATCTGACTTTCGGCCATTCACTCAAAAATGGTGCCAAACGATTGCAAATGCTCCCCTGAGAGGTTTGGCGGTCGAAACAGAAGGCTTTTTATAACGGGAAAAGAAATCAGCCCAAGACAACTTAACCGCAGAAAAATATTTTTTTGAAAAAATCCCTAAGCCCCGGGGTCACAATTTCAAGAAAAATCTGACTTTCGGCCATTCACTCAAAAATGGTGCGAAACGGTTGGAAATGCTCCCCTGAGAGGTTTGGCGGTTGAAACAGAAGGCTTTTTATCACGGGAAAAGAAATCAGCCCGCGACAACTTAACCGGCAGAAAAATATTTTTTTGAAAAAATCCCTAAGCCCCGGGGTCACAATTTCATCAAAAATCTGACTTTCGGCATTTCACTCAAAAATGGTGCCAAACGGAAAAGAAATCAGCCCTCGACAACTTAATCGGCAGAAAAATATTTTTTTGAAAAAATCCCTAAGCCCCGGGGTCACAATTTCAAGAAAAATCTGACTTTCGGCCATTCACTCAAAAATGGTGCAAAACGGTTGCAAATGCTCCCCTGAGAGGTTTGGCGGTCGAAACAGAAGGCTTTTTATCACGGGAAAAGAAATCAACCCTCGACAACTTAACCGGCAGAAAAATATTTTTTTGAAAAAATCCCTAAGCCCCGGGGTCACAATTTCATCAAAAATCTGACTTTCAGCATTTCACTCAAAAATGGTGCCAAACGGTTGCAAATGCTCCCCTAAGAGGTTTGGAGGTCAAAACAGAAGGCTTTTTATCACGGGAAAAGAAATCAGCCCTCGACAACTTAACCAGCAGAAAAATATTTTTTTGAAAAAATCCCTAAGCCCCGGGGTCACAATTTCATCCAAAATCTGACTTTCGGCCATTCACTCAAAAATGGTGCCAAACGGTTGCAAATGCTCCCCTGAGAGGTTTGGAGGTCGAAACAGAAGGCTTTTTATCACGGGAAAAGAAATCAGCCCTTGACAACTTAATCAGCAGAAAAATATTTTTTTGAAAAAATCCCTAAGCCCCGGCGTCACAATTTCATCAAAAATCTGACTTTCGGCCATTCACTCAAAAATGGTGCCAAACGGTTGCAAATGCTCCCCTGAGAGGTTTGGCGGTCGAAACAGAAGGCTTTTTATCACGGGAAAAGAAATCAGCCCTCGACAACTTAACCGGCAGAAAAATATTTTTTTGAAAAAATCCCTAAGCCCCGAGGTCACAATTTCATCCAAAATCTGACTTTCGGCCATTCACTCAAAAATGGTGCCAAACGGTTGCAAATGCTCCCCTGAGAGGTTTGGCGGTCGAAACAGAAGGCTTTTTATCACGGGAAAAGAAATCAGCCCTCGACAACTTAACCGGCAGAAAAATATTTTTTTGAAAAAATCCCTAAGCCCCGGGGTCAAAATTTCATCAAAAATCTGACTTTCAGCATTTCACTCAAAAATGGTGCCAAACGGAAAAGAAATCAGCCCTCGACAACTTAATCGGCAGAAAAATATTTTTTTGAAAAAATCCCTAAGCCCCGGGGTCACAATTTCAAGAAAAATCTGACTTTCGGCCATTCACTCAAAAATGGTGCCAAACGGTTGCAAATGCTCCCCTGAGAGGTTTGGCGGTCGAAACAGAAGGCTTTTTATCACGGGAAAAGAAATCAACCCTCGACAACTTAACCGGCAGAAAAATATTTTTTTGAAAAAATCCCTAAGCCCCGGGGTCACAATTTCATCAAAAATCTGACTTTCGGCCATTCACTCAAAAATGGTGCCAAACGGTTGCAAATGCTCCCCTAAGAGGTTTGGAGGTCAAAACAGAAGGCTTTTTATCACGGGAAAAGAAATCAGCCCTCGACAACTTAATCAGCAGAAAAATATTTTTTTGAAAAAATCCCTGAGCCCCGGGGTCACAATTTCATCCAAAATCTGACTTTCGGCCATTCACTCAAAAATGGTGCCATACGGTTGCAAATGCTCCCCTGAGAGGTTTGGAGGTCGAAACAGAAGGCTTTTTATCACGGGAAAAGAAATCAGCCCTCGACAACTTAACCGGCAGAAAAATATTTTTTTGAAAAAATCCCTAAGCCCCGAGGTCACAATTTCATCAAAAATCTGACTTTCGGCATTTCACTCATAAATGGTGACAAACGGAAAAGAAATCAGCCCTCGACAACTTAATCGGCAGAAAAATATTTTTTTGAAAAAATCCCTAAGCCCCGGGGTCACAATTTCAAGAAAAATCTGACTTTCGGCCATTCACTCAAAAATGGTGCCAAACGGTTGCAAATGCTCCCCTGAGAGGTTTGGCGTTCGAAACAGAAGGCTTTTTATCTCGGGAAAAGAAATCAGCCCTCGACAACTTGAACGGCAGAAAAATATTTTTTTGAAAAAATCCCTAAGCCCCGGGGTCACAATTTCATCAAAAATCTGACTTTCGGCCATTCACTCAAAAATGGTGCCAAACGGTTGCAAATGCTCCCCTGAGAGGTTTGGCGGTTGAAACAGAAGGCTTTTTATCACCGGAAAAGAAATCAGCCCTCGACAACTTAACTGGCAGAAAAATATTATTTTGAAAAAATCCCTAAGCCCCGGGGTCAGAATTTCATCAAAAATCTGACTTTCGGCCATTCACTCAAAAATGGTGCCAAACGGTTGCAAATGCTCCCCTAAGAGGTTTGGAGGTCAAAACAGAAGGCTTTTTATCACGGGAAAAGAAATCAGCCCTCGACAACTTAATCAGCAGAAATATATTTTTTTGAAAAAATCCCTAAGCCCCGGGGTCACAATTTCAAGAAAAATCTGACTTTTGGCCATTCACTCAAAAATGGTGCCAAACGGTTGCAAATGCTCCCCTGAGAGGTTTGGCGTTCGAAACAGAAGGCTTTCTATCTCGGGAAAAGAAATCAGCCCTCGACAACTTGAACGGCAGAAAAATATTTTTTTGAAAAAATCCCTAAGCCCCGGGGTCACAATTTCATCAAAAATCTGACTTTCGGCCATTCACTCAAAAATGGTGCCAAACGGTTGCAAATGCTCCCCTGAGAGGTTTGGCGGTCGAAACAGAAGGCTTTTTATCACGGGAAAAGAAATCAGCCCTCGACAACTTAACCGGCAGAAAAATATTTTTTTGAAAAAATCCCTAAGCCCCGAGGTCACAATTTCATCAAAAATCTGACTTTCGGCATTTCACTCATAAATGGTGCCAAACGGAAAAGAAATCAGCCCTCGACAACTTAATCGGCAGAAAAATATTTTTTTGAAAAAATCCCTAAGCCCCGGGGTCACAATTTCAAGAAAAATCTGACTTTCGGCCATTCACTCAAAAATGGTGCCAAACGGTTGCAAATGCTCCCCTGAGAGGTTTGGCGTTCGAAACAGAAGGCTTTTTATCTCGGGAAAAGAAATCAGCCCTCGACAACTTGAACGGCAGAAAAATATTTTTTTGAAAAAATCCCTAAGCCCCGGGGTCACAATTTCATCAAAAATCTGACTTTCGGCCATTCACTCAAAAATGGTGCCAAACGGTTGCAAATGCTCCCCTGAGAGGTTTGGCGGTTGAAACAGAAGGCTTTTTATCACCGGAAAAGAAATCAGCCCTCGACAACTTAACTGGCAGAAAAATATTTTTTTGAAAAAATCCCTAAGCCCCGGGGTCAGAATTTCATCAAAAATCTGACTTTCGGCCATTCACTCAAAAATGGTGCCAAACGGTTGCAAATGCTCCCCTAAGAGGTTTGGAGGTCAAAACAGAAGGCTTTTTATCACGGGAAAAGAAATCAGCCCTCGACAACTTAATCAGCAGAAAAATATTTTTTTGAAAAAATCCCTAAGCCCCGGGGTCACAATTTCATCCAAAATCTGACTTTCGGCCATTCACTCAAAAATGGTGCCAAACGGTTGCAAATGCTCCCCTGAGAGGTTTGGAGGTCGAAACAGAAGGCTTTTTATCACGGGAAAAGAAATCAGCCCTTGACAACTTAATCAGCAGAAAAATATTTTTTTGAAAAAATCCCTAAGCCCCGGGGTCACAATTTCATCAAAAATCTGACTTTCGGCCATTCACTCAAAAATGGTGCCAAACGGTTGCAAATGCTCCCCTGAGAGGTTTGGCGGTCGAAACAGAAGGCTTTTTATCACGGGAAAAGAAATCAGCCCTCGACAACTTAACCGGCAGAAAAATATTTTTTTGAAAAAATCCCTAAGCCCCGAGGTCACAATTTCATCAAAAATCTGAATTTCGGCATTTCACTCATAAATGGTGCCAAACGGAAAAGAAATCAGCCCTCGACAACTTAATCGGCAGAAAAATATTTTTTTGAAAAAATCCCTAAGCCCCGGGGTCACAATTTCAAGAAAAATCTGACTTTTGGCCATTCACTCAAAAATGGTGCCAAACGGTTGCAAATGCTCCCCTGAGAGGTTTGGCGGTTGAAACAGAAGGCTTTTTATCTCGGGAAAAGAAATCAGCCCTCGACAACTTGAACGGCAGAAAAATATTTTTTTGAAAAAATCCCTAAGCCCCGGGGTCACAATTTCATCAAAAATCTGACTTTCGGCCATTCACTCAAAAATGGTGCCAAACGGTTGCAAATGCTCCCCTGAGAGGTTTGGCGGTTGAAGCAGAAGGCTTTTTATCACGGGAAAAGAAATCAGCCCTCGACAACTTAACTGGCAGAAAAATATTTTTTTGAAAAAATCCCTAAGCCCCGGGGTCAGAATTTCATCAAAAATCTGACTTTCGGCATTTCACTCCAAAATGGTGCCAAACGGAAAAGAAATCAGCCCTCGACAACTTAATCGGCAGAAAAATATTTTTTTGAAAAAATCCCTAAGCCCCGGGGTCACAATTTCAAGAAAAATCTGACTTTCGGCAATTCACTCAAAAATGGTGCCAAACGGTTGCAAATGCTCCCCTGAGAGGTTTGGAGGTCGAAACAGAAGGCTTTTTATCACGGGAAAAGAAATCAGCCCTCGACAACTTAATCGGCAGAAAAATATTTTTTTGAAAAAATCCCTAAGCCCCGGGGTCACAATTTCAAGAAAAATCTGACTTTCGGCCATTCACTCAAAAATGGTGCGAAACGGAAAAGAAATCAGCCCTCGACAACTTAATCGGCAGAAAAATATTTTTTTGAAAAAATCCCTAAGCCCCGGGGTCACAATTTCAAGAAAAATCTGACTTTCGGCCATTCAATCAAAAATGGTGCCAAACGGTTGCAAATGCTCCCCTGAGAGGTTTGGCGGTCGAAACAGAAGGCTTTTTATCACGGGAAAAGAAATCAGCCCTCGACAACTTAACCGGCAGAAAAATATTTTTTTGAAAAAATCCCTAAGCCCCGGGGTCACAATTTCATCAAAAATCTGACTTTCGGCATTTCACTCATAAATGGTGCCAAACGGAAAAGAAATCAGCCCTCGACAACTTAATCGGCAGAAAAATATTTTTTTGAAAAAATCCCTAAGCCCCGGGGTCACAATTTCAAGAAAAATCTGAATTTTGGCCATTCACTCAAAAATGGTGCCAAACGGTTGCAAATGCTCCCCTGAGAGGTTTGGCGTTCGAAACAGAAGGCTTTTTATCATGGGAAAAGAAATCAGCCCTCGACAACTTAACCGGCAGAAAAATATTTTTTTGAAAAAATCCCTAAGCCCCGAGGTCACAATTTCATCAAAAATCTGACTTTCGGCATTTCACTCATAAATGGTGCCAAACGGAAAAGAAATCAGCCCTCGACAACTTAATCGGCAGAAAAATATTTTTTTGAAAAAATCCCTAAGCCCCGGGGTCACAATTTCAAGAAAAATCTGACTTTTGGCCATTCACTCAAAAATGGTGCCAAACGGTTGCAAATGCTCCCCTGAGAGGTTTGGCGTTCGAAACAGAAGGCTTTTTATCTCGGGAAAAGAAATCAGCCCTCGACAACTTGAACGGCAGAAAAATATTTTTTTGAAAAAATCCCTAAGCCCCGGGGTCACAATTTCATCAAAAATCTGACTTTCGGCCATTCACTCAAAAATGGTGCCAAACGGTTGCAAATGCTCCCCTGAGAGGTTTGGCGGTTGAAGCAGAAGGCTTTTTATCACGGGAAGAGAAATCAGCCCTCGACAACTTAATCGGCAGAAAAATATTTTTTTGAAAAAATCCCTAAGCCCCGGGGTCACAATTTCAAGAAAAATCTGACTTTCGGCAATTCACTCAAAAATGGTGCCAAACGGTTGCAAATGCTCCCCTGAGAGGTTTGGAGGTCGAAACAGAAGGCTTTTTATCACGGGAAAAGAAATCAGCCCTCGACAACTTAATCGGCAGAAAAATATTTTTTTGAAAAAATCCCTAAGCCCCGGGGTCACAATTTCAAGAAAAATCTGACTTTCGGCCATTCACTCAAAAATGGTGCGAAACGGAAAAGAAATCAGCCCTCGACAACTTAACCGTCAGAAAAATATTTTTTTGAAAAAATCCCTAAGCCCCGAGGTCACAATTTCATCAAAAATCTGACTTTCGGCATTTCACTCATAAATGGTGCCAAACGGAAAAGAAATCAGCCCTCGACAACTTAATCGGCAGAAAAATATTTTTTTGAAAAAATCCCTAAGCCCCGGGGTCACAATTTCAAGAAAAATCTGACTTTTGGCCATTCACTCAAAAATGGTGCCAAACGGTTGCAAATGCTCCCCTGAAAGGTTTGGCGGTCGAAACAGAAGGCTTTTTATCACGGGAAAAGAAATCAGCCCTCGACAACTTAACCGGCAGAAAAATATTTTTTTGAAAAAATCCCTAAGCCCCGGGGTCACAATTTCATCAAAAATCTGACTTTCGGCCATTCACTCAAAAATGGTGCCAAACGGTTGCAAATGCTCCCCTGAGACGTTTGGCGGTCGAAACAGAAGGCTTTTTATCACGGGAAAAGAAATCAGCCCTCGACAACTTAACCGGCAGAAAAATATTTTTTTGAAAAAATCCCTAAGCCCCGGGGTCACAATTTCATCAAAAATCTGACTTTCGGCATTTCACTCAAAAATGGTGCCAAACGGAAAAGAAATCAGCCCTCGACAACTTAATCGGCAGAAAAATATTTTTTTGAAAAAATCCGTAAGCCCCGGGGTCACAATTTCAAGAAAAATCTGACTTTCGGCCATTCACTCAAAAATGGTGCCAAACGGTTGCAAATGCTCCCCTGAGAGGTTTGGCGGTCAAAACAGAAGGCTTTTTATCACGGGAAAAGAAATCAACCCTCGACAACTTAACCGGCAGAAAAATATTTTTTTGAAAAAATCCCTAAGCCCCGGGGTCACAATTTCATCAAAAATCTGACTTTCGGCCATTCACTCAAAAATGGTGCCAAACGGTTGCAAATGCTCCCCTAAGAGGTTTGGAGGTCAAAACAGAAGGCTTTTTATCATGGGAAAAGAAATCAGCCCTTGACAACTTAATCAGCAGAAAAATATTTTTTTGAAAAAATCCCTAAGCCCCGGGGTCACAATTTCATCCAAAATCTGACTTTCGGCCATTCACTCAAAAATGGTGCCAAACGGTTGCAAATGCTCCCCTGAGAGGTTTGGAGGTCGAAACAGAAGGCTTTTTATCACGGGAAAAAAAATCAGCCCTTGACAACTTAATAAGCAGAAAAATATTTTTTTGAAAAAATCCCTAAGCCCCGGGGTCACAATTTCATCAAAAATCTGACTTTCGGCCATTCACTCAAAAATGGTGCCAATCGGTTGCAAATGCTCCCCTGAGAGGTTTGGCGGTCGAAACAGAAGGCTTTTTATCACGGGAAAAGAAATCAGCCCTCGACAACTTAAACGGCAGAAAAATATTTTTTTGAAAAAATCCCTAAGCCCCGAGGTCACAATTCCATCAAAAATCTGACTTTCGGTATTTTACTCATAAATAGTGCCAAACGGAAAAGAAATAAGCCCTCGACAACATAATCGGCAGAAAAATATTTTTTTGAAAAAATCCCTAAGGCCCGGGGTCACAATTTCAAGAAAAATCTGACTTTCGGCCATTCACTCAAAAATGGTGCCAAACGGTTGCAAATGCTCCCCTGAGAGGTTTGGCGGTTGAAACAGAAGGCTTTTTATCACGGGAAAAGAAATCAGCCCTCGACAACTTAACTGGCAGAAAAATATTTTTTTGAAAAAATCCCTAAGCCCCGGGGTCAGAATTTCATCAAAAATCTGACTTTCGGCATTTCACTCAAAAATGGTGCCAAACGGAAAAGAAATCAGCCCTCGACAACTTAATCGGCAGAAAAATATTTTTTTGAAAAAATCCCTAAGCCCCGGGGTCACAATTTCAAGAAAAATCTGACTTTCGGCAATTCACTCAAAAATGGTGCCAAACGGTTGCAAATGCTCCCCTGAGAGGTTTGGAGGTCGAAACAGAAGGCTTTTTATCACGGGAAAAGAAATCAGCCCTCGACAACTTAATCGGCAGAAAAATATTTTTTTGAAAAAATCCCTAAGCCCCGGGGTCACAATTTCAAGTAAAATCTGACTTTCGGCCATTCACTCAAAAATGGTGCCAAACGGTTGCAAATGCTCCCCTGAGAGGTTTGGCGGTCGAAACAGAAGGCTTTTTATCACGGGAAAAGAAATCAGCCCTCGACAACTTAACCGGCAGAAAAATATTTTTTTGAAAAAATCCCTAAGCCCCGGGGTCACAATTTCATCAAAAATCTGAATTTCGGCATTTCACTCAAAAATGGTGCCAAACGGAAAAGAAATAAGCCCTCGACAACTTAATCGGCAGAAAAATATTTTTTTGAAAAAATCCCTAAGCCCCGGGGTCACAATTTCAAGAAAAATCTGACTTTCGGCCATTCACTCAAAAATGGTGCCAAACGGTTGCAAATGCTCCCCTGAGAGGTTTGGCGGTCGAAACAGAAGGCTTTTTATCACGGGAAAAGAAATCAACCCTCGACAACTTAACCGGCAGAAAAATATTTTTTTGAAAAAATCCCTAAGCCACGGGGTCACAATTTCATCAAAAATCTGACTTTCGGTCATTCACTCAAAAATGGTGCCAAACGGTTGCAAATGCTCCCCTGAGAGGTTTGGAGGTCGAAACAGAAGGCTTTTTATCACGGGAAAAGAAATCAGCCCTTGACAACTTAATCAGCAGAAAAATATTTTTTTGAAAAAATCCCTAAGCCCCGGGGTCACAATTTCATCAAAAATCTGACTTTCGGCCATTCACTCAAAAATGGTGCCAATCGGTTGCAAATGCTCCCCTGAGAGGTTTGGCGGTCGAAACAGAAGGCTTTTTATCACGGGAAAAGAAATCAGCCCCCGACAACTTAAACGGCAGAAAAATATTTTTTTGAAAAAATCCCTAAGCCCCGAGGTCACAATTTCATCAAAAATCTGACTTTCGGCATTTCACTCATAAATGGTGCCAAACGGAAAAGAAATAAGCCCTTGACAACATAATCGGCAGAAAAATATTTTTTTGAAAAAATCCCTAAGCCCCGGGGTCACAATTTCAAGAAAAATCTGACTTTCGGCCATTCACTCAAAAATGGTGCCAAACGGTTGCAAATGCTCCCCTGAGAGGTTTGGCGTTAGAAACAGAAGGCTTTTTATCACGGGAAAAGAAATCAGCCCTCGACAACTTAAACGGCAGAAAAATATTTTTTTGAAAAAATCCCTAAGCCCCGGGGTCACAATTTCATCAAAAATCTGACTTTCGGCCATTCACTCAAAAATGGTGCCAAACGGTTGCAAATGCTCCCCTAAGAGGTTTGGAGGTCAAAACAGAAGGCTTTTTATCACGGGAAAAGAAATCAGCCCTCGACAACTTAATCAGCAGAAAAATATTTTTTTGAAAAAATCCCTAAGCCCCGGGGTCACAATTTCATCAAAAATCTGACTTTCGGCCATTCACTCAAAAATGGTGCCAAACGGTTGCAAATGCTCCCGTGAGAGGTTTGGCGGTCGAAACAGAAGGCTTTTTATCACGGGAAAAGAAATCAGCCCTCGACAACTTAACCGGCAGAAAAATAATTTTTTGAAAAAATCCCTAAGCCCCGGGGTCACAATTTCATCAAAAATCTGACTTTCGGCATTTCACTCAAAAATGGTTCCAAACGGAAAAAAAATCAGCCCTCGACAACTTAATCGGCAGAAAAATATTTTTTTGAAAAAATCCCTAAGCCCCGGGGTCACAATTTCAAGAAAAATCTGACTTTCGGCCATTCACTCAAAAATGGTGCCAAACGGTTGCAAATGCTCTCCTGAGAGGTTTGGCGGTCGAAACAGAAGGCTTTTTATCACGGGAAAAGAAATCAGCCCTCGACAACTTAACCGGCAGAAAAATATTTTTTTGAAAAAATCCGTAAGCCCCGGGGTCACAATTTCATCAAAAATCTGACTTTCGGCCATTCACTCAAAAATGGTGCCAAACGGTTCCAAATGCTCCCCTGAGAGGTTTGGCGGTCGAAACAGAAGGCTTTTTATCACGGGAAAAGAAATCAGCCCTCGACAACTTAGCCGGCAGAAAAATATTTTTTTGAAAAAATCCCTAAGCCCCGGGGTCACAATTTCATCAAAAATCTGACTTTCGGCCATTCACTCAAAAATGGTGCCAAACGGTTGCAAATGCTCCCCTAAGAGGTTTGGAGGTCAAAACAGAAGGCTTTTTATCACGGGAAAAGAAATCAGCCCTCGACAACTTAATCAGCAGAAAAATATTTTTTTGAAAAAATCCCTAAGCCCCGGGGTCACAATTTCATCCAAAATCTGACTTTCGGCCATTCATTCAAAAATGGTGCCAAACGGTTGCAAATGCTCCCCTGAGAGGTTTGGAGGTCGAAACAGAAGGCTTTTTATCACGGGAAAAGAAATCAGCCCTTGAAAACTTAATCAGCAGAAAAATATTTTTTTGAAAAAATCCCTAAGCCCCGGGGTCACAATTTCATCAAAAATCTGACTTTCGGCCATTCACTCAAAAATGGTGCCAATCGGTTGCAAATGCTCCCCTGAGAGGTTTGGCGGTCGAAACAGAAGGCTTTTTATCACGGGAAAAGCAATCAGCCCCCGACAACTTAAACGGCAGAAAAATATTTTTTTGAAAAAATCCCTAAGCCCCGAGGTCACAATTTCATCAAAAATCTGACTTTCGGCATTTTACTCATAAATGGTGCCAAACGGAAAAGAAATAAGCCCTCGACAACATAATCGGCAGAAAAATATTTTTTTGAAAAAATCCCTAAGCCCCGGGGTCACAATTTCAAGAAAAATCTGACTTTCGGCCATTCACTCAAAAATGGTGCCAAACGGTTGCAAATGCTCCCCTGAGAGGTTTGGCGTTAGAAACAGAAGGCTTTTTATCACGGGAAAAGAAATCAGCCCTCGACAACTTAATCAGCAGAAAAATATTTTTTTGAAAAAATCCCTAAGCCCCGGGGTCACAATTTCATCAAAAATCTGACTTTCGGCCATTCACTCAAAAATGGTGCCAAACGGTTGCAAATGCTCCCGTGAGAGGTTTGGCGGTCGAAACAGAAGGCTTTTTATCACGGGAAAAGAAATCAGCCCTCGACAACTTAACCGGCAGAAAAATATTTTTTTGAAAAAATCCCTAAGCCCCGAGGTCACAATTTCATCAAAAATCTGACTTTCGGCATTTCACTCATAAATGGTGCCAAACGGAAAAGAAATCAGCCCTCGACAACTTAATCGGCAGAAAAATATTTTTTTGAAAAAATCCCTAAGTCCCGGGGTCACAATTTCAAGAAAAATCTGACTTTCGGCCATTCACTCAAAAATGTTGCCAAACGGTTGCAAATGCTCCCCTGAGAGGTTTGGCGGTCGAAACAGAGGGCTTTTTATCACGGGAAAAGAAATCAGCCCTCGACAACTTAACCGGCAGAAAAATTATTTTTTCGAAAAAATCCCTAAGCCCCGGGGTCACAATTTCATCAAAAATCTGACTTTCGGCATTTCACTCAAAAATGGTGCCAAACGGAAAAAAAATCAGCCCTCGACAACTTAATCGGCAGAAAAATATTTTTTTGAAAAAATTCCTAAGCCCCGGGGTCACAATTTCATCCAAAATCTGACTTTCGGCCATTCACTCAAAAATGGTGCCAAACGGTTGCAAATGCTCCCCTGAGAGGTTTGGAGGTCGAAACAGAAGGCTTTTTATCACGGGAAAAGAAATCAGCCCTTGACAACTTAATCAGCAGAAAAATATTTTTTTGAAAAAATCCCTAAGCCCCGGGGTCACAATTTCATCAAAAATCTGACTTTCGGCCATTCACTCAAAAATGGTGCCAAACGGTTGCAAATGCTCCCCTAAGAGGTTTGGAGGTCAAAACAGAAGGCTTTTTATCACGGGAAAAGAAATCAGCCCTTGACAACTTAATCAGCAGAAAAATATTTTTTTGAAAAAATCCCTAAGCCCCGGGGTCACAATTTCATCAAAAATCTGACTTTCGGCATTTCACTCAAAAATGGTGCCAAACGGAAAAAAAATCAGCCCTCGACAACTTAATCGGCAGAAAAATATTTTTTTGAAAAAATCCCTAAGCCCCGGGGTCACAATTTCAAGAAAAATCTGACTTTCGGCCATTCACTCAAAAATGGTGCCAAACGGTTGCAAATGCTCCCCTGAGAAGTTTGGCGGTCGAAACAGAAGGCTTTTTATCACGGGAAAAGAAATCAGCCCTCGACAACTTAACCGGCAGAAAAATAATTTTTTGAAAAAATCCCTAAGCCCCGGGGTCACAATTTCATCAAAAATCTGACTTTCGGCATTTCACTCAAAAATGGTGCCAAACGGAAAAAAAATCAGCCCTCGACAACTTAATCGGCAGAAAAATATTTTTTTGAAAAAATCCCTAAGCCCCGGGGTCACAATTTCAAGAAAAATCTGACTTTCGGCCATTCACTCAAAAATGGTGCCAAACGGTTGCAAACGCTCTCCTGAGAGGTTTGGCGGTCGAAACAGAAGGCTTTTTATCACGGGAAAAGAAATCAGCCCTCGACAACTTAACCGGCAGAAAAATAATTTTTTGAAAAAATCCCTAAGCCCCGGGGTCACAATTTCATCAAAAATCTGACTTTCGGCATTTCACTCAAAAATGGTGCCAAACGGAAAAAAAATCAGCCCTCG
This sequence comes from Podarcis liolepis, assembly GCF_965112155.1. Taxonomy (NCBI): domain Eukaryota; kingdom Metazoa; phylum Chordata; class Lepidosauria; order Squamata; family Lacertidae; genus Podarcis; species Podarcis liolepis. The sequence continues at coordinate 300,777 of NW_028148797.1, read as the reverse complement.
ACAACTTAATCGGCAGAAAAATATTTTTTTGAAAAAATCCCTAAGCCCCGGGGTCACAATTTCAAGGAAAATCTGACTTTCGGCCATTCACTCAAAAATGGTGCCAAACGGTTGCAAATGCTCTCCTGAGAGGTTTGGCGGTCGAAACAGAAGGCTTTTTATCACGGGAAAAGAAATCAGCCCTCGACAACTTAACCGGCAGAAAAATATTTTTTTGAAAAAATCCGTAAGCCCCGGGGTCACAATTTCATCAAAAATCTGACTTTCGGCCATTCACTCAAAAATGGTGCCAAACGGTTGCAAATGCTCCCCTGAGAGGTTTGGCGGTCAAAACAGAAGGCTTTTTATCACGGGAAAAGAAATCAGCCCTCGAGAACTTAGCCGGCAGAAAAATATTTTTTTGAAAAAATCCCTAAGCCCCGGGGTCACAATTTCATCAAAAATCTGACTTTCGGCCATTCACTCAAAAATGGTGCCAATCGGTTGCAAATGCTCCCCTGAGAGGTTTGGCGGTCGAAACAGAAGGCTTTTTATCACGGGAAAAGAAATCAGCCCTCGACAACTTAAACGGCAGAAAAATATTTTTTTGAAAAAATCCCTAAGCCCCGAGGTCACAATTTCATCAAAAATCTGACTTTCGGCATTTCACTCATAAATGGTGCCAAACGGAAAAGAAATAAGCCCTCGACAACATAATCGGCAGAAAAATATTTTTTTGAATAAATCCCTAAGCCCCGGGGTCACAATTTCAAGAAAAATCTGACTTTCGGCCATTCACTCAAAAATGGTGCCAAACGGTTGCAAATGCTCCCCTGAGAGGTTTGGCGTTAGAAACAGAAGGCTTTTTATCACGGGAAAAGAAATCAGCCCTCGACAACTTAAACGGCAGAAAAATATTTTTTTGAAAAAATCCCTAAGCCCCGGGGTCACAATTTCAAGAAAAATCTGACTTTCGGCATTTCACTCAAAAATGGTGCCAAACGGAAAAAAAATCAGCCCTCGACAACTTAATCGGCAGAAAAATATTTTTTTGAAAAAATCCCTAAGCCCCGGGGTCACAATTTCAAGGAAAATCTGACTTTCGGCCATTCACTCAAAAATGGTGCCAAACGGTTGCAAATGCTCTCCTGAGAGGTTTGGCGGTCGAAACAGAAGGCTTTTTATCACGGGAAAAGAAATCAGCCCTCGACAACTTAACCGGCAGAAAAATATTTTTTTGAAAAAATCCGTAAGCCCCGGGGTCACAATTTCATCAAAAATCTGACTTTCGGCCATTCACTCAAAAATGGTGCCAATCGTTGCAAATGCTCCCCTGAGAGGTTTGGCGGTCGAAACAGAAGGCTTTTTATCACGGGAAAAGAAATCAGCCCTCGACAACTTAAACGGCAGAAAAATATTTTTTTGAAAAAATCCCTAAGCCCCGGGGTCACAATTTCATCAAAAGTCTGACTTTCGGCCATTCACTCAAAAATGGTGCCAAACGGTTGCAAATGCTCCCCAGAGAGGTTTGGCGTTAGAAACAGAAGGCTTTTTATCACGGGAAAAGAAATCAGCCCTCGACAACTTAAACGGCAGAAAAATATTTTTTTGAAAAAATCCCTAAGCCCCGGGGTCACAATTTCATCAAAAGTCTGACTTTCGGCCATTCACTCAAAAATGGTGCCAAACGGTTGCAAATGCTCCCCTAAGAGGTTTGGAGGTCAAAACAGAAGGCTTTTTATCACGGGAAAAGAAATCAGCCCTCGACAACTTAATCAGCAGAAAAATATTTTTTTGAAAAAATCCCTAAGCCCCGGGGTCACAATTTCATCAAAAATCTGACTTTCGGCATTTCACTCATAAATGGTGCCAAACGGAAAAGAAATCAGCCCTCGACAACTTAATCGGCAGAAAAATATTTTTTTGAAAAAATCCCTAAGCCCCGGGGTCACAATTTCATCAAAAATCTGACTTTCGGCCATTCACTCAAAAATGGTGCCAAACGGTTGCAAATGCTCCCCTGAGAGGTTTGGCGGTCGAAACAGAAGGCTTTTTATCACGGGAAAAGAAATCAGCCCTCGACAACTTAACCGGCAGAAAAATAATTTTTTGAAAAAATCCCTAAGCCCCGGGGTCACAATTTCATCAAAAATCTGACTTTCGGCATTTCACTCAAAAATGGTGCCAAACGGAAAAAAAATCAGCCCTCGACAACTTAATCGGCAGAAAAATATTTTTTTGAAAAAATCCCTAAGCCCCGGGGTCACAATTTCATCAAAAATCTGACTTTCGGCCATTCACTCAAAAATGGTGCCAAACGGTTGCAAATGCTCTCCTGAGAGGTTTGGCGGTCGAAACAGAAGGCTTTTTATCACGGGAAAAGAAATCAGCCCTCGACAACTTAACCGGCAGAAAAATATTTTTTTGAAAAAATCCCTAAGCCCCGGGGTCACAATTTCATCAAAAATCTGACTTTCGGCCATTCACTCAAAAATGGTGCCAAACGGTTGCAAATGCTCCCCTGAGAGGTTTGGCAGTCGAAACAGACGGCTTTTTATCACGGGAAACGAAATCAGCCCAAGACAACTTAACCGGCAGAAATATATTTTTTTGAAAAAATCCCTAAGCCCCGGGGTCACAATTTCATCAAAAATCTGACTTTCGGCATTTCCCGCAAAAATGGTGCCAAACGGAAAAGAAATCAGCCCTCAACAACTTAATCGGCAGAAAAATATTTTTTTGAAAAAATCCCTAAGCCCCGGGGTCACAATTTCATCAAAAATTTGACTTTCGGCCATTCACTCAAAAATGGTGCCAAACGGTTGCAAATGCTCCCCTGAGAGGTTTGGCGGTCGAAACAGAAGGCTTTTTATCACGGGAAAAGAAATCAGCCCTCGACAACTTAACCGGCAGAAAAATATTTTTTTGAAAAAATCCCAAAGTCACAATTTCATCAAAAATTTGACTTTCGGCCATTCACTCAAAAATGGTGCCAAACGGTTGCAAATGCTCCCCTGAGAGGTTTGGCGGTCGAAACAGAAGGATTTTTATCATGGGAAAAGAAATCAGCCCTCGACAACTTAACCGGCAGAAAAATATTTTTTTTGAAAAAATCCCTAAGTCACAATTTCATCAAAATCTGACTTTCGGCAATTCACTCAAAAATGGTGCCAAACAGTTGCAAATGCTCCCCTGAGAGGTTTGGCGGTCGAAACAGAAGGCTTTTTATCACGGGAAAGAAATCAGCCCAAGACAACTTAATCGGCAGAAAAATATTTTTTTGAAAAAATCCCTAATCCCCGGGGTCACAATTTCATCAAAAATCTGACTTTCGGCCATTCACTCAAAAATGGTGCCAAACGGAAAAGAAATCAGCCCTCGACAACTTAATCGGCAGAAAAATATTTTTTTGAAAAAATCCCTAAGCCCCGGGGTCACAATTTCAAGAAAAATTTGACTTTCCCCAATTCACTCAAAAATGGTGCCAAACGGTTGCAAATGCTCCCCTGAGAGGTTTGGCGGTCGAAACAGAAGGCTTTTTATCATGGGAAAAGAAATCAGCCCTCGACAACTTAACCGGCAGAAAAATAATTTTTTGAAAAAATCCCTAAGCCCCGGGGTCACAATTTCATCAAAAATCTGACTTTCGGCATTTCACTCAAAAATGGTGCCAAACGGAAAAAAAATCAGCCCTCGACAACTTAATCGGCAGAAAAATATTTTTTTGAAAAAATCCCTAAGCCCCGGGGTCACAATTTCAAGGAAAATCTGACTTTCGGCCATTCACTCAAAAATGGTGCCAAACGGTTGCAAATGCTCTCCTGAGAGGTTTGGCGGTCGAAACAGAAGGCTTTTTATCACGGGAAAAGAAATCAGCCCTCGACAACTTAACCGGCAGAAAAATATTTTTTTGAAAAAATCCGTAAGCCCCGGGATCACAATTTCATCAAAAATCTGACTTTCGGACTTTCACTCAAAAATGGTGCCAATCGGTTGCAAATGCTCCCCTGAGAGGTTTGGCGGTCGAAACAGAAGGCTTTTTATCACGGGAAAAGAAATCAGCCCTCGACAACTTAAACGGCAGAAAAATATTTTTTTGAAAAAATCCCTAAGCCCCGAGGTCACAATTTCATCAAAAATTTGACTTTCGGCCATTCACTCAAAAATGGTGCCAAACGGTTGCAAATGCTCCCCTGAGAGGTTTGGCGGTCGAAACAGAAGGCTTTTTATCACGGGAAAAGAAATCAGCCCTCGACAACTTAACCGGCAGAAAAATATTTTTTTGAAAAAATCCCTAAGTCACAATTTCATCAAAAATTTGACTTTCGGCCATTCACTCAAAAATGGTGCCAAACGGTTGCAAATGCTCCCCTGAGAGGTTTGGCGGTCGAAACAGAAGGCTTTTTATCACGGGAAAAGAAATCAGCCTTCGACAACTTAACCGGCAGAAAAATATTTTTTTGAAAAAATCCCTAAGTCACAATTTCATCAAAATCTGACTTTCGGCAATTCACTCAAAAATGGTGCCTAACAGTTGCAAATGCTCCCCTGAGAGGTTTGGCGGTCGAAACAGAAGGCTTTTTATCACGGGAAAGAAATCAGCCCAAGACAACTTAATCGGCAGAAAAATATTTTTTTGAAAAAATCCCTAATCCCCGGGGTCACAATTTCATCAAAAATCTGACTTTCGGCCATTCACTCAAAAATGGTGCCAAACGGAAAAGAAATCAGCCCTCGACAACTTAATCGGTAGAAAAATATTTTTTTGAAAAAATCCCTAAGCCCCGGGGTAACAATTTCATCAAAATCTCACTCTCGGCCATTCACTCAAAAATGGTGCCAAACAGTTGCAAATGCTCCCCTGAGAGGTTTGGCGGTCGAAACAGAAGGCTTTTTATCACAGGAAAAGAAATCAGCCCTCGACAACTTAACCGGCAGAAAAATATTTTTTTGAAAAAATCCCTAAGCCCCGGGGTCACAATTTCATCAAAAATTTGACTTTCGGCCATTCACTCAAAAATGGTGCCAAACGGTTGCAAATGCTCCCCTGAGAGGTTTGGCGGTCGAAACAGAAGGCTTTTTATCACGGGAAAAGAAATCAGCCCTCGACAACTTAAACGGCAGAAAAATATTTTTTTGAAAAAATCCCTAAGTCACAATTTCATCAAAAATTTGACTTTCAGCCATTCAATCAAAAATGGTGCCAAACGGTTGCAAATGCTCCCCTGAGAGGTTTGGCGGTCGAAACAGAAGGCTTTTTATCACGGGAAAAGAAATCAGCCCTCGACAACTTAACCGGCAGAAAAATATTTTTTTGAAAAAATCCCTAATTCACAATTTCATCAAAAATCTGACTTTCGGCCATTCACTCAAAAATGGTGCCAAACGGAAAAGAAATCAGCCCTCGACAACTTAATCGGCAGAAAAATATTTTTTTGATAAAATCCCTAAGCCCCGGGGTCACAATTTCATCAAAAATTTGACTTTTGGCCATTCACTCAAAAATGGTGCCAAAAGGTTGCAAATGCTCCCCTGAGAGGTTTGGCGGTCGAAACAGAAGGCTTTTTATTACGGGAAAAGAAATCAGCCCAAGACAACTTAACCAGCAGAATTATATTTTTTTGAAAAAATCCCTAAGCCCCGGGGTCACAATTTCAAGAAAAATCTGACTTTCGGCAATTCACTCAAAAATGGTGCCAAACGGTTGCAAATGCTCCCCTGAGAGGTTTGGCGGTCGAAACAGAAGGCTTTTTATCACGGGAAAATAAATCAGCCCTCGACAACTTAACCGGCAGAAAAATTTTTTTTGAAAAAATCCCTAAGCCCCGGGGTCACAATTTCATCAAAAATCTGACTTTCGGCAATTCACTCAAAAATGGTGCCAAACGGAAAAGAAATCAGCCCTCGACAACTTAATACGCAGAAAAATATTTTTTTGAAAAAATCCCTAAGCCCCGGGGTCACAATTTCATCAAAATTCTGAATTTCGGCCATACACTCAAGAATGGTGCCAAACGGTTGTAAATGCTCCCCTGAGAGGTTTGGCGGTCGAAACAGAAGGCTTTTTATCACGGGAAAAGAAATCAGCCCTCGACAACTTAACCGGCAGAAAAATATTTTTTTGAAAAAATCCCTAAGCCCCGGGGTCACAATTTCATCAAAAATCTGACTTTCGGCCATTCACTGATAAATGGTGCCAAACGGAAAAGAAATCAGCCCTCGACAACTAAACCGGCAGAAAAATATTTTTTTGAAAAAATCCCTAAGCCCCGGGGTCACAATTTCATCAAAATTCTGACTTTCGGCCATACACTCAAGAATGGTGCCAAACGGTTGTAAATGCTCCCCTGAGAGGTTTGGCGGTCGAAACAGAAGGCTTTTTATCACGGGAAAAGAAATCAGCCCTCGACAACTTAACCGGCAGAAAAATATTTTTTTGAAAAAATCCCTAAGCCCCGGGGTCACAATTTCATCAAAAATCTGACTTTCGGCCATTCACTCAAAAATGGTGCCAAACGGTTGCAAATGCTCCCCTGAGAGGTTTGGCGGTCGAAACAGAAGGCTTTTTATCACGGGAAAAGAAATCAGCCCTCGACAACTTAACCGGCAGAAAAATAATTTTTTGAAAAAATCCCTAAGCCCCGGGGTCACAATTTCACGAAAAATCTGACTTTCGGCAATTCACTCAAAAATGGTGCCAAACGGTTGCAAATGCTCACCTGAGAGGTTTGGCGGTCGAAACAGAAGGCTTTTTATCACGGGAAAAGAAATCAGCCCTCGACAACTTAACCGGCAGAAAAATATTTTTTTGAAAAAATCCCTAAGCCCCGGGGTCACAATTTCATCAAAAACTGACTGTAGGCATTTCACTCAAAAATGGTGCCAAAGGGAAAAGGAATCAGCCCTCGACAACTTAATCGGCAGAAAAATATTTTTTTGAAAAAATCCCTAAGCCCCGGGGTCACAATTTCATCAAAAATTTGACTTTCGGCCATTCACTCAAAAATGGTGCCAAACGGTTGCAAATGCTCCCCTGAGAGGTTGGGCGGTCGAAACAGAAGGCTTTTTATCATGGGAAAAGAAATCAGCCCTCGACAACTTAACCGGCAGAAAAATATTTTTTTGAAAAAATCCCTAAGTCACAATTTCATCAAAAATCTGACTTTCGGCCATTCACTAAAAATTGGTGCCAAACGGTTGCAAATGCTCCCCTGAGAGTTTTGGCGGTCGAAACAGAAGGCTTTTTATCACGGGAAAAGAAATCAGTCCTCGACAACTTAACCGGCAGAAAAATATTTTTTTGAAAAAATCCCTAAGTCACAATTTCATCAAAAATCTGACTTTCGGCCATTCACTCAAATATGGTGCCAAACGGTTGCAAATGCTCCCCTGAGAGGTTTGGCGGTCGAAACAGAAGGCTTTTTATCACGGGAAAAGAAATCAGCCCTCGACAACTTAATCGGCAGAAAAATATTTTTTTGAAAAAATCCCTAAGCCCGGGGTCACAATTTCATCAAAATTCTGACTTTCGGCCATACACTCAAAAATGGTGCCAAACGGAAAAGAAATCAGCCCTCGACAACTTAATCGGCAGAAAAATATTTTTTTGAAAAAATCCCTAAGCCCCGGGGTCACAATTTCATCAAAATTCTGACTTTCGGCCATACACTCAAAAATGGTGCCAAACGGAAAAGAAATCAGCCCTCGACAACTTAACCGGCAGAAAAATATTTTTTTGAAAAAATCCCTAAGTCACAATTTCATCAAAAATCTGACTTTCGGCCATTCACTCAAAAATGGTGCCAAACGGTTGCAAATGCTCCCCTGAGAGTTTTGGCGGTCGAAACAGAAGGCTTTTAATCACGGGAAAAGAAATCAGCCCTCGACAACTTAACCAGCAGAAAAATATTTTTTTGAAAAAATCCCTAAGCCCCGGGGTCACAATTTCATCAAAAATCTGACTTTCGGCCATTCACTCAAAAATGGTGCCAAACGGAAAAGAAATCAGCCCTCGACAACTTAATCGGCAGAAAAATATTTTTTTGAAAAAATCCCTAATCCCCGGGGTAACAATTTCATCAAAAATCTGACTTTCGGCCATTCACTCAAAAATGGTGCCAAACGGTTGCAAATGCTCCCCTGAGAGGTTTGGCGGTCGAAACAGAAGGCTTTTTATCACGGGAAAAGAAATCAGCCCAAGACAACTTAACCGGCGGAATTATATTTTTTTGAAAAAATCCCTAAGCCCCGGGGTCACAATTTCATCAAAAATCTGACTTTCGGCAATTCACTCAAAAATGGTGCCAAACGGTTGCAAATGCTCCCCTGAGAGGTTTGGAGGTCGAAACAGAAGGCTTTTTATCACGGGAAAAGAAATCAGCCCTCAACAACTTAACCGGCAGAAAAATATTTTTTTGAAAAAATCCCTAAGCCCCGGGGTCACAATTTCATCAAAAATCTGACTTTCGGCCATTCACTCAAAAATGGTGCCAAACGGAAAAGAAATCAGCCCTCGACAACTTAATCGGCAGAAAAATATTTTTTTGAAAAAATCCCTAAGCCCCGGGGTCACAATTTCATCAAAAATCTGACTTTCGGCCATTCACTCAAAAATGGTGCCAAACGGTTGCAAATGCTCCCCTGAGAGGTTTGGCGGTCGAAACAGAAGGCTTTTTATCACGGGAAAAGAAATCAGCCCTCGACAACTTAACCGGCAGAAAAATATTTTTTTGAAAAAATCCCTAAGCCCCGGGGTCAGAATTTCATCAAAAATCTGACTTTCGGCAATTCACTCAAAAATGGTGCCAAACGGTTGCAAATGCTCCCCTGAGAGGTTTGGCGGTCGAAACAGAAGGCTTTTTATCACGGGAAAAGAAATCAGCCCTCGACAACTTAGCCGGCAGAAAAATATTTTTTCAAAAAAATCCCTAAGCCCCGGGGTCACAATTTCATCAAAAATCTGACTTTCGGCCATTCACTCAAAAATGGTGCCAAACGGTTGCAAAGGCTCCCCTGAGAGGTTTGGCGGTCGAAACAGACGGCTTTTTATCACGGGAAAAGAAATCAGCCCAAGACAACTTAACCGGCAGAAAAATATTTTTTTGAAAAAATCCCTAAGCCCCGGGGTCACAATTTCAAGAAAAATCCGATTTTCGGCTATTCACTCAAAAATGGTGCCAAACGGTTGCAAATGCTCCCCTGAGAGGTTTGGTGGTCGAAACAGAAGGCTTTTTATCACGGGAAAAGAAATCAGCCCTCGACAACTTAACCGGCAGAAAAATATTTTTTTGAAAAAATTCCTAAGTCACAATTTCATCAAAAATCTGACTTTCGGCCATTCACTCAAAAATGGTGCAAACGGTTGCAAATGCTCCCCTGAGAGGTTTGGTGGTCAAAACAGAAGGCTTTTTATCACGGGAAAAGAAATCAGCCCTCGACAACTTAACCGGCAGAAAAATATTTTTTTGAAAAAATCCCTAAGTCACAATTTCATCAAAAATCTGACTTTCTTCCATTCACTCCAAAATGGTGCCAAACGGTTGCAAATGCTCCCCTGAGAGGTTTGGCGGTCGAAACAGAAGGCTTTTTATCACGGAAAAAGAAATCAGCCCTCGACAACTTAACTGGCAGAAAAATATTTTTTTGAAAAAATCCCTAAGCCCCGGGGTCACAATTTTATCAAAAATCTGACTTTCGGCCATTCACTCATGAATGGTGCCAAACGGAAAAGAAATCAGCCCTCGACAACTAAACCGGCAGAAAAATATTTTTTTGAAAAAATCCGTAAGCCCCGGGGTCAGAATTTCATCAAAAATCTGACTTTCGGCCATTCACTCAAAAATGGTGCCAAACGGTTGCAAATGCTCCGCTGAGAGGTTTGGAGGTCGAAACAGAAGGCTTTTTATCACGGGAAAAGAAATCAGCCCAAGACAACTTAACCAGCAGAATTATATTTTTTTGAAAAAATCCCTAAGCCCCGGGGTCACAATTTCATCAAAAATCTGAGTTTCGGCAATTCACTCATAAATGGTGCCAAACGGTTGCAAATGCTCCGCTGAGAGGTTTGGAGGTCGAAACAGAAGGCTTTTTATCAAGGGAAAAGAAATCAGCCCTCGACAACTTAACCGGCAGAAAAATATTTTTTTGAAAAAATCCCTAAGTCACAATTTCATCAAAAATCTGACTTTCGGCCATTCACTCAAAAATGGTGCCAAACGGTTGCAAATGCTCCCCTGAGAGGTTTGGCGGTCGAAACAGAAGGCTTTTTATCACGGGAAAAGAAATCAGCCCTCGACAACTTAACCGGCAGAAAAATATTTTTTTGAAAAAATCCCTAAGCCCTGGGGTCACAATTTCATCAAAAATCTGACTTTCGGCCATTCACTCAAAAATGGTGCCAAACGGTTGCAAATGCTCCCCTGAGAGTTTTGGCGGTCGAAACAGAAGGCTTTTAATCACGGGAAAAGAAATCAGCCCTCGACAACTTAACCGGCAGAAAAATTTTTTTTGAAAAAATCCCTAAGCCCCGGGGTCACAATTTCATCAAAAATCTGACTTTCGGCCATTCACTCTAAAATGGTGCCAAACGGTTGCAAATGGTCCCCTGAGAGGTTTGGCGGTCGAAACAGAAGGCTTTTTATCACGGGAAAAGAAATCAGCCCTCGACAACTTAACAGTCAGAAAAATATTTTTTTGAAAATATCCCTAAGCCCCGGGTCACAATTTCATCAAAAATCTGACTTTCGGCCATTCACTCAAATATGGTGCCAAACGGTTGCAAATGCTCCCCTGAGAGGTTTGGCGTTCGAAACAAAAGGCTTTTTATCACGGGAAAAGAAATCAGCCCTCGACAACTTAACCGGCAGAAAAATATTTTTTTGAAAAAATCCCTAAGTCACAATTTCATCAAAAATCTGACTTTCTTCCATTCACTCAAAAATGGTGCCAAACGGTTGCAAATGCTCCCCTGAGAGGTTTGGCGGTCGAAACAGAAGGCTTTTTATCACGGGAAAAGAAATCAGCCCTCGACAACTAAACCGGCAGAAAAATATTTTTTTGAAAAAATCCGTAAGCCCCGGGGTCAGAATTTCATCAAAAATCTGACTTTCGGCCATTCACTCAAAAATGGTGCCAAACGGTTGCAAATGCTCCGCTGAGAGGTTTGGAGGTCGAAACAGAAGGCTTTTTATCACGGGAAAAGAAATCAGCCCAAGACAACTTAACCAGCAGAATTATATTTTTTTGAAAAAATCCCTAAGCCCCGGGGTCACAATTTCATCAAAAATCTGAGTTTCGGCAATTCACTCATAAATGGTGCCAAACGGTTGCAAATGCTCCGCTGAGAGGTTTGGAGGTCGAAACAGAAGGCTTTTTATCAAGGGAAAAGAAATCAGCCCTCGACAACTTAACCGGCAGAAAAATATTTTTTTGAAAAAATCCCTAAGTCACAATTTCATCAAAAATCTGACTTTCGGCCATTCACTCAAAAATGGTGCCAAACGGTTGCAAATGCTCCCCTGAGAGGTTTGGAGGTCGAAACAGAAGGCTTTTTATCACGGGAAAAGAAATCAGCCCTCGACAACTTAACCGGCAGAAAAATATTTTTTTGAAAAAATCCCTAAGTCACAATTTCATCAAAAATCTGACTTTCGGCCATTCACTCTAAAATGGTGCCAAACGGTTGCAAATGCTCCCCTGAGAGGTTTGGCGGTCGAAACAGAAGGCTTTTTATCACGGGAAAAGAAATCAGCCCTCGACAACTTAACAGTCAGAAAAATATTTTTTTGAAAATATCCCTAAGCCCCGGGTCACAATTTCATCAAAAATCTGACTTTCGGCCATTCACTCAAATATGGTGCCAAACGGTTGCAAATGCTCCCCTGAGAGGTTTGGCGTTCGAAACAAAAGGCTTTTTATCACGGGAAAAGAAATCAGCCCTCGACAACTTAACTGGCAGAAAAATATTTTTTTGAAAAAATCCCTAAGCCCCGGGGTCACAATTTCATCAAAAATCTGACTTTCGGCCATTCACTCATAAATGGTGCCAAACGGAAAAGAAATCAGCCCTCGACAACTAAACCGGCAGAAAAATATTTTTTTGAAAAAATCCGTAAGCCCCGGGGTCAGAATTTCATCAAAAATCTGACTTTCGGCCATTCACTCAAAAATGGTGCCAAACGGTTGCAAATGCTCCGCTGAGAGGTTTGGAGGTCGAAACAGAAGGCTTTTTATCACGGGAAAAGAAATCAGCCCAAGACAACTTAACCAGCAGAATTATATTTTTTTGAAAAAATCCCTAAGCCCCGGGGTCACAATTTCATCAAAAATCTGACTTTCGGCCATTCACTCAAAAATGGTGCCAAACGGTTGCAAATGCTCCCCTGAGAGGTTTGGAGGTCGAAACAGAAGGCTTTTTATCACGGGAAAAGAAATCAGCCCTCGACAACTTAACCGGCAGAAAAATATTTTTTTGAAAAAATCCCTAAGTCACAATTTCATCAAAAATCTGACTTTCGGCCATTCACTCAAAAATGGTGCCAAACGGTTGCAAATGCTCCCCTGAGAGTTTTGGCGGTCGAAACAGAAGGCTTTTAATCACGGGAAAAGAAATCAGCCCTCGACAACTTAACCAGCAGAAAAATATTTTTTTGAAAAAATCCCTAAGCCCCGGGGTCACAATTTCATCAAAAATCTGACTTTCGGCCATTCACTCAAAAATGGTGCCAAACGGAAAAGAAATCAGCCCTCGACAACTTAATCGGCAGAAAAATATTTTTTTGAAAATATCCCTAATCCCCGGGGTAACAATTTCATCAAAAATCTGACTTTCGGCCATTCACTCAAAAATGGTGCCAAACGGTTGCAAATGCTCCCCTGAGAGGTTTCGCGGTCGAAACAGAAGGCTTTTTATCACGGGAAAAGAAATCAGCCCTTGACAACTTAACCGGCAGAAAAATATTTTTTTGAAAAAATCCCTAAGCCCCGGGGTCAGAATTTCATCAAAAATCTGACTTTCGGCCATTCACTCAAAAATGGTGCCAAACGGTTGAAAATGCTCCCCTGAGAGGTTTGGCGGTCGAAACAGAAGGCTTTTTATCACGGGAAAAGAAATCAGCCCTCGACAACTTAGCCGGCAGAAAAATATTTTTTCAAAATAATCCCTAAGCCCCGGGGTCACAATTTCATCAAAAATCTGACTTTCGGCCATTCACTCAAAAATGGTGCCAAACGGTTGCAAATGCTCCCCTGAGAGGTTTGGCGGCCGAAACAGACGGCTTTTTATCACGGGAAAAGAAATCAGCCCAAGACAACTTAATCAGCAGAAAAATATTTTTTTGAAAAAATCCCTAAGCCCCGGGGTCACAATTTCAAGAAAAATCTGATTTTCGGCCATTCACTCAAAAATGGTGCCAAACGGTTGCAAATGCTCCCCTGAGAGGTTTGGTGGTCGAAACAGAAGGCTTTTTATCAGGGAAAAGAAATCAGCCCTCGACAACTTAACCGGCAGAAAAATATTTTTTTGAAAAAATCCCTAAGTCACAATTTCATCAAAATTCTGACTTTCGGCCATTCACTCAAAAATGGTGCCAAACGGTTGCAAATGCTCCCCTGAGAGGTTTGGCGGTCGAAACAGAAGGCTTTTTATCACGGGAAAAGATATCAGCCCAAGACAACTTAACCGGCGGAATTATATTTTTTTGAAAAAATCCCTAAGCCCCGGGGTCACAATTTCATCAAAAATCTGACTTTCGGCAATTCACTCAAAAATGGTGCCAAACGGTTGCAAATGCTCCCCTGAGAGGTTTGGAGGTCGAAACAGAAGGCTTTTTATCACGGGAAAAGAAATCAGCCCTCAACAACTTAACCGGCAGAAAAATATTTTTTTGAAAAAATCCCTAAGCCCCGGGGTCACAATTTCATCAAAAATCTGACTTTCGGCCATTCACTCAAAAATGGTGCCAAACGGAAAAGAAATCAGCCCTCGACAACTTAATCGGCAGAAAAATATTTTTTTGAAAAAATCCCTAAGCCCCGGGGTCACAATTTCATCAAAAATCTGACTTTCGGCCATTCACTCAAAAATGGTGCCAAACGGTTGCAAATGCTCCCCTGAGAGGTTTGGCGGTCGAAACAGAAGGCTTTTTATCACGGGAAAAGAAATCAGCCCTCGACAACTTAACCGGCAGAAAAATATTTTTTTGAAAAAATCCCTAAGCCCCGGGGTCAGAATTTCATCAAAAATCTGACTTTCGGCAATTCACTCAAAAATGGTGCCAAACGGTTGCAAATGCTCCCCTGAGAGGTTTGGCGGTCGAAACAGAAGGCTTTTTATCACGGGAAAAGAAATCAGCCCTCGACAACTTAGCCGGCAGAAAAATATTTTTTCAAAAAAATCCCTAAGCCCCGGGGTCACAATTTCATCAAAAATCTGACTCTCGGCCATTCACTCAAAAATGGTGCCAAACGGTTGCAAATGCTCCCCTGAGAGGTTTGGCGGTCGAAACAGACGGCTTTTTATCACGGGAAAAGAAATCAGCCCAAGACAACTTAACCGGCAGAAAAATATTTTTTGGAAAAAATCCCTAAGCCCCGGGGTCACAATTTCAAGAAAAATCCGATTTTCGGCCATTCACTCAAAAATGGTGCCAAACGGTTGCAAATGCTCCCCTGAGAGGTTTGGTGGTCGAAACAGAAGGCTTTTTATCACGGGAAAAGAAATCAGCCCTCGACAACTTAACCGGCAGAAAAATATTTTTTTGAAAAAATTCCTAAGTCACAATTTCATCAAAAATCTGACTTTCGGCCATTCACTCAAAAATGGTGCAAACGGTTGCAAATGCTCCCCTGAGAGGTTTGGTGGTCAAAACAGAAGGCTTTTTATCACGGGAAAAGAAATCAGCCCTCGACAACTTAACCGGCAGAAAAATATTTTTTTGAAAAAATCCCTAAGTCACAATTTCATCAAAAATCTGACTTTCGGCCATTCACTCAAAAATGGTGCCAAACGGTTGCAAATGCTCCCCTGAGAGGTTTGGCGGTCGAAACAGAAGGCTTTTTATCACGGGAAAAGAAATCAGCCCTCGACAACTTAACCGGCAGAAAAATATTTTTTTGAAAAAATCCCTAAGCCCCGGGGTCACAATTTCATCAAAAATCTGACTTTCGGCCATTCACTCAAAAATGGTGCCAAACGGAAAAGAAATCAGCCCTCGACAACTTAATCGGCAGAAAAATATTTTTTTGAAAAAATCCCTAAGCCCCGGGGTCACAATTTCATCAAAAATCTGACTTTCGGCCATTCACTCAAAAATGGTGCCAAACGGTTGCAAATGCTCCCCTGAGAGGTTTGGCGGTCGAAACAGAAGGCTTTTTATCACGGGAAAAGAAATCAGCCCTCGACAACTTAACCGGCAGAAAAATATTTTTTTGAAAAAATCCCTAAGCCCCGGGGTCAGAATTTCATCAAAAATCTGACTTTCGGCAATTCACTCAAAAATGGTGCCAAACGGTTGCAAATGCTCCCCTGAGAGGTTTGGCGGTCGAAACAGAAGGCTTTTTATCACGGGAAAAGAAATCAGCCCTCGACAACTTAGCCGGCAGAAAAATATTTTTTCAAAAAAATCCCTAAGCCCCGGGGTCACAATTTCATCAAAAATCTGACTTTCGGCCATTCACTCAAAAATGGTGCCAAACGGTTGCAAATGCTCCCCTGAGAGGTTTGGCGGTCGAAACAGACGGCTTTTTATCACGGGAAAAGAAATCAGCCCAAGATAACTTAACCGGCAGAAAAATATTTTTTTGAAAAAATCCCTAAGCCCCGGGGTCACAATTTCAAGAAAAATCCGATTTTCGGCCATTCACTCAAAAATGGTGCCAAACGGTTGCAAATGCTCCCCTGAGAGGTTTGGTGGTCGAAACAGAAGGCTTTTTATCACGGGAAAAGAAATCAGCCCTCGACAACTTAACCGGCAGAAAAATATTTTTTTGAAAAAATTCCTAAGTCACAATTTCATCAAAAATCTGACTTTCGGCCATTCACTCAAAAATGGTGCAAACGGTTGCAAATGCTCCCCTGAGAGGTTTGGTGGTCAAAACAGAAGGCTTTTTATCACGGGAAAAGAAATCAGCCCTCGACAACTTAACCGGCAGAAAAATATTTTTTTGAAAAAATCCCTAAGTCACAATTTCATCA
Source organism: Podarcis liolepis (assembly GCF_965112155.1). Taxonomy (NCBI): domain Eukaryota; kingdom Metazoa; phylum Chordata; class Lepidosauria; order Squamata; family Lacertidae; genus Podarcis; species Podarcis liolepis. The sequence continues at coordinate 284,606 of NW_028148797.1, read as the reverse complement.
AAAATCTGACTTTCGGCCATTCACTCAAAAATGGTGCCAAACGGTTGCAAATGCTCCCCTGAGAGGTTTGGCGGTCGAAACAGAAGGCTTTTTATCACGGGAAAAGAAATCAGCCCTCGACAACTTAACCGGCAGAAAAATATTTTTTTGAAAAAATCCCTAAGCCCCGGGGTCACAATTTCATCAAAAATCTGACTTTCGGCCATTCACTCAAAAATGGTGCCAAATGGTTGCAAATGCTCCCCTGAGAGGTTTGGCGGTCGAAACAGACGGCTTTTTATCACGGGAAAAGAAATCAGCCCTCGACAACTTAACCGGCAGAAAAATATTTTTTTGAAAAAATCCCTAAGTCACAATTTCATCAAAAATCTGACTTTCGGCCATTCACTCAAAAATGGTGCCAAACGGTTGCAAATGCTCCCCTGAGAGGTTTGGCGGTCGAAACAGAAGGCTTTTTATCACGGGAAAAGAAATCAGCCCTCGACAACTTAACCGGCAGAAAAATATTTTTTTGAAAAAATCCCTAAGCCCCGGGGTCAGAATTTCATCAAAAATCTGACTTTCGGCAATTCACTCAAAAATGGTGCCAAACGGTTGCAAATGCTCCCCTGAGAGGTTTGGCGGTCGAAACAGAAGGCTTTTTATCACGGGAAAAGAAATCAGCCCTCGACAACTTAGCCGGCAGAAAAATATTTTTTCAAAAAAATCCCTAAGCCCCGGGGTCACAATTTCATCAAAAATCTGACTTTCGGCCATTCACTCAAAAATGGTGCCAAACGGTTGCAAATGCTCCCCTGAGAGGTTTGGCGGTCGAAACAGACGGCTTTTTATCACGGGAAAAGAAATCAGCCCAAGACAACTTAACCGGCAGAAAAATATTTTTTTGAAAAAATCCCTAAGCCCCGGGGTCACAATTTCAAGAAAAATCCGATTTTCGGCCATTCACTCAAAAATGGTGCCAAACGGTTGCAAATGCTCCCCTGAGAGGTTTGGTGGTCGAAACAGAAGGCTTTTTATCACGGGAAAAGAAATCAGCCCTCGACAACTTAACCGGCAGAAAAATATTTTTTTGAAAAAATTCCTAAGTCACAATTTCATCAAAAATCTGACTTTCGGCCATTCACTCAAAAATGGTGCAAACGGTTGCAAATGCTCCCCTGAGAGGTTTGGTGGTCAAAACAGAAGGCTTTTTATCACGGGAAAAGAAATCAGCCCTCGACAACTTAACCGGCAGAAAAATATTTTTTTGAAAAAATCCCTAAGTCACAATTTCATCAAAAATCTGACTTTCGGCCATTCACTCAAAAATGGTGCCAAACGGTTGCAAATGCTCCCCTGAGAGGTTTGGCGGTCGAAACAGAAGGCTTTTTATCACGGGAAAAGAAATCAGCCCTCGACAACTTAACCGGCAGAAAAATATTTTTTTGAAAAAATCCCTAAGCCCCGGGGTCACAATTTCATCAAAAATCTGACTTTCGGCCATTCACTCAAAAATGGTGCCAAACGGAAAAGAAATCAGCCCTCGACAACTTAATCGGCAGAAAAATATTTTTTTGAAAATATCCCTAATCCCCGGGGTAACAATTTCATCAAAAATCTGACTTTCGGCCATTCACTCAAAAATGGTGCCAAACGGTTGCAAATGCTCCCCTGAGAGGTTTCGCGGTCGAAACAGAAGGCTTTTTATCACGGGAAAAGAAATCAGCCCTTGACAACTTAACCGGCAGAAAAATATTTTTTTGAAAAAATCCCTAAGCCCCGGGGTCAGAATTTCATCAAAAATCTGACTTTCGGCCATTCACTCAAAAATGGTGCCAAACGGTTGAAAATGCTCCCCTGAGAGGTTTGGCGGTCGAAACAGAAGGCTTTTTATCACGGGAAAAGAAATCAGCCCTCGACAACTTAGCCGGCAGAAAAATATTTTTTCAAAATAATCCCTAAGCCCCGGGGTCACAATTTCATCAAAAATCTGACTTTCGGCCATTCACTCAAAAATGGTGCCAAACGGTTGCAAATGCTCCCCTGAGAGGTTTGGCGGCCGAAACAGACGGCTTTTTATCACGGGAAAAGAAATCAGCCCAAGACAACTTAATCAGCAGAAAAATATTTTTTTGAAAAAATCCCTAAGCCCCGGGGTCACAATTTCAAGAAAAATCTGATTTTCGGCCATTCACTCAAAAATGGTGCCAAACGGTTGCAAATGCTCCCCTGAGAGGTTTGGTGGTCGAAACAGAAGGCTTTTTATCAGGGAAAAGAAATCAGCCCTCGACAACTTAACCGGCAGAAAAATATTTTTTTGAAAAAATCCCTAAGTCACAATTTCATCAAAATTCTGACTTTCGGCCATTCACTCAAAAATGGTGCCAAACGGTTGCAAATGCTCCCCTGAGAGGTTTGGCGGTCGAAACAGAAGGCTTTTTATCACGGGAAAAGAAATCAGCCCAAGACAACTTAACCGGCGGAATTATATTTTTTTGAAAAAATCCCTAAGCCCCGGGGTCACAATTTCATCAAAAATCTGACTTTCGGCAATTCACTCAAAAATGGTGCCAAACGGTTGCAAATGCTCCCCTGAGAGGTTTGGAGGTCGAAACAGAAGGCTTTTTATCACGGGAAAAGAAATCAGCCCTCAACAACTTAACCGGCAGAAAAATATTTTTTTGAAAAAATCCCTAAGCCCCGGGGTCACAATTTCATCAAAAATCTGACTTTCGGCCATTCACTCAAAAATGGTGCCAAACGGAAAAGAAATCAGCCCTCGACAACTTAATCGGCAGAAAAATATTTTTTTGAAAAAATCCCTAAGCCCCGGGGTCACAATTTCATCAAAAATCTGACTTTCGGCCATTCACTCAAAAATGGTGCCAAACGGTTGCAAATGCTCCCCTGAGAGGTTTGGCGGTCGAAACAGAAGGCTTTTTATCACGGGAAAAGAAATCAGCCCTCGACAACTTAACCGGCAGAAAAATATTTTTTTGAAAAAATCCCTAAGCCCCGGGGTCAGAATTTCATCAAAAATCTGACTTTCGGCAATTCACTCAAAAATGGTGCCAAACGGTTGCAAATGCTCCCCTGAGAGGTTTGGCGGTCGAAACAGAAGGCTTTTTATCACGGGAAAAGAAATCAGCCCTCGACAACTTAGCCGGCAGAAAAATATTTTTTCAAAAAAATCCCTAAGCCCCGGGGTCACAATTTCATCAAAAATCTGACTCTCGGCCATTCACTCAAAAATGGTGCCAAACGGTTGCAAATGCTCCCCTGAGAGGTTTGGCGGTCGAAACAGACGGCTTTTTATCACGGGAAAAGAAATCAGCCCAAGACAACTTAACCGGCAGAAAAATATTTTTTTGAAAAAATCCCTAAGCCCCGGGGTCACAATTTCAAGAAAAATCCAATTTTCGGCCATTCACTCAAAAATGGTGCCAAACGGTTGCAAATGCTCCCCTGAGAGGTTTGGTGGTCGAAACAGAAGGCTTTTTATCACGGGAAAAGAAATCAGCCCTCGACAACTTAACCGGCAGAAAAATATTTTTTTGAAAAAATTCCTAAGTCACAATTTCATCAAAAATCTGACTTTCGGCCATTCACTCAAAAATGGTGCAAACGGTTGCAAATGCTCCCCTGAGAGGTTTGGTGGTCAAAACAGAAGGCTTTTTATCACGGGAAAAGAAATCAGCCCTCGACAACTTAACCGGCAGAAAAATATTTTTTTGAAAAAATCCCTAAGTCACAATTTCATCAAAAATCTGACTTTCGGCCATTCACTCAAAAATGGTGCCAAACGGTTGCAAATGCTCCCCTGAGAGGTTTGGCGGTCGAAACAGAAGGCTTTTTATCACGGGAAAAGAAATCAGCCCTCGACAACTTAACCGGCAGAAAAATATTTTTTTGAAAAAATCCCTAAGCCCCGGGGTCACAATTTCATCAAAAATCTGACTTTCGGCCATTCACTCAAAAATGGTGCCAAACGGAAAAGAAATCAGCCCTCGACAACTTAATCGGCAGAAAAATATTTTTTTGAAAAAATCCCTAAGCCCCGGGGTCACAATTTCATCAAAAATCTGACTTTCGGCCATTCACTCAAAAATGGTGCCAAACGGTTGCAAATGCTCCCCTGAGAGGTTTGGCGGTCGAAACAGAAGGCTTTTTATCACGGGAAAAGAAATCAGCCCTCGACAACTTAACCGGCAGAAAAATATTTTTTTGAAAAAATCCCTAAGCCCCGGGGTCAGAATTTCATCAAAAATCTGACTTTCGGCAATTCACTCAAAAATGGTGCCAAACGGTTGCAAATGCTCCCCTGAGAGGTTTGGCGGTCGAAACAGAAGGCTTTTTATCACGGGAAAAGAAATCAGCCCTCGACAACTTAGCCGGCAGAAAAATATTTTTTCAAAAAAATCCCTAAGCCCCGGGGTCACAATTTCATCAAAAATCTGACTTTCGGCCATTCACTCAAAAATGGTGCCAAACGGTTGCAAATGCTCCCCTGAGAGGTTTGGCGGTCGAAACAGACGGCTTTTTATCACGGGAAAAGAAATCAGCCCAAGACAACTTAACCGGCAGAAAAATATTTTTTTGAAAAAATCCCTAAGCCCCGGGGTCACAATTTCAAGAAAAATCCGATTTTCGGCCATTCACTCAAAAATGGTGCCAAACGGTTGCAAATGCTCCCCTGAGAGGTTTGGTGGTCGAAACAGAAGGCTTTTTATCACGGGAAAAGAAATCAGCCCTCGACAACTTAACCGGCAGAAAAATATTTTTTTGAAAAAATTCCTAAGTCACAATTTCATCAAAAATCTGACTTTCGGCCATTCACTCAAAAATGGTGCAAACGGTTGCAAATGCTCCCCTGAGAGGTTTGGTGGTCAAAACAGAAGGCTTTTTATCACGGGAAAAGAAATCAGCCCTCGACAACTTAACCGGCAGAAAAATATTTTTTTGAAAAAATCCCTAAGTCACAATTTCATCAAAAATCTGACTTTCGGCCATTCACTCAAAAATGGTGCCAAACGGTTGCAAATGCTCCCCTGAGAGGTTTGGCGGTCGAAACAGAAGGCTTTTTATCACGGGAAAAGAAATCAGCCCTCGACAACTTAACCGGCAGAAAAATATTTTTTTGAAAAAATCCCTAAGCCCCGGGGTCACAATTTCATCAAAAATCTGACTTTCGGCCATTCACTCAAAAATGGTGCCAAATGGTTGCAAATGCTCCCCTGAGAGGTTTGGCGGTCGAAACAGACGGCTTTTTATCACGGGAAAAGAAATCAGCCCTCGACAACTTAACCGGCAGAAAAATATTTTTTTGAAAAAATCCCTAAGTCACAATTTCATCAAAAATCTGACTTTCGGCCATTCACTCAAAAATGGTGCCAAACGGTTGCAAATGCTCCCCTGAGAGGTTTGGCGGTCGAAACAGAAGGCTTTTTATCACGGGAAAAGAAATCAGCCCTCGACAACTTAACCGGCAGAAAAATATTTTTTTGAAAAAATCCCTAAGCCCCGGGGTCAGAATTTCATCAAAAATCTGACTTTCGGCAATTCACTCAAAAATGGTGCCAAACGGTTGCAAATGCTCCCCTGAGAGGTTTGGCGGTCGAAACAGAAGGCTTTTTATCACGGGAAAAGAAATCAGCCCTCGACAACTTAGCCGGCAGAAAAATATTTTTTCAAAAAAATCCCTAAGCCCCGGGGTCACAATTTCATCAAAAATCTGACTTTCGGCCATTCACTCAAAAATGGTGCCAAACGGTTGCAAATGCTCCCCTGAGAGGTTTGGCGGTCGAAACAGACGGCTTTTTATCACGGGAAAAGAAATCAGCCCAAGACAACTTAACCGGCAGAAAAATATTTTTTTGAAAAAATCCCTAAGCCCCGGGGTCACAATTTCAAGAAAAATCCGATTTTCGGCCATTCACTCAAAAATGGTGCCAAACGGTTGCAAATGCTCCCCTGAGAGGTTTGGCGGTCGAAACAGAAGGCTTTTTATCACGGGAAAAGAAATCAGCCCTCGACAACTTAACCGGCAGAAAAATATTTTTTTGAAAAAATCCCTAAGCCCCGGGGTCACAATTTCATCAAAAATCTGACTTTCGGCATTTCACTCAAAAATGGTGCCAAACGGAAAAGATATCAGCCCGCGACAACTTAATCGGCAGAAAAATATGTTTTTGAAAAAAATCCCTAAGCCCCGGGGTCACAATTTCATCAAAAATCTGACTTTCGCCCATTCACTCAAAAATGGAGCCAAACGGTTGCAAATGCTCCCCTGAGAGGTTTGGCGGTCGAAACAGAAGGCTTTTTATCACGGGAAAAGAAATCAGCCCAAGTAAACTTAACCGGCAGAAAAATATGTTTTTGAAAAAAATCCCTAAGCCCCGGGGTCACAATTTCATCAAAAATCCGATTTTCGGCCATTCACTCAAAAATGGTGCCAAACGGTTGCAAATGCTCCCCTGAGAGGTTTGGTGGTCGAAACAGAAGGCTTTTTATCACGGGAAAAGAAATCAGCCCTCGACAACTTAACCGGCAGAAAAATATTTTTTTGAAAAAATTCCTAAGTCACAATTTCATCAAAAATCTGACTTTCGGCCATTCACTCAAAAATGGTGCCAAACGGTTGCAAATGCTCCCCTGAGAGGTTTGGTGGTCAAAACAGAAGGCTTTTTATCACGGGAAAAGAAATCAGCCCTCGACAACTTAACCGGCAGAAAAATATTTTTTTGAAAAAATCCCTAAGTCACAATTTCATCAAAAATCTGACTTTCGGCCATTCACTCAAAAATGGTGCCAAACGGTTGCAAATGCTCCCCTGAGAGGTTTGGCGGTCGAAACAGAAGGCTTTTTATCACGGGAAAAGAAATCAGCCCTCGACAACTTAACCGGCAGAAAAATATTTTTTTGAAAAAATCCCTAAGCCCCGGGGTCACAATTTCAAGAAAAATCTGACTTTCAGCCATTCACTCAAAAATGGTGCCAAACGGTTGCAAATGCTCTCCTGAGAGGTTTGGCGGTCGAAACAGATGGCTTTTTATCACGGGAAAAGATATCAGCCCAAGACAACTTAACCGGCAGAAAAATTTTTTTTTGAAAAAATCCCTAAGCCCCGGGGTCACAATTTCATCAAAAATCTGACTTTCGGCATTTCACTCAAAAATGGTGCCAAACGGAAAAGATATCAGCCCTTGACAACTTAATCGGCAGAAAAATATGTTTTTGAAAAAAATCCCTAAGCCCCGGGGTCACAATTTCATCAAAAATCTGACTTTCGCCCATTCACTCAAAAATGGAGCCAAACGGTTGCAAATGCTCCCCTGAGAGGTTTGGCGGTCGAAACAGAAGGCTTTTTATCACGGGAAAAGAAATCAGCCCAAGTAAACTTAACCGGCAGAAAAATAATTTTTTGAAAAAATCCCTAAGCCCCGGGGTCACAATTTCATCAAAAATCTGACTTTCGGCAATTCACTCAAAAATGGTGCCAAACGGTTGCAAATGCTCCCCTGAGAGGTTTGGAGGTCGAAACAGAAGGCTTTTTATCACGGGAAAAGAAATCAGCCCTCAACAACTTAACCGGCAGAAAAATATTTTTTTGAAAAAATCCCTAAGCCCCGGGGTCACAATTTCATCAAAAATCTGACTTTCGGCCATTCACTCAAAAATGGTGCCAAACGGAAAAGAAATCAGCCCTCGACAACTTAATCGGCAGAAAAATATTTTTTTGAAAAAATCCCTAAGCCCCGGGGTCACAATTTCATCAAAAATCTGACTTTCGGCCATTCACTCAAAAATGGTGCCAAACGGTTGCAAATGCTCCCCTGAGAGGTTTGGCGGTCGAAACAGAAGGCTTTTTATCACGGGAAAAGAAATCAGCCCTCGACAACTTAACCGGCAGAAAAATATTTTTTTGAAAAAATCCCTAAGCCCCGGGGTCACAATTTCATCAAAAATCTGAGTTTCGGCAATTCACTCAAAAATGGTGCCAAACGGTTGCAAATGCTCCCCTGAGAGGTTTGGCGGTCGAAACAGAAGGCTTTTTATCACGGGAAAAGAAATCAGCCCTCGACAACTTAGCCGGCAGAAAAATATTTTTTCAAAAAAATCCCTAAGCCCCGGGGTCACAATTTCATCAAAAATCTGACTTTCGGCCATTCACTCAAAAATGGTGCCAAACGGTTGCAAATGCTCCCCTGAGAGGTTTGGCGGTCGAAACAGACGGCTTTTTATCACGGGAAAAGAAATCAGCCCAAGACAACTTAACCGGCAGAAAAATATTTTTTTGAAAAAATCCCTAAGCCCCGGGGTCACAATTTCAAGAAAAATCCGATTTTCGGCCATTCACTCAAAAATGGTGCCAAACGGTTGCAAATGCTCCTCTGAGAGGTTTGGTGGTCGAAACAGAAGGCTTTTTATCACGGGAAAAGAAATCAGTCCTCGACAACTTAACCGGCAGAAAAATATTTTTTTGAAAAAATTCCTAAGTCACAATTTCATCAAAAATCTGACTTTCGGCCATTCACTCAAAAATGGTGCCAAACGGTTGCAAATGCTCCCCTGAGAGGTTTGGTGGTCAAAACAGAAGGCTTTTTATCACGGGAAAAGAAATCAGCCCTCGACAACTTAACCGGCAGAAAAATATTTTTTTGAAAAAATCCCTAAGTCACAATTTCATCAAAAATCTGACTTTCGGCCATTCACTCAAAAATGGTGCCAAACGGTTGCAAATGCTCCCCTGAGAGGTTTGGCGGTCGAAACAGAAGGCTTTTTATCACGGGAAAAGAAATCAGCCCTTGACAACTTAACCGGCAGAAAAATATTTTTTTGAAAAAATCCCTAAGCCCCGGGGTCACAATTTCATCAAAAATCTGACTTTCGGCCATTCACTCAAAAATGGTGCCAAATGGTTGCAAATGCTCCCCTGAGAGGTTTGGCGGTCGAAACAGATGGCTTTTTATCACGGGAAAAGATATCAGCCCAAGACAACTTAACCGGCAGAAAAATTTTTTTTTGAAAAAATCCCTAAGCCCCGGGGTCACAATTTCATCAAAAATCTGACTTTCGGCATTTCACTCAAAAATGGTGCCAAACGGAAAAGATATCAGCCCTTGACAACTTAATCGGCAGAAAAATATGTTTTTGAAAAAAATCCCTAAGCCCCGGGGTCACAATTTCATCAAAAATCTGACTTTCGCCCATTCACTCAAAAATGGAGCCAAACGGTTGCAAATGCTCCCCTGAGAGGTTTGGCGGTCGAAACAGAAGGCTTTTTATCACGGGAAAAGAAATCAGCCCAAGTAAACTTAACCGGCAGAAAAATAATTTTTTGAAAAAATCCCTAAGCCCCGGGGTCACAATTTCATCAAAAATCTGACTTTCGGCCATTCACTCAAAAATGGTGCCAAACGGTTGCAAATGCTCCCCTGGGAGGTTTGGCGGTCGAAACAGAAGGATTTTTATCACGGGAAAAGAAATCAGCCCTCGACAACTTAACCGGCAGAAAAATATTTTTTTGAAAAAATCCCTAAGCCCCGGAGACACAATTTCATCAAAAATCTGACTTTCGGCATTTCCCTCAAAAATGGTGCCAAACGGAAAAGATATCAGCCCGCGACAACTTAATCGGCAGAAAAATATTTTTTTGAAAAAATCCCTAAGCCCCGGGGTCACAATTTCAAGAAAAATCTGACTTTCGGCCATTCACTCAAAAATGGTGCCAAACGGTTGCAAATGCTGCCCTGAGAGGTTTGGCGGTCGAAACAGAAGGCTTTTTATCACGGGAAAAGAAATCAGCCCAAGACAAATTAACCGGCAGAAAAATATTTTTTTGAAAAAATCCCTAAGTCACAATTTCATCAAAAATCTGACTTTCGGCAATTCACTCAAAAATGGTGCCAAACGGTTGCAAATGCTCCCCTGAGAGGTTTGGCGGTCGAAACAGAAGGCTTTTTATCACGGGAAAAGAAATCAGCCCTAGACAACTTAATCGGCAGAAAAATATTTTTTTGAAAAAATCCCTAAGCCCGGGGTCACAATTTCATCAAAATTCTGACTTTCGGCCATACACTCAAAAATGGTGCCAAACGGAAAAGAAATCAGCCCTCGACAACTTAATCGGCAGAAAAATATTTTTTTGAAAAAATCCCTAAGCCCCGGGGTCACAATTTCATCAAAAATCTGACTTTCGGCCATTCACTCAAAAATGGTGCCAAACGGTTGCAAATGCTCCCCTGAGAGGTTTGGCGGTCGAAACAGAAGGCTTTTTATCACGGGAAAAGAAATCAGCCCTCGACAACTTAACCGGCAGAAAAATATTTTTTTGAAAAAATCCCTAAGCCCCGGGGTTAGAATTTCATCAAAAATCTGACTTTCGGCCATTCACTCAAAAATGGTGCCAAACGGTTGCAAATGCTCCCCTGGGAGGTTTGGCGGTCGAAACAGAAGGCTTTTTATCATGGGAAAAGAAATCAGCCCTCGACAACTTAGCCGGCAGAAAAATATTTTTTTGAAAAAATCCCTAAGCCCCGGGGTCACAATTTCATCAAAAATCTGACTTTCGGCCATTCACTCAAAAATGGTGCCAAACGGTTGCAAATGCTCCGCTGAGAGGTTTGGCGGTCGAAACAGACGGCTTTTTATCACGGGAAAAGAAATCAGCCCAAGACAACTTAACCGGCAGAAATATATTTTTTTGAAAAAATCCCTAAGCCCCGGGGTCACAATTTCATCAAAAATCTGACTTTCGCCCATTCACTCAAAAATGGAGCCAAACGGTTGCAAATGCTCCCCTGAGAGGTTTGGCGGTCGAAACAGAAGGCTTTTTATCACGGGAAAAGAAATCAGCCCTCGACAACTTAACCGGCAGAAATATATTTTTTTGAAAAAATCCCTAAGCCCCGGGGTCACAATTTCATCAAAAATCTGACTTTCGGCCATTCACTCAAAAATGGTGCCAAACGGTTGCAAATGCTCCCCTGGGAGGTTTGGCGGTCGAAACAGAAGGCTTTTTATCATGGGAAAAGAAATCAGCCCTCGACAACTTAGCCGGCAGAAAAATATTTTTTCAAAAAAATCCCTAAGCCCCGGGGTCACAATTTCATCAAAAATATGACTTTGGGCCATTCACTCAAAAATGGTGCCAAACGGTTGCAAATGCTCCGCTGAGAGGTTTGGCGGTCGAAACAGACGGCTTTTTATCACGGGAAAAGAAATCAGCCCAAGACAACTTAACCGGCAGAAATATATTTTTTTGAAAAAATCCCTAAGCCCCGGGGTAACAATTTCATCAAAAATCTGACTTTCGGCATTTCCCTCAAAAATGGTGCCAAACGCAAAAGAAATCAGCCCTCAACAACTTCATCGGCAGAAAAATATTTTTTGGAAAAAATCCCTAAGCCCCGGGGTCACAATTTCATCAAAAATTTGACTTTCGGCCATTCTCTCAAAAATGGTGCCAAACGGTTGCAAATGCTCCCCTGAGAGGTTTGGCGGTCGAAACAGAAGGCTTTTTATCACGGGAAAAGAAATCAGCCCTCGACAACTTAATCGGCAGAAAAATATTTTTTTGAAAAAATCCCTAAGCCCGGGGTCACAATTTCATCAAAATTCTGACTTTCGGCCTTACACTCAAAAATGGTGCCAAACGGAAAAGAAATCAGCCCTCGACAACTTAATCGGCAGAAAAATATTTTTTTGAAAAAATCCCTAAGCCCCGGGGTCACAATTTCATCAAAAATCTGACTTTCGGCCATTCACTCAAAAATGGTGCCAAACGGTTGCAAATGCTCCCCTGAGAGGTTTGGCGGTCGAAACAGAAGGCTTTTTATCATGGGAAAAGAAATCAGCCCTCGACAACTTAATCGGCAGAATAATATTTTTTTGAAAAAATCCCTAAGCCCCAGGCGTCACAATTTCATCAAAAATCTGACTTTCGGCCATTCACTCAAAAATGGTGCCAAACGGTTGCAAATGCTCCCCTGAGAGGTTTGGCGGTCGAAACAGAAGGCTTTTTATCATGGGAAAAGAAATCAGCCCTCGACAACTTAGCCGGCAGAAAAATATTTTTTCAAAAAAATCCCTAAGCCCCGGGGTCACAATTTCATCAAAAATCTGACTTTCGGCCATTCACTCAAAAATGGTGCCAAACGGTTGGAAATGCTCCGCTGAGAGGTTTGGCGGTCGAAACAGACGGCTTTTTATCACGGGAAAAGAAATCAGCCCAAGACAACTTAACCAGCAGAAATATTTTTTTTTGAAAAAATCCCTAAGCCCCGGGGTAACAATTTCATCAAAAATCTGACTTTCGGCATTTCACTCAAAAATGGTGCCAAACGGAAAAGATATCAGCCCTCGACAACTTAACCGGCAGAAAAATATTTTTTTGAAAAAATCCCTAAGCCCCGGGCTCACAATTTCATCAAAAATCTGACTTTCGGCATTTCCCTCAAAAATGGTGCCAAACGGAAAAGATATCAGCCCGCGACAACTTAATCGGCAGAAAAATATTTTTTTGAAAAAATCCCTAAGCCCCGGGGTCACAATTTCAAGAAAAATCTGACTTTCGGCCATTCACTCAAAAATGGTGCCAAACGGTTGCAAATGCTCCCCTGAGAGGTTTGGCGGTCGAAACAGAAGGCTTTTTATCACGGGAAAAGAAATCAGCCCAAGACAACTTAACCGGCAGAAAAATATTTTTTTGAAAAAATCCCTAAGTCACAATTTCATCAAAAATCTGACTTTCGGCCATTCACTCAAAAATGGTGCCAAACGGTTGCAAATGCTCCCCTGAGAGGTTTGGCGGTCGAAACAGAAGGCTTTTTATCACGGGAAAAGAAATCAGCCCTAGACAACTTAATCGGCAGAAAAATATTTTTTTGAAAAAATCCCTAAGCCCGGGGTCACAATTTCATCAAAATTCTGACTTTCGGCCATACACTCAAAAATGGTGCCAAACGGAAAAGAAATCAGCCCTAGACAACTTAATCGGCAGAAAAATATTTTTTTGAAAAAATCCCTAAGCCCGGGGTCACAATTTCATCAAAAATATGACTTTCGGCCATTCACTCAAAAATGGTGCCAAACGGTTGCAAATGCTCCGCTGAGAGGTTTGGCGGTCGAAACAGACGGCTTTTTATCACGGGAAAAGAAATCAGCCCAAGACAACTTAACCGGCAGAAATATATTTTTTTGAAAAAATCCCTAAGCCCCGGGGTCACAATTTCATCAAAAATCTGACTTTCGCCCATTCACTCAAAAATGGAGCCAAACGGTTGCAAATGCTCCCCTGAGAGGTTTGGCGGTCGAAACAGAAGGCTTTTTATCACGGGAAAAGAAATCAGCCCAAGTAAACTTAACCGGCAGAAAAATAATTTTTTGAAAAAATCCCTAAGCCCCGGGGTCACAATTTCATCAAAAATCTGACTTTCGGCCATTCACTCAAAAATGGTGCCAAACGGTTGCAAATGCTCCCCTGGGAGGTTTGGCGGTCGAAACAGAAGGATTTTTATCACGGGAAAAGAAATCAGCCCTCGACAACTTAACCGGCAGAAAAATATTTTTTTGAAAAAATCCCTAAGCCCCGGGGTCACAATTTCATCAAAAATCTGACTTTTGGCATTTCCCTCAAAAATGGTGCCAAACGGAAAAGATATCAGCCCGCGACAACTTAATCGGCAGAAAAATATTTTTTTGAAAAAATCCCTAAGCCCCGGGGTCACAATTTCAAGAAAAATCTGACTTTCGGCCATTCACTCAAAAATGGTGCCAAACGGTTGCAAATGCTCCCCTGAGAGGTTTGGCGGTCGAAAAAGAAGGCTTTTTATCACGGGAAAAGAAATCAGCCCTCGACAACTTAACCGGCAGATAAATATTTTTTTGAAAAAATCCCTAAGCCCCGGGGTCACAATTTCATCAAAAATCTGACTTTCGGCCATTCACTCAAAAATGGTGCCAAACGGTTGCAAATGCTCCCCTGGGAGGTTTGGCGGTCGAAACAGAAGGCTTTTTATCATGGGAAAAGAAATCAGCCCTCGACAACTTAGCCGGCAGAAAAATATTTTTTCAAAAAAATCCCTAAGCCCCGGGGTCACAATTTCATCAAAAATATGACTTTCGGCCATTCACTCAAAAATGGTGCCAAACGGTTGCAAATGCTCCGCTGAGAGGTTTGGCGGTCGAAACAGACGGCTTTTTATCACGGGAAAAGAAATCAGCCCAAGACAACTTAACCGGCAGAAATATATTTTTTTGAAAAAATCCCTAAGCCCCGGGGTAACAATTTCATCAAAAATCTGACTTTCGGCATTTCCCTCAAAAATGGTGCCAAACGCAAAAGAAATCAGCCCTCAACAACTTAATCGGCAGAAAAATATTTTTTGGAAAAAATCCCTAAGCCCCGGGGTCACAATTTCATCAAAAATTTGACTTTCGGCCATTCTCTCAAAAATGGTGCCAAACGGTTGCAAATGCTCCCCTGAGAGGTTTGGCGGTCGAAACAGAAGGCTTTTTATCACGGGAAAAGAAATCAGCCCTCGACAACTTAATCGGCAGAAAAATATTTTTTTGAAAAAATCCCTAAGCCCGGGGTCACAATTTCATCAAAATTCTGACTTTCGGCCTTACACTCAAAAATGGTGCCAAACGGAAAAGAAATCAGCCCTCGACAACTTAATCGGCAGAAAAATATTTTTTTGAAAAAATCCCTAAGCCCCGGGGTCACAATTTCATCAAAAATCTGACTTTCGGCCATTCACTCAAAAATGGTGCCAAACGGTTGCAAATGCTCCCCTGAGAGGTTTGGCGGTCGAAACAGAAGGCTTTTTATCACGGGAAAAGAAATCAGCCCTCGACAACTTAATCGGCAGAATAATATTTTTTTGAAAAAATCCCTAAGCCCCGGGCGTCACAATTTCATCAAAAATCTGACTTTCGGCCATTCACTCAAAAATGGTGCCAAACGGTTGCAAATGCTCCCCTGAGAGGTTTGGCGGTCGAAACAGAAGGCTTTTTATCATGGGAAAAGAAATCAGCCCTCGACAACTTAACCGGCAGAAAAATATTTTTTTGAAAAAATCCCTAAGTCACAATTTCATCAAAAATCTGACTTTCGGCATTTCACTTAAAAATGGTGCCAAACGGAAAAGAAATCAGCCCTCGACAACTTAATCGGCAGAAAAATATTTTTTTGAAAAAATCCCTAAGCCCCGGGGTCACAATTTCAAGAAAAATCTGACTTTTGGCCATTCGCTCAAAAATGGTGCCAAACGGAAAAGAAATCAGCCCTCGACAACTTAATCGGCAGAAAAATATTTTTTTGAAAAAATCCCTAAGTCACAATTTCATCAAAAATCTGACTTTCGGCCATTCACTCAAAAATGGTGCCAAACGGTTGCAAATGCTCCCCTGAGAGGTTTGGAGGTCGAAACAGAAGGCTTTTTATCACGGGAAAAGAAATCAGCCCTCGACAACTTAACCGGCAGAAAAATATTTTTTTGGAAAAATCCCTAAGCCCCGGGGTCACAATTTCATCAAAAATCTGACTTTCGGCCATTCACTCAAATATGGTGCCAAACGGTTGCAAATGCTCCCCTCAGAGGTTTGGCGGTCAAAACAGAAGGCTTTTTATCACGGGAAAAGAAATCAGCCCTCGACAACTTAACCGGCAGAAAAATATTTTTTTGAAAAAATCCCTAAGCCCCGGGGTCACAATTTCATCAAAAATCTGACTTTCGGCCATTCACTCAAAAACGGTGCCAAACGGTTGCAAATGCTCCCCTGAGAGGTTTGGCGTTCGAAACAGAAGGCTTTTTATCACGGGAAAAGAAATCAGCCCTCGACAACTTAACTGGCAGAAAAATATTTTTTTGAAAAAATCCCTAAGCCCCGGGGTCACAATTTCATCAAAAATCTGACTTTCGGCATTTCACTCATAAATGGTGCCAAACGGAAAAGAAATCAGCCCTCGACAACTTAACCGGCAGAAAAAATATTTTTTTGAAAAAATCCGTAAGCCCCGGGGTCAGAATTTCATCAAAAATCTGACTTTCGGCCATTCACTCAAAAATGGTGCCAAACGGTTGCAAATGCTCCGCTGAGAGGTTTGGAGGTCGAAACAGAAGGCTTTTTATCACGGGAAAAGAAATCAGCCCAAGACAACTTAACCGGCAGAATGATATTTTTTTGAAAAAATCCCTAAGCCCCGGGGTCACAATTTCATCAAAAATCTGACTTTCGGCAATTCACTCAAAAATGGTGCCAAACGGTTGCAAATGCTCCCCTGAGAGGTTTGGCGGTCGAAACAGACGGCTTTTTATCACGGGAAAAGAAATCAGCCCAAGACAACTTAACCGGCAGAAAAATATTTTTTTGAAAAAATCCCCAAGCCCCGGGGTCACAATTTCAAGAAAAATCTGACTTTCGGCATTTCACTCAAAAATGGTGCCAAACGGAAAAGAAATCAGCCCTCGACAACTTAACCGGCAGAAAAATAATTTTTTGAAAAAATCCCTAAGTCACAATTTCATCAAAAATCTGACTTTCGGCCATTCACTCAAAAATGGTGCCAAACGGTTGCAAATGCTCCCCTGAGAGGTTTGGCGGTCGAAACAGAAGGCTTTTTATCACGGGAAAAGAAATCAGCCCTCGACAACTTAACCGGCAGAAAAATATTTTTTTGAAAAAATCCCTAAGCCCCGGGGTCACAATTTCATCAAAAATCTGACTTTCGGCATTTCACTCATAAATGGTGCCAAATGGAAAAGAAATCAGCCCTCGACAACTTAACCGGCAGAAAAATATTTTTTTGAAAAAATCCGTAAGCCCCGGGGTCAGAATTTCATCAAAAATCTGACTTTCGGCCATTCACTCAAAAATGGTGCCAAACGGTTGCAAATGCTCCCCTGAGAGGTTTGGCGGTCGAAACAGAAGGCTTTTTATCACGGGAAAAGAAATCAGCCCTCGACAACTTAACCGGCAGAAAAATATTTTTTTGAAAAAATCCCTAAGCCCCGGGGTCACAATTTCAAGAAAAATCTGACTTTCAGCCATTCACTCAAAAATGGTGCCAAACGGTTGCAAATGCTCTCCTGAGAGGTTTGGCGGTCGAAACAGATGGCTTTTTATCACGGGAAAAGAAATCAGCCCAAGACAACTTAACCGGCAGAAAAATATTTTTTTGAAAAAAATCCCTAAGCCCCGGGGTCACAATTTCAAGAAAAATCTGACTTTCGGCATTTCACTCAAAAATGGTGCCAAACGGTTGCAAATGCTCCCCTGAGAGGTTTGGCGGTCGAAACAGAAGGCTTTTTATCACGGGAAAAGAAATCAGCCCAAGACAACTTAACCAGCAGAAATATATTTTTTTGAAAAAATCCCTAAGCCCCGGGGTAACAATTTCATCAAAAATCTGACTTTCGGCATTTCCCTCAAAAATGGTGCCAAACGGAAAAGAAATCAGCCCTCAACAACTTAACCGGCAGAAAAATATTTTTTTGAAAAAATCCCTAAGCCCCGGGGTCACAATTTCATCAAAAATTTGACTTTCGGCCATTCTCTCAAAAATGGTGCCAAACGGTTGCAAATGCTCCCCTGAGAGGTTTGGCGGTCAAAACAGAAGGCTTTTTATCACGGGAAAAGAAATCAGCCCTCGACAACTTAATCGGCAGAAAAATATTTTTTTGAAAAAATCCCTAAGCCCGGGGTCACAATTTCATCAAAATTCTGACTTTCGGCCATACACTCAAAAATGGTGCCAAACGGAAAAGAAATCAGCCCTTGACAACTTAATCGGCAGAAAAATATTTTTTTGAAAAAATCCCTAAGCCCCGGGGTCACAATTTCAAGAAAAATCTGACTTTTGGCCATTCACTCAAAAATGGTGCCAAACGGAAAAGAAATCAGCCCTCGACAACTTAATCGGCAGAAAAATATTTTTTTGAAAAAATCCCTAAGTCACAATTTCATCAAAAATCTGACTTTCGGCCATTCACTCAAAAATGGTGCCAAACGGTTGCAAATGCTCCCCTGAGAGGTTTGGAGGTCGAAACAGAAGGCTTTTTATCACGGGAAAAGAAATCAGCCCTCGACAACTTAACCGACAGAAAAATATTTTTTTGAAAAAATCCCTAAGCCCCGGGGTCACAATTTCATCAAAAATCTGACTTTCGGCCATTCACTCAAATATGGTGCCAAACGGTTGCAAATGCTCCCCTGAGAGGTTTGGCGGTCAAAACAGAAGGCTTTTCATCACGGGAAAAGAAATCAGCCCTCGACAACTTAACCGGCAGAAAAATATTTTTTTGAAAAAATCCCTAAGCCCCGGGGTCACAATTTCATAAAAAATCTGACTTTCGGCCATTCACTCAAAAACGGTGCCAAACGGTTGCAAATGCTCCCCTGAGAGGTTTGGCGTTCGAAACAGAAGGCTTTTTATCACGGGAAAAGAAATCAGCCCTCGACAACTTAACTGGCAGAAAAATATTTTTTTGAAAAAATCCCTAAGCCCCGGGGTCACAATTTCATCAAAAATCTGACTTTCGGCATTTCCCTCAAAAATGGTGCCAAACGGAAAAGAAATCAGCCCTCAACAACTTAACCGGCAGAAAAATTTTTTTTTGAAAAAATCCCTAAGCCCCGGGGTCACAATTTCATCAAAAATTTGACTTTCGGCCATTCTCTCAAAAATGGTGCCAAACGGTTGCAAATGCTCCCCTGAGAGGTTTGGCGGTCGAAACAGAAGGCTTTTTATCACGGGAAAAGAAATCAGCCCTCGACAACTTAATCGGCAGAAAAATATTTTTTTGAAAAAATCCCTAAGACCGGGGTCACAATTTCATCAAAATTCTGACTTTCGGCCATACACTCAAAAATGGTGCCAAACGGAAAAGAAATCAGCCCTTGACAACTTAATCGGCAGAAAAATATTTTTTTGAAAAAATCCCTAACCCCCGGGGTCACAATTTCAAGAAAAATCTGACTTTTGGCCATTCACTCAAAAATGGTGCCAAACGGAAAAGAAATCAGCCCTCGACAACTTAATCGGCAGAAAAATATTTTTTTGAAAAAATCCCTAAGTCACAATTTCATCAAAAATCTGACTTTCGGCCATTCACTCAAAAATGGTGCCAAACGGTTGCAAATGCTCCCCTGAGAGGTTTGGAGGTCGAAACAGAAGGCTTTTTATCACGGGAAAAGAAATCAGCCCTCGACAACTTAACCGGCAGAAAAATATTTTTTTGAAAAAATCCCTAAGCCCCGGGGTCACAATTTCATCAAAAATCTGACTTTCGGCCATTCACTCAAATATGGTGCCAAACGGTTGCAAATGCTCCCCTGAGAGGTTTGGCGGTCAAAACAGAAGGCTTTTCATCACGGGAAAAGAAATCAGCCCTCGACAACTTAACCGGCAGAAAAATATTTTTTTGAAAAAATCCCTAAGCCCCGGGGTCACAATTTCATCAAAAATCTGACTTTCGGCCATTCACTCAAAAACGGTGCCAAACGGTTGCAAATGCTCCCCTGAGAGGTTTGGCGTTCGAAACAGAAGGCTTTTTATCACGGGAAAAGAAATCAGCCCTCGACAACTTAACTGGCAGAAAAATATTTTTTTGAAAAAATCCCTAAGCCCCGGGGTCACAATTTCATCAAAAATCTGACTTTCGGCATTTCACTCATAAATGGTGCCAAACGGAAAAGAAATCAGCCCTCGACAACTTAACCGGCAGAAAAAATATTTTTTTGAAAAAATCCGTAAGCCCCGGGGTCAGAATTTCATCAAAAATCTGACTTTCGGCCATTCACTCAAAAATGGTGCCAAACGGTTGCAAATGCTCCCCTGAGAGGTTTGGCCGTCGAAACAGAAGGCTTTTTATCACGGGAAAAAAATCAGCCCAAGACAACTTAATCGGCAGAAAAATATTTTTTTGAAAAAATCCCTAAGCCCCGGGGTCACAATTTCATCAAAAATCTGACTTTCGGCCATTCACTCAAAAATGGTGCCAAACGGAAAAGAAATCAGCCCTCGACACCTTAATCGGCAGAAAAATATTTTTTTGAAAAAATCCCTAAGCCCCGGGGTCACAATTTCATCAAAATTTTGACTTTCGGCCATACACTCAAAAATGGTGCCAAACGGTTGCAAATGCTCCCCTGAGAGGTTTGGCGGTCGAAACAGAAGGCTTTTTATCACGGGAAAAGAAATCAGCCCAAGACAACTTAACCGGCGGAATTATATTTTTTTGAAAAAATCCCTATGCCCCGGGGTCACAATTTCATCAAAAATCTGACTTTCGGCCATTCACTCAAAAATGGTGCCAAACGGTTGCAAATGCTCCCCTGAGAGGTTTGGCGGTCGAAACAGACGGCTTTTTATCACGGGAAAAGAAATCAGCCCAAGACAACTTAACCGGCAGAAAAATATTTTTTTGAAAAAATCCCTAAGCCCCGGGGTCACAATTTCAAGAAAAATCTGATTTTCGGCCATTCACTCAAAAATGGTGCCAAACGGTTGCAAATGCTCCCCTGAGAGGTTTGGTGGTCGAAACAGAAGGCTTTTTATCACGGGAAAAGAAATCAGCCCTCGACAACTTAACCGGCAGAAAAATATTTTTTTGAAAAAATCCCTAAGTCACAATTTCATCAAAAATCTGACTTTCGGCCATTCACTCAAAAATGGTGCCAAACGGTTGCAAATGCTCCCCTGAGAGGTTTGGCGGTCGAAACAGAAGGCTTTTTATCACGGGAAAAGAAATCAGCCCTCGACAACTTAACCGGCAGAAAAATATTTTTTTGAAAAAATCCCTAAGCCCTGGGGTCACAATTTCATCAAAAATCTGACTTTCGGCATTTCACTCATAAATGGTGCCAAACGGAAAAGAAATCAGCCCTCGACAACTTAACCGGCAGAAAAATATTTTTTTGAAAAAATCCGTAAGCCCCGGGGTCAGAATTTCATCAAAAATCTGACTTTCGGCCATTCACTCAAAAATGGTGCCAAACGGTTGCAAATGCTCCCCTGAGAGGTTTGGCGGTCGAAACAGAAGGCTTTTTATCACGGGAAAAGAAATCAGCCCTCGACAACTTAACCGGCAGAAAAATATTTTTTTGAAAAAATCCCTAAGCCCCGGGGTCACAATTTCAAGAAAAATCTGACTTTCAGCCATTCACTCAAAAATGGTGCCAAACGGTTGCAAATGCTCTCCTGAGAGGTTTGGCGGTCGAAACAGATGGCTTTTTATCACGGGAAAAGAAATCAGCCCAAGACAACTTAACCGGCAGAAAAATATTTTTTTGAAAAAATCCCTAAGCCCCGGGGTCACAATTTCATCAAAAATCTGACTTTCGGGCATTCACTCAAAAACGGTGCCAAACGGTTGCAAATGCTCCCCTGAGAGGTTTGGCGTTCGAAACAGAAGGCTTTTTATCACGGGAAAAGAAATCAGCCCTCGACAACTTAACTGGCAGAAAAATATTTTTTTGAAAAAATCCCTAAGCCCCGGGGTCACAATTTCATCAAAAATCTGACTTTCGGCATTTCACTCATAAATGGTGCCAAACGGAAAAGAAATCAGCCCTCGACAACTTAACCGGCAGAAAAAATATTTTTTTGAAAAAATCCGTAAGCCCCGGGGTCAGAATTTCATCAAAAATCTGACTTTCGGCCATTCACTCAAAAATGGTGCCAAACGGTTGCAAATGCTCCCCTGAGAGGTTTGGCCGTCGAAACAGAAGGCTTTTTATCACGGGAAAAAAATCAGCCCAAGACAACTTAATCGGCAGAAAAATATTTTTTTGAAAAAATCCCTAAGCCCCGGGGTCACAATTTCATCAAAAATCTGACTTTCGGCCATTCACTCAAAAATGGTGCCAAACGGAAAAGAAATCAGCCCTCGACACCTTAATCGGCAGAAAAATATTTTTTTGAAAAAATCCCTAAGCCCCGGGGTCACAATTTCATCAAAAATCTGACTTTCGGCCATTCACTCAAAAATGGTGCCAAACGGAAAAGAAATCAGCCCTCGACAACTTAATCGGCAGAAAAATATTTTTTTGAAAAAATCCCTAAGCCCCGGGGTCACAATTTCAAGAAAAATCTGACTTTCAGCCATTCACTCAAAAATGGTGCCAAACGGTTGCAAATGCTCTCCTGAGAGGTTTGGCGGTCGAAACAGATGGCTTTTTATCACGGGAAAAGAAATCAGCCCAAGACAACTTAACCGGCAGAAAAATATTTTTTTGAAAAAATCCCTAAGCCCCGGGGTCACAATTTCAAGAAAAATCTGACTTTCGGCATTTCACTCAAAAATGGTGCCAAACGGAGAAGAAATCAGCCCTTGACAACTTAATCGGCAGAAAAATATGTTTTTGAAAAAAATCCCTAAGCCCCGGGGTCACAATTTCATCAAAAATCTGACTTTCGCCCATTCACTCAAAAATGGAGCCAAACGGTTGCAAATGCTCCCCTGAGAGGTTTGGCGGTCGAAACAGAAGGCTTTTTATCACGGGAAAAGAAATCAGCCCAAGAAAACTTAACCGGCAGAAAAATAATTTTTTGAAAAAATCCCTAAGCCCCGGGGTCACAATTTCATCAAAAATCTGACTTTCGGCCATTCACTCAAAAATGGTGCCAAACGGTTGCAAATCCTCCCCTGGGAGGTTTGGCGGTCGAAATAGAAGGATTTTTATAACGGGAAAAGAAATCAGCCCTCGACAACTTAACCGGCAGAAAAATATTTTTTTGAAAAAATCCCTAAGCCCCGGGGTCACAATTTCAAGAAAAATCTGACTTTCGGCCATTCACTCAAAAATGGTGCCAAACGGTTGCAAATGCTCCCCTGAGAGGTTTGGCGGTCGAAACAGAAGGCTTTTTATCACGGGAAAAGAAATCAGCCCAAGACAACTTAACCGGCAGAAATATATTTTTTTGAAAAAATCCCTAAGCCCCGGGGTCACAATTTCATCAAAAATCTGACTTTCGGCCATTCACTCAAAAATGGTGCCAAACGGAAAAGAAATCAGCCCTCGACAACTTAATCGGCAGAAAAATATTTTTTTGAAAAAATCCCTAAGCCCCGGGGTCACAATTTCAAGAAAAATCTGACTTTCAGCCATTCACTCAAAAATGGTGCCAAACGGTTGCAAATGCTCTCCTGAGAGGTTTGGCGGTCGAAACAGATGGCTTTTTATCACGGGAAAAGAAATCAGCCCAAGACAACTTAACCGGCAGAAAAATATTTTTTTGAAAAAATCCCTAAGCCCCGGGGTCACAATTTCAAGAAAAATCTGACTTTCGGCATTTCACTCAAAAATGGTGCCAAACGGAGAAGAAATCAGCCCTTGACAACTTAATCGGCAGAAAAATATGTTTTTGAAAAAAATCCCTAAGCCCCGGGGTCACAATTTCATCAAAAATCTGACTTTCGCCCATTCACTCAAAAATGGAGCCAAACGGTTGCAAATGCTCCCCTGAGAGGTTTGGCGGTCGAAACAGAAGGCTTTTTATCACGGGAAAAGAAATCAGCCCAAGAAAACTTAACCGGCAGAAAAATAATTTTTTGAAAAAATCCCTAAGCCCCGGGGTCACAATTTCATCAAAAATCTGACTTTCGGCCATTCACTCAAAAATGGTGCCAAACGGTTGCAAATCCTCCCCTGGGAGGTTTGGCGGTCGAAATAGAAGGATTTTTATAACGGGAAAAGAAATCAGCCCTCGACAACTTAACCGGCAGAAAAATATTTTTTTGAAAAAATCCCTAAGCCCCGGGGTCACAATTTCAAGAAAAATCTGACTTTCGGCCA
Source organism: Podarcis liolepis (assembly GCF_965112155.1). Taxonomy (NCBI): domain Eukaryota; kingdom Metazoa; phylum Chordata; class Lepidosauria; order Squamata; family Lacertidae; genus Podarcis; species Podarcis liolepis. The sequence continues at coordinate 260,825 of NW_028148797.1, read as the reverse complement.
TTCACTCAAAAATGGTGCCAAACGGTTGCAAATGCTCCCCTGAGAGGTTTGGCGGTCGAAACAGAAGGCTTTTTATCACGGGAAAAGAAATCAGCCCAAGACAACTTAACCGGCAGAAATATATTTTTTTGAAAAAATCCCTAAGCCCCGGGGTCACAATTTCATCAAAAATCTGACTTTCGGCCATTCACTCAAAAATGGTGCCAAACGGAAAAGAAATCAGCCCTCGACAACTTAACCGGCAGAAAAATATTTTTTTGAAAAAATCCCTAAGCCCCGGGCGTCACAATTTCATCAAAAATCTGACTTTCGGCCATTCACTCAAAAATGGTGCCAAACGGAAAAGAAATCAGCCCTCGACAACTTAATCGGCAGAAAAATATTTTTTTGAAAAAATCCCTAAGCCCCGGGGTCACAATTTCAAGAAAAATCTGACTTTCAGCCATTCACTCAAAAATGGTGCCAAACGGTTGCAAATGCTCTCCTGAGAGGTTTGGCGGTCGAAACAGATGGCTTTTTATCACGGGAAAAGAAATCAGCCCAAGACAACTCAACCGGCAGAAAAATATTTTTTTGAAAAAATCCCTAAGCCCCGGGGTCACAATTTCAAGAAAAATCTGACTTTCAGCTTTTCACTCAAAAATGGTGCCAAACGGAAAAGATATCAGCCCTTGACAACTTAATCGGCAGAAAAATATGTTTTTGAAAAAAATCCCTAAGCCCCGGGGTCACAATTTCATCAAAAATCTGACTTTCGCCCATTCACTCAAAAATGGAGCCAAACGGTTGCAAATGCTCCCCTGAGAGGTTTGGCGGTCGAAACAGAAGGCTTTTTATCACGGGAAAAGAAATCAGCCCAAGAAAACTTAACCGGCAGAAATATATTTTTTTGAAAAAATCCCTAAGCCCCGGGGTCACAATTTCATCAAAAATCTGACTTTCGGCCATTCACTCAAAAATGGTGCCAAACGGAAAAGAAATCAGCCCTCGACAACTTAATCGGCAGAAAAATATTTTTTTGAAAAAATCCCTAAGCCCCGGGGTCACAATTTCAAGAAAAATCTGACTTTCAGCCATTCACTCAAAAATGGTGCCAAACGGTTGCAAATGCTCTCCTGAGAGGTTTGGCGGTCGAAACAGATGGCTTTTTATCACGGGAAAAGAAATCAGCCCAAGACAACTTAACCGGCAGAAAAATATTTTTTTGAAAAAATCCCTAAGCCCCGGGGTCACAATTTCAAGAAAAATCTGACTTTCGGCATTTCACTCAAAAATGGTGCCAAACGGAGAAGAAATCAGCCCTTGACAACTTAATCGGCAGAAAAATATGTTTTTGAAAAAAATCCCTAAGCCCCGGGGTCAGAATTTCATCAAAAATCTGACTTTCGCCCATTCACTCAAAAATGGAGCCAAACGGTTGCAAATGCTCCCCTGAGAGGTTTGGCGGTCGAAACAGAAGGCTTTTTATCACGGGAAAAGAAATCAGCCCAAGAAAACTTAACCGGCAGAAAAATAATTTTTTGAAAAAATCCCTAAGCCCCGGGGTCACAATTTCATCAAAAATCTGACTTTCGGCCATTCACTCAAAAATGGTGCCAAACGGTTGCAAATCCTCCCCTGGGAGGTTTGGCGGTCGAAATAGAAGGATTTTTATAACGGGAAAAGAAATCAGCCCTCGACAACTTAACCGGCAGAAAAATATTTTTTTGAAAAAATCCCTAAGCCCCGGGGTCACAATTTCAAGAAAAATCTGACTTTCGGCCATTCACTCAAAAATGGTGCCAAACGGTTGCAAATGCTCCCCTGAGAGGTTTGGCGGTCGAAACAGAAGGCTTTTTATCACGGGAAAAGAAATCAGCCCAAGACAACTTAACCGGCAGAAATATATTTTTTTGAAAAAATCCCTAAGCCCCGGGGTCACAATTTCATCAAAAATCTGACTTTCGGCCATTCACTCAAAAATGGTGCCAAACGGAAAAGAAATCAGCCCTCGACAACTTAACCGGCAGAAAAATATTTTTTTGAAAAAATCCCTAAGCCCCGGGGTCACAATTTCATCAAAAATCTGACTTTCGGCCATTCACTCAAAAATGGTGCCAAACGGAAAAGAAATCAGCCCTCGACAACTTAATCGGCAGAAAAATATTTTTTTGAAAAAATCCCTAAGCCCCGGGGTCACAATTTCAAGAAAAATCTGACTTTCAGCCATTCACTCAAAAATGGTGCCAAACGGTTGCAAATGCTCCCCTGAGAGGTTTGGCGGTCGAAACAGACGGCTTTTTATCACGGGAAAAGAAATCAGCCCAAGACAACTCAACCGGCAGAAAAATATTTTTTTGAAAAAATCCCTAAGCCCCGGGGTCACAATTTCAAGAAAAATCTGACTTTCGGCATTTCACTCAAAAATGGTGCCAAACGGAAAAGATATCAGCCCTTGACAACTTAATCGGCAGAAAAATATGTTTTTGAAAAAAATCCCTAAGCCCCGGGGTCACAATTTCATCAAAAATCTGACTTTCGCCCATTCACTCAAAAATGGAGCCAAACGGTTGCAAATGCTCCCCTGAGAGGTTTGGCGGTCGAAACAGAAGGCTTTTTATCACGGGAAAAGAAATCAGCCCAAGAAAACTTAACCGGCAGAAAAATAATTTTTTGAAAAAATCCCTAAGCCCCGGGGTCACAATTTCATCAAAAATCTGACTTTCGGCCATTCACTCAAAAATGGTGCCAAACGGTTGCAAATCCTCCCCTGGGAGGTTTGGCGGTCGAAACAGAAGGATTTTTATCACGGGAAAAGAAATCAGCCCTCGACAACTTAACCGGCAGAAATATATTTTTTTGAAAAAATCCCTAAGCCCCGGGGTCACAATTTCATCAAAAATCTGACTTTCGGCATTTCACTCAAAAATGGTGCCAAACGGAAAAGAAATCAGCCCTCGACAACTTAACCGGCAGAAAAATATTTTTTTGAAAAAATCCCTAAGCCCCGGGCGTCACAATTTCATCAAAAATCTGACTTTCGGCCATTCACTCAAAAATGGTGCCAAACGGAAAAGAAATCAGCCCTCGACAACTTAATCGGCAGAAAAATATTTTTTTGAAAAAATCCCTAAGCCCCGGGGTCACAATTTCAAGAAAAATCTGACTTTCAGCCATTCACTCAAAAATGGTGCCAAACGGTTGCAAATGCTCTCCTGAGAGGTTTGGCGGTCGAAACAGATGGCTTTTTATCACGGGAAAAGAAATCAGCCCAAGACAACTCAACCGGCAGAAAAATATTTTTTTGAAAAAATCCCTAAGCCACGGGGTCACAATTTCAAGAAAAATCTGACTTTCGGCATTTCACTCAAAAATGGTGCCAAACGGAAAAGATATCAGCCCTTGACAACTTAATCGGCAGAAAAATATGTTTTTGAAAAAATCCCTAAGCCCCGGGGTCACAATTTCATCAAAAATCTGACTTTCGGCCATTCACTCAAAAATGGTGCCAAACGGTTGCAAATCCTCCCCTGGGAGGTTTGGCGGTCGAAACAGAAGGATTTTTATCACGGGAAAAGAAATCAGCCCTCGACAACTTAACTGGCAGAAAAATATTTTTTTGAAAAAATCCCTAAGCCCCGGGGTCACAATTTCATCAAAAATCTGACTTTCGGCCATTCACTCAAAAATGGTGCCAAACGGTTGCAAATGCTCCGCTGAGAGGTTTGGCGGTCGAAACAGACGGCTTTTTATCACGGGAAAAGAAATCAGCCCAAGACAACTTAACCGGCAGAAATATATTTTTTTGAAAAAATCCCTAAGCCCCGGGGTAACAATTTCATCAAAAATCTGACTTTCGGCATTTCCCTCAAAAATGCTGCCAAACGGAAAAGAAATCAGCCCTCAACAACTTAATCGGCAGAAAAATATTTTTTTGAAAAAATCCCTAAGCCCCGGGGTCACAATTTCATCAAAAATTTGACTTTCGGCCATTCTCTCAAAAATGGTGCCAAACGGTTGCAAATGCTCCCCTGAGAGGTTTGGCGGTCGAAACAGAAGGCTTTTTATCACGGGAAAAGAAATCAGCCCTCGACAACTTAATCGGCAGAAAAATATTTTTTTGAAAAAATCCCTAAGCCCGGGGTCACAATTTCATCAAAATTCTGACTTTCGGCCATACACTCAAAAATGGTGCCAAACGGAAAAGAAATCAGCCCTCGACAACTTAATCGGCAGAAAAATATTTTTTTGAAAAAATCCCTAAGCCCCGGGGTCACAATTTCAAGAAAAATCTGACTTTTGGCCATTCACTCAAAAATGGTGCCAAACGGAAAAGAAATCAGCCCTCGACAACTTAATCGGCAGAAAAATATTTTTTTGAAAAAATCCCTAAGCCCCGGGGTCACAATTTCATCAAAAATCTGACTTTCGGCCATTCACTCAAAAATGGTGCCAAACGGTTGCAAATGCTCTCCTGAGAGGTTTGGCGGTCGAAACAGAAGGCTTTTTATCACGGGAAAAGAAATGAGCCCTCGACAACTTAACCGGCAGAAAAATATTTTTTTGAAAAAATCCCTAAGCCCCGGGGTCACAATTTCATCAAAAATCTGACTTTCGGCCATTCACTCAAATATGGTGCCAAACGGTTGCAAATGCTCCCCTGAGAGGTTTGGCGGTCGAAACAGAAGGCTTTTTATCACGGGAAAAGAAATGAGCCCTCGACAACTTAACCGGCAGAAAAATATTTTTTTGAAAAAATCCCTAAGCCCCGGGGTCACAATTTCATCAAAAATTTGACTTTAGGCCATTCTCTCAAAAATGGTGCCAAACGGTTGCAAATGCTCCCCTGAGAGGTTTGGCGGTCGAAACAGAAGGCTTTTTATCACGGGAAAAGAAATCAGCCCTCGACAACTTAATCGGCAGAAAAATATTTTTTTGAAAAAATCCCTAAGCCCGGGGTCACAATTTCATCAAAATTCTGACTTTCGGCCATACACTCAAAAATGGTGCCAAACGGAAAAGAAATCAGCCCTCGACAACTTAATCGGCAGAAAAATATTTTTTTGAAAAAATCCCTAAGCCCCGGGGTCACAATTTCAAGAAAAATCTGACTTTTGGCCATTCACTCAAAAATGGTGCCAAACGGAAAAGAAATCAGCCCTCGACAACTTAATCGGCAGAAAAATATTTTTTTGAAAAAATCCCTAAGCCCCGGGGTCACAATTTCATCAAAAATCTGACTTTCGGCCATTCACTCAAAAATGGTGCCAAACGGTTGCAAATGCTCTCCTGAGAGGTTTGGCGGTCGAAACAGAAGGCTTTTTATCACGGGAAAAGAAATGAGCCCTCGACAACTTAACCGGCAGAAAAATATTTTTTTGAAAAAATCCCTAAGCCCCGGGGTCACAATTTCATCAAAAATCTGACTTTCGGCCATTCACTCAAATATGGTGCCAAACGGTTGCAAATGCTCCCCTGAGAGGTTTGGCGGTCGAAACAGAAGGCTTTTTATCACGGGAAAAGAAATGAGCCCTCGACAACTTAACCGGCAGAAAAATATTTTTTTGAAAAAATCCCTAAGCCCCGGGGTCACAATTTCATCAAAAATCTGACTTTCAGCCATTCACTCAAAAATGGTGCCAAACGGTTGCAAATGCTCCCCTGAGAGGTTTGGCGGTCGAAACAGAAGGCTTTTTATCACGGGAAAAGAAATCAGCCCTCGACAACTTAACCGGCAGAAAAATATTTTTTTGAAAAAATCCCTAAGCCCCGGGGTCACAATTTCATCAAAAATCTGACTTTCGGCCATTCACTCAAAAATGGTGCCAAACGGTTGCAAATGCTCCGCTGAGAGGTTTGGCGGTCGAAACAGACGGCTTTTCATCACGGGAAAAGAAATCAGCCCAAGACAACTTAACCGGCAGAAAAATATTTTTTTGAAAAAATCCCTAAGCCCCGGGGTCACAATTTCATCAAAAATCTGACTTTCGGCATTTTACTCATAAATGGTGCCAAACGGAAAAGAAATCAGCCCTCGACAACTTAACTGGCAGAAAAATATTTTTTTGAAAAAATCCCTAAGCCCCGGGGTCACAATTTCATCAAAAATCTGACTTTCGGCATTTTACTCATAAATGGTGCCAAACGGAAAAGAAATCAGCCCTCGACAACTTAACCGGCAGAAAAATATTTTTTTGAAAAAATCCCTAAGCCCCGGGGTCACAATTTCATCAAAAATCTGACTTTCGGCCATTCACTCAAAAATGGTGCCAAACGGTTGCAAATGCTCCGCTGAGAGGTTTGGCGGTCGAAACAGACGGCTTTTTATCACGGGAAAAGAAATCAGCCCAAGACAACTTAACCGGCAGAAAAATATTTTTTTGAAAAAATCCCTAAGCCCCGGGGTCACAATTTCATCAAAAATCTGACTTTCGGCCATTCACTCAAATATGGTGCCAAACGGTTGCAAATGCTCCCCTAAGAGGTTTGGCTTTCGAAACAGAAGGCTTTTTATCACGGGAAAAGAAATCAGCCCTCGACAACTTAACTGGCAGAAAAATATTTTTTTGAAAAAATCCCTAAGCCCCGGGGTCACAATTTCATCAAAAATCTGACTTTCGGCATTTTACTCATAAATGGTGCCAAACGGAAAAGAAATCAGCCCTCGACAACTTAACCGGCAGAAAAATATTTTTTTGAAAAAATCCGTAAGCCCCGGGGTCAGAATTTCATCAAAAATCTGACTTTCGGCCATTCACTCAAAAATGGTGCCAAACGGTTGCAAATGCTCCGCTGAGAGGTTTGGAGGTCGAAACAGAAGGCTTTTTATCACGGGAAAAGAAATCAGCCCTCGACAACTTAACCGGCAGAAAAATATTTTTTTGAAAAAATCCCTAAGCCCCGGGGTCACAATTTCATCAAAAATCTGACTTTCGGCCATTCACTCAAAAATGGTGCCAAACGGTTGCAAATGCTCCGCTGAGAGGTTTGGCTTTCGAAACAGAAGGCTTTTTATCACGGGAAAAGAAATCAGCCCTCGACAACTTAACTGGCAGAAAAATATTTTTTTGAAAAAATCCCTAAGCCCCGGGGTCACAATTTCATCAAAAATCTGACTTTCGGCATTTTACTCATAAATGGTGCCAAACGGAAAAGAAATCAGCCCTCGACAACTTAACCGGCAGAAAAATATTTTTTTGAAAAAATCCCTAAGCCCCGGGGTCACAATTTCATCAAAAATCTGACTTTCGGCCATTCACTCAAAAATGGTGCCAAACGGTTGCAAATGCTCCGCTGAGAGGTTTGGCGGTCGAAACAGACGGCTTTTTATCACGGGAAAAGAAATCAGCCCAAGACAACTTAACCGGCAGAAAAATATTTTTTTGAAAAAATCCCTAAGCCCCGGGGTCACAATTTCATCAAAAATCTGACTTTCGGCCATTCACTCAAATATGGTGCCAAACGGTTGCAAATGCTCCCCTAAGAGGTTTGGCTTTCGAAACAGAAGGCTTTTTATCACGGGAAAAGAAATCAGCCCTCGACAACTTAACTGGCAGAAAAATATTTTTTTGAAAAAATCCCTAAGCCCCGGGGTCACAATTTCATCAAAAATCTGACTTTCGGCATTTTACTCATAAATGGTGCCAAACGGAAAAGAAATCAGCCCTCGACAACTTAACCGGCAGAAAAATATTTTTTTGAAAAAATCCCTAAGCCCCGGGGTCACAATTTCATCAAAAATCTGACTTTCGGCCATTCACTCAAAAATGGTGCCAAACGGTTGCAAATGCTCCGCTGAGAGGTTTGGAGGTCGAAACAGAAGGCTTTTTATCACGGGAAAAGAAATCAGCCCTCGACAACTTAACCGGCAGAAAAATATTTTTTTGAAAAAATCCCTAAGCCCCGGGGTCACAATTTCATCAAAAATCTGACTTTCGGCCATTCACTCAAAAATGGTGCCAAACGGTTGCAAATGCTCCGCTGAGAGGTTTGGCTTTCGAAACAGAAGGCTTTTTATCACGGGAAAAGAAATCAGCCCTCGACAACTTAACTGGCAGAAAAATATTTTTTTGAAAAAATCCCTAAGCCCCGGGGTCACAATTTCATCAAAAATCTGACTTTCGGCATTTTACTCATAAATGGTGCCAAACGGAAAAGAAATCAGCCCTCGACAACTTAACCGGCAGAAAAATATTTTTTTGAAAAAATCCCTAAGCCCCGGGGTCACAATTTCATCAAAAATCTGACTTTCGGCCATTCACTCAAAAATGGTGCCAAACGGTTGCAAATGCTCCGCTGAGAGGTTTGGCGGTCGAAACAGACGGCTTTTTATCACGGGAAAAGAAATCAGCCCAAGACAACTTAACCGGCAGAAAAATATTTTTTTGAAAAAATCCCTAAGCCCCGGGGTCACAATTTCATCAAAAATCTGACTTTCGGCCATTCACTCAAATATGGTGCCAAACGGTTGCAAATGCTCCCCTAAGAGGTTTGGCTTTCGAAACAGAAGGCTTTTTATCACGGGAAAAGAAATCAGCCCTCAACAACTTAACTGGCAGAAAAATATTTTTTTGAAAAAATCCCTAAGCCCCGGGGTCACAATTTCATCAAAAATCTGACTTTCGGCATTTTACTCATAAATGGTGCCAAACGGAAAAGAAATCAGCCCTCGACAACTTAACCGGCAGAAAAATATTTTTTTGAAAAAATCCGTAAGCCCCGGGGTCAGAATTTCATCAAAAATCTGACTTTCGGCCATTCACTCAAAAATGGTGCCAAACGGTTGCAAATGCTCCGCTGAGAGGTTTGGAGGTCGAAACAGAAGGCTTTTTATCACGGGAAAAGAAATCAGCCCAAGACAACTTAACCGGCAGAATTATATTTTTTTGAAAAAATCCCTAAGCCCCGGGGTCACAATTTCATCAAAAATCTGACTTTCGGCAATTCACTCAAAAATGGTGCCAAACGGTTGCAAATGCTCCCCTGAGAGGTTTGGCCGTCGAAACAGAAGGCTTTTTATCACGGTAAAAAAATCAGCCCAAGACAACTTAATCGGCAGAAAAATATTTTTTTGAAAAAATCCCTAAGCCCCGGGTTCACAATTTCATCAAAAATCTGACTTTCGGACATTCACTCAAAAATGGTGCCAAACGGAAAAGAAATCAGCCCTCGACAACTTAATCGGCAGAAAAATATTTTTTTGAAAAAATCCCTAAGCCCGGGGTCACAATTTCATCAAAATTCTGACTTTCGGCCATACACTCAAAAATGGTGCCAAACGGAAAAGAAATCAGCCCTCGACAACTTAATCGGCAGAAAAATATTTTTTTGAAAAAATCCCTAAGCCCCGGGGTCACAATTTCAAGAAAAATCTGACTTTTGGCCATTCACTCAAAAATGGTGCCAAACGGAAAAGAAATCAGCCCTCGACAACTTAATCGGCAGAAAAATATTTTTTTGAAAAAATCCCTAAGCCCCGGGGTCACAATTTCAAGAAAAATCTGACTTTCGGCCATTCACTCAAAAATGGTGCCAAACGGTTGCAAATGCTCCCCTGAGAGGTTTGGCGGTCGAAACAGAAGGCTTTTTATCACGGGAAAAGAAATCAGCCCTCGACAACTTAACCGGCAGAAAAATATTTTTTTGAAAAAATCCCTAAGCCCCGGGGTCACAATTTCATCAAAAATCTGACTTTCGGCCATTCACTCAAAAATGGTGCCAAACGGTTGCAAATACTCCCCTGAGAGGTTTGGCGGTCGAAACAGAAGGCTTTTTATCACGGGAAAAGAAATCAGCCCTCGACAACTTAACCGGCAGAAAAATATTTTTTTGAAAAAATCCCTAAGCCCCGGGGTCACAATTTCATCAAAAATCTGACTTTCGGCCATTCACTCAAAAATGGTGCCAAACGGTTGCAAATGCTCCGCTGAGAGGTTTGGCGTTCGAAACAGACGGCTTTTTATCACGGGAAAAGAAATCAGCCCAAGACAACTTAACCGGCAGAAAAATATTTTTTTGAAAAAATCCCTAAGCCCCGGGGTAACAATTTCATCAAAAATCTGACTTTCGGCCATTCACTCAAATATGGTGCCAAACGGTTGCAAATGCTCCCCTAAGAGGTTTGGCTTTCGAAACAGAAGGCTTTTTATCACGGGAAAAGAAATCAGCCCTCGACAACTTAACTGGCAGAAAAATATTTTTTTGAAAAAATCCCTAAGCCCCGGGGTCACAATTTCATCAAAAATCTGACTTTCGGCATTTTACTCATAAATGGTGCCAAACGGAAAAGAAATCAGCCCTCGACAACTTAACCGGCAGAAAAATATTTTTTTGAAAAAATCCGTAAGCCCCGGGGTCAGAATTTCATCAAAAATCTGACTTTCGGCCATTCACTCAAAAATGGTGCCAAACGGTTGCAAATGCTCCGCTGAGAGGTTTGGAGGTCGAATCAGAAGGCTTTTTATCACGGGAAAAGAAATCAGCCCAAGACAACTTAACCGGCAGAATTATATTTTTTTGAAAAAATCCCTAAGCCCCGGGGTCACAATTTCATCAAAAATCTGACTTTCGGCATTTTACTCATAAATGGTGCCAAACGGAAAAGAAATCAGCCCTCGACAACTTAACCGGCAGAAAAATATTTTTTTGAAAAAATCCGTAAGCCCCGGGGTCAGAATTTCATCAAAAATCTGACTTTCGGCCATTCACTCAAAAATGGTGCCAAACGGTTGCAAATGCTCCCCTAAGAGGTTTGGCTTTCGAAACAGAAGGCTTTTTATCACGGGAAAAGAAATCAGCCCTCGACAACTTAACTGGCAGAAAAATATTTTTTTGAAAAAATCCCTAAGCCCCGGGGTCACAATTTCATCAAAAATCTGACTTTCGGCATTTTACTCATAAATGGTGCCAAACGGAAAAGAAATCAGCCCTCGACAACTTAACCGGCAGAAAAATATTTTTTTGAAAAAATCCGTAAGCCCCGGGGTCAGAATTTCATCAAAAATCTGACTTTCGGCCATTCACTCAAAAATGGTGCCAAACGGTTGCAAATGCTCCGCTGAGAGGTTTGGAGGTCGAATCAGAAGGCTTTTTATCACGGGAAAAGAAATCAGCCCAAGACAACTTAACCGGCAGAATTATATTTTTTTGAAAAAATCCCTAAGCCCCGGGGTCACAATTTCATCAAAAATCTGACTTTCGGCATTTTACTCATAAATGGTGCCAAACGGAAAAGAAATCAGCCCTCGACAACTTAACCGGCAGAAAAATATTTTTTTGAAAAAATCCGTAAGCCCCGGGGTCAGAATTTCATCAAAAATCTGACTTTCGGCCATTCACTCAAAAATGGTGCCAAACGGTTGCAAATGCTCCGCTGAGAGGTTTGGAGGTCGAAACAGAAGGCTTTTTATCACGGGAAAAGAAATCAGCCCTCGACAACTTAACCGGCAGAAAAATATTTTTTTGAAAAAATCCCTAAGCCCCGGGGTCACAATTTCATCAAAAATCTGACTTTCGGCCATTCACTCAAAAATGGTGCCAAACGGTTGCAAATGCTCCCCTGAGAGGTTTGGCGGTCGAAACAGAAGGCTTTTTATCACGGGAAAAGAAATCAGCCCTCGACAACTTAACCGGCAGAAAAATATTTTTTTGAAAAAATCCCTAAGCCCCGGGGTCACAATTTCATCAAAAATCTGACTTTCGGCCATTCACTCAAAAATGGTGCCAAACGGTTGCAAATGCTCCGCTGAGAGGTTTGGCTTTCGAAACAGAAGGCTTTTTATCACGGGAAAAGAAATCAGCCCTCGACAACTTAACTGGCAGAAAAATATTTTTTTGAAAAAATCCCTAAGCCCCGGGGTCACAATTTCATCAAAAATCTGACTTTCGGCATTTTACTCATAAATGGTGCCAAACGGAAAAGAAATCAGCCCTCGACAACTTAACCGGCAGAAAAATATTTTTTTGAAAAAATCCCTAAGCCCCGGGGTCACAATTTCATCAAAAATCTGACTTTCGGCCATTCACTCAAAAATGGTGCCAAACGGTTGCAAATGCTCCGCTGAGAGGTTTGGCGGTCGAAACAGACGGCTTTTTATCACGGGAAAAGAAATCAGCCCAAGACAACTTAACCGGCAGAAAAATATTTTTTTGAAAAAATCCCTAAGCCCCGGGGTCACAATTTCATCAAAAATCTGACTTTCGGCCATTCACTCAAATATGGTGCCAAACGGTTGCAAATGCTCCCCTAAGAGGTTTGGCTTTCGAAACAGAAGGCTTTTTATCACGGGAAAAGAAATCAGCCCTCGACAACTTAACTGGCAGAAAAATATTTTTTTGAAAAAATCCCTAAGCCCCGGGGTCACAATTTCATCAAAAATCTGACTTTCGGCATTTTACTCATAAATGGTGCCAAACGGAAAAGAAATCAGCCCTCGACAACTTAACCGGCAGAAAAATATTTTTTTGAAAAAATCCGTAAGCCCCGGGGTCAGAATTTCATCAAAAATCTGACTTTCGGCCATTCACTCAAAAATGGTGCCAAACGGTTGCAAATGCTCCGCTGAGAGGTTTGGAGGTCGAAACAGAAGGCTTTTTATCACGGGAAAAGAAATCAGCCCAAGACAACTTAACCGGCAGAATTATATTTTTTTGAAAAAATCCCTAAGCCCCGGGGTCACAATTTCATCAAAAATCTGACTTTCGGCAATTCACTCAAAAATGGTGTCAAACGGTTGCAAATGCTCCCCTGAGAGGTTTGGCCGTCGAAACAGAAGGCTTTTTATCACGGTAAAAAAATCAGCCCAAGACAACTTAATCGGCAGAAAAATATTTTTTTGAAAAAATCCCTAAGCCCCGGGTTCACAATTTCATCAAAAATCTGACTTTCGGACATTCACTCAAAAATGGTGCCAAACGGAAAAGAAATCAGCCCTCGACAACTTAATCGGCAGAAAAATATTTTTTTGAAAAAATCCCTAAGCCCCGGGGTCACAATTTCATCCAAAATCTGACTTTCGGCCATTCACTCAAATATGGTGCCAAACGGTTGCAAATGCTCCCCTGAGAGGTTTGGCGGTCGAAACAGAAGGCTTTTTATCACGGGAAAAGAAATCAGCCCTCGACAACTTAATCGGCAGAAAAATATTTTTTTGAAAAAATCCCTAAGCCCGGGGTCACAATTTCATCAAAATTCTGACTTTCGGCCATACACTCAAAAATGGTGCCAAACGGAAAAGAAATCAGCCCTCGACAACTTAATCGGCAGAAAAATATTTTTTTGAAAAAATCCCTAAGCCCCGGGGTCACAATTTCAAGAAAAATCTGACTTTTGGCCATTCACTCAAAAATGGTGCCAAACGGAAAAGAAATCAGCCCTCGACAACTTAATCGGCAGAAAAATATTTTTTTGAAAAAATCCCTAAGCCCCGGGGTCACAATTTCATCAAAAATCTGACTTTCGGCCATTCACTCAAAAATGGTGCCAAACGGTTGCAAATACTCCCCTGAGAGGTTTGGCGGTCGAAACAGAAGGCTTTTTATCACGGGAAAAGAAATCAGCCCTCGACAACTTAACCGGCAGAAAAATATTTTTTTGAAAAAATCCCTAAGCCCCGGGGTCACAATTTCATCAAAAATCTGACTTTCGGCCATTCACTCAAAAATGGTGCCAAACGGTTGCAAATGCTCCGCTGAGAGGTTTGGCGGTCGAAACAGACGGCTTTTTATCACGGGAAAAGAAATCAGCCCAAGACAACTTAACCGGCAGAAAAATATTTTTTTGAAAAAATCCCTAAGCCCCGGGGTCACAATTTCATCAAAAATCTGACTTTCGGCCATTCACTCAAATATGGTGCCAAACGGTTGCAAATGCTCCCCTAAGAGGTTTGGCTTTCGAAACAGAAGGCTTTTTATCACGGGAAAAGAAATCAGCCCTCGACAACTTAACTGGCAGAAAAATATTTTTTTGAAAAAATCCCTAAGCCCCGGGGTCACAATTTCATCAAAAATCTGACTTTCGGCATTTTACTCATAAATGGTGCCAAACGGAAAAGAAATCAGCCCTCGACAACTTAACCGGCAGAAAAATATTTTTTTGAAAAAATCCGTAAGCCCCGGGGTCAGAATTTCATCAAAAATCTGACTTTCGGCCATTCACTCAAAAATGGTGCCAAACGGTTGCAAATGCTCCGCTGAGAGGTTTGGAGGTCGAAACAGAAGGCTTTTTATCACGGGAAAAGAAATCAGCCCAAGACAACTTAACCGGCAGAATTATATTTTTTTGAAAAAATCCCTAAGCCCCGGGGTCACAATTTCATCAAAAATCTGACTTTCGGCAATTCACTCAAAAATGGTGCCAAACGGTTGCAAATGCTCCCCTGAGAGGTTTGGCCGTCGAAACAGAAGGCTTTTTATCACGGTAAAAAAATCAGCCCAAGACAACTTAATCGGCAGAAAAATATTTTTTTGAAAAAATCCCTAAGCCCCGGGGTCACAATTTCATCAAAAATCTGACTTTCGGACATTAACTCAAAAATGGTGCCAAACGGAAAAGAAATCAGCCCTCGACAACTTAATCGGCAGAAAAATATTTTTTTGAAAAAATCCCTAAGCCCCGGGGTCACAATTTCAAGAAAAATCTGACTTTTGGCCATTCACTCAAAAATGGTGCCAAACGGAAAAGAAATCAGCCCTCGACAACTTAATCGGCAGAAAAATATTTTTTTGAAAAAATCCCTAAGCCCCGGGGTCACAATTTCAAGAAAAATCTGACTTTCGGCCATTCACTCAAAAATGGTGCCAAACGGTTGCAAATGCTCCCCTGAGAGGTTTGGCGGTCGAAACAGAAGGCTTTTTATCACGGGAAAAGAAATCAGCCCTCGACAACTTAACCGGCAGAAAAATATTTTTTTGAAAAAATCCCTAAGCCCCGGGGTCACAATTTCATCAAAAATCTGACTTTCGGCCATTCACTCAAAAATGGTGCCAAACGGTTGCAAATGCTCCCCTGAGAGGTTTGGAGGTCGAAACAGAAGGCTTTTTATCACGGGAAAAGAAATCAGACCTCGACAATTTAACCGGCAGAAAAATATTTTTTTGAAAAAATCCCTAAGCCCCGGGGTCAGAATTTCAAGAAAAATCTGACTTTCGGCCATTCACTCAAAAATGGTGCCAAACGGTTGCAAATGCTCCCCTGAGACGTTTGGCGGTCGAAACAGAAGGCTTTTTATCACGGGAAAAGAAATCAGCCCTCGACAACTTAACCGGCAGAAAAATATTTTTTTGAAAAAATCCCTAAGCCCCAGGGTCACAATTTCAAGAAAAATCTGATTTTCGGCCATTCACTCAAAAATGGTGCCAAACGGTTGTAAATGCTCCCCTGAGAGGTTTGGTGGTCGAAACAGAAGGCTTTTTATCACGGGAAAAGAAATCAGCCCTCGACAACTTAACCAGCAGAAAAATATTTTTTTGAAAAAATCCCTAAGCCCCGGGGTCACAATTTCATCAAAAATCTGACTTTCGGCCATTCACTCAAAAATGGTGCCAAACGGTTGCAAATGCTCCCCTGAGACGTTTGGCGGTCGAAACAGAAGGCTTTTTATTACGGGAAAAGAAATCAGCCCTCGACAACTTAACCGGCAGAAAAATATTTTTTTGAAAAAATCCCTAAGCCCCGGGGTCACAATTTCATCAAAAATCTGACTTTCGGCATTTCACTCAAAAATGGTGCCAAACGGAAAAGAAATCAGCCCTCGACAACTTAATCGGCAGAAAAATATTTTTTTGAAAAAATCCCTAAGATCCGGGGTCACAATTTCAAGAAAAATCTGACTTTCGGCATTTCACTCAAAAATGGTCTCAAACGGTTGCAAATGCTCCCCTGAGAGGTTTGGCGGTCGAAACAGAAGGCTTTTTATCACGGGAAAAGAAATCAGCCCTCGACAACTTAACTGGCAGAAAAATATTTTTTTGAAAAAATCCCTAAGCCCCGGGGTCACAATTTCATCCAAAATCTGACTTTCGGCCATTCACTCAAATATGGTGCCAAACGGTTGCAAATGCTCCCCTGAGAGGTTTGGCGGTCGAAACAGAAGGCTTTTTATCACGGGAAAAGAAATCAGCCCTCGACAACTTAATCGGCAGAAAAATATTTTTTTGAAAAAATCCCTAAGCCCGGGGTCACAATTTCATCAAAATTCTGACTTTCGGCCATACACTCAAAAATGGTGCCAAACGGAAAAGAAATCAGCCCTCGACAACTTAATCGGCAGAAAAATATTTTTTTGAAAAAATCCCTAAGCCCCGGGGTCACAATTTCAAGAAAAATCTGACTTTTGGCCATTCACTCAAAAATGGTGCCAAACGGAAAAGAAATCAGCCCTCGACAACTTAATCGGCAGAAAAATATTTTTTTGAAAAAATCCCTAAGCCCCGGGGTCACAATTTCAAGAAAAATCTGACTTTCGGCCATTCACTCAAAAATGGTGCCAAACGGTTGCAAATGCTCCCCTGAGAGGTTTGGCGGTCGAAACAGAAGGCTTTTTATCACGGGAAAAGAAATCAGCCCTCGACAACTTAACCGGCAGAAAAATATTTTTTTGAAAAAATCCCTAAGCCCCGGGGTCACAATTTCATCAAAAATCTGACTTTCGGCCATTCACTCAAAAATGGTGCCAAACGGTTGCAAATACTCCCCTGAGAGGTTTGGCGGTCGAAACAGAAGGCTTTTTATCACGGGAAAAGAAATCAGCCCTCGACAACTTAACCGGCAGAAAAATATTTTTTTGAAAAAATCCCTAAGCCCCGGGGTCACAATTTCATCAAAAATCTGACTTTCGGCCACTCACTCAAATATGGTGCCAAACGGTTGCAAATGCTCCCCTAAGAGGTTTGGCTTTCGAAACAGAAGGCTTTTTATCACGGGAAAAGAAATCATCCCTCGACAACTTAACTGGCAGAAAAATATTTTTTTGAAAAAATCCCTAAGCCCCGGGGTCACAATTTCATCAAAAATCTGACTTTCGGCATTTTACTCATAAATGGTGCCAAACGGAAAAGAAATCAGCCCTCGACAACTTAACCGGCAGAAAAATATTTTTTTGAAAAAATCCGTAAGCCCCTGGGTCAGAATTTCATCAAAAATCTGACTTTCGGCCATTCACTCAAAAATGGTGCCAAACGGTTGCAAATGCTCCGCTGAGAGGTTTGGAGGTCGAAACAGAAGGCTTTTTATCACGGGAAAAGAAATCAGCCCAAGACAACTTAACCTGCAGAATTATATTTTTTTGAAAAAATCCCTAAGCCCCGGGGTCACAATTTCATCAAAAATCTGACTTTCGGCAATTCACTCAAAAATGGTGCCAAACGGTTGCAAATGCTCCCCTGAGAGGTTTGGCCGTCGAAACAGAAGGCTTTTTATCACGGTAAAAAAATCAGCCCAAGACAACTTAATCGGCAGAAAAATATTTTTTTGAAAAAATCCCTAAGCCCCGGGGTCACAATTTCATAAAAAATCTGACTTTCGGACATTCACTCAAAAATGGTGCCAAACGGAAAAGAAATCAGCCCTCGACAACTTAATCGGCAGAAAAATATTTTTTTGAAAAAATCCCTAAGCCCCGGGGTCACAATTTCATCCAAAATCTGACTTTCGGCCATTCACTCAAATATGGTGCCAAACGGTTGCAAATGCTCCCCTGAGAGGTTTGGCGGTCGAAACAGAAGGCTTTTTATCACGGGAAAAGAAATCAGCCCTCGACAACTTAATCGGCAGAAAAATATTTTTTTGAAAAAATCCCTAAGCCCGGGGTCACAATTTCATCAAAATTCTGACTTTCGGCCATACACTCAAAAATGGTGCCAAACGGAAAAGAAATCAGCCCTCGACAACTTAATCGGCAGAAAAATATTTTTTTGAAAAAATCCCTAAGCCCCGGGGTCACAATTTCAAGAAAAATCTGACTTTTGGCCATTCACTCAAAAATGGTGCCAAACGGAAAAGAAATCAGCCCTCGACAACTTAATCGGCAGAAAAATATTTTTTTGAAAAAATCCCTAAGCCCCGGGGTCACAATTTCAAGAAAAATCTGACTTTCGGCCATTCACTCAAAAATGATGCCAAACGGTTGCAAATGCTCCCCTGAGAGGTTTGGCGGTCGAAACAGAAGGCTTTTTATCACGGGAAAAGAAATCAGCCCTCGACAACTTAACCGGCAGAAAAATATTTTTTTGAAAAAATCCCTAAGCCCCGGGGTCACAATTTCATCAAAAATCTGACTTTCGGCCATTCACTCAAAAATGGTGCCAAACGGTTGCAAATGCTCCCCTGAGAGGTTTGGAGGTCGAAACAGAAGGCTTTTTATCACGGGAAAAGAAATCAGACCTCGACAATTTAACCGGCAGAAAAATATTTTTTTGAAAAAATCCCTAAGCCCCGGGGTCAGAATTTCAAGAAAAATCTGACTTTCGGCCATTCACTCAAAAATGGTGCCAAACGGTTGCAAATGCTCCCCTGAGACGTTTGGCGGTCGAAACAGAAGGCTTTTTATCACGGGAAAAGAAATCAGCCCTCGACAACTTAACCGGCAGAAAAATATTTTTTTGAAAAAATCCCTAAGCCCCGGGGTCACAATGTCATCAAAAATCTGACTTTCGGCATTTCACTCAAAAATGGTGCCAAACGGAAAAGAAATCAGCCCTCGACAACTTAATCGGCAGAAAAATATTTTTTTGAAAAAATCCGTAAGCCCCAGGGTCACAATTTCAAGAAAAATCTGATTTTCGGCCATTCACTCAAAAATGGTGCCAAACGGTTGTAAATGCTCCCCTGAGAGGTTTGGTGGTCGAAACAGAAGGCTTTTTATCACGGGAAAAGAAATCAGCCCTCGACAACTTAACCAGCAGAAAAATATTTTTTTGAAAAAATCCCTAAGCCCCGGGGTCACAATTTCATCAAAAATCTGACTTTCGGCCATTCACTCAAAAATGGTGCCAAACGGTTGCAAATGCTCCCCTGAGACGTTTGGCGGTCGAAACAGAAGGCTTTTTATTACGGGAAAAGAAATCAGCCCTCGACAACTTAACCGGCAGAAAAATATTTTTTTGAAAAAATCCCTAAGCCCCGGGGTCACAATTTCATCAAAAATCTGACTTTCGGCATTTCACTCAAAAATGGTGCCAAACGGAAAAGAAATCAGCCCTCGACAACTTAATCGGCAGAAAAATATTTTTTTGAAAAAATCCCTAAGATCCGGGGTCACAATTTCAAGAAAAATCTGACTTTCGGCATTTCACTCAAAAATGGTGCCAAACGGTTGCAAATGCTCCCCTGAGAGGTTTGGCGGTCGAAACAGAAGGCTTTTTATCACGGGAAAAGAAATCAGCCCTCGACAACTTAACTGGCAGAAAAATATTTTTTTGAAAAAATCCCTAAGCCACAAAAAATGGTGCCAAACGGTTGCAAATGCTCCCCTGAGAGGTTTGGCGGTCGAAACAGAAGGCTTTTTATCACGGGAAAAGAAATCAGCCCTCGACAACTTAACTGGCAGAAAAATATTTTTTTGAAAAAATCCCTATGTCACAATTTCATCAAAAATCTGACTTTCGGCATTTCACTCAAAAATGGTGCCAAACGGAAAAGAAATCAGCCCTCGACAACTTAATCGGCAGAAAAATATTTTTTTGAAAAAATCCCTAAGCCCCGGGGTCAGAATTTCAAGAAAAATCTGACTTTCGGCCATTCACTCAAAAATGGTGCCAAACGGTTGCAAATGCTCCCCTGAGACGTTTGGCGGTCGAAACAGAAGGCTTTTTATCACGGGAAAAGAAATCAGCCCTCGACAACTTAACCGGCAGAAAAATATTTTTTTGAAAAAATCCCTAAGCCCCAAGGGTCACAATTTCATCAAAAATCTGACTTTCGGCATTTCACTCAAAAATGGTGCCAAACGGAAAAGAAATCAGCCCTCGACAACTTAATCGGCAGAAAAATATTTTTTTGAAAAAATCCCTAAGCCCCGGGGTCACAATTTCATCAAAAATCTGACTTTCGGCCATTCACTCAAAAATGGTGCCAAACGGTTGCAAATGCTCCCCTGGGAGGTTTGGCGGTCGAAACAGACGGCTTTTTATCACGGGAAAAGAAATCAGCCCTCGACAACTTAACCGGCAGAAAAATATTTTTTTGAAAAAATCCCTAATTTCATCAAAAATCTGACTTTCGGCCATTCACTCAAAAATGGTGCCAAACGGAAAAGAAATCAGCCCTCGACAACTTAATCGGCAGAAAAATATTTTTTTGAAAAAATCCCTAAGCCCCGGGGTCAGAATTTCAAGAAAAATCTGACTTTCGGCCATTCACTCAAAAATGGTGCCAAACGGTTGCAAATGCTCCCCTGAGACGTTTGGCGGTCGAAACAGAAGGCTTTTTATCACGGGAAAAGAAATCAGCCCTCGACAACTTAACCGGCAGAAAAATATTTTTTTGAAAAAATCCCTAAGCCCCAAGGGTCACAATTTCATCAAAAATCTGACTTTCGGCATTTCACTCAAAAATGGTGCCAAACGGAAAAGAAATCAGCCCTCGACAACTTAATCGGCAGAAAAATATTTTTTTGAAAAAATCCCTAAGCCCCGGGGTCACAATTTCATCAAAAATCTGACTTTCGGCCATTCACTCAAAAATGGTGCCAAACGGTTGCAAATGCTCCCCTGGGAGGTTTGGCGGTCGAAACAGACGGCTTTTTATCACGGGAAAAGAAATCAGCCCTCGACAACTTAACCGGCAGAAAAATATTTTTTTGAAAAAATCCCTAATTTCATCAAAAATCTGACTTTCGGCCATTCACTCAAAAATGGTTCCAAACGGAAAAGAAATCAGCCCTCGACAACTAAATCGGCAGAAAAATATTTTTTGGAAAAAATCCGTAAGCCCCAGGGTCACAATTTCAAGAAAAATCTGATTTTCGGCCATTCACTCAAAAATGGTGCCAAACGGTTGCAAATGCTCCCCTGAGAGGTTTGGTGGTCGAAACAGAAGGCTTTTTATCACGGGAAAAGAAATCAGCCCTCGACAACTTAACCGGCAGAAAAATATTTTTTTGAAAAAATCCCTAAGCCCCGGGGTCACAATTTCATCAAAAATCTGACTTTCGGCCATTCACTCAAATATGATGCCAAACGGTTGCAAATGCTCCCCTGAGAGGTTTGGCGGTCGAAACAGAAGGCTTTTTATCACGGGAAAAGAAATCAGCCCTCGACAACTTAATCGGCAGAAAAATATTTTTTTGAAAAAATCCCTAAGCCCGGGGTCACAATTTCATCAAAATTCTGACTTTCGGCCATACACTCAAAAATGGTGCCAAACGGAAAAGAAATCAGCCCTCGACAACTTAATCGGCAGAAAAATATTTTTTTGAAAAAATCCCTAAGCCCCGGGGTCACAATTTCAAGAAAAATCTGACTTTTGGCCATTCACTCAAAAATGGTGCCAAACGGAAAAGAAATCAGCCCTCGACAACTTAATCGGCAGAAAAATATTTTTTTGAAAAAATCCCTAAGCCCCGGGGTCACAATTTCATCAAAAATCTGACTTTCGGCCATTCACTCAAAAATGGTGCCAAACGGTTGCAAATGCTCCCCTGAGAGGTTTGGCGGTCGAAACAGAAGGCTTTTTATCACGGGAAAAGAAATCAGCCCTCGACAACTTAACCGGCAGAAAAATATTTTTTTGAAAAAATCCCTAAGCCCCGGGGTCACAATTTCATCAAAAATCTGACTTTCGGCCATTCACTCAAAAATGGTGCCAAACGGTTGCAAATGCTCCCCTGAGAGGTTTGGAGGTCGAAACAGAAGGCTTTTTATCACGGGAAAAGAAATCAGACCTCGACAATTTAACCGGCAGAAAAATATTTTTTTGAAAAAATCCCTAAGCCACGGGGTCAGAATTTCAAGAAAAATCTGACTTTCGGCCATTCACTCAAAAATGGTGCCAAACGGTTGCAAATGCTCCCCTGAGACGTTTGGCGGTCGAAACAGAAGGCTTTTTATCACGGGAAAAGAAATCAGCCCTCGACAACTTAACCGGCAGAAAAATATTTTTTTGAAAAAATCCCTAAGCCCCGGGGTCACAATGTCATCAAAAATCTGACTTTCGGCATTTCACTCAAAAATGGTGCCAAACGGAAAAGAAATCAGCCCTCGACAACTTAATCGGCAGAAAAATATTTTTTTGAAAAAATCCGTAAGCCCCAGGGTCACAATTTCAAGAAAAATCTGATTTTCGGCCATTCACTCAAAAATGGTGCCAAACGGTTGTAAATGCTCCCCTGAGAGGTTTGGTGGTCGAAACAGAAGGCTTTTTATCACGGGAAAAGAAATCAGCCCTCGACAACTTAACCAGCAGAAAAATATTTTTTTGAAAAAATCCCTAAGCCCCGGGGTCACAATTTCATCAAAAATCTGACTTTCGGCCATTCACTCAAAAATGGTGCCAAACGGTTGCAAATGCTCCCCTGAGACGTTTGGCGGTCGAAACAGAAGGCTTTTTATTACGGGAAAAGAAATCAGCCCTCGACAACTTAACCGGCAGAAAAATATTTTTTTGAAAAAATCCCTAAGCCCCGGGGTCACAATTTCATCAAAAATCTGACTTTCGGCATTTCACTCAAAAATGGTGCCAAACGGAAAAGAAATCAGCCCTCGACAACTTAATCGGCAGAAAAATATTTTTTTGAAAAAATCCCTAAGCCCCGGGGTCACAATTTCAAGAAAAATCTGACTTTTGGCCATTCACTCAAAAATGGTGCCAAACGGAAAAGAAATCAGCCCTCGACAACTTAATCGGCAGAAAAATATTTTTTTGAAAAAATCCCTAAGCCCCGGGGTCACAATTTCAAGAAAAATCTGACTTTCGGCCATTCACTCAAAAATGGTGCCAAACGGTTGCAAATGCTCCCCTGAGAGGTTTGGCGGTCGAAACAGAAGGCTTTTTATCACGGGAAAAGAAATCAGCCCTCGACAACTTAACCGGCAGAAAAATATTTTTTTGAAAAAATCCCTAAGCCCCGGGGTCACAATTTCATCAAAAATCTGACTTTCGGCCATTCACTCAAAAATGGTGCCAAACGGTTGCAAATACTCCCCTGAGAGGTTTGGCGGTCGAAACAGAAGGCTTTTTATCACGGGAAAAGAAATCAGCCCTCGACAACTTAACCGGCAGAAAAATATTTTTTTGAAAAAATCCCTAAGCCCCGGGGTCACAATTTCATCAAAAATCTGACTTTCGGCCATTCACTCAAATATGGTGCCAAACGGTTGCAAATGCTCCCCTGAGAGGTTTGGCCGTCGAAACAGAAGGCTTTTTATCACGGTAAAAAAATCAGCCCAAGACAACTTAATCGGCAGAAAAATATTTTTTTGAAAAAATCCCTAAGCCCCGGGGTCACAATTTCAAGAAAAATCTGACTTTTGGCCATTCACTCAAAAATGGTGCCAAACGGAAAAGAAATCAGCCCTCGACAACTTAATCGGCAGAAAAATATTTTTTTGAAAAAATCCCTAAGCCCCGGGGTCACAATTTCAAGAAAAATCTGACTTTCGGCCATTCACTCAAAAATGGTGCCAAACGGTTGCAAATGCTCCCCTGAGAGGTTTGGCGGTCGAAACAGAAGGCTTTTTATCACGGGAAAAGAAATCAGCCCTCGACAACTTAACCGGCAGAAAAATATTTTTTTGAAAAAATCCCTAAGCCCCGGGGTCACAATTTCATCAAAAATCTGACTTTCGGCCATTCACTCAAAAATGGTGCCAAACGGTTGCAAATGCTCCCCTGAGAGGTTTGGAGGTCGAAACAGAAGGCTTTTTATCACGGGAAAAGAAATCAGACCTCGACAATTTAACCGGCAGAAAAATATTTTTTTGAAAAAATCCCTAAGCCCCGGGGTCAGAATTTCAAGAAAAATCTGACTTTCGGCCATTCACTCAAAAATGGTGCCAAACGGTTGCAAATGCTCCCCTGAGACGTTTGGCGGTCGAAACAGAAGGCTTTTTATCACGGGAAAAGAAATCAGCCCTCGACAACTTAACCGGCAGAAAAATATTTTTTTGAAAAAATCCCTAAGCCCCGGGGTCACAATGTCATCAAAAATCTGACTTTCGGCATTTCACTCAAAAATGGTGCCAAACGGAAAAGAAATCAGCCCTCGACAACTTAATCGGCAGAAAAATATTTTTTTGAAAAAATCCGTAAGCCCCAGGGTCACAATTTCAAGAAAAATCTGATTTTCGGCCATTCACTCAAAAATGGTGCCAAACGGTTGTAAATGCTCCCCTGAGAGGTTTGGTGGTCGAAACAGAAGGCTTTTTATCACGGGAAAAGAAATCAGCCCTCGACAACTTAACCAGCAGAAAAATATTTTTTTGAAAAAATCCCTAAGCCCCGGGGTCACAATTTCATCAAAAATCTGACTTTCGGCCATTCACTCAAAAATGGTGCCAAACGGTTGCAAATGCTCCCCTGAGACGTTTGGCGGTCGAAACAGAAGGCTTTTTATTACGGGAAAAGAAATCAGCCCTCGACAACTTAACCGGCAGAAAAATATTTTTTTGAAAAAATCCCTAAGCCCCGGGGTCACAATTTCATCAAAAATCTGACTTTCGGCATTTCACTCAAAAATGGTGCCAAACGGAAAAGAAATCAGCCCTCGACAACTTAATCGGCAGAAAAATATTTTTTTGAAAAAATCCCTAAGATCCGGGGTCACAATTTCAAGAAAAATCTGACTTTCGGCATTTCACTCAAAAATGGTGCCAAACGGTTGCAAATGCTCCCCTGAGAGGTTTGGCGGTCGAAACAGAAGGCTTTTTATCACGGGAAAAGAAATCAGCCCTCGACAACTTAACTGGCAGAAAAATATTTTTTTGAAAAAATCCCTATGTCACAATTTCATCAAAAATCTGACTTTCGGCATTTCACTCAAAAATGGTGCCAAACGGAAAAGAAATCAGCCCTCGACAACTTAATCGGCAGAAAAATATTTTTTTGAAAAAATCCCTAAGCCCCGGGGTCAGAATTTCAAGAAAAATCTGACTTTCGGCCATTCACTCAAAAATGGTGCCAAACGGTTGCAAATGCTCCCCTGAGACGTTTGGCGGTCGAAACAGAAGGCTTTTTATCACGGGAAAAGAAATCAGCCCTCGACAACTTAACCGGCAGAAAAATATTTTTTTGAAAAAATCCCTAAGCCCCAAGGGTCACAATTTCATCAAAAATCTGACTTTCGGCATTTCACTCAAAAATGGTGCCAAACGGAAAAGAAATCAGCCCTCGACAACTTAATCGGCAGAAAAATATTTTTTTGAAAAAATCCCTAAGCCCCGGGGTATCAATTTCATCAAAAATCTGACTTTCGGCCATTCACTCAAAAATGGTGCCAAACGGTTGCAAATGCTCCCCTGGGAGGTTTGGCGGTCGAAACAGACGGCTTTTTATCACGGGAAAAGAAATCAGCCCAAGACAACTTAACCGGCAGAAAAATATTTTTTTGAAAAAATCCCTAATTTCATCAAAAATCTGACTTTCGGCCATTCACTCAAAAATGGTGCCAAACGGAAAAGAAATCAGCCCTCGACAACTTAATCGGCAGAAAAATATTTTTTTGAAAAAATCCCTAAGCCCCGGGGTCACAATTTCATCAAAAATCTGACTTTCGGCCATTCACTCAAAAATGGTGCCAAACGGTTGCAAATGCTCCCCTGGGAGGTTTGGCGGTCGAAACAGACGGCTTTTTATCACGGGAAAAGAAATCAGCCCTCGACAACTTAACCGGCAGAAAAATATTTTTTTGAAAAAATCCCTAATTTCATCAAAAATCTGACTTTCGGCCATTCACTCAAAAATGGTTCCAAACGGAAAAGAAATCAGCCCTCGACAACTTAATCGGCAGAAAAATATTTTTTTGAAAAAATCCGTAAGCCCCAGGGTCACAATTTCAAGAAAAATCTGATTTTCGGCCATTCACTCAAAAATGGTGCCAAACGGTTGCAAATGCTCCCCTGAGAGGTTTGGTGGTCGAAACAGAAGGCTTTTTATCACGGGAAAAGAAATCAGCCCTCGACAACTTAACCGGCAGAAAAATATTTTTTTGAAAAAATCCCTAAGCCCCGGGGTCACAATTTCATCAAAAATCTGACTTTCGGCCATTCACTCAAAAATGGTGCCAAACGGTTGCAAATGCTCCCCTGAGACGTTTGGCGGTCGAAACAGAAGGCTTTTTATCACGGGAAAAGAAATCAGCCCTCGACAACTTAACCGGCAGAAAAATATTTTTTTGAAAAAATCCCTAAGCCCCGGGGTCACAATTTCATCAAAAATCTGACTTTCGGCATTTCACTCAAAAATGGTGCCAAACGGAAAAGAAATCAGCCCTCGACAACTTAATCGGCAGAAAAATATTTTTTTGAAAAAATCCCTACGATCCGGGGTTACAATTTCAAGAAAAATCTGACTTTCGGCATTTCACTCAAAAATGGTGCCAAACGGTTGCAAATGCTCCCCTGAGAGGTTTGGCGGTCGAAACAGAAGGCTTTTTATCACGGGAAAAGAAATCAGCCCTCGACAACTTAACTGGCAGAAAAATATTTTTTTGAAAAAATCCCTAAGCCACAAAAAATGGTGCCAAACGGTTGCAAATGCTCCCCTGAGAGGTTTGGCGGTCGAAACAGAAGGCTTTTTATCACGGGAAAAGAAATCAGCCCTCGACAACTTAACTGGCAGAAAAATATTTTTTTGAAAAAATCCCTAAGTCACAATTTCACCAAAAATCTGACTTTCGGCATTTCACTCAAAAATAGTGCCAAACGGAAAAGAAATCAGCCCTCGACAACTTAATCGGCAGAAAAATATTTTTTTGAAAAAATCCCTAAGCCCCGGGGTCAGAATTTCAAGAAAAATCTGACTTTCGGCCATTCACTCAAAAATGGTGCCAAACGGTTGCAAATGCTCCCCTGAGACGTTTGGCGGTCGAAACAGACGGCTTTTTATCACGGGAAAAGAAATCAGCCCTCGACAACTTAACCGGCAGAAAAATATTTTTTTGAAAAAATCCCTAAGCCCCGGGGTCACAATTTCATCAAAAATCTGACTTTCGGCCATTCACTCAAAAATGGTGCCAAACGGTTGCAAATGCTCCCCTGAGACGTTTGGCGGTCGAAACAGAAGGCGTTTTATCACGGGAAAAGAAATCAGCCCTCGACAACTTAACCGGCAGAAAAATATTTTTTTGAAAAAATCCCTAAGCCCCGGGGTCACAATTTCATCAAAAATCTGACTTTCGGCATTTCACTCAAAAATGGTGCCAAACGGAAAAGAAATCAGCCCTCGACAACTTAATCGGCAGAAAAATATTTTTTTGAAAAAATCCCTAAGATCCGGGGTCACAATTTCAAGAAAAATCTGACTTTCGGCATTTCACTCAAAAATGGTGCCAAACGGTTGCAAATGCTCCCCTGAGAGGTTTGGCGGTCGAAACAGAAGGCTTTTTATCACGGGAAAAGAAATCAGCCCTCGACAACTTAACTGGCAGAAAAATATTTTTTTGAAAAAATCCCTAAGCCACAAAAAATGGTGCCAAACGGTTGCAAATGCTCCCCTGAGAGGTTTGGCGGTCGAAACAGAAGGCTTTTTATCACGGGAAAAGAAATCAGCCCTCGACAACTTAACTGGCAGAAAAATATTTTTTTGAAAAAATCCCTAAGTCACAATTTCATCAAAAATCTGACTTTCGGCATTTCACTCAAAAATGGTGCCAAACGGAAAATAAATCAGCCCTCGAAAACTTAATAGGCAGAAAAATATTTTTTTGAAAAAATCCCTAAGCCCCGGGGTCACAATTTCATCAAAAATCTGACTTTCGGCCATTCACTCAAAAATGGTGCCAAACGGTTGCAAATGCTCCCCTGAGAGGTTTGGCGGTCGAAAAAGAAGGCTTTTTATCACGGGAAAAGAAATCAGCCCTCGACAACTTAACCGGCAGATAAATATTTTTTTGAAAAAATCCCTAAGCCCCGGGGTCACAATTTCATCAAAAATCTGACTTTCGGCCATTCACTCAAAAATGGTGCCAAACGGTTGCAAATGCTCCCCTGGGAGGTTTGGCGGTCGAAACAGAAGGCTTTTTATCACGGGAAAAGAAATCAGCCCTCGACAACTTAGCCGGCAGAAAAATATTTTTTCGAAAAAATCCCTAAGCCCCGGGGTCACAATTTCATCAAAAATCTGACTTTCGGCCATTCACTCAAAAATGGTGCCAAACGGTTGCAAATGCTCCGCTGAGAGGTTTGGCGGTCGAAACAGACGGCTTTTTATCACGGGAAAAGAAATCAGCCCAAGACAACTTAACCGGCAGAAAAATATTTTTTTGAAAAAATCCCTAAGCCAAGGGGTCACAATTTCATCAAAAATCTGACTTTCGGCCATTCACTCAAAAATGGTGCCAAACGGTTGCAAATGCTCCCCTGAGAGGTTTGGCGGTCGAAACAGAAGGCTTTTTATCACGGGAAAAGAAATCAGCCCTCGACAACTTAACCGGCAGAAAAATATTTTTTTGAAAAAATCCCTAAGCCCCAAGGGTCACAATTTCATCAAAAATCTGACTTTCGGCATTTCACTCAAAAATGGTGCCAAACGGAAAAGAAATCAGCCCTCGACAACTTAATCGGCAGAAAAATATTTTTTTGAAAAAATCCCTAAGCCCCGGGGTCACAATTTCATCAAAAATCTGACTTTCGGCCATTCACTCAAAAATGGTGCCAAACGGTTGCAAATGCTCCCCTGAGAGGTTTGGCGGTTGAAACAGAAGGCTTTTTATCACCGGAAAAGAAATCAGCCCTCGACAACTTAACTGGCAGAAAAATATTTTTTTGAAAAAATCCCTAATTTCATCAAAAATCTGACTTTCGGCCATTCACTCAAAAATGGTGCCAAACGGAAAAGAAATCAGCCCTCGACAACTTAATCGGGAGAAAAATATTTTTTTGAAAAAATCCGTAAGCACGGGGTCACAATTTCAAGAAAAATCTGATTTTCGGCCATTCACTCAAAAATGGTGCCAAACGGTTGCAAATGCTCCCCTGAGAGGTTTGGTGGTCGAAACAGAAGGCTTTTTATCACGGGAAAAGAAATCAGCCCTCGACAACTTAACCGGCAGAAAAATATTTTTTTGAAAAAATCCCTAAGCCCCGGGGTCACAATTTCATCAAAAATCTGACTTTCGGCCATTCACTCAAAAATGGTGCCAAACGGTTGCAAATGCTCCCCTGAGACGTTTGGCGGTCGAAACAGAAGGCTTTTTATCACGGGAAAAGAAATCAGCCCTCGACAACTTAACCGGCAGAAAAATATTTTTTTGAAAAAATCCCTAAGCCCCGGGGTCACAATTTCATCAAAAATCTGACTTTCGGCATTTCACTCAAAAATGGTGCCAAACGGAAAAGAAATCAGCCCTCGACAACTTAATCGGCAGAAAAATATTTTTTTGAAAAAATCCCTAAGATCCGGGGTCACAATTTCAAGAAAAATCTGACTTTCGGCATTTCACTCAAAAATGGTCTCAAACGGTTGCAAATGCTCCCCTGAGAGGTTTGGCGTTCGAAACAGAAGGCTTTTTATCACGGGAAAAGAAATCAGCCCTCGACAACTTAACTGGCAGAAAAATATTTTTTTGAAAAAATCCCTAAGCCACAAAAAATGGTGCCAAACGGTTGCAAATGCTCCCCTGAGAGGTTTGGCGGTAGAAACAGAAGGCTTTTTATCACGGGAAAAGAAATCAGCCCTCGACAACTTAACCGGCAGAAAAATATTTTTTTGAAAAAATCCCTAAGCCCCGGGGTCACATTTTCAAGAAAATTCTGACTTTCGGCCATTCACTCAAAAATGGTGCCAAACGGTTGCAAATGCTCCCCTGAGAGGTTTGGCGGTCGAAACAGAAGGCTTTTTATCACGGGAAAAGAAATCAGCCCTCGACAACTTAACCGGCAGAAAAATATTTTTTTGAAAAAATCCCTAAGCCCCGGGGTCACAATTTCATCAAAAATATGACTTTCGGCAATTCACTCAAAAATAGTGCCAAACGGTTGCAAATGCTCCCCTGAGAGGTTTGGCAGTCGAAACAGAAGGCTTTTTATCACGGGAAAAGAAATCAGCCCAAGAAAACTTAACCGGCAGAAAAATATTTTTTTGAAAAAATCCCCAAGCCCCGGGGTCACAATTTCATCAAAAATCTGACTTTCGGCCATTCACTCAAAAATGGTGCCAAACCGTTGCAAATGCTCCCCTGAGAGGTTTGGCAGTCGAAACAGAAGGCTTTTTATCACGGGAAATGAAATCAGCCCAAGACAACTTAACCGGCAGAAAAATATTTTTTTGAAAAAATCCCTAAGTCACAATTTCATCAAAAATTTGACTTTCGGCCATTCACTCAAAAATGGTGCCAAACGGTTGCAAATGCTCCCCTGAGAGGTTTGGCGGTCGAAACAGAAGGCTTTTTATCACGGGAAAAGAAATCAGCCCTCGACAACTTAACCGGCAGAAAAATATTTTTTTGAAAAAATCCCTAAGTCACAATTTCATCAAAAATCTGACTTTCGGCCATTCACTCAAAAATGGTGCCAAACGGTTGCAAATGCTCCCCTGAGAGGTTTGGCGGTCGAAACAGAAGGCTTTTTATCACGGGAAAAGAAATCAGCCCTCGACAACTTAATCGGCAGAAAAATATTTTTTTGAAAAAATCCCTAAGCCCCGGGGTCACAATTTCAAGAAAAATCTAACTTTCGGCCATACACTCAAAAATAGTGCCAAACGGAAAATAAATCAGCCCTCGAAAACTTAATAGGCAGAAAAATATTTTTTTGAAAAAATCCCTAAGCCCCGGGGTCACAATTTCATCAAAAATCTGACTTTCGGCCATTCACTCAAAAATGGTGCCAAACGGTTGCAAATGCTCCCCTGAGAGGTTTGGCGGTCGAAAAAGAAGGCTTTTTATCACGGGAAAAGAAATCAGCCCTCGACAACTTAACCGGCAGATAAATATTTTTTTGAAAAAATCCCTAAGCCCCGGGGTCACAATTTCATCAAAAATCTGACTTTCGGCCATTCACTCAAAAATGGTGCCAAACGGTTGCAAATGCTCCCCTGGGAGGTTTGGCGGTCGAAACAGAAGGCTTTTTATCACGGGAAAAGAAATCAGCCCTCGACAACTTAGCCGGCAGAAAAATATTTTTTTGAAAAAATCCCTAAGCCCCGGGGTCACAATTTCATCAAAAATATGACTTTCGGCAATTCACTCAAAAATAGTGCCAAACGGTTGCAAATGCTCCCCTGAGAGGTTTGGCAGTCGAAACAGAAGGCTTTTTATCACGGGAAAAGAAATCAGCCCAAGAAAACTTAACCGGCAGAAAAATATTTTTTTGAAAAAATCCCTAAGTCACAATTTCATCAAAAATTTGACTTTCGGCCATTCACTCAAAAATGGTGCCAAACGGTTGCAAATGCTCCCCTGAGAGGTTTGGCGGTCGAAACAGAAGGCTTTTTATCACGGGAAAAGAAATCAGCCCTCGACAACTTAACCGGCAGAAAAATATTTTTTTGAAAAAATCCCTAAGTCACAATTTCATCAAAAATCTGACTTTCGGCCATTCACTCAAAAATGGTGCCAAACGGTTGCAAATGCTCCCCCGAGAGGTTTGGCGGTCGAAACAGAAGGCTTTTTATCACGGGAAAAGAAATCAGCCCTCGACAACTTAATCGGCAGAAAAATATTTTTTTGAAAAAATCCCTAAGCCCCGGGGTCACAATTTCAAGAAAAATCTAACTTTCGGCCATACACTCAAAAATAGTGCCAAACGGAAAATAAATCAGCCCTCGAAAACTTAATAGGCAGAAAAATATTTTTTTGAAAAAATCCCTAAGCCCCGGGGTCACAATTTCATCAAAAATCTGACTTTCGGCCATTCACTCAAAAATGGTGCCAAACGGTTGCAAATGCTCCCCTGAGAGGTTTGGCGGTCGAAAAAGAAGGCTTTTTATCACGGGAAAAGAAATCAGCCCTCGACAACTTAACCGGCAGATAAATATTTTTTTGAAAAAATCCCTAAGCCCCGGGGTCACAATTTCATCAAAAATCTGACTTTCGGCCATTCACTCAAAAATGGTGCCAAACGGTTGCAAATGCTCCCCTGGGAGGTTTGGCGGTCGAAACAGAAGGCTTTTTATCACGGGAAAAGAAATCAGCCCTCGACAACTTAGCCGGCAGAAAAATATTTTTTCGAAAAAATCCCTAAGCCCCGGGGTCACAATTTCATCAAAAATCTGACTTTCGGCCATTCACTCAAAAATGGTGCCAAACGGTTGCAAATGCTCCGCTGAGAGGTTTGGCGGTCGAAACAGACGGCTTTTTATCACGGGAAAAGAAATCAGCCCAAGAAAACTTAACCGGCAGAAAAATATTTTTTTGAAAAAATCCCCAAGCCCCGGGGTCACAATTTCATCAAAAATCTGACTTTCGGCCATTCACTCAAAAATGGTGCCAAACCGTTGCAAATGCTCCCCTGAGAGGTTTGGCAGTCGAAACAGAAGGCTTTTTATCACGGGAAATGAAATCAGCCCAAGACAACTTAACCGGCAGAAAAATATTTTTTTGAAAAAATCCCTAAGTCACAATTTCATCAAAAATTTGACTTTCGGCCATTCACTCAAAAATGGTGCCAAACGGTTGCAAATGCTCCCCTGAGAGGTTTGGCGGTCGAAACAGAAGGCTTTTTATCACGGGAAAAGAAATCAGCCCTCGACAACTTAATCGGCAGAAAAATATTTTTTTGAAAAAATCCCTAAGCCCCGGGGTCACAATTTCAAGAAAAATCTAACTTTCGGCCATACACTCAAAAATAGTGCCAAACGGAAAATAAATCAGCCCTCGAAAACTTAATAGGCAGAAAAATATTTTTTTGAAAAAATCCCTAAGCCCCGGGGTCACAATTTCATCAAAAATCTGACTTTCGGCCATTCACTCAAAAATGGTGCCAAACGGTTGCAAATGCTCCCCTGAGAGGTTTGGCGGTCGAAAAAGAAGGCTTTTTATCACGGGAAAAGAAATCAGCCCTCGACAACTTAACCGGCAGATAAATATTTTTTTGAAAAAATCCCTAAGCCCCGGGGTCACAATTTCATCAAAAATCTGACTTTCGGCCATTCACTCAAAAATGGTGCCAAACGGTTGCAAATGCTCCCCTGGGAGGTTTGGCGGTCGAAACAGAAGGCTTTTTATCACGGGAAAAGAAATCAGCCCTCGACAACTTAGCCGGCAGAAAAATATTTTTTCGAAAAAATCCCTAAGCCCCGGGGTCACAATTTCATCAAAAATCTGACTTTCGGCCATTCACTCAAAAATGGTGCCAAACGGTTGCAAATGCTCCGCTGAGAGGTTTGGCGGTCGAAACAGACGGCTTTTTATCACGGGAAAAGAAATCAGCCCTCGACAACTTAACCGGCAGAAAAATATTTTTTTGAAAAAATCCCTAAGCCCCGGGGTCACATTTTCAAGAAAAATCTGACTTTCGGCCATTCACTCAAAAATGGTGCCAAACGGTTGCAAATGCTCCCCTGAGAGGTTTGGCGGTCGAAACAGAAGGCTTTTTATCACGGGAAAAGAAATCAGCCCTCGACAACTTAACCGGCAGAAAAATATTTTTTTGAAAAAATCCCTAAGCCCCGGGGTCACAATTTCATCAAAAATATGACTTTCGGCAATTCACTCAAAAATAGTGCCAAACGGTTGCAAATGCTCCCCTGAGAGGTTTGGCAGTCGAAACAGAAGGCTTTTTATCACGGGAAAAGAAATCAGCCCAAGAAAACTTAACCGGCAGAAAAATATTTTTTTGAAAAAATCCCTAAGCCCCGGGGTCACAATTTCATCAAAAATCTGACTTTCGGCCATTCACTCAAAAATGGTGCCAAACCGTTGCAAATGCTCCCCTGAGAGGTTTGGCAGTCGAAACAGAAGGCTTTTTATCACGGGAAATGAAATCAGCCCAAGACAACTTAACCGGCAGAAAAATATTTTTTTGAAAAAATCCCTAAGTCACAATTTCATCAAAAATTTGACTTTCGGCCATTCACTCAAAAATGGTGCCAAACGGTTGCAAATGCTCCCCTGAGAGGTTTGGCGGTCGAAACAGAAGGCTTTTTATCACGGGAAAAGAAATCAGCCCTCGACAACTTAACCGGCAGAAAAATATTTTTTTGAAAAAATCCCTAAGTCACAATTTCATCAAAAATCTGACTTTCGGCCATTCACTCAAAAATGGTGCCAAACGGTTGCAAATGCTCCCCTGAGAGGTTTGGCGGTCGAAACAGAAGGCTTTTTATCACGGGAAAAGAAATCAGCCCTCGACAACTTAATCGGCAGAAAAATATTTTTTTGAAAAAATCCCTAAGCCCCGGGGTCACAATTTCAAGAAAAATCTAACTTTCGGCCATACACTCAAAAATAGTGCCAAACGGAAAATAAATCAGCCCTCGAAAACTTAATAGGCAGAAAAATATTTTTTTGAAAAAATCCCTAAGCCCCGGGGTCACAATTTCATCAAAAATCTGACTTTCGGCCATTCACTCAAAAATGGTGCCAAACGGTTGCAAATGCTCCCCTGAGAGGTTTGGCGGTCGAAAAAGAAGGCTTTTTATCACGGGAAAAGAAATCAGCCCTCGACAACTTAACCGGCAGATAAATATTTTTTTGAAAAAATCCCTAAGCCCCGGGGTCACAATTTCATCAAAAATCTGACTTTCGGCCATTCACTCAAAAATGGTGCCAAACGGTTGCAAATGCTCCCCTGGGAGGTTTGGCGGTCGAAACAGAAGGCTTTTTATCACGGGAAAAGAAATCAGCCCTCGACAACTTAGCCGGCAGAAAAATATTTTTTCGAAAAAATCCCTAAGCCCCGGGGTCACAATTTCATCAAAAATCTGACTTTCGGCCATTCACTCAAAAATGGTGCCAAACGGTTGCAAATGCTCCGCTGAGAGGTTTGGCGGTCGAAACAGACGGCTTTTTATCACGGGAAAAGAAATCAGCCCAAGACAACTTAACCGGCAGAAAAATATTTTTTTGAAAAAATCCCTAAGCCCCGGGGTCACAATTTCATCAAAAATCTGACTTTCGGCCATTCACTCAAAAATGGTGCCAAACGGTTGCAAATGCTCCCCTGAGACGTTTGGCGGTCGAAACAGAAGGCTTTTTATCACGGGAAAAGAAATCAGCCCTCGACAACTTAACCGGCAGAAAAATATTTTTTTGAAAAAATCCCTAAGCCCCGGGGTCACAATTTCATCAAAAATCTGACTTTCGGCATTTCACTCAAAAATGGTGCCAAACGGAAAAGAAATCAGCCCTCGACAACTTAATCGGCAGAAAAATATTTTTTTGAAAAAATCCCTAAGATCCGGGGTCACAATTTCAAGAAAATTCTGACTTTCGGCATTTCACTCAAAAATGGTGCCAAACGGTTGCAAATGCTCCCCTGAGAGGTTTGGCGGTCGAAACAGAAGGCTTTTTATCACGGGAAAAGAAATCAGCCCTCGACAACTTAACTGGCAGAAAAATATTTTTTTGAAAGAATCCCTAAGCCACAAAAAATGGTGCCAAACGGTTGCAAATGCTCCCCTGAGAGGTTTGGCGGTCGAAACAGAAGGCTTTTTATCACGGGAAAAGAAATCAGCCCTCGACAACTTAACCGGCAGAAAAATATTTTTTTGAAAAAATCCCTAAGCCCCGGGGTCACAATTTCATCAAAAATCTGACTTTCGGCATTTCACTCAAAAATGGTGCCAAACGGAAAAGAAATCAGCACTCGACAACTTAATCGGCAGAAAAATATTTTTTTGAAAAAATCCCTAAGCCCCGGGGTCACAATTTCATCAAAAATCTGACTTTCGGCCATTCACTCAAAAATGGTGCCAAACGGTTGCAAATGCTCCCCTGAGAGGTTTGGCGGTCGAAACAGACGGCTTTTTATCACGGGAAAAGAAATCAGCCCTCGACAACTTAACCGGCAGAAAACTATTTTTTTGAAAAAATCCCTAAGCCCCGGGGTCACAATTTCATCAAAAATATGACTTTCGGCAATTCACTCAAAAATAGTGCCAAACGGTTGCAAATGCTCCCCTGAGAGGTTTGGCAGTCGAAACAGAAGGCTTTTTATCATGGGAAAAGAAATCAGCCCAAGAAAACTTAACCGGCAGAAAAATAATTTTTTGAAAAAATCCCTAAGCCCCGGGGTCACAATTTCATCAAAAATCTGACTTTCGGCCATTCACTCAAAAATGGTGCCAAACCGTTGCAAATGCTCCCCTGAGAGGTTTGGCAGTCGAAACAGAAGGCTTTTTATCACGGGAAATGAAATCAGCCCAAGACAACTTAACCGGCAGAAAAATATTTTTTTGAAAAAATCCCTAAGTCACAATTTCATCAAAAGTTTGACTTTCGGCCATTCACTCAAAAATGGTGCCAAACGATTGCAAATGCTCCCCTGAGAGGTTTGGCGGTCGAAAAAGAAGGCTTTTTATCACGGGAAAAGAAATCAGCCCTCGACAACTTAACCGGCAGATAAATATTTTTTTGAAAAAATCCCTAAGCCCCGGGGTCACAATTTCATCAAAAATCTGACTTTCGGCCAT
This sequence comes from Podarcis liolepis, assembly GCF_965112155.1. Lineage (NCBI taxonomy): Eukaryota > Metazoa > Chordata > Lepidosauria > Squamata > Lacertidae > Podarcis > Podarcis liolepis. The sequence goes on along the minus strand of NW_028148797.1, from coordinate 224,125 downwards.
TCACTCAAAAATGGTGCCAAACGGTTGCAGATGCTCCCCTGGGAGGTTTGGCGGTCGAAACAGAAGGCTTTTTATCACGGGAAAAGAAATCAGCCCTCGACAACTTAACCGGCAGAAAAAATTTTTTTTGAAAAAATCCCTAAGCCCCGGGGTCACAATTTCATCAAAAATCTGACTTTCGGCATTTCACTCAAAAATGGTGCCAAACGGAAAAGAAATCAGCACTCGACAACTTAATCGGCAGAAAAATATTTTTTTGAAAAAATCCCTAAGCCCCGGGGTCACAATTTCATCAAAAATCTGACTTTCGGCCATTCACTCAAAAATGGTGCCAAACGGTTGCAAATGCTCCGCTGAGAGGTTTGGAGGTCGAAACAGAAGGCTTTTTATCACGGGAAAAGAAATCAGCCCCAGACAACTTAACCGGCAGAATTATATTTTTTTGAAAAAATCCCTAAGCCCCGGGGTCACAATTTCAAGAAAAATCTGACTTTCGGCCATTCACTCAAAAATGGTGCCAAACGGTTGCAAATGCTCCGCTGAGAGGTTTGGCGGTCGAAACAGACGGCTTTTTATCACGGGAAAAGAAATCAGCCCAAGACAACTTAACCGGCAGAAATATATTTTTTTGAAAAAATCCCTAAGCCCCGGGGTAACAATTTCATCAAAAATCTGACTTTCAGCATTTCCCTCAAAAATGGTGCCTAACGGAAAGGAAATCAGCCTTCGACAACTTAATCGGCAGAAAAATATTTTTTTGAAAAAATCCCTAAGCCCCGGGGTCACAATTTCATCACAAATCTGACTTTCGGCCATTCACTCAAAAATGGTGCCAAACGGTTGCAAATGCTACCCTGAGAGGTTTGGCGGTCGAAAAAGAAGGCTTTTTATCACGGGAAAAGAAATCAGCCCTCGACAACTTAACCGGCAGATAAATATTTTTTTGAAAAAATCCCTAAGCCCCGGGGTCACAATTTCATCAAAAATCTGACTTTCGGCCATTCACTCAAAAATGGTGCCAAACGGTTGCAAATGCTCCCCAGAGAGGGTTGGCGGTCGAAACAGAAGGCTTTTTATCACGGGAAAAGAAATCAGCCCTCGACAACTTAGCCGGCAGAAAAATATTTTTTCAAAAAAATCCCTAAGCCCCGGGGTCACAATTTCATCAAAAATCTGACTTTCGGCCATTCACTCAAAAATGGTGCCAAACGGTTGCAAATGCTCCGCTGAGAGGTTTGGCGGTAGAAACAGACGGCTTTTTATCACGGGAAAAGAAATCAGCCCAAGACAACTTAACCGGCAGAAATATATTTTTTTCAAAAAATCCCTAAGCCCCGGGGTAACAATTTCATCAAAAATCTGACTTTCGGCATTTCCCTCAAAAATGGTGCCAAACGGAAAAGAAATCAGCCCTCAACAACTTAATCGGCAGAAAAATATTTTTTTTGAAAAAATCCCTAAGCCCCGGGGTCACAATTTCATCAAAAATCTGACTTTCGGCCATTCTCTCAAAAATGGTGCCAAACGGTTGCAAATGCTCCCCTGAGAGGTTTGGCGGTCGAAACAGAAGGCTTTTTATCACGGGAAAAGAAATCAGCCCTTGACAACTTAACCGGCAGAAAAATATTTTTTTGAAAAAATCCCTAAGTCACAATTTCATCAAAAACTTGACTTTCGGCCATTCACTCAAAAATGGTGCCAAACGGTTGCAAATGCTCCCCTGAGAGGTTTGGCGGTCGAAACAGAAGGCTTTTTATCACGGGAAAAGAAATCAGCCCTCGACAATTTAACCGGCAGAAAAATATTTTTTTGAAAAAATCCCTAAGTCACAATTTCATCAAAAATCTGACTTTCGGCCATTCACTCAAAAATGGTGCCAAACGGTTGCAAATGCTCCCCTGAGAGGTTTGGCGGTCGAAACAGAAGGCTTTTTATCACGGGAAAAGAAATCAGCCCTCGACAACTTAACCGGCAGAAAAATATTTTTTTGAAAAAATCCCTAAGCCCCGGGTTCACAATTTCATCAAAAATCTGACTTTCGGCCATTCACTCAAAAATGGTGCCAAACGGTTGCAAATGCTCCCCTGAGAGGTTTGGCGGTCGAAACAGAAGGCTTTTTATCACGGGAAAAGAATTCAGCCCTCGACAACTTAGCCGGCAGAAAAATATTTTTTCAAAAAAATCCCTAAGCCCCGGGGTCACAATTTCATCAAAAATCTGACTTTCGGCCATTCACTCAAAAATGGTGCCAAACGGTTGCAAATGCTCCGCTGAGAGGTTTGGCGGTAGAAACAGACGGCTTTTTATCACGGGAAAAGAAATCAGCCCAAGACAACTTAACCGGCAGAAATATATTTTTTTCAAAAAATCCCTAAGCCCCGGGGTAACAATTTCATCAAAAATCTGACTTTCGGCATTTCCCTCAAAAATGGTGCCAAACGGAAAAGAAATCAGCCCTCAACAACTTAATCGGCAGAAAAATATTTTTTTTGAAAAAATCCCTAAGCCCCGGGGTCACAATTTCATCAAAAATCTGACTTTCGGCCATTCTCTCAAAAATGGTGCCAAACGGTTGCAAATGCTCCCCTGAGAGGTTTGGCGGTCGAAACAGAAGGCTTTTTATCACGGGAAAAGAAATCAGCCCTTGACAACTTAACCGGCAGAAAAATATTTTTTTGAAAAAATCCCTAAGTCACAATTTCATCAAAAACTTGACTTTCGGCCATTCACTCAAAAATGGTGCCAAACGGTTGCAAATGCTCCCCTGAGAGGTTTGGCGGTCGAAACAGAAGGCTTTTTATCACGGGAAAAGAAATCAGCCCTCGACAATTTAACCGGCAGAAAAATATTTTTTTGAAAAAATCCCTAAGTCACAATTTCATCAAAAATCTGACTTTCGGCCATTCACTCAAAAATGGTGCCAAACGGTTGCAAATGCTCCCCTGAGAGGTTTGGCGGTCGAAACAGAAGGCTTTTTATCACGGGAAAAGAAATCAGCCCTCGACAACTTAACCGGCAGAAAAATATTTTTTTGAAAAAATCCCTAAGCCCCGGGGTCACAATTTCATCAAAAATCTGACTTTTGGCCATTCACTCAAAAATGGTGCCAAACGGAAAAGAAATCAGCCCTCGACAACTTAATCGGCAGAAAAATATTTTTTTGAAAAAATCCCTAAGCCCCGGGGTCACAATTTCATCAAAAATCTGACTTTCGGCCATTCACTCAAAAATGGTGCCAAACGGTTGCAAATGCTCCCCTGAGAGGTTTGGCGGTCGAAACAGAAGGCTTTTTATCACGGGAAAAGAAATCAGCCCTCGACAACTTAACCGGCAGAAAAATATTTTTTTGAAAAAATCCCTAAGCCCCGGGGTCACAATTTCATCAAAAATCTGACTTTCGGCCATTCACTCAAAAACGGTGCCAAACGGTTGCAAATGCTCCCCTGAGAGGTTTGGCGGTCGAAACAGAAGGCTTTTTATCACGGGAAAAGAAATCAGCCCTCGACAACTTAACTGGCAGAAAAATATTTTTTTGAAAAAATCCCTAAGCCCCGGGGTCACAATTTCATCAAAAATCTGACTTTCGGCATTTCACTCATAAATGGTGCCAAACGGAAAACAAATCAGCCCTCGACAACTTAACCGGCAGAAAAATATTTTTTTGAAAAAATCCCTAAGCCCCGGGGTCACAATTTCATCAAAAATCTGACTTTCGGCCATTCACTCAAAAATGGTGCCAAACGGTTGCAAATGCTCCCCTGAGAGGTTTGGCGGTCGAAACAGAAGGCTTTTTATCACGGGAAAAGAAATCAGCCCTCGACAACTTAACCGGCAGAAAAATATTTTTTTGAAAAAATCCCTAAGCCCCGGGGTCACAATTTCATCAAAAATCTGACTTTCGGCCATTCACTCAAATATGGTGCCAAACGGTTGCAAATGCTCCCCTGAGAGGTTTGGCGGTCGAAACAGAAGGCTTTTTATCATGGGAAAAGAAATCAGCCCTCGACAACTTAACCGGCAGAAAAATATTTTTTTGAAAAAATCCCTAAGCCCCGGGGTCACAATTTCATCAAAAATCTGACTTTCGGCCATTCACTCAAAAACGGTGCCAAACGGTTGCAAATGCTCCCCTGAGAGGTTTGGCGGTCGAAACAGAAGGCTTTTTATCACGGGAAAAGAAATCAGCCCTCGACAACTTAACTGGCAGAAAAATATTTTTTTGAAAAAATCCCTAAGCCCCGGGGTCACAATTTCATCAAAAATCTGACTTTCGGCATTTCACTCATAAATGGTGCCAAACGGAAAACAAATCAGCCCTCGACAACTTAACCGGCAGAAAAATATTTTTTTGAAAAAATCCGTAAGCCCCGGGGTCAGAATTTCATCAAAAATCTGACTTTCGGCCATTCACTCAAAAATGGTGCCAAACGGTTGCAAATGCTCCGCTGAGAGGTTTGGAGGTCGAAACAGAAGGCTTTTTATCACGGGAAAAGAAATCAGCCCAAGACAACTTAACCGGCAGAATTATATTTTTTTGAAAAAATCCCTAAGCCCCGGGGTCACAATTTCATCAAAAATCTGACTTTCGGCAATTCACTCAAAAATGGTGCCAAACGGTTGCAAATGCTCCGCTGAGAGGTTTGGAGGTCGAAACAGAAGGCTTTTTATCAAGGGAAAAGAAATCAGCCCTCGACAACTTAAGCGGCAGAAAAAATTTTTTTTGAAAAAATCCCTAAGTCACAATTTCATCAAAAATCTGACTTTCGGCCATTCACTCAAAAATGGTGCCAAACGGTTGCAAATGCTCCCCTGAGAGGTTTGGCGGTCGAAACAGAAGGCTTTTTATCACGGGAAAAGAAATCAGCCCTCGACAACTTAACTGGCAGAAAAATATTTTTTTGAAAAAATCCCTAAGCCCCGGGGTCACAATTTCATCAAAAATCTGACTTTCGGCATTTCACTCATAAATGGTGCCAAACGGAAAACAAATCAGCCCTCGACAACTTAACCGGCAGAAAAATATTTTTTTGAAAAAATCCGTAAGCCCCGGGGTCAGAATTTCATCAAAAATCTGACTTTCGGCCATTCACTCAAAAATGGTGCCAAACGGTTGCAAATGCTCCGCTGAGAGGTTTGGAGGTCGAAACAGAAGGCTTTTTATCACGGGAAAAGAAATCAGCCCAAGACAACTTAACCGGCAGAATTATATTTTTTTGAAAAAATCCCTAAGCCCCGGGGTCACAATTTCATCAAAAATCTGACTTTCGGCAATTCACTCAAAAATGGTGCCAAACGGTTGCAAATGCTCCGCTGAGAGGTTTGGAGGTCGAAACAGAAGGCTTTTTATCAAGGGAGAAGAAATCAGCCCTCGACAACTTAAGCGGCAGAAAAAATTTTTTTTGAAAAAATCCCTAAGTCACAATTTCATCAAAAATCTGACTTTCGGCCATTCACTCAAAAATGGTGCCAAACGGTTGCAAATGCTCCCCTGAGAGGTTTGGCGGTCGAAACAGAAGGCTTTTTATCACGGGAAAAGAAATCAGCCCAAGACAACTTAACCGGCGGAATTATATTTTTTTGAAAAAATCCCTAAGCCCCGGGGTCACAATTTCATCAAAAATCTGACTTTCGGCAATTCACTCAAAAATGGTGCCAAACGGTTGCAAATGCTCCCCTGAGAGTTTTGGCGGTCGAAACAGAAGGCTTTTTATCACGGGAAAAGAAATCAGCCCTCGACAACTTAACCGGCAGAAAAATATTTTTTTGAAAAAATCCCTAAGCCCCGGGGTCACAATTTCATCAAAAATCTGACTTTCGGCCATTCACTCAAAAATGGTGCCAAACGGAAAAGAAATCAGCCCTCGACAACTTAATCGGCAGAAAAATATTTTTTTGAAAAAATCCCTAAGCCCCGGGGTCACAATTTCATCAAAAATCTGACTTTCGGCCATTCACTCAAAAATGGTGCCAAACGGTTGCAAATGCTCCGCTGAGAGGTTTGGAGGTCGAAACAGAAGGCTTTTTATCACGGGAAAAGAAATCAGCCCTCGACAATTTAACCGGCAGAAAAATATTTTTTTGAAAAAATCCCTAAGTCACAATTTCATCAAAAATCTGACTTTCGGCCATTCACTCAAAAATGGTGCCAAACGGTTGCAAATGCTCCCCTGAGAGGTTTGGCGGTCGAAACAGAAGGCTTTTTATCACGGGAAAAGAAATCAGCCCTCGACAACTTAACCGGCAGAAAAATATTTTTTTGAAAAAATCCCTAAGCCCCGGGTTCACAATTTCATCAAAAATCTGACTTTCGGCCATTCACTCAAAAATGGTGCCAAACGGTTGCAAATGCTCCCCTGAGAGGTTTGGCGGTCGAAACAGAAGGCTTTTTATCACGGGAAAAGAATTCAGCCCTCGACAACTTAGCCGGCAGAAAAATATTTTTTCAAAAAAATCCCTAAGCCCCGGGGTCACAATTTCATCAAAAATCTGACTTTCGGCCATTCACTCAAAAATGGTGCCAAACGGTTGCAAATGCTCCGCTGAGAGGTTTGGCGGTAGAAACAGACGGCTTTTTATCACGGGAAAAGAAATCAGCCCAAGACAACTTAACCGGCAGAAATATATTTTTTTCAAAAAATCCCTAAGCCCCGGGGTAACAATTTCATCAAAAATCTGACTTTCGGCATTTCCCTCAAAAATGGTGCCAAACGGAAAAGAAATCAGCCCTCAACAACTTAATCGGCAGAAAAATATTTTTTTTGAAAAAATCCCTAAGCCCCGGGGTCACAATTTCATCAAAAATCTGACTTTCGGCCATTCTCTCAAAAATGGTGCCAAACGGTTGCAAATGCTCCCCTGAGAGGTTTGGCGGTCGAAACAGAAGGCTTTTTATCACGGGAAAAGAAATCAGCCCTTGACAACTTAACCGGCAGAAAAATATTTTTTTGAAAAAATCCCTAAGTCACAATTTCATCAAAAACTTGACTTTCGGCCATTCACTCAAAAATGGTGCCAAACGGTTGCAAATGCTCCCCTGAGAGGTTTGGCGGTCGAAACAGAAGGCTTTTTATCACGGGAAAAGAAATCAGCCCAAGACAACTTAACCGGCAGAAAAATATTTTTTTGAAAAAATCCCTAAGTCACAATTTCATCAAAAATCTGACTTTCGGCCATTCACTCAAAAATGGTGCCAAACGGTTGCAAATGCTCCCCTGAGAGGTTTGGCGGTCGAAACAGAAGGCTTTTTATCACGGGAAAAGAAATCAGCCCTCGACAACTTAACCGGCAGAAAAATATTTTTTTGAAAAAATCCCTAAGCCCCGGGGTCACAATTTCATCAAAAATCTGACTTTTGGCCATTCACTCAAAAATGGTGCCAAACGGAAAAGAAATCAGCCCTCGACAACTTAATCGGCAGAAAAATATTTTTTTGAAAAAATCCCTAAGCCCCGGGGTCACAATTTCATCAAAAATCTGACTTTCGGCCATTCACTCAAAAATGGTGCCAAACGGTTGCAAATGCTCCCCTGAGAGGTTTGGCGGTCGAAACAGAAGGCTTTTTATCACGGGAAAAGAAATCAGCCCTCGACAACTTAACCGGCAGAAAAATATTTTTTTGAAAAAATCCCTAAGCCCCGGGGTCACAATTTCATCAAAAATCTGACTTTCGGCCATTCACTCAAATATGGTGCCAAACGGTTGCAAATGCTCCGCTGAGAGGTTTGGCGGTCGAAACAGAAGGCTTTTTATCATGGGAAAAGAAATCAGCCCTCGACAACTTAACCGGCAGAAAAATATTTTTTTGAAAAAATCCCTAAGCCCCGGGGTCACAATTTCATCAAAAATCTGACTTTCGGCCATTCACTCAAAAACGGTGCCAAACGGTTGCAAATGCTCCCCTGAGAGGTTTGGCGGTCGAAACAGAAGGCTTTTTATCACGGGAAAAGAAATCAGCCCTCGACAACTTAACTGGCAGAAAAATATTTTTTTGAAAAAATCCCTAAGCCCCGGGGTCACAATTTCATCAAAAATCTGACTTTCGGCATTTCACTCATAAATGGTGCCAAACGGAAAACAAATCAGCCCTCGACAACTTAACCGGCAGAAAAATATTTTTTTGAAAAAATCCGTAAGCCCCGGGGTCAGAATTTCATCAAAAATCTGACTTTCGGCCATTCACTCAAAAATGGTGCCAAACGGTTGCAAATGCTCCGCTGAGAGGTTTGGAGGTCGAAACAGAAGGCTTTTTATCACGGGAAAAGAAATCAGCCCAAGACAACTTAACCGGCAGAATTATATTTTTTTGAAAAAATCCCTAAGCCCCGGGGTCACAATTTCATCAAAAATCTGACTTTCGGCAATTCACTCAAAAATGGTGCCAAACGGTTGCAAATGCTCCCCTGAGAGGTTTGGCGGTCGAAACAGAAGGCTTTTTATCATGGGAAAAGAAATCAGCCCTCGACAACTTAACCGGCAGAAAAATATTTTTTTGAAAAAATCCCTAAGCCCCGGGGTCACAATTTCATCAAAAATCTGACTTTCGGCCATTCACTCAAAAACGGTGCCAAACGGTTGCAAATGCTCCCCTGAGAGGTTTGGCGGTCGAAACAGAAGGCTTTTTATCACGGGAAAAGAAATCAGCCCTCGACAACTTAACTGGCAGAAAAATATTTTTTTGAAAAAATCCCTAAGCCCCGGGGTCACAATTTCATCAAAAATCTGACTTTCGGCATTTCACTCATAAATGGTGCCAAACGGAAAACAAATCAGCCCTCGACAACTTAACCGGCAGAAAAATATTTTTTTGAAAAAATCCGTAAGCCCCGGGGTCAGAATTTCATCAAAAATCTGACTTTCGGCCATTCACTCAAAAATGGTGCCAAACGGTTGCAAATGCTCCGCTGAGAGGTTTGGAGGTCGAAACAGAAGGCTTTTTATCACGGGAAAAGAAATCAGCCCAAGACAACTTAACCGGCAGAATTATATTTTTTTGAAAAAATCCCTAAGCCCCGGGGTCACAATTTCATCAAAAATCTGACTTTCGGCAATTCACTCAAAAATGGTGCCAAACGGTTGCAAATGCTCCGCTGAGAGGTTTGGAGGTCGAAACAGAAGGCTTTTTATCAAGGGAAAAGAAATCAGCCCTCGACAACTTAAGCGGCAGAAAAAAATTTTTTTGAAAAAATCCCTAAGTCACAATTTCATCAAAAATCTGACTTTCGGCCATTCACTCAAAAATGGTGCCAAACGGTTGCAAATGCTCCCCTGAGAGGTTTGGCGGTCGAAACAGAAGGCTTTTTATCACGGGAAAAGAAATCAGCCCAAGACAACTTAACCGGCGGAATTATATTTTTTTGAAAAAATCCCTAAGCCCCGGGGTCACAATTTCATCAAAAATCTGACTTTCGGCAATTCACTCAAAAATGGTGCCAAACGGTTGCAAATGCTCCCCTGAGAGTTTTGGCGGTCGAAACAGAAGGCTTTTTATCACGGGAAAAGAAATCAGCCCTCGACAACTTAACCGGCAGAAAAATATTTTTTTGAAAAAATCCCTAAGCCCCGGGGTCACAATTTCATCAAAAATCTGACTTTCGGCCATTCACTCAAAAATGGTGCCAAACGGAAAAGAAATCAGCCCTCGACAACTTAATCGGCAGAAAAATATTTTTTTGAAAAAATCCCTAAGCCCCGGGGTCACAATTTCATCAAAAATCTGACTTTCGGCCATTCACTCAAAAATGGTGCCAAACGGTTGCAAATGCTCCGCTGAGAGGTTTGGAGGTCGAAACAGAAGGCTTTTTATCACGGGAAAAGAAATCAACCCCAGACAACTTAACCGGCAGAATTATATTTTTTTGAAAAAATCCCTAAGCCCCGGGGTCACAATTTCATCAAAAATCTGACTTTCGGCAATTCACTCAAAAATGGTGCCAAACGGTTGCAAATGCTCCGCTGAGAGGTTTGGAGGTCGAAACAGAAGGCTTTTTATCAAGGGAAAAGAAATCAGCCCTCGACAACTTAACCGGCAGAAAAATTTTTTTTTGAAAAAATCCCTAAGTCACAATTTCATCAAAAATCTGACTTTCGGCCATTCACTCAAAAATGGTGCCAAACGGTTGCAAATGCTCCCCTGAGAGGTTTGGCGGTCGAAACAGAAGGCTTTTTATCACGGGAAAAGAAATCAGCCCAAGACAACTTAACCGGCGGAATTATATTTTTTTGAAAAAATCCCTAAGCCCCGGGGTCACAATTTCATCAAAAATCTGACTTTCGGCAATTCACTCAAAAATGGTGCCAAACGGTTGCAAATGCTCCCCTGAGAGTTTTGGCGGTCGAAACAGAAGGCTTTTTATCACGGGAAAAGAAATCAGCCCTCGACAACTTAACCGGCAGAAAAATATTTTTTTGAAAAAATCCCTAGGCCCCGGGGTCACAATTTCATCAAAAATCTGACTTTCGGCCATTCACTCAAAAATGGTGCCAAACGGAAAAGAAATCAGCCCTCGACAACTTAATCGGCAGAAAAATATTTTTTTGAAAAAATCCCTAAGCCCCGGGGTCACAATTTCATCAAAAATCTGACTTTCGGCCATTCACTCAAAAATGGTGCCAAACGGTTGGAAATGCTCCCCTGAGAGGTTTGGCGGCCGAAACAGAAGGCTTTTTATCACGGGAAAAGAAATCAGCCCTCGACAACTTAGCCGGCAGAAAAATATTTTTTCAAAAAAATCCCTAAGCCCCGGGGTCACAATTTCATCAAAAATCTGACTTTCGGCCATTCACTCAAAAATGGTGCCAAACGGTTGCAAATGCTCCCCTGAGAGGTTTGGCGGTCGAAACAGAAGGCTTTTTATCACGGGAAAAGAAATCAGCCCAAGACAACTTAACCGGCAGAAAATTATTTTTTTGAAAAAATCCCTAAGCCCCGGGGTCACAATTTCATCAAAAATCTGACTTTCGGCATTTCACTCAAAAATGGTGCCAAACGGAAAAGAAATCAGCCCTCGACAACTTAATCGGCAGAAAAATATTTTTTTGAAAAAATCCCTAAGCCCCGGGGTCACAGTTTCATCAAAAATCTGACTTTCGGCCATTCACTCAAAAATTGTGCCAAACGGTTGCAAATGCTCCCCTGAGAAGTTTGGCGGTCGAAACAGAAGGCTTTTTATCACGGGAAAAGAAATCAGCCCTCGACAGCTTAACTGGCAGAAAAATATTTTTTTGAAAAAATCCCTAAGCCCCGGGGTCACAATTTCATCAAAAATCTGACTTTCGGCATTTCACTCAAAAATGGTGCCAAACGGAAAAGAAATCAGCCCTCGACAACTTAATCGGCAGAAAAATATTTTTTTGAAAAAATCCCTAAGCCCCGGGGTCACAATTTCAAGAAAAATCTGACTTTCGGCCATTCACTCAAAAATGGTGCCAAACGGTTGCAAATGCTCCCCTGAGAGGTTTTGCGGTCGAAACAGAAAGCTTTTTATCACGGGAAAAGAGATCAGCCCTCGACAACTTAACCGGCAGAAAAATATTTTTTTGAAAATATCCCTAAGCCCCGGGGTCACAATTTCATCAAAAATCTGACTTTCGGCCATTCACTCAAAAATGGTGCCAAACGGTTGCAAATGCTCCCCTGAGAGGTTTGGCGGTCGAAACAGAAGGCTTTTTATCACGGGAAAAGAAATCAGCCCTCGACAGCTTAACTGGCAGAAAAATATTTTTTTGAAAAAATCCCTAAGCCCCGGGGTCACAATTTCATCAAAAATCTGACTTTCGGCAATTCACTCAAAAATGGTGCCAAACGGAAAAGAAATCAGCCCTCGACAACTTAATCAGCAGAAAAATATTTTTTTGAAAAAATCCCTAAGCCCCGGGGTCACAATTTCATCAAAAATCTGACTTTCGGCCATTCACTCAAAAATGGTGCCAAACGGTTGCAAATGCTCCCCTGAGAGGTTTGGCCGTCGAAACAGAAGGCTTTTTATCACGGGAAAAAAATCAGCCCAAGACAACTTAATCGGCAGAAAAATATTTTTTTGAAAAAATCCCTAAGCCCCGGGGTCACAATTTCATCAAAAATCTGACTTTCGGCCATTCACTCAAAAATGGTGCCAAACGGAAAAGAAATCAGCCCTCGACAACTTAATCGGCAGAAAAATATTTTTTTGAAAAAATCCCTAAGCCCCGGGGTCACAATTTCATCAAAATTCTGACTTTCGGCCATACACTCAAAAATGGTGCCAAACGGTTGCAAATGCTCCCCTGAGAGGTTTGGCGGTCGAAACAGAAGGCTTTTTATCACGGGAAAAGAAATCAGCCCAAGACAACTTAACCGGCGGAATTATATTTTTTTGAAAAAATCCCTAAGCCCCGGGGTCACAATTTCATCAAAAATCTGACTTTCGGCAATTCACTCAAAAATGGTGCCGAACGGTTGCAAATGCTCCCCTGAGAGGTTTGGCGGTCGAAACAGACGGCTTTTTATCACGGGAAAAGAAATCAGCCCAAGACAACTTAACCGGCAGAAAAATATTTTTTCGAAAAAATCCCTAAGTCACAATTTCATCAAAAATCTGACTTTCGGCCATTCACTCAAAAATTGTTCCAAACGGTTGCAAATGCTCCCCTGAGAGGTTTGGCGGTCGAAACAGAAGGCTTTTTATCACGGGAAAAGAAATCAGCCCAAGACAACTTAACCGGCAGAAAAATATTTTTTCAAAAAAATCCCTAAGCCCCGGGGTCACAATTTCATCAAAAATCTGACTTTCGGCCATTCACTCAAAAATGGTGCCAAACGGTTGCATATGCTCCCTTGAGAGGTTTGGCGGTCGAAACAGACGGCTTTTTATCACGGGAAAAGAAATCAGCCCAAGGCAACTTAACCGGCAGAAAAATATTTTTTTGAAAAAATCCCTAAGCCCCGGTGTCACAATTTCATCAAAAATCTGACTTTCGGCCATTCACTCAAAAATGGTGCCAAACGGTTGCAAATGCTCCCCTGAGAGGTTTGGCGGTCGAAACAGACGGCTTTTTATCACGGGAAAAGAAATCAGCCCAAGAAACTTAACCGGCAGAAAAATATTTTTTTGAAAAAAATCCCTTAGCCCCGGGGTCACAATTTCATAAAAAATCTGACTTTCGGCCATTCACTCAAAAATGGTGCCAAACGGTTGCAAATGCTCCCCTGAGACGTTTGGCGGTCGAAACAGTTGGCTTTTTATCACGGGAAAAGAAATCAGCCCTCGACAACTTAACCGGCAGAAAAATATTTTTTTGAAAAAATCCCTAAGCCCCGGGGTCACAATTTCATCAAAAATCTGACTTTCGGCATTTCACTCAAAAATGGTGCCAAACGGAAAAGAAATCAGCCCTCGACAACTTAATCGGCAGAAAATTTTTTTGGGGGAAAAAATCCGTAAGCCCCAGGGTCACAATTTCAAGAAAAATCTGACTTTCGGCCATTCACTCTAAAATGGTGCCAAACGGTTGCAAATGCTCCCCTGAGAGGTTTGGCGGTCGAAACAGAAGGCTTTTTATCACGGGAAAAGAAATCAGCCCTCGACAACTTAATCGGCAGAAAAATATTTTTTTGAAAAAATCCCTAAGCCCCGGGGTCACAATTTCATCAAAAATCTGACTTTCGGCCATTCACTCAAAAATGGTGCCAAACCGTTGCAAATGCTCCCCTGAGAGGTTTGGCGGTCGAAACAGACGGCTTTTTATCACGGGAAAAGAAATCAGCCCTCGACAACTTAACCGGCAGAAAAATATTTTTTTGAAAAAATCCCTAAGCCCCGGTGTCACAATTTCATAAAAAATCTGACTTTCGGCCATTCAATCAAAAATGGTGCCAAACGGTTGCAAATGCTCCCCTTAGAGGTTTGGCGGTCGAAACAGAAGGCTTTTTATCACGGGAAAAGAAATCAGCCCAAGACAACTTAACCGGCAGAAATATATTTTTTTGAAAAAATCCCTAAGCCCCGGGGTCACAATTTCATCAAAAATCTGACTTTCGGCCATTCACTCAAAAATGGTGCCAAACGGAAAAGAAATCAGCCCTCGACAACTTAACTGGCAGAAAAATATTTTTTTGAAAAAATCCCTAAGCCCCGGGGTCACAATTTCATCAAAAATCTTACTTTCGGCCATTCACTCAAAAATGGTGCCAAACGGTTGCAAATTCTCCCCTTAGAGGTTTGGAGGTCGAAACAGAAGGCTTTTTATCACGGGAAAAGAAATCAGCCCTCGACAACTTAACAGGCAGAAAAATAATTTTTTGAAAAAATCCCTAAGCCCCGGGGTCACAATTTCATCAAAAATCTGACTTTCGGCCATTCACTCAAAAATGGTGCCAAACGGTTGCAAATGCTCCCCTGAGAGGTTTGGCGGTCGAAACAGAAGGCTTTTTATCACGGGAAAAGAAATCAGCCCTCGACAGCTTAACTGGCAGAAAAATATTTTTTTGAAAAAATCCCTAAGCCCCGGGGTCACAATTTCATCAAAAATCTGACTTTTGGCATTTCACTCAAAAATGGTGCCAAACGGTTGCAAATGCTCCCCTGAGACGTTTGGCGGTCGAAACAGAAGGCTTTTTATCACGGGAAAAGAAATCAGCCCTCGACAACTTAACCGGCAGAAAAATATTTTTTTGAAAAAATCCCTAAGCCCCGGGGTCACAATTTCATCAAAAATCTGACTTTCGGCATTTCACTCAAAAATGGTGCCAAACGGAAAAGAAATCAGCTCTCGACAACTTAATCGGCAGAAAAATATTTTTTTGAAAAAATCCCTAAGCCCTGGGGTCACAATTACAAGAAACATCTGACTTTCGGCCATTCACTCTAAAATGGTGCCAAACGGTTGCCAATGCTCCCCTGAGAGGTTTGGCGGTCGAAACAGAAAGCTTTTTATCACGAGAAAAGAAATCAGCCCTCGACAACTTAACCGGCAGAAAATATTTTTTTGAAAAAATCCCTAATCCCCGGGGTCACAATTTCATCAAAAATCTGACTTTCGGCCATTCACTCAAAAATGGTGCCAAACGGTTGCAAATGCTCCCCTGAGAGGTTTGGCGGTCGAAACAGAAGGCTTTTTATCACGGGAAAAGAAATCAGCCCTCGACAGCTTAACTGGCAGAAAAATATTTTTTTGAAAAAATCCCTAAGCCCCGGGGTCACAATTTCATCAAAAATCTGACTTTCGGCATTTCACTCAAAAATGGTGCCAAACGGAAAAGAAATCAGCCCTCGACAACTTAATCGGCAGAAAAATATTTTTTTGAAAAAATCCCTAAGCCCCGGGGTCACAATTTCATCAAAAATCTGACTTTCGGCCATTCACTCAAAAATGGTGCCAAACGGTTGCAAATGCTCCCCTGAGAGGTTTGGCGGTCGAAACAGACGGCTTTTTATCACGGGAAAAGAAATCAGCCCTCGACAACTTAACCGGCAGAAAAATATTTTTTTGAAAAAATCCCTAAGCCCCGGGGTCACATTTTCAAGAAAAATCTGACTTTCGGCCATTCACTCAAAAATGGCGCCAAAGGGTTGCAAATGCTCCCCTGAGAGGTTTGGCGGTCGAAACAGGCTTTTTATCACGGGAAAAGAAATCAGCCCTCGACAACTTAACCGGCAGAAAAATATTTTTTTGAAAAAATCCTTAAGCCCCGGGGTCACAATTTCATCAAAAATCTGACTTTCGGCAATTCACTCAAAAATGGTGCGAAACCGAAAAGAAACCAGCCTTCGACAACTTATTCGGCAGAAAAATATTTTTTTGAAAAAATCCCTAAGCCCCGGGGTCACAATTTCTTCAAAAATCTGACTTTCGGCCATTCACTCAAAAATAGTGCCAAACGGTTGCAAATGCTCCCCTGAGAGGTTTGGCGGTCGAAACAGAAGGCTTTTTATCACGGGAAAAGAAATCAGCCCAAGAAAACTTAACCGGCAGAAAAATAATTTTTTGAAAAAATCCCTAAGCCCCGGGGTCACAATTTCATCAAAAATCTGACTTTCGGCCATTCACTCAAAAATGGTGCCAAACCGTTGCAAATGCTCCCCTGGGAGGTTTGGCGGTCGAAACAGAAGGCTTTTTATCACGGGAAAAGAAATCAGCCCAAGACAACTTAATCGGCAGAAAAATATTTTTTTGAAAAAATCCCTAAGCCCCAGGGTCAGAATTTCATCAAAAATCTGACTTTCGGCCATTCACTCAAAAATGGTGCCAAACGGTTGCAAATGCTCCCCTGAGAGGTTTGGCGGTCGAAACAGAAGGCTTTTTATCACTGGAAAAGAAATCAGCCCAAGAAAACTTAACCGGCAGAAAAATAATTTTTTGAAAAAATCCCTAAGCCCCGGGGTCACAATTTCATCAAAAATCTGACTTTCGGCCATTCACTCAAAAATGGTGCCAAACAGTTGCAAATGCTCCCCTGAGAGCTTTGGCGGTCGAAACAGAAGGCTTTTTATCACGGGAAAAGAAATCAGCCCTCGACAACTTAACCGGCAGAAAAATATTTTTTTGAAAAAATCCCTAAGGCCCGGGGTCACAATTTCATCAAAAATCTGACTTTCGGCATTTCACTCAAAAATGGTGCCAAACGGAAAAGAAATCAGCCCTCGACAACCTAATCGGCAGAAAAATATTTTTTTGTAAAAATCCCTAAGCCCCGGGGTCACAATTTCAAGAAAAATCTGACTTTCGGCCATTCACTCAAAAATGGTGCCAAACGGTTGCAAATGCTCCCCTGAGAGGTTTGGCGGTCGAAACAGAAGGCTTTTTAACACGGGAAAAGAAATCAGCCCTCGACAACTTAGCCGGCAGAAAAATATTTTTTCAAAAAAATCCCTAAGCCCCGGGGTCACAATTTCATCAAAAATTTGACTTTCGGCCATTCACTCAAAAATGGTGCCAAACGGTTGCAAATGCTCCCCTGAGATGTTTGGCGGTCGAAACAGAAGGCTTTTTAACACGGGAAAAGAAATCAGCCCAAGACAACTTAACTGGCAGAAATATATTTTTTTGAAAAAATCCCTAAGCCCCGGGGTCACAATTTTATCAAAAATCTGACTTTCGGCCATTCACTCAAAAATGGTGCCAAACGGTTGCAAATGCTCCCCTGAGAGGTTTGGCGGTCGAAACAAAAGGCTTTTTATCACGGGCAAAGAAATCAGCCCAAGACAACTTAACCGGCAGAAAAATATTTTTTTGAAAAAATCCCTAAGCCCCGGGGTCACAATTTCATCAAAAATCTGACTTTCGGCATTTCACTCAAAAATGGTGCCAAACGGAAAAGAAATCAGCCCTCGACAACTTAATCGGCAGAAATTTTTTTTTTTCGAAAAAATCCGTAAGCCCCAGGGTCACAATTTCAAGAAAAATCTGACTTTCGGCCATTCACTCTAAAATGGTGCCAAACGGTTGCAAATGCTCCCCTGAGAGGTTTGGCGGTCAAAACAGAAGGCTTTTTATCACGGGAAAAGAAATCAGCCCTCGACAACTTAACCGGCAGAAAAATATTTTTTTGAAAAACTCCCTTAGCCCCGGGGTCACAATTTCATCAAAAATCTGACTTTCGGCCATTCACTCAAAAATGGTGCCAAACGGTTGCAAATGCTCCCCTGAGAGGTTTGGCGGTCGAAACAGACGGCTTTTTATCACGGGAAAAGAAATCAGCCCAAGACAACTTAACCGGCAGAAAAATATTTTTTTGAAAAAATCCCTAAGCCCCGGGGTCACAATTTCATGAAAAATCTGACTTTCGGCATTTCCCTCAAAAATGGTGCCAAACGGAAAAGAAATCAGCCCTCAACAACTTAATCGGCAGAAAAATATTTTTTTGAAAAAATCCCTAAGCCCCGGGGTCACAATTTCATCAAAAATTTGACTTTCGGCCATTCACTCAAAAATGGTGCCAAACGGTTGCAAATGCTCCCCTGAGATGTTTGGCGGTCAAAACAGAAGGCTTTTTATCACGGGAAAAGAAACCAGCCCAAGACAACTTAACTGGCAGAAATATATTTTTTTGAAAAAATCCCTAAGCCCCGGGGTCACAATTTCATCAAAAATCTGACTTTCGGCCATTCACTCAAAAATGGTGCCAAACGGTTGCATATGCTCCCTTGAGAGGTTTGGCGGTCGAAACAGACGGCTTTTTATCACGGGAAAAGAAATCAGCCCAAGAAACTTAACCGGCAGAAAAATATTTTTTTGAAAAAATCCCTTAGCCCCGGGGTCACAATTTCATCAAAAATCTGACTTTCGGCATTTCCCTCAAAAATGGTGCCAAACGGAAAAGAAATCAGCCCTCAACAACTTAATCGGCAGAAAAATATTTTTTTGAAAAAATCCCTAAGCCCCGGGGTAACAATTTCATCAAAAATCTGACTTTCGGCATTTCCCTCAAAAATGGTGCCAAACGGAAAAGAAATCAGCCCTCAACAACTTAATCGGCAGAAAAATATTTTTTTGAAAAAATCCCTAAGCCCCGGGGTCACAATTTCATCAAAAATCTGACTTTCGGCATTTCCCTCAAAAATGGTGCCAAACGGAAAAGAAATCAGCCCTCAACAACTTAATCGGCAGAAAAATATTTTTTTGAAAAAATCCCTAAGCCCCGGGGTCACAATTTCATGAAAAATCTGACTTTCGGCATTTCCCTCAAAAATGGTGCCAAACGGAAAAGAAATCAGCCCTCAACAACTTAATCGGCAGAAAAATATTTTTTTGAAAAAATCCCTTAGCCCCGGGGTCACAATTTCATCAAAAATCTGACTTTCGGCATTTCCCTCAAAAATGGTGCCAAACGGAAAAGAAATCAGCCCTCAACAACTTAATCGGCAGAAAAATATTTTTTTGAAAAAATCCCTAAGCCCCGGGGTCACAATTTCATGAAAAATCTGACTTTCGGCATTTCCCTCAAAAATGGTGCCAAACGGAAAAGAAATCAGCCCTCAACAACTTAATCGGCAGAAAAATATTTTTTTGAAAAAATCCCTAAGCCCCGGGGTCACAATTTCATCAAAAATTTGACTTTCGGCCATTCACTCAAAAATGGTGCCAAACGGTTGCAAATGCTCCCCTGAGATGTTTGGCGGTCGAAACAGAAGGCTTTTTATCACGGGAAAAGAAATCAGCCCAAGACAACTTAACTGGCAGAAATATATTTTTTTGAAAAAATCCCTAAGCCCCGGGGTCACAATTTCATCAAAAATCTGACTTTCGGCCATTCACTCAAAAATGGTGCCAAACGGTTGTATATGCTCCCTTGAGAGGTTTGGCGGTCGAAACAGAAGGCTTTTTATCACGGGAAAAAAAATCAGCCCAAGACAACTTAACCGGCAGAAATATATTTTTTTGAAAAAATCCCTAAGCCCCGGGGTCACATTTTCATCAAAAATCTGACTTTCGGCATTTCACTCAAAAATGGTGCCAAACGGAAAAGAAATCAGCCCAAGACAACTTAACCGGCAGAAAAATATTTTTTTGAAAAAATCCCTAAGCCCCGGGGTAACAATTTCATCAAAAATCTGACTTTCGGCATTTCACTCAAAAATGGTGCCAAACGGAAAAGAAATCAGCCCAAGACAACTTAACCGGCAGAAAAATATTTTTTTGAAAAA
This sequence comes from Podarcis liolepis, assembly GCF_965112155.1. Lineage (NCBI taxonomy): Eukaryota > Metazoa > Chordata > Lepidosauria > Squamata > Lacertidae > Podarcis > Podarcis liolepis. The sequence continues at coordinate 204,506 of NW_028148797.1, read as the reverse complement.
ATCCCTAAGCCCCGGGGTCACAATTTCATCAAAAATCTGACTTTTGGCCATTCACTCAAAAATGGTGACAAACGGTTGCAAATGCTCCCCTGAGAGTTTTGGCGGTCGAAACAGAAGGCTTTTTATCACGGGAAAAGAAATCAGCCCAAGACAACTTAACCGGCAGAAATATATTTTTTTGAAAAAATCCCTAAGCCCCGGGGTCACAATTTCATCAAAAATCTGACTTTCGGCCATTCACTCAAAAATGGTGCCAAACGGAAAAGAAATCAACCCTCGACAACTTAACCGGCAGAAAAATATTTTTTTGAAAAAATCCCTAAGCCCCGGGGTCACAATTTCATCAAAAATCTGACTTTCGGCAATTCACTCAAAAATGGTGCCAATCGGTTGCAAATGCTCCCCTGAGAGGTTTGGCGGTCGAAACAGAAGGCTTTTTATCACGGGAAAAGAAATCAGCCCAAGACAACTTAACTGGCAGAAATATATTTTTTTGAAAAAATCCCTAAGCCCCGGGGTCACAATTTCATCAAAAATCTGACTTTCGGCAATTCACTCAAAAATGGTGCCAATCGGTTGCAAATGCTCCCCTGAGAGGTTTGGCGGTCGAAAGAGAAGGCTGTTTATCATGGGAAAAGAAATCAGCCCAAGACAACTTAACCGGCAGAAAAATATTTTTTTGAAAAAATCCCTAAGCCCCGGGGTCACAATTTCATCAAAAATCTGACTTTCGGCATTTCACTCAAAAATGGTGCCAAACGGAAAAGAAATCAGCCCTCGACAACTTAACCGGCAGAAATATATTTTTTTGAAAAAATCCCTAAGCCCCGGGGTCACAATTTCATCAAAAATCTGACTTTCGGCATTTCACTCTAAATTGGTGCCACACGGTTGCAAATGCTCCCCTGAGAGGTTTGGCGGTCGAAACAGAAGGCTTTTTATCACGGGAAAAGAAATCAGCCCTCGACAACTTAACCGGCAGAAAAATAATTTTTTGAAAAAATCCCTACGCCCCGGGGTCACAATTTCATCAAAAATCTGACTTTCGGCATTTCACTCAAAAATGGTGCCAAACGGAAAAGAAGTCAGCCCGCGACAACTTAACCGGCAGAAAAATAATTTTTTGAAAAAATCCCTACGCCCCGGGGTCACAATTTCATCAAAAATCTGACTTTCGGCATTTCACTCAAAAATGGTGCCAAACGGAAAAGAAATCAGCCCTCGACAACTTAACCGGCAGAAATATATTTTTTTGAAAAAATCCCTAAGCCCCGGGGTCACAATTTCATCAAAAATCTGACTTTCGGCATTTCACTCTAAATTGGTGCCACACGGTTGCAAATGCTCCCCTGAGAGGTTTGGCGGTCGAAACAGAAGGCTTTTTATCACGGGAAAAGAAATCAGCCCTCGACAACTTAACCGGCAGAAAAATAATTTTTTGAAAAAATCCCTACGCCCCGGGGTCACAATTTCATCAAAAATCTGACTTTCGGCATTTCACTCAAAAATGGTGCCAAACGGAAAAGAAGTCAGCCCGCGACAACTTAATCGGCAGAAAAATATTTTTTTGAAAAAATCCCTAAGCCCCGGGGTCACAATTTCAAGAAAAATCTGACTTTCGGCCATTCACTCAAAAATGGTGCCAAACGGTTCCAAATGCTCCCCTGAGAGGTTTGGAGGTCGAAACAGAAGGCTTTTTATCACGGGAAAAGAAATCAGCCCTCGACAACTTAATCAGCAGAAAAATATTTTTTTGAAAAAATCCCTAAGCCCCGGGGTCACAATTTCATCAAAAATCTGACTTTCGGCCATTCACTCAAAAATGGTGCCAAACGGTTGCATATGCTCCCTTGAGAGGTTTGGCGGTCGAAACAGACGGCTTTTTATCATGGGAAAAGAAATCAGCCCAAGACAACTTAACCGGCAGAAAAATATTTTTTTGAAAAAATCCCTAAGCCCCGGGGTCACAATTTCATCAAAAATCTGACTTTCGGCCATTCACTCAAAAATGGTGCCAAACGGTTGCAAATACTCCCCTGAGAGGTTTGGCGGTCGAAACAGACGGCTTTTTATCACGGGAAAAGAAATCAGCCCAAGAAACTTAACCGGCAGAAAAATATTTTTTTGAAAAAATCCCTAAGCCCCGGGGTCACAATTTCATCAAAAATCTGACTTTCGGCATTTCCCTCAAAAATGGTGCCAAACGGAAAAGAAATCAGCCCTCAACAACTTAATCGGCAGAAAAATATTTTTTTGAAAAAATCCCTAAGCCCCGGGGTCACAATTTCATCAAAAATCTGACTTTCGGCCATTCACTCAAAAATGGTGCCAAACGGTTGCATATGCTCCCTTGAGAGGTTTGGCGGTCGAAACAGAAGGCTTTTTATCACGGGAAAAGAAATCAGCCCAAGACAACTTAACCGGCAGAAATATATTTTTTTGAAAAAAACCCTAAGCCCCGGGGTCACATTTTCATCAAAAATCTGACTTTCGGCATTTCACTCAAAAATGGTGCCAAACGGAAAAGAAATCAGCCCAAGACAACTTAACCGGCAGAAAAATATTTTTTTGAAAAAATCCCTTAGCCCCGGGGTCACAATTTCATCAAAAATCTGACTTTTGGCCATTCACTCAAAAATGGTGACAAACGGTTGCAAATGCTCCCCTGAGAGGTTTGGCGGTCGAAACAGAAGGCTTTTTATCACGGGAAAAGAAATCAGCCCTAGACAACTTAACCGGCAGAAAAATATTTTTTTGAAAAAATCCCTAAGCCCCGGGGTCACAATTTCATCAAAAATCTGACTTTCGGCCATTCACTCAAAAATGGTGCCAAACGGTTGCAAATGCTCCCCTGAGATGTTTGGCGGTCGAAACAGAAGGCTTTTTATCACGGGAAAAGAAATCAGCCCAAGACAACTTAACAGGCAGAAATATATTTTTTTGAAAAAACCCCTAAGCCCCAGGGTCACAATTTCATCAAAAATCTGACTTTCGGCCATTCACTCAAAAATGGTGCCAAACGGTTGCAAATGCTCCCCTGAGAGGTTTGGCGGTCGAAACAAAAGGCTTTTTATCACGGGCAAAGAAATCAGCCCAAGACAACTTAACCGGCAGAAAAATATTTTTTTGAAAAAATCCCTAAGCCCCGGGGTCACAATTTCATCAAAAATCTGACTTTCGGCATTTCACTCAAAAATGGTGCCAAACGGTTGCAAATGCTCCCCTGAGAGGTTTGGCGGTCGAAACAGAAGGCTTTTTATCACGGGAAAAGAAATCAGCCCTTGACAACTTAGCCGGCAGAAAAATATTTTTTGAAAAAATCCCTAAGCCCCGGGGTCACAATTTCATCAAAAATCTGACTTTCGGCCATTCACTCAAAAATGGTGCCAAACGGAAAAGAAATCAGCCCTCGACAACTTAATCGGCAGAAAAATATTTTTTTGAAAAAATCCCTAAGCCCCGGGGTCACAATTTCAAGAAAAACGTGACTTTCGGCCATTCACTCTAAAATGGTGCCAAACGGTTGCAAATGCTCCCCTGAGAGGTTTGGCGGTCGAAACAGAAGGCTTTTTATCACGGGAAAAGAAATCAGCCCTCGACAACTTAACCGGCAGAAAAATATTTTTTTGAAAAAATCCCTAAGCCCCGGGGTCACAATTTCATCAAAAATCTAACTTTCGGCCATTCACTCAAAAATGGTGCCAAACGGTTGCAAATGCTCCCCTGAGAGGTTTGGCGGTCGAAACAGAAGGCTTTTTATCAGGGGAAAAGAAATCAGCCCTCGACAACTTAACTGGCAGAAAAATATTTTTTTGAAAAAATCCCTAAGCCCCGGGGTCACAATTTCATCAAAAATCTGACTTTCGGCATTTCCCTCAAAAATGGTGCCAAACGGAAAAGAAATCAGCCCTCAACAACTTAATCGGCAGAAAAATATTTTTTTGAAAAAATCCCTAAGCCCCGGGGTCACAATTTCATCAAAAATTTGACTTTCGGCCATTCACTCAAAAATGGTGCCAAACGGTTGCAAATGCTCCCCTGAGATGTTTGGCGGTCGAAACAGAAGGCTTTTTATCACGGGAAAAGAAATCAGCCCAAGACAACTTAACCGGCAGAAATATATTTTTTTGAAAAAAACCCTAAGCCCCGGGGTCACATTTTCATCAAAAATCTGACTTTCGGCATTTCACTCAAAAATGGTGCCAAACGGAAAAGAAATCAGCCCAAGACAACTTAAGCGGCAGAAAAATATTTTTTTGAAAAAATCCCTAAGCCCCGGGGTAACAATTTCATCAAAAATCTGACTTTCGGCATTTCACTCAAAAATGGTGCCAAACGGAAAAGAAATCAGCCCAAGACAACTTAACCGGCAGAAAAATATTTTTTTGAAAAAATCCCTAAGCCCCGGGGTCACAATTTCATCAAAAATCTGACTTTTGGCCATTCACTCAAAAATGGTGTCAAACGGTTGCAAATGCTCCCCTGAGAGGTTTGGCGGTCGAAACAGAAGGCTTTTTATCACGGGAAAAGAAATCAGCCCAAGACAACTTAACCGGCAGAAATATAATTTTTTGAAAAAATCCCTAAGCCCCGGGGTCACAATTTCATCAAAAATCTGAATTTCGTCCATTCACTCAAAAATGGTGCCAAACGGAAAAGAAATCAACCCTCGACAACTTAACCGGCAGAAAAATATTTTTTTGAAAAAATCCCTAAGCCCCGGGGTCACAATTTCATCAAAAATCTGACTTTCGGCAATTCACTCAAAAATGGTGCCAATCGGTTGCAAATGCTCCCCTGAGAGGTTTGGCGGTCGAAACAGAAGGCTTTTTATCACGGGAAAAGAAATCAGCCCAAGACAACTTAACTGGCAGAAATATATTTTTTTGAAAAAATCCCTAAGCCCCGGGGTCACAATTTCATCAAAAATCTGACTTTCGGCAATTCACTCAAAAATGGTGCCAATCGGTTGCAAATGCTCCCCTGAGAGGTTTGGCGGTCGAAAGAGAAGGCTGTTTATCACGGGAAAAGAAATCAGCCCAAGACAACTTAACCGGCAGAAAAATATTTTTTTGAAAAAATCCCTAAGCCCCGGGGTCACAATTTCATCAAAAATCTGACTTTCGGCATTTCACTCAAAAATGGTGCCAAACGGAAAAGAAATCAGCCCTCGACAACTTAACCGGCAGAAATATATTTTTTTGAAAAAATCCCTAAGCCCCGGGGTCACAATTTCATCAAAAATCTGACTTTCGGCATTTCACTCTAAAATGGTGCCACACGGTTGCAAATGCTCTCCTGAGAGGTTTGGCGGTCGAAACAGAAGGCTTTTTATCACGGGAAAAGAAATCAGCCCTCGACAACTTAACCGGCAGAAAAATAATTTTTTGAAAAAATCCCTACGCCCCGGGGTCACAATTTCATCAAAAATCTGACTTTCGGCCATTCACTCAAAAATGGTGCCAAACGGTTGCAAATGCTCCCCTGAGAGGTTTGGCGGTCGAAACAGAAGGCTTTTTATCACGGGAAAAGAAATCAGCCCTTGACAACTTAACCGGCAGAAAAATATTTTTTTGAAAAAATCCCTAAGCCCCGGGGTCACAATTTCATCAAAAATCTGACTTTCGGCATTTCACTCAAAAATGGTGCCAAACGGAAAAGAAGTCAGCCCGCGACAACTTAATCGGCAGAAAAATATTTTTTTGAAAAAATCCCTAAGCCCCGGGGTCACAATTTCAAGAAAAATCTGACTTTCGGCCATTCACTCAAAAATGGTACCAAACGGTTCCAAATGCTCCCCTGAGAGGTTTGGAGGTCGAAACAGAAGGCTTTTTATCACGGGAAAAGAAATCAGCCCTCGACAACTTAATCAGCAGAAAAATATTTTTTTGAAAAAATCCCTAAGCCCCGGGGTCACAATTTCATCAAAAATCTGACTTTCGGCCATTCACTCAAAAATGGTGCCAAACGGTTGCAAATGCTCCCCTGAGAGGTTTGGCGGTCGAAACAGAAGGCTTTTTATCACGGGAAAAGAAATCAGCCCTCGACAACTTAACCGGCAGAAAAATATTTTTTTGAAAAAATCCCTAAGCCCCGGGGTCACAATTTCATCAAAAATCTGACTTTCGGCATTTCACTCAAAAATGGTGCCAAACGGAAAAGAAATCAGCCCTCGACAACTTAATCAGCAGAAAAATATTTTTTTGAAAAAATCCCTAAGCCCCGGGGTCACAATTTCAAGAAAAATCTGACTTTCGGCCATTCACTCAAAAATGGTGCCAAACGGTTGCAAATGCTCCCCTGAGAGGTTTGGCGGTCGAAACAGAAGGCTTTTTATCACGGGAAAAGAAATCAGCCCTTGACAACTTAGCCGGCAGAAAAATATTTTTTGAAAAAATCCCTAAGCCCCGGGGTCACAATTTCATCAAAAATCTGACTTTCGGCCATTCACTCAAAAATGGTGCCAAACGGAAAAGAAATCAGCCCTCGACAACTTAATCGGCAGAAAAATATTTTTTTGAAAAAATCCCTAAGCCCCGGGGTCACAATTTCAAGAAAAACGTGACTTTCGGCCATTCACTCTAAAATGGTGCCAAACGGTTGCAAATGCTCCCCTGAGAGGTTTGGCGGTCGAAACAGAAGGCTTTTTATCACGGGAAAAGAAATCAGCCCTCGACAACTTAACCGGCAGAAAAATATTTTTTTGAAAAAATCCCTAAGCCCCGGGGTCACAATTTCATCAAAAATCTAACTTTCGGCCATTCACTCAAAAATGGTGCCAAACGGTTGCAAATGCTCCCCTGAGAGGTTTGGCGGTCGAAACAGAAGGCTTTTTATCAGGGGAAAAGAAATCAGCCCTCGACAACTTAACTGGCAGAAAAATATTTTTTTGAAAAAATCCCTAAGCCCCGGGGTCACAATTTCATCAAAAATCTGACTTTCGGCATTTCCCTCAAAAATGGTGCCAAACGGAAAAGAAATCAGCCCTCAACAACTTAATCGGCAGAAAAATATTTTTTTGAAAAAATCCCTAAGCCCCGGGGTCACAATTTCATCAAAAATTTGACTTTCGGCCATTCACTCAAAAATGGTGCCAAACGGTTGCAAATGCTCCCCTGAGATGTTTGGCGGTCGAAACAGAAGGCTTTTTATCACGGGAAAAGAAATCAGCCCAAGACAACTTAACCGGCAGAAATATATTTTTTTGAAAAAAACCCTAAGCCCCGGGGTCACATTTTCATCAAAAATCTGACTTTCGGCATTTCACTCAAAAATGGTGCCAAACGGAAAAGAAATCAGCCCAAGACAACTTAAGCGGCAGAAAAATATTTTTTTGAAAAAATCCCTAAGCCCCGGGGTAACAATTTCATCAAAAATCTGACTTTCGGCATTTCACTCAAAAATGGTGCCAAACGGAAAAGAAATCAGCCCAAGACAACTTAACCGGCAGAAAAATATTTTTTTGAAAAAATCCCTAAGCCCCGGGGTCACAATTTCATCAAAAATCTGACTTTTGGCCATTCACTCAAAAATGGTGTCAAACGGTTGCAAATGCTCCCCTGAGAGGTTTGGCGGTCGAAACAGAAGGCTTTTTATCACGGGAAAAGAAATCAGCCCAAGACAACTTAACCGGCAGAAATATAATTTTTTGAAAAAATCCCTAAGCCCCGGGGTCACAATTTCATCAAAAATCTGAATTTCGTCCATTCACTCAAAAATGGTGCCAAACGGAAAAGAAATCAACCCTCGACAACTTAACCGGCAGAAAAATATTTTTTTGAAAAAATCCCTAAGCCCCGGGGTCACAATTTCATCAAAAATCTGACTTTCGGCAATTCACTCAAAAATGGTGCCAATCGGTTGCAAATGCTCCCCTGAGAGGTTTGGCGGTCGAAACAGAAGGCTTTTTATCACGGGAAAAGAAATCAGCCCAAGACAACTTAACTGGCAGAAATATATTTTTTTGAAAAAATCCCTAAGCCCCGGGGTCACAATTTCATCAAAAATCTGACTTTCGGCAATTCACTCAAAAATGGTGCCAATCGGTTGCAAATGCTCCCCTGAGAGGTTTGGCGGTCGAAAGAGAAGGCTGTTTATCACGGGAAAAGAAATCAGCCCAAGACAACTTAACCGGCAGAAAAATATTTTTTTGAAAAAATCCCTAAGCCCCGGGGTCACAATTTCATCAAAAATCTGACTTTCGGCATTTCACTCAAAAATGGTGCCAAACGGAAAAGAAATCAGCCCTCGACAACTTAACCGGCAGAAATATATTTTTTTGAAAAAATCCCTAAGCCCCGGGGTCACAATTTCATCAAAAATCTGACTTTCGGCCATTCACTCAAAAATGGTGCCAAACGGTTGCAAATGCTCCCCTGAGAGGTTTGGCGGTCGAAACAGAAGGCTTTTTATCACGGGAAAAGAAATCAGCCCTTGACAACTTAACCGGCAGAAAAATATTTTTTTGAAAAAATCCCTAAGCCCCGGGGTCACAATTTCATCAAAAATCTGACTTTCGGCATTTCACTCAAAAATGGTGCCAAACGGAAAAGAAGTCAGCCCGCGACAACTTAATCGGCAGAAAAATATTTTTTTGAAAAAATCCCTAAGCCCCGGGGTCACAATTTCAAGAAAAATCTGACTTTCGGCCATTCACTCAAAAATGGTACCAAACGGTTCCAAATGCTCCCCTGAGAGGTTTGGAGGTCGAAACAGAAGGCTTTTTATCACGGGAAAAGAAATCAGCCCTCGACAACTTAATCAGCAGAAAAATATTTTTTTGAAAAAATCCCTAAGCCCCGGGGTCACAATTTCATCAAAAATCTGACTTTCGGCCATTCACTCAAAAATGGTGCCAAACGGTTGCAAATGCTCCCCTGAGAGGTTTGGCGGTCGAAACAGAAGGCTTTTTATCACGGGAAAAGAAATCAGCCCTCGACAACTTAACCGGCAGAAAAATATTTTTTTGAAAAAATCCCTAAGCCCCGGGGTCACAATTTCATCAAAAATCTGACTTTCGGCATTTCACTCAAAAATGGTGCCAAACGGAAAAGAAATCAGCCCTCGACAACTTAATCAGCAGAAAAATATTTTTTTGAAAAAATCCCTAAGCCCCGGGGTCACAATTTCAAGAAAAATCTGACTTTCGGCCATTCACTCAAAAATGGTGCCAAACGGTTGCAAATGCTCCCCTGAGAGGTTTCGCGGTCGAAACAGAAGGCTTTTTATCACGGGAAAAGAAATCAGCCCTCGACAACTTAACCGGCAGAAAAATATTTTTTTGAAAAAATCCCTAAGCCCCGGGGTCAGAATTTCATCAAAAATCTGACTGTCGGCCATTCACTCAAAAATGGTGCCAAACGGTTGCAAATGCTCCCCTGAGAGGTTTGGCAGTCGAAACAGAAGGCTTTTTATCACGGGAAAAGAAATCAGCCCTTGACAACTTAACCGGCAGAAAAATATTTTTTTGAAAAAATCCCTAAGCCCCGGGGTCACAATTTCATCAAAAATCTGACTTTCGGCATTTCACTCAAAAATGGTGCCAAACGGAAAAGAAATCAGCCCTCGACAACTTAACCGGCAGAAATATATTTTTTTGAAAAAATCCCTAAGCCCCGGGGTCACAATTTCATCAAAAATCTGACTTTCGGCATTTCACTGAAAAATGGTGCCAAATGGTTGCAAATGCTCACCTGAGAGGTTTGGCGGTCGAAACAGAAGGCTTTTTATCACGGGAAAAGAAATCAGCCCTCGACAACTTAACCGGCAGAAAAATAATTTTTTGAAAAAATCCCTAAGCCCCGGGGTCACAATTTCATCAAAAATCTGACTTTCGGCATTTCACTCAAAAATGGTGCCAAACGGAAAAGAAATCAGCCCGCGACAACTTAATCGGCAGAAAAATATTTTTTTGAAAAAATCCCTAAGCCCCGGGGTCACAATTTCAAGAAAAATCTGACTTTCGGCCATTCACTCAAAAATGGTGCCAAACGGTTGCAAATGCTCCCCTGAGAGGTTTGGAGGTCGAAACAGAAGGCTTTTTATCACGGGAAAAGAAATCAGCCCTCGACAACTTAATCAGCAGAAAAATATTTTTTTGAAAAAATCCCTAAGCCCCGGGGTCACAATTTCATCAAAAATCTGACTTTCGGCCATTCACTCAAAAATGGTGCCAAACGGTTGCAAATGCTCCCCTGAGAGATTTGGCAGTCGAAACAGAAGGCTTTTTATCACGGGAAAAGAAATCAGCCCTTGACAACTTAACCGGCAGAAAAATATTTTTTGAAAAAATCCCTAAGCCCCGGGGTCACAATTTCATCAAAAATCTGACTTTCGGCCATTCACTCAAAAATGGTGCCAAACGGTTGCAAATGCTCCCCTGAGAGGTTTGGCGGTCGAAACAGAAGGCTTTTTATCACGGGAAAAGAAATCAGCCCAAGACAACTTAACCGGCAGAAAAATAATTTTTTGAAAAAATCCCTAAGCCCCGGGGTCACAATTTCATCAAAAATCTGACTGTCGGCCATTCTCTCAAAAATGGTGCCAAACGGTTGCAAATGCTCCCCTGAGAGGTTTGGCGGTCGAAACAGAAGGCTTTTTATCACGGGAAAAGAAATCAGCCCTTGACAACTTAACCGGCAGAAAAATATTTTTTTGAAAAAATCCCTAAGCCCCGGGGTCACAATTTCATCAAAAATCTGACTTTCGGCATTTCACTCAAAAATGGTGCCAAACGGAAAAGAAATCAGCCCGCGACAACTTAATCGGCAGAAAAATATTTTTTTGAAAAAATCCCTAAGCCCCGGGGTCACAATTTCAAGAAAAATCTGACTTTCGGCCATTCACTCAAAAATGGTGCCAAACGGTTGCAAATGCTCCCCTGAGAGGTTTGGCGGTCGAAAGAGAAGGCTGTTTATCACGGGAAAAGAAATCAGCCCAAGACAACTTAACCGGCAGAAAAATATTTTTTTGAAAAAATCCCTAAGCCCCGGGGTCACAATTTCATCAAAAATCTGACTTTCGGCATTTCACTCAAAAATGGTGCCAAACGGAAAAGAAATCAGCCCTCGACAACTTAACCGGCAGAAATATATTTTTTTGAAAAAATCCCTAAGCCCCGGGGTCACAATTTCATCAAAAATCTGACTTTCGGCATTTCACTCTAAAATGGTGCCAAACGGTTGCAAATGCTCCCCTGAGAGGTTTGGCGGTCGAAACAGAAGGCTTTTTATCACGGGAAAAGAAATCAGCCCTCGACAGCTTAACTGGCAGAAAAATAATTTTTTGAAAAAATCCCTAAGCCCCGGGGTCACAATTTCATCAAAAATCTGACTGTCGGCCATTCACTCAAAAATGGTGCCAAACGGTTGCAAATGCTCCCCTGAGAGGTTTGGCAGTCGAAACAGAAGGCTTTTTATCACGGGAAAAGAAATCAGCCCTTGACAACTTAACCGGCAGAAAAATATTTTTTTGAAAAAATCCCTAAGCCCCGGGGTCACAATTTCATCAAAAATCTGACTTTCGGCATTTCACTCAAAAATGGTGCCAAACGGAAAAGAAATCAGCCCTCGACAACTTAACCGGCAGAAATATATTTTTTTGAAAAAATCCCTAAGCCCCGGGGTCACAATTTCATCAAAAATCTGACTTTCGGCATTTCACTGAAAAATGGTGCCAAACGGTTGCAAATGCTCCCCTGAGAGGTTTGGCGGTCGAAACAGAAGGCTTTTTATCACGGGAAAATAAATCAGCCCTCGACAACTTAACCGGCAGAAAAATAATTTTTTGAAAAAATCCCTAAGCCCCGGGGTCACAATTTCATCAAAAATCTGACTTTCGGCATTTCACTCAAAAATGGTGCCAAACGGAAAAGAAATCAGCCCGCGACAACTTAATCGGCAGAAAAATATTTTTTTGAAAAAATCCCTAAGCCCCGGGGTCACAATTTCAAGAAAAATCTGACTTTCGGCCATTCACTCAAAAATGGTGCCAAACGGTTGCAAATGCTCCCCTGAGAGGTTTGGAGGTCGAAACAGAAGGCTTTTTATCACGGGAAAAGAAATCAGCCCTCGACAACTTAATCAGCAGAAAAATATTTTTTTGAAAAAATCCCTAAGCCCCGGGGTCACAATTTCATCAAAAATCTGACTTTCGGCCATTCACTCAAAAATGGTGCCAAACGGTTGCAAATGCTCCCCTGAGAGATTTGGCAGTCGAAACAGAAGGCTTTTTATCACGGGAAAAGAAATCAGCCCTTGACAACTTAACCGGCAGAAAAATATTTTTTGAAAAAATCCCTAAGCCCCGGGGTCACAATTTCATCAAAAATCTGACTTTCGGCCATTCACTCAAAAATGGTGCCAAACGGTTGCAAATGCTCCCCTGAGAGGTTTGGCGGTCGAAACAGAAGGCTTTTTATCACGGGAAAAGAAATCAGCCCAAGACAACTTAACCGGCAGAAAAATAATTTTTTGAAAAAATCCCTAAGCCCCGGGGTCACAATTTCATCAAAAATCTGACTGTCGGCCATTCTCTCAAAAATGGTGCCAAACGGTTGCAAATGCTCCCCTGAGAGGTTTGGCGGTCGAAACAGAAGGCTTTTTATCACGGGAAAAGAAATCAGCCCTTGACAACTTAACCGGCAGAAAAATATTTTTTTGAAAAAATCCCTAAGCCCCGGGGTCACAATTTCATCAAAAATCTGACTTTCGGCATTTCACTCAAAAATGGTGCCAAACGGAAAAGAAATCAGCCCGCGACAACTTAATCGGCAGAAAAATATTTTTTTGAAAAAATCCCTAAGCCCCGGGGTCACAATTTCAAGAAAAATCTGACTTTCGGCCATTCACTCAAAAATGGTGCCAAACGGTTGCAAATGCTCCCCTGAGAGGTTTGGCGGTCGAAAGAGAAGGCTGTTTATCACGGGAAAAGAAATCAGCCCAAGACAACTTAACCGGCAGAAAAATATTTTTTTGAAAAAATCCCTAAGCCCCGGGGTCACAATTTCATCAAAAATCTGACTTTCGGCATTTCACTCAAAAATGGTGCCAAACGGAAAAGAAATCAGCCCTCGACAACTTAACCGGCAGAAATATATTTTTTTGAAAAAATCCCTAAGCCCCGGGGTCACAATTTCATCAAAAATCTGACTTTCGGCATTTCACTCTAAAATGGTGCCAAACGGTTGCAAATGCTCCCCTGAGAGGTTTGGCGGTCGAAACAGAAGGCTTTTTATCACGGGAAAAGAAATCAGCCCTCGACAGCTTAACTGGCAGAAAAATAATTTTTTGAAAAAATCCCTAAGCCCCGGGGTCACAATTTCATCAAAAATCTGACTTTCGGCAATTCACTCAAAAATGGTGCCAAACGGAAAAGAAATCAGCCCTCGACAACTTAATCGGCAGAAAAATATTTTTTTGAAAAAATCCCTAAGCCCCGGGGTCACAATTTCATCAAAAATCTGACTTTCGGCAATTCACTCAAAAATGGTGCCAAACGGTTGCAAATGCTCCCCTGAGAGTTTTGGCGGTCGAAACAGAAGGCTTTTTATCACGGGAAAAGAAATCAGCCCTCGACAACTTAACCGGCAGAAAAATATTTTTTTGAAAAAATCCCTAAGCCCCGGGGTCACAATTTCATCAAAAATCTGACTTTCGGCCATTCACTCAAAAATGGTGCCAAACGGAAAAGAAATCAGCCCTCGACAACTTAATCGGCAGAAAAATATTTTTTTGAAAAAATCCCTAAGCCCCGGGGTCACAATTTCATCAAAAATCTGACTTTCGGCCATTCACTCACAAATGGTGCCAAACGGTTGCAAATGCTCCCCTGAGAGGTTTGGCGGTCGAAACAGAAGGCTTTTTATCACGGGAAAAGAAATCAGCACTCGACAACTTAGCCGGCAGAAAAATATTTTTTCAAAAAAATCCCTAAGCCCCGGGGTCACAATTTCATCAAAAATCTGACTTTCGGCCATTCACTCAAAAATGGTGCCAAACGGTTGCAAATGCTCCCCTGAGAGGTTTGGCGGTCGAAACAGAAGGCTTTTTATCACGGGAAAAGAAATCAGCCCTCGACAACTTAACCGACAGAAAAATATTTTTTTGAAAAAATCCCTAAGCCCCGGGGTCACAATTTCATCAAAAATCTGACTTTCGGCTTTTCACTCATAAATGGTGCCAAACGGAAAAGAAATCAGCCCTCGACAACTTAACCGGCAGAAAAATATTTTTTTGAAAAAATCCGTAAGCCCCGGGGTCAGAATTTCATCAAAAATCTGACTTTCGGCCATTCACTCAAAAATGGTGCCAAACGGTTGCAAATGCTCCCCTGAGAGGTTTGGCGGTCGAAACAGAAGGCTTTTTATCACGGGAAAAGAAATCAGCCCTCGACAACTTAACCGGCAGAAAAATATTTTTTCAAAAAAATCCCTAAGCCCCGGGGTCACAATTTCATCAAAAATCTGACTTTCGGCCATTCACTCAAAAATGGTGCCAATCGGTTGCAAATGCTCCCCTGAGAGGTTTGGCGGTCGAAACAGACGGCTTTTTATCACGGGAAAAGAAATCAGCCCAAGACAACTTAACCGGCAGAAAAATATTTTTATGAAAAAATCCCTAAGTCACAATTTCATCAAAAATCTGACTTTCGGCCATTCACTCAAAAATGGTGCCAAACGGTTGCAAATGCTCCCTTGAGAGGTTTGGCGGTCGAAACAGAAGGCTTTTTATCACGGGAAAAGAAATCAGCCCTCGACAACTTAACCGACAGAAAAATATTTTTTTGAAAAAATCCCTAAGCCCCGGGGTCACAATTTCATCAAAAATCTGACTTTCGGCTTTTCACTCATAAATGGTGCCAAACGGAAAAGAAATCAGCCCTCGACAACTTAACCGGCAGAAAAATATTTTTTTGAAAAAATCCGTAAGCCCCGGGGTCAGAATTTCATCAAAAATCTGACTTTCGGCCATTCACTCAAAAATGGTGCCAAACGGTTGCAAATGCTCCCCTGAGAGGTTTGGCGGTCGAAACAGAAGGCTTTTTATCACGGGAAAAGAAATCAGCCCTCGACAACTTAACCGGCAGAAAAATATTTTTTTGAAAAAATCCCTAAGCCCCGGGGTAACAATTTCAAGAAAAATCTGACTTTCAGCCATTCACTCAAAAATGGTGCCAAACGGTTGCAAATGCTCTCCTGAGAGGTTTGGCGGTCGAAACAGATGGCTTTTTATCACGGGAAAAGAAATCAGCCCAAGACAACTTAACCGGCAGAAAAATATTTTTTTGAAAAAATCCCTAAGCCCCGGGGTCACAATTTCATCAGAAATCTGACTTTCGGCATTTCACTCAAAAATGGTGCCAAACGGAAAAGATATCAGCCCTTGACAACTTAATCGGCAGAAAAATATTTTTTTGAAAAAAATCCCTAAGCCCCGGGGTCACAATTTCATCAAAAATCTGACTTTCACCCATTCACTCAAAAATGGAGCCAAACGGTTGCAAATGCTCCCCTGAGAGGTTTGGCGGTCGAAACAGAAGTCTTTTTATCACGGGAAAAGAAATCAGCCCAAGAAAACTTAACCGGCAGAAAAATAATTTTTTGAAAAAATCCCTAAGCCCCGGGCTCACAATTTCATCAAAAATCTGACTTTCGGCCATTCACTCAAAAATGGTGCCAAACGGTTGCAAATGCTCCCCTGGGAGGTTTGGCGGTCGAAACAGAAGGCTTTTTATCACGGGAAAAGAAATCAGACCTCGACAACTTAACCGGCAGAAAAATATTTTTTTGAAAAAATCCCTAAGCCCCGGGTTCACAATTTCATCAAAAATCTGACTTTCGGCATTTCCCTCAAAAATGGTGCCAAACGGAAAAGATATCAGCCCGCGACAACTTAATCGGCAGAAAAATATTTTTTTGAAAAAATCCCTAAGCCCCGGGGTCACAATTTCAAGAAAAATCTGACTTTCGGCCATTCACTCAAAAATGGTGACAAACGGTTGCAAATGCTCCCCTGAGAGGTTTGGCGGTCGAAACAGAAGGCTTTTTATCACGGGAAAAGAAATCAGCCCAAGACAACTTAACCGGCAGAAATATATTTTTTTGAAAAAATCCCTAAGCCCCGGGGTCACAATTTCATCAAAAATCTGACTTTCGGCCATTCACTCAAAAATGGTGCCAAACGGTTGCAAATGCTCCCCCGAGAGGTTTGGAGGTCGAAACAGAAGGCTTTTTATCACGGGAAAAGAAATCAGCCCTCGACAACTTAATCAGCAGAAAAATATTTTTTTGAAAAAATCCCTAAGCCCCGGGGTCACAATTTCATCAAAAATCTGACTTTCGGCCATTCACTCAAAAATGGAGCCAAACGGTTGTAAATGCTCCCCTGAGAGGTTTGGCGGTCGAAACAGAAGGCTTTTTATCACGGGAAAAGAAATCAGCACTCGACAACTTAACCGGCAGAAAAATATTTTTTTGAAAAAATCCCTAAGCCCCGGGGTCACAATTTCATAAAAAATCTGACTTTCGGCCATTCACTCAAAAATGGTGCCAAACGGTTGCAAATGCTCCCCTGAGACGTTTGGCGGTCGAAACAGTTGGCTTTTTATCACGGGAAAAGAAATCAGCCCTCGACAACTTAACCGGCAGAAAAATATTTTTTTGAAAAAATCCCTAAGCCCCGGGGTCACAATTTCATCAAAAATCTGACTTTCGGCATTTCACTCAAAAATGGTGCCAAACGGAAAAGAAATCAGCCCTCGACAACTTAATCGGCAGAAAATTTTTTTGGGGGAAAAAATCCGTAAGCCCCAGGGTCACAATTTCAAGAAAAATCTGACTTTCGGCCATTCACTCTAAAATGGTGCCAAACGGTTGCAAATGCTCCCCTGAGAGGTTTGGCGGTCGAAACAGAAGGCTTTTTATCACGGGAAAAGAAATCAGCCCAAGACAACTTAACTGGCAGAAATATATTTTTTTGAAAAAATCCCTAAGCCCCGGGGTCACAATTTCATCAAAAATCTGACTTTCGGCCATTCACTCAAAAATGGTGCCAAACGGTTGCATATGCTCCCTTGAGAGGTTTGGCGGTCGAAACAGACGGCTTTTTATCATGGGAAAAGAAATCAGCCCAAGACAACTTAACCGGCAGAAAAATATTTTTTTGAAAAAATCCCTAAGCCCCGGGGTCACAATTTCATCAAAAATCTGACTTTCGGCCATTCACTCAAAAATGGTGCCAAACGGTTGCAAATGCTCCCCTGAGAGGTTTGGCGGTCGAAACAGACGGCTTTTTATCACGGGAAAAGAAATCAGCCCTCGACAACTTAACCGGCAGAAAAATATTTTTTTGAAAAAATCCCTAAGCCCCGGGGTCACAATTTCATCAAAAATCTGACTTTCGGCCATTCACTCAAAAATGGTGCCAAACGGTTGCAAATGCTCCCCTGAGAGGTTTGGTGGTCGAAACAGAAAGCTTTTTATCACGGGAAAAGAAATCAGCCCTCGACTGCTTAACTGGCAGAAAAATATTTTTTTGAAAAAATCCCTAAGCCCCGGGGTCACAATTTCATCAAAAATCTGACTTTCGGCATTTCACTCAAAAATGGTGCCAAACGGAAAAGAAATCAGCCCTCGACAACTTAATCGGCAGAAAAATATTTTTTTCGAAAAAATCCCTAAGCCCCGGGGTCACAATTTCATCAAAAATCTGACTTTCGGCCATTCACTCAAAAATGGTGCCAAACGGTTGCAAATGCTCCCCTGAGAGGTTTGGCGGTCGAAACAGACGGCTTTTTATCACGGGAAAAGAAATCAGCCCTCGACAACTTAACCGGCAGAAAAATATTTTTTTGAAAAAATCCCTAAGCCCCGGGGTCACAATTTCATCAAAAATCTGACTTTCGGCAATTCACTCAAAAATGGTGCGAAACCGAAAAGAAACCAGCCCTCGACAACTTATTCGGCAGAAAAATATTTTTTTGAAAAAATCCCTAAGCCCCGGGGTCAGAATTTCATCAAAAATCTGACTGTCGGCCATTCACTCAAAAATGGTGCCAAACGGTTGCAAATGCTCCCCTGAGAGGTTTGGCGGTCGAAACAGAAGGCTTTTTATCACGGGAAAAGAAATCAGCCCTTGACAACTTAACCGGCAGAAAAATATTTTTTTGAAAAAATCCCTAAGCCCCGGGGTCACAATTTCATCAAAAATCTGACTTTCGGCATTTCACTCAAAAATGGTGCCAAACGGAAAAGAAATCAGCCCGCGACAACTTAATTGGCAGAAAAATATTTTTTTGAAAAAATCCCTAAGCCCCGGGGTCACAATTTCATCAAAAATCTGACTTTCGGCATTTCACTCAAAAATGGTGCCAAACGGAAAAGAAATCAGCCCGCGACAACTTAATCGGCAGAAAAATATTTTTTTGAAAAAATCCCTAAGCCCCGGGGTCACAATTTCAAGAAAAATCTGACTTTCGGCCATTCACTCAAAAATGGTGCCAAACGGTTGCAAATGCTCCCCTGAGAGGTTTGGCGGTCGAAAGAGAAGGCTGTTTATCACGGGAAAAGAAATCAGCCCAAGACAACTTAACCGGCAGAAAAATATTTTTTTGAAAAAATCCCTAAGCCCCGGGGTCACAATTTCATCAAAAATCTGACTTTCGGCATTTCACTCAAAAATGGTGCCAAACGGAAAAGAAATCAGCCCTCGACAACTTAACCGGCAGAAATATATTTTTTTGAAAAAATCCCTAAGGTCACAATTTCATCAAAAATCTGACTTTCGGCATTTCACTCTAAAATGGTGCCAAACGGTTGCAAATGCTCCCCTGAGAGGTTTGGCGGTCGAAACAGAAGGCTTTTTATCACGGGAAAAGAAATCAGCCCAAGACAACTTAACCGGTGGAATTATATTTTTTTGAAAAAATCCCTAAGACCCGGGATCACAATTTCATCAAAAATCTGACTTTCGGCAATTCACTCAAAAATGGTGCCAAACGGTTGCAAATGCTCCCCTGAGAGTTTTGGCGGTCGAAACAGAAGGCTTTTTATCACGGGAAAAGAAATCAGCCCTCGACAACTTAACCGGCAGAAAAATATTTTTTTGAAAAAATCCCTAAGCCCCGGGGTCACAATTTCATCAAAAATCTGACTTTCGGCATTTCACTCAAAAATGGTGCCAAACGGAAAAGAAATCAGCCCTCGACAACTTAATCGGCAGAAAAATATTTTTTTGAAAAAATCCCTAAGCCCCGGGGTCACAATTTCAAGAAAAATCTGACTTTCGGCCATTCACTCAAAAATGGTGACAAACGGTTGCAAATGCTCCCCTGAGAGGTTTGGCGGTCGAAACAGAAGGCTTTTTATCACGGGAAAAGAAATCAGCCCAAGACAACTTAACCGGCAGAAATATATTTTTTTGAAAAAATCCCTAAGCCCCGGGGTCACAATTTCATCAAAAATCTGACTTTCGGCCATTCACTCAAAAATGGTGCCAAACGGTTGCAAATGCTCCCCCGAGAGGTTTGGAGGTCGAAACAGAAGGCTTTTTATCACGGGAAAAGAAATCAGCCCTCGACAACTTAATCAGCAGAAAAATATTTTTTTGAAAAAATCCCTAAGCCCCGGGGTCACAATTTCATCAAAAATCTGACTTTCGGCCATTCACTCAAAAATGGTGCCAAACGGTTGCAAATGCTCCCCCGAGAGGTTTGGAGGTCGAAACAGAAGGCTTTTTATCACGGGAAAAGAAATCAGCCCTCGACAACTTAATCAGCAGAAAAATATTTTTTTGAAAAAATCCCTAAGCCCCGGGGTCACAATTTCATCAAAAATCTGACTTTCGGCCATTCACTCAAAAATGGAGCCAAACGGTTGTAAATGCTCCCCTGAGAGGTTTGGCGGTCGAAACAGAAGGCTTTTTATCACGGGAAAAGAAATCAGCACTCGACAACTTAACCGGCAGAAAAATATTTTTTTGAAAAAATCCCTAAGCCCCGGGGTCACAATTTCATAAAAAATCTGACTTTCGGCCATTCACTCAAAAATGGTGCCAAACGGTTGCAAATGCTCCCCTGAGACGTTTGGCGGTCGAAACAGTTGGCTTTTTATCACGGGAAAAGAAATCAGCCCTCGACAACTTAACCGGCAGAAAAATATTTTTTTGAAAAAATCCCTAAGCCCCGGGGTCACAATTTCATCAAAAATCTGACTTTCGGCATTTCACTCAAAAATGGTGCCAAACGGAAAAGAAATCAGCCCTCGACAACTTAATCGGCAGAAAATTTTTTTGGGGGAAAAAATCCGTAAGCCCCAGGGTCACAATTTCAAGAAAAATCTGACTTTCGGCCATTCACTCTAAAATGGTGCCAAACGGTTGCAAATGCTCCCCTGAGAGGTTTGGCGGTCGAAACAGAAGGCTTTTTATCACGGGAAAAGAAATCAGCCCAAGACAACTTAACTGGCAGAAATATATTTTTTTGAAAAAATCCCTAAGCCCCGGGGTCACAATTTCATCAAAAATCTGACTTTCGGCCATTCACTCAAAAATGGTGCCAAACGGTTGCATATGCTCCCTTGAGAGGTTTGGCGGTCGAAACAGACGGCTTTTTATCATGGGAAAAGAAATCAGCCCAAGACAACTTAACCGGCAGAAAAATATTTTTTTGAAAAAATCCCTAAGCCCCGGGGTCACAATTTCATCAAAAATCTGACTTTCGGCCATTCACTCAAAAATGGTGCCAAACGGTTGCAAATGCTCCCCTGAGAGGTTTGGCGGTCGAAACAGACGGCTTTTTATCACGGGAAAAGAAATCAGCCCAAGAAACTTAACCGGCAGAAAAATATTTTTTTGAAAAAAATCCCTTAGCCCCGGGGTCACAATTTCATAAAAAATCTGACTTTCAGCCATTCACTCAAAAATGGTGCCAAACGGTTGCAAATGCTCCCCTGAGACGTTTGGCGGTCGAAACAGTTGGCTTTTTATCACGGGAAAAGAAATCAGCCCTCGACAACTTAACCGGCAGAAAAATATTTTTTTGAAAAAATCCCTAAGCCCCGGGGTCACAATTTCATCAAAAATCTGACTTTCGGCATTTCACTCAAAAATGGTGCCAAACGGAAAAGAAATCAGCCCTCGACAACTTAATCGGCAGAAAAAAATTTTTGGGGAAAAAATCCGTAAGCCCCAGGGTCACAATTTCAAGAAAAATCTGACTTTCGGCCATTCACTCAAAAATGGTGCCAAACGGTTGTAAATTCTCCCCTTAGAGGTTTGGAGGTCGAAACAGAAGGCTTTTTATCACGGGAAAAGAAATCAGCCCTCGACAACTTAACAGGCAGAAAAATAATTTTTTGAAAAAATCCCTAAGCCCTGGGGTCACAATTTCAAGAAACATCTGACTTTCGGCCATTCACTCTAAAATGGTGCCAAACGGTTGCAAATGCTCCCCTGAGAGGTTTGGCGGTCGAAACAGAAAGCTTTTTATCACGAGAAAAGAAATCAGCCCTCGACAACTTAACCGGCAGAAAAATATTTTTTTGAAAAAATCCCTAAGCCCCGGGGTCACAATTTCATCAAAAATCTGACTTTCGGCCATTCACTCAAAAATGGTGCCAAACGGTTGCAAATGCTCCCCTGAGAGGTTTGGTGGTCGAAACAGAAAGCTTTTTATCACGGGAAAAGAAATCAGCCCTCGACTGCTTAACTGGCAGAAAAATATTTTTTTGAAAAAATCCCTAAGCCCCGGGGTCACAATTTCATCAAAAATCTGACTTTCGGCATTTCACTCAAAAATGGTGCCAAACGGAAAAGAAATCAGCCCTCGACAACTTAATCGGCAGAAAAATATTTTTTTCGAAAAAATCCCTAAGCCCCGGGGTCACAATTTCATCAAAAATCTGACTTTCGGCCATTCACTCAAAAATGGTGCCAAACGGTTGCAAATGCTCCCCTGAGAGGTTTGGCGGTCGAAACAGACGGCTTTTTATCACGGGAAAAGAAATCAGCCCTCGACAACTTAACCGGCAGAAAAATATTTTTTTGAAAAAATCCCTAAGCCCCGGGGTCACAATTTCATCAAAAATCTGACTTTCGGCATTTCACTCAAAAATGGTGCCAAACGGAAAAGAAATCAGCCCGCGACAACTTAATTGGCAGAAAAATATTTTTTTGAAAAAATCCCTAAGCCCCGGGGTCACAATTTCATCAAAAATCTGACTTTCGGCAATTCACTCAAAAATGGTGCGAAACCGAAAAGAAACCAGCCCTCGACAACTTATTCGGCAGAAAAATATTTTTTTGAAAAAATCCGTAAGCCCCGGGGTCAGAATTTCATCAAAAATCTGACTGTCGGCCATTCACTCAAAAATGGTGCCAAACGGTTGCAAATGCTCCCCTGAGAGGTTTGGCGGTCGAAACAGAAGGCTTTTTATCACGGGAAAAGAAATCAGCCCTTGACAACTTAACCGGCAGAAAAATATTTTTTTGAAAAAATCCCTAAGCCCCGGGGTCACAATTTCATCAAAAATCTGACTTTCGGCATTTCACTCAAAAATGGTGCCAAACGGAAAAGAAATCAGCCCGCGACAACTTAATTGGCAGAAAAATATTTTTTTGAAAAAATCCCTAAGCCCCGGGGTCACAATTTCATCAAAAATCTGACTTTCGGCATTTCACTCAAAAATGGTGCCAAACGGAAAAGAAATCAGCCCGCGACAACTTAATCGGCAGAAAAATATTTTTTTGAAAAAATCCCTAAGCCCCGGGGTCACAATTTCAAGAAAAATCTGACTTTCGGCCATTCACTCAAAAATGGTGCCAAACGGTTGCAAATGCTCCCCTGAGAGGTTTGGCGGTCGAAAGAGAAGGCTGTTTATCACGGGAAAAGAAATCAGCCCAAGACAACTTAACCGGCAGAAAAATATTTTTTTGAAAAAATCCCTAAGCCCCGGGGTCACAATTTCATCAAAAATCTGACTTTCGGCATTTCACTCAAAAATGGTGCCAAACGGAAAAGAAATCAGCCCTCGACAACTTAACCGGCAGAAATATATTTTTTTGAAAAAATCCCTAAGCCCCGGGGTCACAATTTCATCAAAAATCTGACTTTCGGCATTTCACTCTAAAATGGTGCCAAACGGTTGCAAATGCTCCCCTGAGAGGTTTGGCGGTCGAAACAGAAGGCTTTTTATCACGGGAAAAGAAATCAGCCCTCGACAGCTTAACTGGCAGAAAAATAATTTTTTGAAAAAATCCCTAAGCCCCGGGGTCACAATTTCATCAAAAATCTGACTTTCGGCAATTCACTCAAAAATGGGGCCAAACGGAAAAGAAATCAGCCCTCGACAACTTAATCGGCAGAAAAATATTTTTTTGAAAAAATCCCTAAGCCCCGGGGTCACAATTTCATCAAAATTCTGACTTTCGGCCATACACTCAAAAATGGTGCCAAACGGTTGCAAATGCTCCCCTGAGAGGTTTGGCGGTCGAAACAGAAGGCTTTTTATCACGGGAAAAGAAATCAGCCCAAGACAACTTAACCGGTGGAATTATATTTTTTTGAAAAAATCCCTAAGACCCGGGGTCACAATTTCATCAAAAATCTGACTTTCGGCAATTCACTCAAAAATGGTGCCAAACGGTTGCAAATGCTCCCCTGAGAGTTTTGGCGGTCGAAACAGAAGGCTTTTTATCACGGGAAAAGAAATCAGCCCTCGACAACTTAACCGGCAGAAAAATATTTTTTTGAAAAAATCCCTAAGCCCCGGGGTCACAATTTCATCAAAAATCTGACTTTCGGCCATTCACTCAAAAATGGTGCCAAACGGAAAAGAAATCAGCCCTCGACAACTTAATCGGCAGAAAAATATTTTTTTGAAAAAATCCCTAAGCCCCGGGGTCACAATTTCATCAAAAATCTGACTTTCGGCCATTCACTCAAAAATGGTGCCAAACGGTTGCAAATGCTCCCCTGAGAGGTTTGGCGGTCGAAACAGAAGGCTTTTTATGACGGGAAAAGAAATCAGCCCTCGACAACTTAACCGGCAGAAAAATATTTTTTTGAAAAAATCCCTAAGCCCCGGGGTCAGAATTTCATCAAAAATCTGACTTTCGGCCATTCACTCAAAAATGGTGCCAAACGGTTGCAAATGCTCCCCTGAGAGGTTTGGCGGTCGAAACAGAAGGCTTTTTATCACGGGAAAAGAAATCAGCACTCGACAACTTAGCCGGCAGAAAAATATTTTTTCAAAAAAATCCCTAAGCCCCGGGGTCACAATTTCATCAGAAATCTGACTTTCGGCATTTCACTCAAAAATGGTGCCAAACGGAAAAGATATCAGCCCTTGACAACTTAATCGGCAGAAAAATATTTTTTTGAAAAAAATCCCTAAGCCCCGGGGTCAGAATTTCATCAAAAATCTGACTTTCGGCAATTCACTCAAAAATGGTGCGAAACCGAAAAGAAACCAGCCCTCGACAACTTATTCGGCAGAAAAATATTTTTTTGAAAAAATCCCTAAGCCCCGGGGTCAGAATTTCATCAAAAATCTGACTGTCGGCCATTCACTCAAAAATGGTGCCAAACGGTTGCAAATGCTCCCCTGAGAGGTTTGGCGGTCGAAACAGAAGGCTTTTTATCACGGGAAAAGAAATCAGCCCTTGACAACTTAACCGGCAGAAAAATATTTTTTTGAAAAAATCCCTAAGCCCCGGGGTCACAATTTCATCAAAAATCTGACTTTCGGCATTTCACTCAAAAATGGTGCCAAACGGAAAAGAAATCAGCCCGCGACAACTTAATTGGCAGAAAAATATTTTTTTGAAAAAATCCCTAAGCCCCGGGGTCACAATTTCATCAAAAATCTGACTTTCGGCATTTCACTCAAAAATGGTGCCAAACGGAAAAGAAATCAGCCCGCGACAACTTAATCGGCAGAAAAATATTTTTTTGAAAAAATCCCTAAGCCCCGGGGTCACAATTTCAAGAAAAATCTGACTTTCGGCCATTCACTCAAAAATGGTGCCAAACGGTTGCAAATGCTCCCCTGAGAGGTTTGGCGGTCGAAAGAGAAGGCTGTTTATCACGGGAAAAGAAATCAGCCCAAGACAACTTAACCGGCAGAAAAATATTTTTTTGAAAAAATCCCTAAGCCCCGGGGTCACAATTTCATCAAAAATCTGACTTTCGGCATTTCACTCAAAAATGGTGCCAAACGGAAAAGAAATCAGCCCTCGACAACTTAACCGGCAGAAATATATTTTTTTGAAAAAATCCCTAAGCCCCGGGGTCACAATTTCATCAAAAATCTGACTTTCGGCATTTCACTCTAAAATGGTGCCAAACGGTTGCAAATGCTCCCCTGAGAGGTTTGGCGGTCGAAACAGAAGGCTTTTTATCACGGGAAAAGAAATCAGCCCTCGACAGCTTAACTGGCAGAAAAATAATTTTTTGAAAAAATCCCTAAGCCCCGGGGTCACAATTTCATCAAAAATCTGACTTTCGGCAATTCACTCAAAAATGGGGCCAAACGGAAAAGAAATCAGCCCTCGACAACTTAATCGGCAGAAAAATATTTTTTTGAAAAAATCCCTAAGCCCCGGGGTCACAATTTCATCAAAATTCTGACTTTCGGCCATACACTCAAAAATGGTGCCAAACGGTTGCAAATGCTCCCCTGAGAGGTTTGGCGGTCGAAACAGAAGGCTTTTTATCACGGGAAAAGAAATCAGCCCAAGACAACTTAACCGGTGGAATTATATTTTTTTGAAAAAATCCCTAAGACCCGGGGTCACAATTTCATCAAAAATCTGACTTTCGGCAATTCACTCAAAAATGGTGCCAAACGGTTGCAAATGCTCCCCTGAGAGTTTTGGCGGTCGAAACAGAAGGCTTTTTATCACGGGAAAAGAAATCAGCCCTCGACAACTTAACCGGCAGAAAAATATTTTTTTGAAAAAATCCCTAAGCCCCGGGGTCACAATTTCATCAAAAATCTGACTTTCGGCCATTCACTCAAAAATGGTGCCAAACGGAAAAGAAATCAGCCCTCGACAACTTAATCGGCAGAAAAATATTTTTTTGAAAAAATCCCTAAGCCCCGGGGTCACAATTTCATCAAAAATCTGACTTTCGGCCATTCACTCAAAAATGGTGCCAAACGGTTGCAAATGCTCCCCTGAGAGGTTTGGCGGTCGAAACAGAAGGCTTTTTATGACGGGAAAAGAAATCAGCCCTCGACAACTTAACCGGCAGAAAAATATTTTTTTGAAAAAATCCCTAAGCCCCGGGGTCAGAATTTCATCAAAAATCTGACTTTCGGCCATTCACTCAAAAATGGTGCCAAACGGTTGCAAATGCTCCCCTGAGAGGTTTGGCGGTCGAAACAGAAGGCTTTTTATCACGGGAAAAGAAATCAGCACTCGACAACTTAGCCGGCAGAAAAATATTTTTTCAAAAAAATCCCTAAGCCCCGGGGTCACAATTTCATCAGAAATCTGACTTTCGGCATTTCACTCAAAAATGGTGCCAAACGGAAAAGATATCAGCCCTTGACAACTTAATCGGCAGAAAAATATTTTTTTGAAAAAAATCCCTAAGCCCCGGGGTCACAATTTCATCAAAAATCTGACTTTCACCCATTCACTCAAAAATGGAGCCAAACGGTTGCAAATGCTCCCCTGAGAGGTTTGGCGGTCGAAACAGAAGTCTTTTTATCACGGGAAAAGAAATCAGCCCAAGAAAACTTAACCGGCAGAAAAATAATTTTTTGAAAAAATCCCTAAGCCCCGGGCTCACAATTTCATCAAAAATCTGACTTTCGGCCATTCACTCAAAAATGGTGCCAAACGGTTGCAAATGCTCCCCTGGGAGGTTTGGCGGTCGAAACAGAAGGCTTTTTATCACGGGAAAAGAAATCAGCCCTCGACAACTTAACCGGCAGAAAAATATTTTTTTGAAAAAATCCGTAAGCCCCGGGGTCAGAATTTCATCAAAAATCTGACTTTCGGCCATTCACTCAAAAATGGTGCCAAACGGTTGCAAATGCTCCCCTGAGAGGTTTGGCGGTCGAAACAGAAGGCTTTTTATCATGGGAAAAGAAATCAGCCCTCGACAACTTAACCGGCAGAAAAATATTTTTTTGAAAAAATCCCTAAGCCCCGGGGTCACAATTTCAAGAAAAATCTGACTTTCAGCCATTCACTCAAAAATGGTGCCAAACGGTTGCAAATGCTCTCCTGAGAGGTTTGGCGGTCGAAACAGATGGCTTTTTATCACGGGAAAAGAAATCAGCCCAAGACAACTTAACCGGCAGAAAAATATTTTTTTGAAAAAATCCCTAAGCCCCGGGTTCACAATTTCATCAAAAATCTGACTTTCGGCATTTCCCTCAAAAATGGTGCCAAACGGAAAAGATATCAGCCCGCGACAACTTAATCGGCAGAAAAATATTTTTTTGAAAAAATCCCTACGCCCCGGGGTCACAATTTCAAGAAAAATCTGACTTTCGGCCATTCACTCAAAAATGGTGCCAAACGGTTGCAAATGCTCCCCTGAGAGGTTTGGCGGTCGAAACAGAAGGCTTTTTATCACGGGAAAAGAAATCAGCCCAAGACAACTTAACCGGCAGAAATATATTTTTTCGAAAAAATCCCTAAGCCCCGGGGTCACAATTTCATCAAAAATCTGACTTTCGGCATTGCACTCAAAAATGGTGCCAAACGGAAAAGAAATCAGCCCGCGACAACTTAATCGGCAGGAAAATATTTTTTTGAAAAAATCCCTAAGCCCCGGGGTCACAATTTCAAGAAAAATCTGACTTTCGGCCATTCACTCAAAAATGGTGCCAAACGGTTGCAAATGCTCCCCCGAGAGGTTTGGAGGTCGAAACAGAAGGCTTTTTATCACGGGAAAAGAAATCAGCCCTCGACAACTTAATCAGCAGAAAAATATTTTTTTGAAAAAATCCCTAAGCCCCGGGGTCACAATTTCATCAAAAATCTGACTTTCGGCCATTCACTCAAAAATGGAGCCAAACGGTTGTAAATGCTCCCCTGAGAGGTTTGGCGGTCGAAACAGAAGGCTTTTTATCACGGGAAAAGAAATCAGCACTCGACAACTTAACCGGCAGAAAAATATTTTTTTGAAAAAATCCCTAAGCCCCGGGGTCACAATTTCATAAAAAATCTGACTTTCGGCCATTCACTCAAAAATGGTGCCAAACGGTTGCAAATGCTCCCCTGAGACGTTTGGCGGTCGAAACAGTTGGCTTTTTATCACGGGAAAAGAAATCAGCCCTCGACAACTTAACCGGCAGAAAAATATTTTTTTGAAAAAATCCCTAAGCCCCGGGGTCACAATTTCATCAAAAATCTGACTTTCGGCATTTCACTCAAAAATGGTGCCAAACGGAAAAGAAATCAGCCCTCGACAACTTAATCGGCAGAAAATTTTTTTGGGGGAAAAAATCCGTAAGCCCCAGGGTCACAATTTCAAGAAAAATCTGACTTTCGGCCATTCACTCTAAAATGGTGCCAAACGGTTGCAAATGCTCCCCTGAGAGGTTTGGCGGTCGAAACAGAAGGCTTTTTATCACGGGAAAAGAAATCAGCCCAAGACAACTTAACTGGCAGAAATATATTTTTTTGAAAAAATCCCTAAGCCCCGGGGTCACAATTTCATCAAAAATCTGATTTTCGGCCATTCACTCAAAAATGGTGCCAAACGGTTTCATATGCTCCCTTGAGAGGTTTGGCGGTCGAAACAGACGGCTTTTTATCACGGGAAAAGAAATCAGCCCAAGACAACTTAACCGGCAGAAAAATATTTTTTTGAAAAAATCCCTAAGCCCCGGGGTCACAATTTCATCAAAAATCTGACTTTCGGCCATTCACCCAAAAATGGTGCCAAACGGTTGCAAATGCTCCCCTGAGAGGTTTGGCGGTCGAAACAGACGGCTTTTTATCACGGGAAAAGAAATCAGCCCAAGAAACTTAACCGGCAGAAAAATATTTTTTTGAAAAAAATCCCTTAGCCCCGGGGTCACAATTTCATAAAAAATCTGACTTTCGGCCATTCACTCAAAAATGGTGCCAAACGGTTGCAAATGCTCCCCTGAGACGTTTGGCGGTCGAAACAGTTGGCTTTTTATCACGGGAAAAGAAATCAGCCCTCGACAACTTAACCGGCAGAAAAATATTTTTTTGAAAAAATCCCTAAGCCCCGGGGTCACAATTTCATCAAAAATCTGACTTTCGGCATTTCACTCAAAAATGGTGCCAAACGGAAAAGAAATCAGCTCTCGACAACTTAATCGGCAGAAAATTTTTTTTGGGGAAAAAATCCGTAAGCCCCAGGGTCACAATTTCAAGAAAAATCTGACTTTCGGCCATTCACTCTAAAATGGTGCCAAACGGTTGCAAATGCTCCCCTGAGAGGTTTGGCGGTCGAAACAGAAGGCTTTTTATCACGGGAAAAGAAATCAGCCCAAGACAACTTAACTGGCAGAAATATATTTTTTTGAAAAAATCCCTAAGCCCCGGGGTCACAATTTCATCAAAAATCTGACTTTCGGCCATTCACTCAAAAATGGTGCCAAACGGTTGCATATGCTCCCTTGAGAGGTTTGGCGGTCGAAACAGACGGCTTTTTATCACGGGAAAAGAAATCAGCCCAAGACAACTTAACCGGCAGAAAAATATTTTTTTGAAAAAATCCCTAAGCCCCGGTGTCACAATTTCATAAAAAATCTGACTTTCGGCCATTCACTCAAAAATGGTGCCAAACGGTTGCAAATGCTCCCCTGAGAGGTTTGGCGGTCGAAACAGAAGGCTTTTTATCACGGGAAAAGAAATCAGCCCAAGACAACTTAACCGGCAGAAATATATTTTTTTGAAAAAATCCCTAAGCCCCGGGGTCACAATTTCATCAAAAATCTGACTTTCGGCCATTCACTCAAAAATGGTGCCAAACGGAAAAGAAATCAGCCCTCGACAACTTAACCGGCAGAAAAATATTTTTTTGAAAAAATCCCTAAGCCCCGGGGTCACAATTTCATCAAAAATCTTACTTTCGGCCATTCACTCAAAAATGGTGCCAAACGGTTGCAAATTCTCCCCTTAGAGGTTTGGAGGTCGAAACAGAAGGCTTTTTATCACGGGAAAAGAAATCAGCCCTCGACAACTTAACAGGCAGAAAAATAATTTTTTGAAAAAATCCCTAAGCCCCGGGGTCACAATTTCATCAAAAATCTGACTTTCGGCAATTCACTCAAAAATGGTGCCAAACGGTTGCAAATGCTCCCCTGAGAGTTTTGGCGGTCGAAACAGAAGGCTTTTTATCACGGGAAAAGAAATCAGCCCTCGACAACTTAACCGGCAGAAAAATATTTTTTTGAAAAAATCCCTAAGCCCCGGGGTCACAATTTCATCAAAAATCTGACTTTCGGCCATTCACTCAAAAATGGTGCCAAACGGAAAAGAAATCAGCCCTCGACAACTTAATCGGCAGAAAAATATTTTTTTGAAAAAATCCCTAAGCCCCGGGGTCACAATTTCATCAAAAATCTGACTTTCGGCCATTCACTCAAAAATGGTGCCAAACGGTTGCAAATGCTCCCCTGAGAGCTTTGGCGGTCGAAACAGAAGGCTTTTTATCACGGGAAAAGAAATCAGCCCAAGACAACTTAACTGGCAGAAATATATTTTTTTGAAAAAATCCCTAAGCCCCGGGGTCACAATTTCATCAAAAATCTGACTTTCGGCCATTCACTCAAAAATGGTGCCAAACGGTTGCAAATGCTCCCCTGAGAGGTTTGGCGGTCGAAACAGACGGCTTTTTATCACGGGAAAAGAAATCAGCCCAAGAAACTTAACCGGCAGAAAAATATTTTTTTGAAAAAAATCCCTTAGCCCCGGGGTCACAATTTCATAAAAAATCTGACTTTCGGCCATTCACTCAAAAATGGTGCCAAACGGTTGCAAATGCTCCCCTGAGACGTTTGGCGGTCGAAACAGTTGGCTTTTTATCACGGGAAAAGAAATCAGCCCTCGACAACTTAACCGGCAGAAAAATATTTTTTTGAAAAAATCCCTAAGCCCCGGGGTCACAATTTCATCAAAAATCTGACTTTCGGCATTTCACTCAAAAATGGTGCCAAACGGAAAAGAAATCAGCTCTCGACAACTTAATCGGCAGAAAATTTTTTTGGGGGAAAAAATCCGTAAGCCCCAGGGTCACAATTTCAAGAAAAATCTGACTTTCGGCCATTCACTCTAAAATGGTGCCAAACGGTTGCAAATGCTCCCCTGAGAGGTTTGGCGGTCGAAACAGAAGGCTTTTTATCACGGGAAAAGAAATCAGCCCAAGACAACTTAACTGGCAGAAATATATTTTTTTGAAAAAATCCCTAAGCCCCGGGGTCACAATTTCATCAAAAATCTGACTTTCGGCCATTCACTCAAAAATGGTGCCAAACGGTTGCATATGCTCCCTTGAGAGGTTTGGCGGTCGAAACAGACGGCTTTTTATCACGGGAAAAGAAATCAGCCCAAGACAACTTAACCGGCAGAAAAATATTTTTTTGAAAAAATCCCTAAGCCCCGGTGTCACAATTTCATAAAAAATCTGACTTTCGGCCATTCACTCAAAAATGGTGCCAAACGGTTGCAAATGCTCCCCTGAGAGGTTTGGCGGTCGAAACAGAAGGCTTTTTATCACGGGAAAAGAAATCAGCCCAAGACAACTTAACCGGCAGAAATATATTTTTTTGAAAAAATCCCTAAGCCCCGGGGTCACAATTTCATCAAAAATCTGACTTTCGGCCATTCACTCAAAAATGGTGCCAAACGGAAAAGAAATCAGCCCTCGACAACTTAATCGGCAGAAAAATATTTTTTTGAAAAAATCCCTAAGCCCCGGGGTCACAATTTCATCAAAAATCTGACTTTCGGCCATTCACTCAAAAATGGTGCCAAACGGTTGCAAATGCTCCCCTGAGAGGTTTGGCGGTCGAAACAGAAGGCTTTTTATCACGGGAAAAGAAATCAGCCCAAGACAACTTAACTGGCAGAAATATATTTTTTTGAAAAAATCCCTAAGCCCCGGGGTCACAATTTCATCAAAAATCTGACTTTCGGCCATTCACTCAAAAATGGTGCCAAACGGTTGCAAATGCTCCCCTGAGAGGTTTGGCGGTCGAAACAGACGGCTTTTTATCACGGGAAAAGAAATCAGCCCAAGAAACTTAACCGGCAGAAAAATATTTTTTTGAAAAAAATCCCTTAGCCCCGGGGTCACAATTTCATAAAAAATCTGACTTTCGGCCATTCACTCAAAAATGGTGCCAAACGGTTGCAAATGCTCCCCTGAGACGTTTGGCGGTCGAAACAGTTGGCTTTTTATCACGGGAAAAGAAATCAGCCCTCGACAACTTAACCGGCAGAAAAATATTTTTTTGAAAAAATCCCTAAGCCCCGGGGTCACAATTTCATCAAAAATCTGACTTTCGGCATTTCACTCAAAAATGGTGCCAAACGGAAAAGAAATCAGCTCTCGACAACTTAATCGGCAGAAAATTTTTTTGGGGGAAAAAATCCGTAAGCCCCAGGGTCACAATTTCAAGAAAAATCTGACTTTCGGCCATTCACTCTAAAATGGTGCCAAACGGTTGCAAATGCTCCCCTGAGAGGTTTGGCGGTCGAAACAGAAGGCTTTTTATCACGGGAAAAGAAATCAGCCCAAGACAACTTAACTGGCAGAAATATATTTTTTTGAAAAAATCCCTAAGCCCCGGGGTCACAATTTCATCAAAAATCTGACTTTCGGCCATTCACTCAAAAATGGTGCCAAACGGTTGCATATGCTCCCTTGAGAGGTTTGGCGGTCGAAACAGACGGCTTTTTATCACGGGAAAAGAAATCAGCCCAAGACAACTTAACCGGCAGAAAAATATTTTTTTGAAAAAATCCCTAAGCCCCGGTGTCACAATTTCATAAAAAATCTGACTTTCGGCCATTCACTCAAAAATGGTGCCAAACGGTTGCAAATGCTCCCCTGAGAGGTTTGGCGGTCGAAACAGAAGGCTTTTTATCACGGGAAAAGAAATCAGCCCAAGACAACTTAACCGGCAGAAATATATTTTTTTGAAAAAATCCCTAAGCCCCGGGGTCACAATTTCATCAAAAATCTGACTTTCGGCCATTCACTCAAAAATGGTGCCAAACGGAAAAGAAATCAGCCCTCGACAACTTAACCGGCAGAAAAATATTTTTTTGAAAAAATCCCTAAGCCCCGGGGTCACAATTTCATCAAAAATCTTACTTTCGGCCATTCACTCAAAAATGGTGCCAAACGGTTGCAAATTCTCCCCTTAGAGGTTTGGAGGTCGAAACAGAAGGCTTTTTATCACGGGAAAAGAAATCAGCCCTCGACAACTTAACAGGCAGAAAATTAATTTTTTGAAAAAATCCCTAAGCCCCGGGGTCACAATTTCATCAAAAATCTGACTTTCGGCAATTCACTCAAAAATGGTGCCAAACGGTTGCAAATGCTCCCCTGAGAGTTTTGGCGGTCGAAACAGAAGGCTTTTTATCACGGGAAAAGAAATCAGCCCTCGACAACTTAACCGGCAGAAAAATATTTTTTTGAAAAAATCCCTAAGCCCCGGGGTCACAATTTCATCAAAAATCTGACTTTCGGCCATTCACTCAAAAATGGTGCCAAACGGAAAAGAAATCAGCCCTCGACAACTTAATCGGCAGAAAAATATTTTTTTGAAAAAATCCCTAAGCCCCGGGGTCACAATTTCATCAAAAATCTGACTTTCGGCCATTCACTCAAAAATGGTGCCAAACGGTTGCAAATGCTCCCCTGAGAGGTTTGGCGGTCGAAACAGAAGGCTTTTTATCACGGGAAAAGAAATCAGCCCAAGACAACTTAACTGGCAGAAATATATTTTTTTGAAAAAATCCCTAAGCCCCGGGGTCACAATTTCATCAACAATCTGACTTTCGGCCATTCACTCAAAAATGGTGCCAAACGGTTGCATATGCTCCCTTGAGAGGTTTGGCGGTCGAAACAGACGGCTTTTTATCACGGGAAAAGAAATCAGCCCAAGACAACTTAACCGGCAGAAAAATATTTTTATGAAAAAATCCCTAAGTCACAATTTCATCAAAAATCTGACTTTCGGCCATTCACTCAAAAATGGTGCCAAACGGTTGCAAATGCTCCCCTGAGAGGTTTGGCGGTCGAAACAGAAGGCTTTTTATCACGGGAAAAGAAATCAGCCCTCGACAACTTAACCGACAGAAAAATATTTTTTTGAAAAAATCCCTAAGCCCCGGGGTCACAATTTCATCAAAAATCTGACTTTCGGCTTTTCACTCATAAATGGTGCCAAACGGAAAAGAAATCAGCCCTCGACAACTTAACCGGCAGAAAAATATTTTTTTGAAAAAATCCCTAAGCCCCGGGGTCAGAATTTCATCAAAAATCTGACTTTCGGCCATTCACTCAAAAATGGTGCCAAACGGTTGCAAATGCTCCCCTGAGAGGTTTGGCGGTCGAAACAGAAGGCTTTTTATCACGGGAAAAGAAATCAGCCCTCGACAACTTAACCGGCAGAAAAATATTTTTTCAAAAAAATCCCTAAGCCCCGGGGTCACAATTTCATCAAAAATCTGACTTTCGGCCATTCACTCAAAAATGGTGCCAAACGGTTGCAAATGCTCCCCTGAGAGGATTGGCGGTCGAAACAGACGGCTTTTTATCACGGGAAAAGAAATCAGCCCAAGACAACTTAACCGGCAGAAAAATATTTTTATGAAAAAATCCCTAAGTCACAATTTCATCAAAAATCTGACTTTCGGCCATTCACTCAAAAATGGTGCCAAACGGTTGCAAATGCTCCCCTGAGAGGTTTGGCGGTCGAAACAGAAGGCTTTTTATCACGGGAAAAGAAATCAGCCCTCGACAACTTAACCGACAGAAAAATATTTTTTTGAAAAAATCCCTAAGCCCCGGGGTCACAATTTCATCAAAAATCTGACTTTCGGCTTTTCACTCATAAATGGTGCCAAACGGAAAAGAAATCAGCCCTCGACAACTTAACCGGCAGAAAAATATTTTTTTGAAAAAATCCGTAAGCCCCGGGGTCAGAATTTCATCAAAAATCTGACTTTCGGCCATTCACTCAAAAATGGTGCCAAACGGTTGCAAATGCTCTCCTGAGAGGTTTGGCGGTCGAAACAGATGGCTTTTTATCACGGGAAAAGAAATCAGCCCAAGACAACTTAACCGGCAGAAAAATATTTTTTTGAAAAAATCCCTAAGCCCCGGGGTCACAATTTCATCAGAAATCTGACTTTCGGCATTTCACTCAAAAATGGTGCCAAACGGAAAAGATATCAGCCCTTGACAACTTAATCGGCAGAAAAATATTTTTTTGAAAAAAAATCCCTAAGCCCCGGGGTCACAATTTCATCAAAAATCTGACTTTCACCCATTCACTCAAAAATGGAGCCAAACGGTTGCAAATGCTCCCCTGAGAGGTTTGGCGGTCGAAACAGAAGTCTTTTTATCACGGGAAAAGAAATCAGCCCAAGAAAACTTAACCGGCAGAAAAATGATTTTTTGAAAAAATCCCTAAGCCCCGGGCTCACAATTTCATCAAAAATCTGACTTTCGGCCATTCACTCAAAAATGGTGCCAAACGGTTGCAAATGCTCCCCTGGGAGGTTTGGCGGTCGAAACAGAAGGCTTTTTATCACGGGAAAAGAAATCAGCCCTCGACAACTTAACCGGCAGAAAAATATTTTTTTGAAAAAATCCCTAAGCCCCGGGTTCACAATTTCATCAAAAATCTGACTTTCGGCATTTCCCTCAAAAATGGTGCCAAACAGAAAAGATATCAGCCCGCGACAACTTAATCGGCAGAAAAATATTTTTTTGAAAAAATCCCTAAGCCCCGGGGTCACAATTTCAAGAAAAATCTGACTTTCGGCCATTCACTCAAAAATGGTGCCAAACGGTTGCAAATGCTCCCCTGAGAGGTTTGGCGGTCGAAACAGAAGGCTTTTTATCACGGGAAAAGAAATCAGCCCAAGACAACTTAACCGGCAGAAATATATTTTTTTGAAAAAATCCCTAAGCCCCGGGGTCACAATTTCATCAAAAATCTGACTTTCGGCATTGCACTCAAAAATGGTGCCAAACGGAAAAGAAATCAGCCCGCGACAACTTAATCGGCAGGAAAATATTTTTTTGAAAAAATCCCTAAGCCCCGGGGTCACAATTTCAAGAAAAATCTGACTTTCGGCCATTCACTCAAAAATGGTGCCAAACGGTTGCAAATGCTCCCCCGAGAGGTTTGGAGGTCGAAACAGAAGGCTTTTTATCACGGTAAAAGAAATCAGCCCTCGACAACTTAAACAGCAGAAAAATATTTTTTTGAAAAAATCCCTAAGCCCCGGGGTCACAATTTCATCAAAAATCTGACTTTCGGCCATTCACTCAAAAATGGAGCCAAACGGTTGTAAATGCTCCCCTGAGAGGTTTGGCGGTCGAAACAGAAGGCTTTTTATCACGGGAAAAGAAATCAGCACTCGACAACTTAACCGGCAGAAAAATATTTTTTTGAAAAAATCCCTAAGCCCCGGGGTCACAATTTCATAAAAAATCTGACTTTCGGCCATTCACTCAAAAATGGTGCCAAACGGTTGCAAATGCTCCCCTGAGACGTTTGGCGGTCGAAACAGTTGGCTTTTTATCACGGGAAAAGAAATCAGCCCTCGACAACTTAACCGGCAGAAAAATATTTTTTTGAAAAAATCCCTAAGCCCCGGGGTCACAATTTCATCAAAAATCTGACTTTCGGCATTTCACTCAAAAATGGTGCCAAACGGAAAAGAAATCAGCCCTCGACAACTTAATCGGCAGAAAATTTTTTTGGGGGAAAAAATCCGTAAGCCCCAGGGTCACAATTTCAAGAAAAATCTGACTTTCGGCCATTCACTCTAAAATGGTGCCAAACGGTTGCAAATGCTCCCCTGAGAGGTTTGGCGGTCGAAACAGAAGGCTTTTTATCACGGGAAAAGAAATCAGCCCAAGACAACTTAACTGGCAGAAATATATTTTTTTGAAAAAATCCCTAAGCCCCGGGGTCACAATTTCATCAAAAATCTGACTTTCGGCCATTCACTCAAAAATGGTGCCAAACGGTTGCATATGCTCCCTTGAGAGGTTTGGCGGTCGAAACAGACGGCTTTTTATCACGGGAAAAGAAATCAGCCCAAGACAACTTAACCGGCAGAAAAATATTTTTTTGAAAAAATCCCTAAGCCCCGGGGTCACAATTTCATCAAAAATCTGACTTTCGGCCATTCACTCAAAAATGGTGCCAAACGGTTGCAAATGCTCCCCTGAGAGGTTTGGCGGTCGAAACAGACGGCTTTTTATCACGGGAAAAGAAATCAGCCCAAGAAACTTAACCGGCAGAAAAATATTTTTTTGAAAAAAATCCCTTAGCCCCGGGGTCACAATTTCATAAAAAATCTGACTTTCGGCCATTCACTCAAAAATGGTGCCAAACGGTTGCAAATGCTCCCCTGAGACGTTTGGCGGTCGAAACAGTTGGCTTTTTATCACGGGAAAAGAAATCAGCCCTCGACAACTTAACCGGCAGAAAAATATTTTTTTGAAAAAATCCCTAAGCCCCGGGGTCACAATTTCATCAAAAATCTGACTTTCGGCATTTCACTCAAAAATGGTGCCAAACGGAAAAGAAATCAGCCCTCGACAACTTAATCGGCAGAAAATTTTTTTGGGGGAAAAAATCCGTAAGCCCCAGGGTCACAATTTCAAGAAAAATCTGACTTTCGGCCATTCACTCTAAAATGGTGCCAAA
Organism: Podarcis liolepis; assembly: GCF_965112155.1. NCBI lineage: Eukaryota > Metazoa > Chordata > Lepidosauria > Squamata > Lacertidae > Podarcis > Podarcis liolepis. The sequence continues at coordinate 166,606 of NW_028148797.1, read as the reverse complement.
CGGTTGCAAATGCTCCCCTGAGAGGTTTGGCGGTCGAAACAGAAGGCTTTTTATCACGGGAAAAGAAATCAGCCCAAGACAACTTAACCGGCAGAAAAATATTTTTTTGAAAAAATCCCTAAGCCCCGGTGTCACAATTTCATAAAAAATCTGACTTTCGGCCATTCACTCAAAAATGGTGCCAAACGGTTGCATATGCTCCCTTGAGAGGTTTGGCGGTCGAAACAGACGGCTTTTTATCACGGGAAAAGAAATCAGCCCAAGACAACTTAACCGGCAGAAAAATATTTTTTTGAAAAAATCCCTAAGCCCCGGTGTCACAATTTCATAAAAAATCTGACTTTCGGCCATTCACTCAAAAATGGTGCCAAACGGTTGAAAATGCTCCCCTGAGAGGTTTGGCGGTCGAAACAGAAGGCTTTTTATCACGGGAAAAGAAATCAGCCCTCGACAACTTAACCGGCAGAAATATATTTTTTTGAAAAAATCCCTAAGCCCCGGGGTCACAATTTCATCAAAAATCTGACTTTCGGCCATTCACTCAAAAATGGTGCCAAACGGAAAAGAAATCAGCCCTCGACAACTTAACCGGCAGAAAAATATTTTTTTGAAAAAATCCCTAAGTCACAATTTCATCAAAAATCTTACTTTCGGCCATTCACTCAAAAATGGTGCCAAACGGTTGCAAATTCTCCCCTTAGAGGTTTGGAGGTCGAAACAGAAGGCTTTTTATCACGGGAAAAGAAATCAGCCCTCGACAACTTAACAGGCAGAAAAATAATTTTTTGAAAAAATCCCTAAGCCCCGGGGTCACAATTTCATCAAAAATCTGACTTTCGGCCATTCACTCAAAAATGGTGCCAAACGGTTGCAAATGCTCCCCTGAGAGGTTTGGCGGTCGAAACAGAAGGCTTTTTATCACGGGAAAAGAAATCAGCCCTCGACAGCTTAACTGGCAGAAAAATATTTTTTTGAAAAAATCCCTAAGCCCCGGGGTCACAATTTCATCAAAAATCTGACTTTCGGCATTTCACTCAAAAATGGTGCCAAACGGTTGCAAATGCTCCCCTGAGACGTTTGGCGGTCGAAACAGAAGGCTTTTTATCACGGGAAAAGAAATCAGCCCTCGACAACTTAACCGGCAGAAAAATATTTTTTTGAAAAAATCCCTAAGCCCCGGGGTCACAATTTCATCAAAAATCTGACTTTCGGCATTTCACTCAAAAATGGTGCCAAACGGAAAAGAAATCAGCCCTCGACAACTTAACCGGCAGAAAAATATTTTTTTGAAAAAATCCCTAAGCCCCGGGGTCACAATTTCATCAAAAATCTGACTTTCGGCATTTCACTCAAAAATGGTGCCAAACGGAAAAGAAATCAGCCCTCGACAACTTAATCGGCAGAAAAATATTTTTTTGTAAAAATCCCTAAGCCCCGGGGTCACAATTTCATCAAAAATCTGACTTTCGGCCATTCACTCTAAAATGGTGCCAAACGGTTGCAAATGCTCCCCTGAGAGGTTTGGCGGTCGAAACAGAAAGCTTTTTATCACGGGAAAAGAAATCAGCCCTCGACAACTTAACCGGCAGAAAAATATTTTTTTGAAAAAATCCCTAAGCCCCGGGGTCACATTTTCAAGAAAAATCTGACTTTCGGCCATTCACTCAAAAATGGCGCCAAAGGGTTGCAAATGCTCCCCTGAGAGGTTTGGCGGTCGAAACAGGCTTTTTATCACGGGAAAAGAAATCAGCCCTCGACAACTTAACCGGCAGAAAAATATTTTTTTGAAAAAATCCCTAAGCCCCGGGGTCACAATTTCATCAAAAATCTGACTTTCGGCAATTCACTCAAAAATGGTGCGAAACCGAAAAGAAACCAGCCCTCGACAACTTATTCGGCAGAAAAATATTTTTTTGAAAAAATCCCTAAGCCCCGGGGTCACAATTTCTTCAAAAATCTGACTTTCGGCCATTCACTCAAAAATAGTGCCAAACGGTTGCAAATGCTCCCCTGAGAGGTTTGGCGGTCGAAACAGAAGGCTTTTTATCACGGGAAAAGAAATCAGCCCAAGAAAACTTAACCGGCAGAAAAATAATTTTTTGAAAAAATCCCTAAGCCCCGGGGTCACAATTTCATCAAAAATCTGACTTTCGGCCATTCACTCAAAAATGGTGCCAAACGGTTGCAAATGCTCCCCTGAGAGGTTTGGCGGTCGAAACAGAAGGCTTTTTATCACGGGAAAAGAAATCAGCCCTCGACAACTTAACCGGCAGAAAAATATTTTTTTGAAAAAATCCCTAAGCCCCGGGGTCACAATTTCATCAAAAATCTGACTTTCGGCCATTCACTCAAAAATGGTGCCAAACCGTTGCAAATGCTCCCCTGGGAGGTTTGGCGGTCGAAACAGAAGGCTTTTTATCACGGGAAAAGAAATCAGCCCAAGACAACTTAATCGGCAGAAAAATATTTTTTTGAAAAAATCCCTAAGCCCCGGAGTCACAATTTCATCAAAAATCTGACTTTCGGCCATTCACTCAAAAATGGTGCCAAACGGTTGCAAATGCTCCCCTGAGAGGTTTGGCGGTCTAAACAGAAGGCTTTTTATCACTGGAAAAGAAATCAGCCCAAGAAAACTTAACCGGCAGAAAAATAATTTTTTGAAAAAATCCCTAAGCCCCGGGGTCACAATTTCATCAAAAATCTGACTTTCGGCCATTCACTCAAAAATGGTGCCAAACGGTTGCAAATGCTCCCCTGAGAGGTTTGGCGGTCGAAACAGAAGGCTTTTTATCACGGGAAAAGAAATCAGCCCTCGACAACTTAACCGGCAGAAAAATATTTTTTTGAAAAAATCCCTAAGCCCCGGGGTCACAATTTCATCAAAAATCTGACTTTCGGCATTTCACTCAAAAATGGTGCCAAACGGAAAAGAAATCAGCCCTCGACAACTTAATCGGCAGAAAAATATTTTTTTGAAAAAATCCCTAAGCCCCGGAGTCACAATTTCATCAAAAATCTGACTTTCGGCCATTCACTCAAAAATGGTGCCAAACGGTTGCAAATGCTCCCCTGAGAGGTTTGGCGGTCTAAACAGAAGGCTTTTTATCACTGGAAAAGAAATCAGCCCAAGAAAACTTAACCGGCAGAAAAATAATTTTTTGAAAAAATCCCTAAGCCCCGGGGTCACAATTTCATCAAAAATCTGACTTTCGGCCATTCACTCAAAAATGGTGCCAAACGGTTGCAAATGCTCCCCTGAGAGGTTTGGCGGTCGAAACAGAAGGCTTTTTATCACGGGAAAAGAAATCAGCCCTCGACAACTTAACCGGCAGAAAAATATTTTTTTGAAAAAATCCCTAAGGCCCGGGGTCACAATTTCATCAAAAATCTGACTTTCGGCATTTCACTCAAAAATGGTGCCAAACGGAAAAGAAATCAGCCCTCGACAACTTAATCGGCAGAAAAATATTTTTTTGTAAAAATCCCTAAGCCCCGGGGTCACAATTTCAAGAAAAATCTGACTTTCGGCCATTCACTCAAAAATGGTGCCAAACGGTTGCAAATGCTCCCCTGAGAGGTTTGGCGGTCGAAACAGAAGGCTTTTTAACACGGGAAAAGAAATCAGCCCTCGACAACTTAGCCGGCAGAAAAATATTTTTTCAAAAAAATCCCTAAGCCCCGGGGTCACAATTTCATCAAAAATTTGACTTTCGGCCATTCACTCAAAAATGGTGCCAAACGGTTGCAAATGCTCCCCTGAGATGTTTGGCGGTCGAAACAGAAGGCTTTTTATCACGGGAAAAGAAATCAGCCCAAGACAACTTAACTGGCAGAAATATATTTTTTTGAAAAAATCCCTAAGCCCCGGGGTCACAATTTCATCAAAAATCTGACTTTCGGCCATTCACTCAAAAATGGTGCCAAACGGTTGCAAATGCTCCCCTGAGAGGTTTGGCGGTCCAAACAAAAGGCTTTTTATCACGGGCAAAGAAATCAGCCCAGGACAACTTAACCGGCAGAAAAATATTTTTTTGAAAAAATCCCTAAGCCCCGGGGTCACAATTTCATCAAAAATCTGACTTTCGGCATTTCACTCAAAAATGGTGCCAAACGGTTGCAAATGCTCCCCTGAGAGGTTTGGCGGTCGAAACAGAAGGCTTTTTATCACGGGAAAAGAAATCAGCCCTTGACAACTTAGCCGGCAGAAAAATATTTTTTGAAAAAATCCCTAAGCCCCGGGGTCACAATTTCATCAAAAATCTGACTTTCGGCCATTCACTCAAAAATGGTGCCAAACGGAAAAGAAATCAGCCCTCGACAACTTAATCGGCAGAAAAAAATTTTTTGGGAAAAAATCCGTAAGCCCCAGGGTCACAATTTCAAGAAAAATCTGACTTTCGGCCATTCACTCTAAAATGGTGCCAAACGGTTGCAAATGCTCCCCTGAGAGGTTTGGCGGTCGAAACAGACGGCTTTTTATCACGGGAAAAGAAATCAGCCCAAGACAACTTAACCGGCAGAAAAATATTCTTTTGAAAAAATCCCTAAGCCCCGGGGTCACAATTTCATGAAAAACCTGACTTTCGGCATTTCCCTCAAAAATGGTGCCAAACGGAAAAGAAATCAGCCCTCAACAACTTAATCGGCAGAAAAATATTTTTTTGAAAAAATCCCTAAGCCCCAGGGTCAGAATTTCAAGAAAAATCTGACTTTCGGCCATTCACTCAAAAATGGTGCCAAACCGTTGCAAATGCTCCCCTGGGAGGTTTGGCGGTCGAAACAGAAGGCTTTTTATCACGGGAAAAGAAATCAGCCCAAGACAACTTAATCGGCAGAAAAATATTTTTTTGAAAAAATCCCTAAGCCCCGGAGTCACAATTTCATCAAAAATCTGACTTTCGGCCATTCACTCAAAAATGGTGCCAAACGGTTGCAAATGCTCCCCTGAGAGGTTTGGCGGTCTAAACAGAAGGCTTTTTATCACTGGAAAAGAAATCAGCCCAAGAAAACTTAACCGGCAGAAAAATAATTTTTTGAAAAAATCCCTAAGCCCCGGGGTCACAATTTCATCAAAAATCTGACTTTCGGCCATTCACTCAAAAATGGTGCCAAACGGTTGCAAATGCTCCCCTGAGAGGTTTGGCGGTCGAAACAGAAGGCTTTTTATCACGGGAAAAGAAATCAGCCCTCGACAACTTAACCGGCAGAAAAATATTTTTTTGAAAAAATCCCTAAGGCCCGGGGTCACAATTTCATCAAAAATCTGACTTTCGGCATTTCACTCAAAAATGGTGCCAAACGGAAAAGAAATCAGCCCTCGACAACTTAATCGGCAGAAAAATATTTTTTTGTAAAAATCCCTAAGCCCCGGGGTCACAATTTCAAGAAAAATCTGACTTTCGGCCATTCACTCAAAAATGGTGCCAAACGGTTGCAAATGCTCCCCTGAGAGGTTTGGCGGTCGAAACAGAAGGCTTTTTAACACGGGAAAAGAAATCAGCCCTCGACAACTTAGCCGTCAGAAAAATATTTTTTCAAAAAATTCCCTAAGCCCCGGGGTCACAATTTCATCAAAAATTTGACTTTCGGCCATTCACTCAAAAATGGTGCCAAACGGTTGCAAATGCTCCCCTGAGATGTTTGGCGGTCGAAACAGAAGGCTTTTTATCACGGGAAAAGAAATCAGCCCAAGACAACTTAACTGGCAGAAATATATTTTTTTGAAAAAATCCCTAAGCCCCGGGGTCACAATTTCATCAAAAATCTGACTTTCGGCCATTCACTCAAAAATGGTGCCAAACGGTTGCAAATGCTCCCCTGAGAGGTTTGGCGGTCCAAACAAAAGGCTTTTTATCACGGGCAAAGAAATCAGCCCAGGACAACTTAACCGGCAGAAAAATATTTTTTTGAAAAAATCCCTAAGCCCCGGGGTCACAATTTCATCAAAAATCTGACTTTCGGCATTTCACTCAAAAATGGTGCCAAACGGTTGCAAATGCTCCCCTGAGAGGTTTGGCGGTCGAAACAGAAGGCTTTTTATCACGGGAAAAGAAATCAGCCCTTGACAACTTAGCCGGCAGAAAAATATTTTTTGAAAAAATCCCTAAGCCCCGGGGTCACAATTTCATCAAAAATCTGACTTTCGGCCATTCACTCAAAAATGGTGCCAAACGGAAAAGAAATCAGCCCTCGACAACTTAATCGGCAGAAAATTTTTTTTTTGGAAAAAATCCGTAAGCCCCAGGGTCACAATTTCAAGAAAAATCTGACTTTCGGCCATTCACTCTAAAATGGTGCCAAACGGTTGCAAATGCTCCCCTGAGAGGTTTGGCGGTCAAAACAGAAGGCTTTTTATCACGGGAAAAGAAATCAGCCCTCGACAACTTAACCGGCAGAAAAATATTTTTTTGAAAAAATCCCTTAGCCCCGGGGTCACAATTTCATCAAAAATCTGACTTTCGGCCATTCACTCAAAAATGGTGCCAAACGGTTGCAAATGCTCCCCTGAGAGGTTTGGCGGTCTAAACAGAAGGCTTTTTATCACTGGAAAAGAAATCAGCCCAAGAAAACTTAACCGGCAGAAAAATAATTTTTTGAAAAAATCCCTAAGCCCCGGGGTCACAATTTCATCAAAAATCTGACTTTCGGCCATTCACTCAAAAATGGTGCCAAACGGTTGCAAATGCTCCCCTGAGAGGTTTGGCGGTCGAAACAGAAGGCTTTTTATCACGGGAAAAGAAATCAGCCCTCGACAACTTAACCGGCAGAAAAATATTTTTTTGAAAAAATCCCTAAGGCCCGGGGTCACAATTTCATCAAAAATCTGACTTTCGGCATTTCACTCAAAAATGGTGCCAAACGGAAAAGAAATCAGCCCTCGACAACTTAATCGGCAGAAAAATATTTTTTTGTAAAAATCCCTAAGCCCCGGGGTCACAATTTCAAGAAAAATCTGACTTTCGGCCATTCACTCAAAAATGGTGCCAAACGGTTGCAAATGCTCCCCTGAGAGGTTTGGCGGTCGAAACAGAAGGCTTTTTAACACGGGAAAAGAAATCAGCCCTCGACAACTTAGCCGGCAGAAAAATATTTTTTCAAAAAAATCCCTAAGCCCCGGGGTCACAATTTCATCAAAAATTTGACTTTCGGCCATTCACTCAAAAATGGTGCCAAACGGTTGCAAATGCTCCCCTGAGATGTTTGGCGGTCGAAACAGAAGGCTTTTTATCACGGGAAAAGAAATCAGCCCAAGACAACTTAACTGGCAGAAATATATTTTTTTGAAAAAATCCCTAAGCCCCGGGGTCACAATTTCATCAAAAATCTGACTTTCGGCATTTCACTCAAAAATGGTGCCAAACGGTTGCAAATGCTCCCCTGAGAGGTTTGGCGGTCGAAACAGAAGGCTTTTTATCACGGGAAAAGAAATCAGCCCTTGACAACTTAGCCGGCAGAAAAATATTTTTTGAAAAAATCCCTAAGCCCCGGGGTCACAATTTCATCAAAAATCTGACTTTCGGCCATTCACTCAAAAATGGTGCCAAACGGAAAAGAAATCAGCCCTCGACAACTTAATCGGCAGAAAAATTTTTTTTTGGAAAAAATCCGTAAGCCCCAGGGTCACAATTTCAAGAAAAATCTGACTTTCGGCCATTCACTCTAAAATGGTGCCAAACGGTTGCAAATGCTCCCCTGAGAGGTTTGGCGGTCGAAACAGAAGGCTTTTTATCACGGGAAAAGAAATCAGCCCTCGACAACTTAACCGGCAGAAAAATATTTTTTTGAAAAAATCCCTTAGCCCCGGGGTCACAATTTCATCAAAAATCTGACTTTCGGCCATTCACTCAAAAATGGTGCCAAACGGTTGCAAATGCTCCCCTGAGAGGTTTGGCGGTCGAAACAGACGGCTTTTTATCACGGGAAAAGAAATCAGCCCAAGACAACTTAACCGGCAGAAAAATATTCTTTTGAAAAAATCCCTAAGCCCCGGGGTCACAATTTCATGAAAAACCTGACTTTCGGCATTTCCCTCAAAAATGGTGCCAAACGGAAAAGAAATCAGCCCTCAACAACTTAATCGGCAGAAAAATATTTTTTTGAAAAATTCCCTAAGCCCCAGGGTCAGAATTTCAAGAAAAATCTGACTTTCGGCCATTCACTCAAAAATGGTGCCAAACGGTTGCAAATGCTCCCCTGAGAGGTTTGGCGGTCGAAACAGAAGGCTTTTTATCACGGGAAAAGAAATCAGCCCTTGACAACTTAGCCGGCAGAAAAATATTTTTTGAAAAAATCCCTAAGCCCCGGGGTCACAATTTCATCAAAAATCTGACTTTCGGCCATTCACTCAAAAATGGTGCCAAACGGAAAAGAAATCAGCCCTCGACAACTTAATCGGCAGAAAAATTTTTTTTTGGAAAAAATCCGTAAGCCCCAGGGTCACAATTTCAAGAAAAATCTGACTTTCGGCCATTCACTCTAAAATGGTGCCAAACGGTTGCAAATGCTCCCCTGAGAGGTTTGGCGGTCGAAACAGAAGGCTTTTTATCACGGGAAAAGAAATCAGCCCTCGACAACTTAACCGGCAGAAAAATATTTTTTTGAAAAAATCCCTTAGCCCCGGGGTCACAATTTCATCAAAAATCTGACTTTCGGCCATTCACTCAAAAATGGTGCCAAACGGTTGCAAATGCTCCCCTGAGAGGTTTGGCGGTCGAAAAAGACGGCTTTTTATCACGGGAAAAGAAATCAGCCCAAGACAACTTAACCGGCAGAAAAATATTCTTTTGAAAAAATCCCTAAGCCCCGGGGTCACAATTTCATGAAAAACCTGACTTTCGGCATTTCCCTCAAAAATGGTGCCAAACGGAAAAGAAATCAGCCCTCAACAACTTAATCGGCAGAAAAATATTTTTTTGAAAAATTCCCTAAGCCCCAGGGTCAGAATTTCAAGAAAAATCTGACTTTCGGCCATTCACTCAAAAATGGTGCCAAACCGTTGCAAATGCTCCCCTGGGAGGTTTGGCGGTCGAAACAGAAGGCTTTTTATCACGGGAAAAGAAATCAGCCCAAGACAACTTAATCGGCAGAAAAATATTTTTTTGAAAAAATCCCTAAGCCCCGGAGTCACAATTTCATCAAAAATCTGACTTTCGGCCATTCACTCAAAAATGGTGCCAAACGGTTGCAAATGCTCCCCTGAGAGGTTTGGCGGTCTAAACAGAAGGCTTTTTATCACTGGAAAAGAAATCAGCCCAAGAAAACTTAACCGGCAGAAAAATAATTTTTTGAAAAAATCCCTAAGCCCCGGGGTCACAATTTCATCAAAAATCTGACTTTCGGCCATTCACTCAAAAATGGTGCCAAACGGTTGCAAATGCTCCCCTGAGAGGTTTGGCGGTCGAAACAGAAGGCTTTTTATCACGGGAAAAGAAATCAGCCCTCGACAACTTAACCGGCAGAAAAATATTTTTTTGAAAAAATCCCTAAGGCCCGGGGTCACAATTTCATCAAAATTCTGACTTTCGGCATTTCACTCAAAAATGGTGCCAAACGGAAAAGAAATCAGCCCTCGACAACTTAATCGGCAGAAAAATATTTTTTTGTAAAAATCCCTAAGCCCCGGGGTCACAATTTCAAGAAAAATCTGACTTTCGGCCATTCACTCAAAAATGGTGCCAAACGGTTGCAAATGCTCCCCTGAGAGGTTTGGCGGTCGAAACAGAAGGCTTTTTAACACGGGAAAAGAAATCAGCCCTCGACAACTTAGCCGGCAGAAAAATATTTTTTCAAAAAAATCCCTAAGCCCCGGGGTCACAATTTCATCAAAAATTTGACTTTCGGCCATTCACTCAAAAATGGTGCCAAACGGTTGCAAATGCTCCCCTGAGATGTTTGGCGGTCGAAACAGAAGGCTTTTTATCACGGGAAAAGAAATCAGCCCAAGACAACTTAACTGGCAGAAATATATTTTTTTGAAAAAATCCCTAAGCCCCGGGGTCACAATTTCATCAAAAATCTGACTTTCGGCCATTCACTCAAAAATGGTGCCAAACGGTTGCAAATGCTCCCCTGAGAGGTTTGGCGGTCGAAACAAAAGGCTTTTTATCACGGGCAAAGAAATCAGCCCAGGACAACTTAACTGGCAGAAAAATATTTTTTTGAAAAAATCCCTAAGCCCCGGGGTCACAATTTCATCAAAAATCTGACTTTCGGCATTTCCCTCAAAAATGGTGCCAAACGGTTGCAAATCCTCCCCTGAGAGGTTTGGCGGTCGAAACAGAAGGCTTTTTAACACGGGAAAAGAAATCAGCCCTCGACAACTTAGCCGGCAGAAAAATATTTTTTCAAAAAAATCCCTAAGCCCCGGGGTCACAATTTCATCAAAAATCTGACTTTCGGCCATTCACTCAAAAATGGTGCCAAACGGTTGCAAATGCTCCCCTGAGATGTTTGGCGGTCGAAACAGAAGGCTTTTTATCACGGGAAAAGAAATCAGCCCAAGACAACTTAACTGGCAGAAATATATTTTTTTGAAAAAATCCCTAAGCCCCGGGGTCACAATTTCATCAAAAATCTGACTTTCGGCCATTCACTCAAAAATGGTGCCAAACGGTTGCAAATGCTCCCCTGAGAGGTTTGGCGGTCGAAACAAAAGGCTTTTTATCACGGGCAAAGAAATCAGCCCAGGACAACTTAACCGGCAGAAAAATATTTTTTTGAAAAAATCCCTAAGCCCCGGGGTCACAATTTCATCAAAAATCTGACTTTCGGCATTTCACTCAAAAATGGTGCCAAACGGTTGCAAATGCTCCCCTGAGAGGTTTGGCGGTCGAAACAGAAGGCTTTTTATCACGGGAAAAGAAATCAGCCCTTGACAACTTAGCCGGCAGAAAAATATTTTTTGAAAAAATCCCTAAGCCCCGGGGTCACAATTTCATCAAAAATCTGACTTTCGGCCATTCACTCAAAAATGGTGCCAAACGGAAAAGAAATCAGCCCTCGACAACTTAATCGGCAGAAATTTTTTTTTGGGGAAAAAATCCGTAAGCCCCAGGGTCACAATTTCAATAAAAATCTGACTTTCGGCCATTCACTCTAAAATGGTGCCAAACGGTTGCAAATGCTCCCCTGAGAGGTTTGGCGGTCAAAACAGAAGGCTTTTTATCACGGGAAAAGAAATCAGCCCTCGACAACTTAACCGGCAGAAAAATATTTTTTTGAAAAAATCCCTTAGCCCCGGGGTCACAATTTCATCAAAAATCTGACTTTCGGCCATTCACTCAAAAATGGTGCCAAACGGTTGCAAATGCTCCCCTGAGAGGTTTGGCGGTCGAAACAGACGGCTTTTTATCACGGGAAAAGAAATCAGCCCAAGACAACTTAACCGGCAGAAAAATATTTTTTTGAAAAAATCCCTAAGCCCCGGGGTCACAATTTCATGAAAAATCTGACTTTCGGCATTTCCCTCAAAAATGGTGCCAAACGGAAAAGAAATCAGCCCTCAACAACTTAATCGGCAGAAAAATATTTTTTTGAAAAAATCCCTAAGCCCCGGGGTCACAATTTCATAAAAAATTTGACTTTCGGCCATTCACTCAAAAATGGTGCCAAATGGTTGCAAATGCTCCCCTGAGATGTTTGGCGGTCAAAACAGAAGGCTTTTTATCACGGGAAAAGAAATCAGCCCAAGACAACTTAACTGGCAGAAATATATTTTTTTGAAAAAATCCCTAAGCCCCGGGGTCACAATTTCATCAAAAATCTGACTTTCGGCCATTCACTCAAAAATGGTGCCAAACGGTTGCATATGCTCCCTTGAGAGGTTTGGCGGTCGAAACAGACGGCTTTTTATCACGGGAAAAGAAATCAGCCCAAGAAACTTAACCGGCAGAAAAATATTTTTTTGAAAAAATCCCTTAGCCCCGGGGTCACAATTTCATCAAAAATCTGACTTTCGGCATTTCCCTCAAAAATGGTGACAAACGGTTGCAAATGCTCCCCTGAGAGGTTTGGCGGTCGAAACAGAAGGCTTTTTATCACGGGAAAATAAATCAGCCCTCGACAACTTAACCGGCAGAAAAATATTTTTTTGAAAAAATCCCTAAGCCCCGGTGTCACAATTTCATAAAAAATCTGACTTTCGGCCATTCACTCAAAAATGGTGCCAAACGGTTGCAAATGCTCCCCTGAGAGGTTTGGCGGTCGAAACAGAAGGCTTTTTATCACGGGAAAAGAAATCAGCCCAAGACAACTTAACCGGCAGAAATATATTTTTTTGAAAAAATCCCTAAGCCCCGGGGTCACAATTTCATCAAAAATCTGACTTTCGGCCATTCACTCAAAAATGGTGCCAAACGGAAAAGAAATCAGCCCTCGACAACTTAACCGGCAGAAAAATATTTTTTTGAAAAAATCCCTAAGCCCCGGGGTCACAATTTCATCAAAAATCTGACTTTCGGCATTTCACTCAAAAATGGTGCCAAACGGTTGCAAATGCTCCCCTGAGATGTTTGGCGGTCGAAACAGAAGGCTTTTTATCACGGGAAAAGAAATCAGCCCAAGACAACTTAACTGGCAGAAATATATTTTTTTGAAAAGATCCCTAAGCCCCGGGGTCACAATTTCATCAAAAATCTGACTTTCGGCCATTCACTCAAAAATGGTGCCAAACGGTTGCAAATGATCCCCTGAGAGGTTTGGCGGTCGAAACAAAAGGCTTTTTATCACGGGCAAAGAAATCAGCCCAAGACAACTTAACCGGCAAAAAAATATTTTTTTGAAAAAATCCCTAAGCCCCGGGGTCACAATTTCATCAAAAATCTGACTTTCGGCCATTCACTCAAAAATGGTGCCAAACGGAAAAGAAATCAGCCCTCGACAACTTAATCGGCAGAAAAAATTTTTTTTGAAAAAATCCCTAAGCCCCGGGGTCACAATTTCAAGAAAAATCTGACTTTCGGCCATTCACTCTAAAATGGTGCCAAACGGTTGCAAATGCTCCCCTGAGAGGTTTGGCGGTCGAAACAGAAGGCTTTTTATCACGGGAAAAGTAATCAGCCCTCGACAACTTAACCGGCAGAAAAATATTTTTTTGAAAAAATCCCTAAGCCCCGGGGTCACAATTTCAAGAAAAATCTGACTTTCGGCATTTCACTCAAAAATGGTGCCAAACGGTTGCAAATGCTCCCCTGAGAGGTTTGGCGGTCGAAACAGAAGGCTTTTTATCACGGGAAAAGAAATCAGCCCAAGACAACTTAACAGGCAGAAATATATTTTTTTGAAAAAATCCCTAAGCCCCGGGGTCACAATTTCATCAAAAATCTGAATTTCGGCCATTCACTCAAAAATGGTGCCAAACGGTTGCAAATGCTCCCCTGAGAGGTTTGGCGGTCGAAACAAAAGGCTTTTTATCACGGGCAAAGAAATCAGCCCAAGACAACTTAACCGGCAGAAAAATATTTTTTTGAAAAAATCCCTAAGCCCCGGGGTCACAATTTCATCAAAAATCTGACTTTCGGCATTTCACTCAAAAATGGTGCCAAACGGTTGCAAATGCTCCCCTGAGAGGTTTGGCGGTCGAAACAGAAGGCTTTTTATCACGGGAAAAGAAATCAGCCCTTGACAACTTAGCCGGCAGAAAAATATTTTTTGAAAAAATCCCTAAGCCCCGGGGTCACAATTTCATCAAAAATCTGACTTTCGGCCATTCACTCAAAAATGGTGCCAAACGGAAAAGAAATCAGCCCTCGACAACTTAATCGGCAGAAAAATATTTTTTTGAAAAAATCCCTAAGCCCCGGGGTCACAATTTCATCAAAAATCTGACTTTCGGCCATTCACTCAAAAATGGTGCCAAACGGTTGCATATGCTCCCTTGAGAGGTTTGGCGGTCGAAACAGAAGGCTTTTTATCACGGGAAAAGAAATCAGCCCAAGACAACTTAACCGGCAGAAATATATTTTTTTGAAAAAAACCCTAAGCCCCGGGGTCACATTTTCATCAAAAATCTGACTTTCGGCATTTCACTCAAAAATGGTGCCAAACGGAAAAGAAATCAGCCCAAGACAACTTAACCGGCAGAAAAATATTTTTTTGAAAAAATCCCTTAGCCCCGGGGTCACAATTTCATCAAAAATCTGACTTTTGGCCATTCACTCAAAAATGGTGACAAACGGTTGCAAATGCTCCCCTGAGAGGTTTGGCGGTCGAAACAGAAGGCTTTTTACCACGGGAAAAGAAATCAGCCCTCGACAACTTAACCGGCAGAAAAATATTTTTTTGAAAAAATCCCTAAGCCCCGGGGTCACAATTTCATCAAAAATCTGACTTTCGGCCATTCACTCAAAAATGGTGCCAAACGGTTGCAAATGCTCCCCTGAGATGTTTGGCGGTCGAAACAGAAGGCTTTTTATCACGGGAAAAGAAATCAGCCCAAGACAACTTAACAGGCAGAAATATATTTTTTTGAAAAAATCCCTAAGCCCCGGGGTCACAATTTCATCAAAAATCTGACTTTCGGCCATTCACTCAAAAATGGTGCCAAACGGTTGCAAATGCTCCCCTGAGAGGTTTGGCGGTCGAAACAAAAGGCTTTTTATCACGGGCAAAGAAATCAGCCCAAGACAACTTAACCGGCAGAAAAATATTTTTTTGAAAAAATCCCTAAGCCCCGGGGTCACAATTTCATCAAAAATCTGACTTTCGGCATTTCACTCAAAAATGGTGCCAAACGGTTGCAAATGCTCCCCTGAGAGGTTTGGCGGTCGAAACAGAAGGCTTTTTATCACGGGAAAAGAAATCAGCCCTTGACAACTTAGCCGGCAGAAAAATATTTTTTGAAAAAATCCCTAAGCCCCGGGGTCACAATTTCATCAAAAATCTGACTTTCGGCCATTCACTCAAAAATGGTGCCAAACGGAAAAGAAATCAGCCCTCGACAACTTAATCGGCAGAAAAATATTTTTTTGAAAAAATCCCTAAGCCCCGGGGTCACAATTTCAAGAAAAATGTGACTTTCGGCCATTCACTCTAAAATGGTGCCAAACGGTTGCAAATGCTCCCCTGAGAGGTTTGGCGGTCGAAACAGACGGCTTTTTATCACGGGAAAAGAAATCAGCCCTCGACAACTTAACCGGCAGAAAAATATTTTTTTGAAAAAATCCCTAAGCCCCGGGGTCACAATTTCATCAAAAATCTGACTTTCGGCCATTCACTCAAAAATGGTGCCAAACGGTTGCAAATGCTCCCCTGAGAGGTTTGGCGGTCGAAACAGAAGGCTTTTTATCAGGGGAAAAGAAATCAGCCCTCGACAACTTAACTGGCAGAAAAATATTTTTTTGAAAAAATCCCTAAGCCCCGGGGTCACAATTTCATCAAAAATCTGACTTTCGGCATTTCCCTCAAAAATGGTGCCAAACGGAAAAGAAATCAGCCCTCAACAACTTAATCGGCAGAAAAATATTTTTTTGAAAAAATCCCTAAGCCCCGGGGTCACAATTTCATCAAAAATTTGACTTTCGGCCATTCACTCAAAAATGGTGCCAAACGGTTGCAAATGCTCCCCTGAGATGTTTGGCGGTCGAAACAGAAGGCTTTTTATCACGGGAAAAGAAATCAGCCCAAGACAACTTAACTGGCAGAAATATATTTTTTTGAAAAAATCCCTAAGCCCCGGGGTCACAATTTCATCAAAAATCTGACTTTCGGCCATTCACTCAAAAATGGTGCCAAACGGTTGTATATGCTCCCTTGAGAGGTTTGGCGGTCGAAACAGAAGGCTTTTTATCACGGGAAAAGAAATCAGCCCAAGACAACTTAACCGGCAGAAATATATTTTTTTGAAAAAAACCCTAAGCCCCGGGGTCACATTTTCATCAAAAATCTGACTTTCGGCATTTCACTCAAAAATGGTGCCAAACGGAAAAGAAATCAGCCCAAGACAACTTAACCAGCAGAAAAATATTTTTTTGAAAAAATCCCTAAGCCCCGGGGTCACAATTTCATCAAAAATCTGACTTTTGGCCATTCACTCAAAAATGGTGACAAACGGTTGCAAATGCTCCCCTGAGAGTTTTGGCGGTCGAAACAGAAGGCTTTTTATCACGGGAAAAGAAATCAGCCCTCGACAACTTAACCGGCAGAAAAATATTTTTTTGAAAAAATCCCTCAACCCCGGTGTCACAATTTCATAAAAAATCTGACTTTCGGCCATTCACTCAAAAATGGTGTCAAACGGTTGCAAATGCTCCCCTGAGAGGTTTGGCGGTCGAAACAGAAGGCTTTTTATCACGGGAAAAGAAATCAGCCCAAGACAACTTAACCGGCAGAAATATATTTTTTTGAAAAAATCCCTAAGCCCCGGGGTCACAATTTCATCAAAAATCTGACTTTCGGCCATTCACTCAAAAATGGTGCCAAACGGAAAAGAAATCAACCCTCGACAACTTAACCGGCAGAAAAATATTTTTTTGAAAAAATCCCTAAGCCCCGGGGTCACAATTTCATCAAAAATCTGACTTTCGGCAATTCACTCAAAAATGGTGCCAATCGGTTACAAATGCTCCCCTGAGAGGTTTGGCGGTCGAAACAGAAGGCTTTTTATCACGGGAAAAGAAATCAGCCCAAGACAACTTAACCGGCAGAAATATATTTTTTTGAAAAAATCCCTAAGCCCCGGGGTCACAATTTCATCAAAAATCTGACTTTCGGCCATTCACTCAAAAATGGTGCCAAACGGAAAAGAAATCAACCCTCGACAACTTAACCGGCAGAAAAATATTTTTTTGAAAAAATCCCTAAGCCCCGGGGTCACAATTTCATCAAAAATCTGACTTTCGGCAATTCACTCAAAAATGGTGCCAATCGGTTACAAATGCTCCCCTGAGAGGTTTGGCGGTCGAAACAGAAGGCTTTTTATCACGGGAAAAGAAATCAGCCCAAGACAACTTAACTGGCAGAAATATATTTTTTTGAAAAAATCCCTAAGCCCAGGGGTCACAATTTCATCAAAAATCTGACTTTCGGCAATTCACTCAAAAATGGTGCCAATCGGTTGCAAATGCTCCCCTGGGGGGTTTGGCGGTCGAAAGAGAAGGCTGTTTATCATGGGAAAAGAAATCAGCCCAAGACAACTTAACCGGCAGAAAAATATTTTTTTGAAAAAATCCCTAAGCCCCGGGGTCACAATTTCATCAAAAATCTGACTTTCGGCATTTCACTCAAAAATGGTGCCAAACGGAAAAGAAATCAGCCCTCGACAACTTAACCGGCAGAAATATATTTTTTTGAAAAAATCGCTAAGCCCCGGGGTCACAATTTCATCAAAAATCTGACTTTCGGCATTTCACTCTAAATTGGTGCCACACGGTTGCAAATGCTCCCCTGAGAGGTTTGGCGGTCGAAACAGAAGGCTTTTTATCACGGGAAAAGAAATCAGCCCTCGACAACTTAACCGGCAGAAAAATAATTTTTTGAAAAAATCCCTACGCCCCGGGGTCACAATTTCATCAAAAATCTGACTTTCGGCCATTCACTCAAAAATGGTGCCAAACGGTTGCAAATGCTCCCCTGAGAGGTTTCGCGGTTGAAACAGAAGGCTTTTTATCACGGGAAAAGAAATCAGCCCTTGACAACTTAACCGGCAGAAAAATATTTTTTTTTTGAAAAAATCCCTAAGCCCCGGGGTCACAATTTCATCAAAAATCTGACTTTCGGCATTTCACTCAAAAATGGTGCCAAACGGAAAAGAAGTCAGCCCGCGACAACTTAATCGGCAGAAAAATATTTTTTTGAAAAAATCCCTAAGCCCCGGGGTCACAATTTCAAGAAAAATCTGACTTTCGGCCATTCACTCAAAAATGGTGCCAAACGGTTCCAAATGCTCCCCTGAGAGGTTTGGAGGTCGAAACAGAAGGCTTTTTATCACGGGAAAAGAAATCAGCCCTCGACAACTTAATCAGCAGAAAAATATTTTTTTGAAAAAATCCCTAAGCCCCGGGGTCACAATTTCATCAAAAATCTGACTTTCGGCCATTCACTCAAAAATGGTGCCAAACGGTTGCATATGCTCCCTTGAGAGGTTTGGCGGTCGAAACAGACGGCTTTTTATCATGGGAAAAGAAATCAGCCCAAGACAACTTAACCGGCAGAAAAATATTTTTTTGAAAAAATCCCTAAGCCCCGGGGTCACAATTTCATCAAAAATCTGACTTTCGGCCATTCACTCAAAAATGGTGCCAAACGGTTGCAAATGCTCCCCTGAGAGGTTTGGCGGTCGAAACAGACGGCTTTTTATCACGGGAAAAGAAATCAGCCCAAGAAACTTAACCGGCAGAAAAATATTTTTTTGAAAAAATCCCTAAGCCCCGGGGTCACAATTTCATCAAAAATCTGACTTTCGGCATTTCCCTCAAAAATGGTGCCAAACGGAAAAGAAATCAGCCCTCAACAACTTAATCGGCAGAAAAATATTTTTTTGAAAAAATCCCTAAGCCCCGGGGTCACAATTTCATCAAAAATCTGACTTTCGGCCATTCACTCAAAAATGGTGCCAAACGGTTGCATATGCTCCCTTGAGAGGTTTGGCGGTCGAAACAGAAGGCTTTTTATCACGGGAAAAGAAATCAGCCCAAGACAACTTAACCGGCAGAAATATATTTTTTTGAAAAAATCCCTAAGCCCCGGGGTCACATTTTCATCAAAAATCTGACTTTCGGCATTTCACTCAAAAATGGTGCCAAACGGAAAAGAAATCAGCCCAAGACAACTTAACCGGCAGAAAAATATTTTTTTGAAAAAATCCCTTAGCCCCGGGGTCACAATTTCATCAAAAATCTGACTTTTGGCCATTCACTCAAAAATGGTGACAAACGGTTGCAAATGCTCCCCTGAGAGGTTTGGCGGTCGAAACAGAAGGCTTTTTATCACGGGAAAAGAAATCAGCCCTCGACAACTTAACCGGCAGAAAAATATTTTTTTGAAAAAATCCCTAAGCCCCGGGGTCACAATTTCATCAAAAATCTGACTTTCGGCCATTCACTCAAAAATGGTGCCAAACGGTTGCAAATGCTCCCCTGAGATGTTTGGCGGTCGAAACAGAAGGCTTTTTATCACGGGAAAAGAAATCAGCCCAAGACAACTTAACAGGCAGAAATATATTTTTTTGAAAAAATCCCTAAGCCCCGGGGTCACAATTTCATCAAAAATCTGACTTTCGGCCATTCACTCAAAAATGGTGCCAAACGGTTGCAAATGCTCCCCTGAGAGGTTTGGCGGTCGAAACAAAAGGCTTTTTATCACGGGCAAAGAAATCAGCCCAAGACAACTTAACCGGCAGAAAAATATTTTTTTTGAAAAAATCCCTAAGCCCCGGGGTCACAATTTCATCAAAAATCTGACTTTCGGCATTTCACTCAAAAATGGTGCCAAACGGTTGCAAATGCTCCCCTGAGAGGTTTGGCGGTCGAAACAGAAGGCTTTTTATCACGGGAAAAGAAATCAGCCCTTGACAACTTAGCCGGCAGAAAAATATTTTTTGAAAAAATCCCTAAGCCCCGGGGTCACAATTTCATCAAAAATCTGACTTTCGGCCATTCACTCAAAAATGGTGCCAAACGGAAAAGAAATCAACCCTCGACAACTTAACCGGCAGAAAAATATTTTTTTGAAAAAATCCCTAAGCCCCGGGGTCACAATTTCATCAAAAATCTGACTTTCGGCCATTCACTGAAAAATGGTGCCAAACGGTTGCAAATGCTCCCCTGAGAGGTTTCGCGGTCGAAACAGAAGGCTTTTTATCACGGGAAAAGAAATCAGCCCTTGACAACTTAACCGGCAGAAAAATATTTTTTGAAAAAATCCCTAAGCCCCGGGGTCACAATTTCATCAAAAATCTGACTTTCGGCCATTCACTCAAAAATGGTGCCAAACGGTTGCAAATGCTCCCCTGAGAGGTTTGGCGGTCGAAACAGAAGGCTTTTTATCACGGGAAAAGAAATCAGCCCAAGACAACTTAACCGGCAGAAAAATAATTTTTTGAAAAAATCCCTAAGCCCCGGGGTCAGAATTTCATCAAAAATCTGACTGTCGGCCATTCACTCAAAAATGGTGCCAAACGGTTGCAAATGCTCCCCTGAGAGGTTTGGCGGTCGAAACAGAAGGCTTTTTATCACGGGAAAAGAAATCAGCCCTTGACAACTTAACCGGCAGAAAAATATTTTTTTGAAAAAATCCCTAAGCCCCGGGGTCACAATTTCATCAAAAATCTGACTTTCGGCATTTCACTCAAAAATGGTGCCAAACGGAAAAGAAATCAGCCCGCGACAACTTAATTGGCAGAAAAATATTTTTTTGAAAAAATCCCTAAGCCCCGGGGTCACAATTTCATCAAAAATCTGACTTTCGGCATTTCACTCAAAAATGGTGCCAAACGGAAAAGAAATCAGCCCGCGACAACTTAATCGGCAGAAAAATATTTTTTTGAAAAAATCCCTAAGCCCCGGGGTCACAATTTCAAGAAAAATCTGACTTTCGGCCATTCACTCAAAAATGGTGCCAAACGGTTGCAAATGCTCCCCTGAGAGGTTTGGCGGTCGAAAGAGAAGGCTGTTTATCACGGGAAAAGAAATCAGCCCAAGACAACTTAACCGGCAGAAAAATATTTTTTTGAAAAAATCCCTAAGCCCCGGGGTCACAATTTCATCAAAAATCTGACTTTCGGCATTTCACTCAAAAATGGTGCCAAACGGAAAAGAAATCAGCCCTCGACAACTTAACCGGCAGAAATATATTTTTTTGAAAAAATCCCTAAGCCCCGGGGTCACAATTTCATCAAAAATCTGACTTTCGGCATTTCACTCTAAAATGGTGCCAAACGGTTGCAAATGCTCCCCTGAGAGGTTTGGCGGTCGAAACAGAAGGCTTTTTATCACGGGAAAAGAAATCAGCCCTCGACAACTTAACCGGCAGAAAAATAATTTTTTGAAAAAATCCCTAATCCCCGGGGTCACAATTTCATCAAAAATCTGACTTTCGGCCATTCACTGAAAAATGGTGCCAAACGGTTGCAAATGCTCCCCTGAGAGGTTTGGCGGTCGAAACAGAAGGCTTTTTATCACGGGAAAAGAAATCAGCCCTTGACAACTTAACTGGCAGAAAAATATTTTTTTGAAAAAATCCCTAAGCCCCGGGGTCACAATTTCATCAAAAATCTGACTTTCGGCATTTCACTCAAAAATGGTGCCAAACGGAAAAGACATCAGCCCGCGACAACTTAATCGGCAGAAAAATATTTTTTTGAAAAAATCCCTAAGCCCCGGGGTCACAATTTCAAGAAAAATCTGACTTTCGGCCATTCACTCAAAAATGGTGCCAAACGGTTGCACATGCTCCCGTGAGAGGTTTGGAAGTCGAAACAGAAGGCTTTTTATCACGGGAAAAGAAATCAGCCCTCGACAACTTAATCAGCAGAAAAATATTTTTTTGAAAAAATCCCTAAGCCCCGGGGTCACAATTTCATCAAAAATTTGACTTTCGGCCATTCACTCAAAAATGGTGCCAAACGGTTGCAAATGCTCCCCTGAGATGTTTGGCGGTCGAAACAGAAGGCTTTTTATCACGGGAAAAGAAATCAGCCCAAGACAACTTAACTGGCAGAAATATATTTTTTTGAAAAAATCCCTAAGCCCCGGGGTCACAATTTCATCAAAAATCTGACTTTCGGCCATTCACTCAAAAATGGTGCCAAACGGTTGTATATGCTCCCTTGAGAGGT
The DNA here is from genome assembly GCF_965112155.1 of Podarcis liolepis. Classification (NCBI taxonomy): domain Eukaryota; kingdom Metazoa; phylum Chordata; class Lepidosauria; order Squamata; family Lacertidae; genus Podarcis; species Podarcis liolepis. The sequence goes on along the minus strand of NW_028148797.1, from coordinate 144,837 downwards.
TTGGCGGTCGAAACAGAAGGCTTTTTATCACGGGAAAAGAAATCAGCCCAAGACAACTTAACCGGCAGAAATATATTTTTTTGAAAAAAACCCTAAGCCCCGGGGTCACATTTTCATCAAAAATCTGACTTTCGGCATTTCACTCAAAAATGGTGCCAAACGGAAAAGAAATCAGCCCAAGACAACTTAACCGGCAGAAAAATATTTTTTTGAAAAAATCCCTAAGCCCCGGGGTAACAATTTCATCAAAAATCTGACTTTCGGCATTTCACTCAAAAATGGTGCCAAACGGAAAAGAAATCAGCCCAAGACAACTTAACCGGCAGAAAAATATTTTTTTGAAAAAATCCCTAAGCCCCGGGGTCACAATTTCATAAAAAATCTGACTTTCGGCCATTCACTCAAAAATGGTGTCAAACGGTTGCAAATGCTCCCCTGAGAGGTTTGGCGGTCGAAACAGAAGGCTTTTTATCACGGGAAAAGAAATCAGCCCAAGACAACTTAACCGGCAGAAATATATTTTTTTGAAAAAATCCCTAAGCCCCGGGGTCACAATTTCATCAAAAATCTGACTTTCGGCCATTCACTCAAAAATGGTGCCAAACGGAAAAGAAATCAACCCTTGACAACTTAACCGGCAGAAAAATATTTTTTTGAAAAAATCCCTAAGCCCCGGGGTCACAATTTCATCAAAAATCTGACTTTCGGCAACTCACTCAAAAATGGTGCCAATCGGTTACAAATGCTCCCCTGAGAGGTTTGGCGGTCGAAACAGAAGGCTTTTTATCACGGGAAAAGAAATCAGCCCAAGACAACTTAACTGGCAGAAATATATTTTTTTGAAAAAATCCCTAAGCCCAGGGGTCACAATTTCATCAAAAATCTGACTTTCGGCAATTCACTCAAAAATGGTGCCAATCGGTTGCAAATGCTCCCCTGGGGGGTTTGGCGGTCGAAAGAGAAGGCTGTTTATCATGGGAAAAGAAATCAGCCCAAGACAACTTAACCGGCAGAAAAATATTTTTTTGAAAAAATCCCTAAGCCCCGGGGTCACAATTTCATCAAAAATCTGACTTTCGGCATTTCACTCAAAAATGGTGCCAAACGGAAAAGAAATCAGCCCTCGACAACTTAACCGGCAGAAATATATTTTTTTGAAAAAATCGCTAAGCCCCGGGGTCACAATTTCATCAAAAATCTGACTTTCGGCATTTCACTCTAAATTGGTGCCACACGGTTGCAAATGCTCCCCTGAGAGGTTTGGCGGTCGAAACAGAAGGCTTTTTATCACGGGAAAAGAAATCAGCCCTCGACAACTTAACCGGCAGAAAAATAATTTTTTGAAAAAATCCCTACGCCCCGGGGTCACAATTTCATCAAAAATCTGACTTTCGGCCATTCACTCAAAAATGGTGCCAAACGGTTGCAAATGCTCCCCTGAGAGGTTTGGCGGTCGAAACAGAAGGCTTTTTATCACGGGAAAAGAAATCAGCCCTTGACAACTTAACCGGCAGAAAAATATTTTTTTTTTGAAAAAATCCCTAAGCCCCGGGGTCACAATTTCATCAAAAATCTGACTTTCGGCATTTCACTCAAAAATGGTGCCAAACGGAAAAGAAGTCAGCCCGCGACAACTTAATCGGCAGAAAAATATTTTTTTGAAAAAATCCCTAAGCCCCGGGGTCACAATTTCAAGAAAAATCTGACTTTCGGCCATTCACTCAAAAATGGTGCCAAACGGTTCCAAATGCTCCCCTGAGAGGTTTGGAGGTCGAAACAGAAGGCTTTTTATCACGGGAAAAGAAATCAGCCCTCGACAACTTAATCAGCAGAAAAATATTTTTTTGAAAAAATCCCTAAGCCCCGGGGTCACAATTTCATCAAAAATCTGACTTTCGGCCATTCACTCAAAAATGGTGCCAAACGGTTGCATATGCTCCCTTGAGAGGTTTGGCGGTCGAAACAGACGGCTTTTTATCATGGGAAAAGAAATCAGCCCAAGACAACTTAACCGGCAGAAAATTTTTTTTTTGAAAAAATCCCTAAGCCCCGGGGTCACAATTTCATCAAAAATCTGACTTTCGGCCATTCACTCAAAAATGGTGCCAAACGGTTGCAAATGCTCCCCTGAGAGGTTTGGCGGTCGAAACAGACGGCTTTTTATCACGGGAAAAGAAATCAGCCCAAGAAACTTAACCGGCAGAAAAATATTTTTTTGAAAAAATCCCTAAGCCCCGGGGTCACAATTTCATCAAAAATCTGACTTTCGGCATTTCCCTCAAAAATGGTGCCAAACGGAAAAGAAATCAGCCCTCAACAACTTAATCGGCAGAAAAATATTTTTTTGAAAAAATCCCTAAGCCCCGGGGTCACAATTTCATCAAAAATCTGACTTTCGGCCATTCACTCAAAAATGGTGCCAAACGGTTGCATATGCTCCCTTGAGAGGTTTGGCGGTCGAAACAGAAGGCTTTTTATCACGGGAAAAGAAATCAGCCCAAGACAACTTAACCGGCAGAAAAATATTTTTTTGAAAAAATCCCTAAGCCCCGGGGTCACAATTTCATCAAAAATCTGACTTTCGGCATTTCCCTCAAAAATGGTGCCAAACGGAAAAGAAATCAGCCCTCAACAACTTAATCGGCAGAAAAATATTTTTTTGAAAAAATCCTTAAGCCCCGGGGTCACAATTTCATCAAAAATCTGACTTTCGGCCATTCACTCAAAAATGGTGCCAAACGGTTGCATATGCTCCCTTTAGAGGTTTGGCGGTCGAAACAGAAGGCTTTTTATCACGGGAAAAGAAATCAGCCCTCGACAACTTAACCGGCAGAAAAATATTTTTTTGAAAAAATCCCTAAGCCCCGGGGTCACAATTTCATCAAAAATCTGACTTTCGGCCATTCACTCAAAAATGGTGCCAAACGGTTGCAAATGCTCCCCTGAGATGTTTGGCGGTCGAAACAGAAGGCTTTTTATCACGGGAAAAGAAATCAGCCCAAGACAACTTAACAGGCAGAAATATATTTTTTTGAAAAAATCCCTAAGCCCCGGGGTCACAATTTCATCAAAAATCTGACTTTCGGCCATTCACTCAAAAATGGTGCCAAACGGTTGCAAATGCTCCCCTGAGAGGTTTGGCGGTCGAAACAAAAGGCTTTTTATCACAGGCAAAGAAATCAGCCCAAGACAACTTAACCGGCAGAAAAATATTTTTTTTAAAAAAATCCCTAAGCCCCGGGGTCACAATTTCATCAAAAATCTGACTTTCGGCATTTCACTCAAAAATGGTGCCAAACGGTTGCAAATGCTCCCCTGAGAGGTTTGGCGGTCGAAACAGAAGGCTTTTTATCACGGGAAAAGAAATCAGCCCTTGACAACTTAGCCGGCAGAAAAATATTTTTTGAAAAAATCCCTAAGCCCCGGGGTCACAATTTCATAAAAAATCTGACTTTCGGCCATTCACTCAAAAATGGTGCCAAACGGAAAAGAAATCAACCCTCGACAACTTAACCGGCAGAAAAATATTTTTTTGAAAAAATCCCTAAGCCCCGGGGTCACAATTTCATCAAAAATCTGACTTTCGGCAATTCACTCAAAAATGGTGCCAATCGGTTGCAAATGCTCCCCTGAGAGGTTTGGCGGTCGAAACAGAAGGCTTTTTATCACGGGAAAAGAAATCAGCCCAAGACAACTTAACTGGCAGAAATATATTTTTTTGAAAAAATCCCTAAGCCCCGGGGTCACAATTTCATCAAAAATCTGACTTTCGGCAATTCACTCAAAAATGGTGCCAATCGGTTGCAAATGCTCCCCTGAGAGGTTTGGCGGTCGAAAGAGAAGGCTGTTTATCACGGGAAAAGAAATCAGCCCAAGACAACTTAACCGGCAGAAAAATATTTTTTTGAAAAAATCCCTAAGCCCCGGGGTCACAATTTCATCAAAAATCTGACTTTCGGCATTTCACTCAAAAATGGTGCCAAACGGAAACGAAATCAGCCCTCGACAACTTAACCGGCAGAAATATATTTTTTTGAAAAAATCCCTAAGCCCCGGGGTCACAATTTCATCAAAAATCTGACTTTCGGCATTTCACTCTAAAATGGTGCCACACGGTTGCAAATGCTCCCCTGAGAGGTTTGGCGGTCGAAACAGAAGGCTTTTTATCACGGGAAAAGAAATCAGCCCTCGACAACTTAACCGGCAGAAAAATAATTTTTTGAAAAAATCCCTACGCCCCGGGGTCACAATTTCATCAAAAATCTGACTTTCGGCCATTCACTCAAAAATGGTGCCAAACGGTTGCAAATGCTCCCCTGAGAGGTTTGGCGGTCGAAACAGAAGGCTTTTTATCACGGGAAAAGAAATCAGCCCTTGACAACTTAACCGGCAGAAAAATATTTTTTTGAAAAAATCCCTAAGCCCCGGGGTCACAATTTCATCAAAAATCTGACTTTCGGCATTTCACTCAAAAATGGTGCCAAACGGAAAAGAAGTCAGCCCGCGACAACTTAATCGGCAGAAAAATATTTTTTTGAAAAAATCCCTAAGCCCCGGGGTCACAATTTCAAGAAAAATCTGACTTTCGGCCATTCACTCAAAAATGGTGCCAAACGGTTGCAAATGCTCCCCTGAGAGGTTTGGAGGTCGAAACAGAAGGCTTTTTATCACGGGAAAAGAAATCAGCCCTCGACAACTTAATCAGCTGAAAAATATTTTTTTGAAAAAATCCCTAAGCCCCGGGGTCACAATTTCATCAAAAATCTGACTTTCGGCCATTCACTCAAAAATGGTGCCAAACGGTTGCAAATGCTCCCCTGAGAGGTTTGGCGGTCGAAACAGAAGGCTTTTTATCACGGGAAAAGAAATCAGCCCTCGACAACTTAACCGGCAGAAAAATATTTTTTTGAAAAAATCCCTAAGCCCCGGGGTCACAATTTCATCAAAAATCTGACTTTCGGCATTTCACTCAAAAATGGTGCCAAACGGAAAAGAAATCAGCCCTCGACAACTTAATCAGCAGAAAAATATTTTTTTGAAAAAATCCCTAAGCCCCGGGGTCACAATTTCATCAAAAATCTGACTTTCGGCATTTCACTCTAAAATGGTGCCAAACGGTTGCAAATGCTCCCCTGAGAGGTTTCGCGGTCGAAACAGAAGGCTTTTTATCACGGGAAAAGAAATCAGCCCTCGACAACTTAACCGGCAGAAAAATAATTTTTTGAAAAAATCCCTAAGCCCCGGGGTCACAATTTCATCAAAAATCTGACTTTCGGCCATTCACTGAAAAATGGTGCCAAACGGTTGCAAATGCTCCCCTGAGAGGTTTGGCGGTCGAAACAGAAGGCTTTTTATCACGGGAAAAGAAATCAGCCCTTGACAACTTAACCGGCAGAAAAATATTTTTTGAAAAAATCCCTAAGCCCCGGGGTCACAATTTCATAAAAAATCTGACTTTCGGCCATTCACTCAAAAATGGTGCCAAACGGTTGCAAATGCTCCCCTGAGAGGTTTGGCGGTCGAAACAGAAGGCTTTTTATCACGGGAAAAGAAATCAGCCCAAGACAACTTAACCGGCAGAAAAATAATTTTTTGAAAAAATCCCTAAGCCCCGGGGTCAGAATTTCATCAAAAATCTGACTGTCGGCCATTCACTCAAAAATGGTGCCAAACGGTTGCAAATGCTCCCCTGAGAGGTTTGGCGGTCGAAACAGAAGGCTTTTTATCACGGGAAAAGAAATCAGCCCTTGACAACTTAACCGGCAGAAAAATATTTTTTTGAAAAAATCCCTAAGCCCCGGGGTCACAATTTCATCAAAAATCTGACTTTCGGCATTTCACTCAAAAATGGTGCCAAACGGAAAAGAAATCAGCCCGCGACAACTTAATTGGCAGAAAAATATTTTTTTGAAAAAATCCCTAAGCCCCGGGGTCACAATTTCATCAAAAATCTGACTTTCGGCATTTCACTCAAAAATGGTGCCAAACGGAAAAGAAATCAGCCCGCGACAACTTAATCGGCAGAAAAATATTTTTTTGAAAAAATCCCTAAGCCCCGGGGTCACAATTTCAAGAAAAATCTGACTTTCGGCCATTCACTCAAAAATGGTGCCAAACGGTTGCAAATGCTCCCCTGAGAGGTTTGGCGGTCGAAAGAGAAGGCTGTTTATCACGGGAAAAGAAATCAGCCCAAGACAACTTAACAGGCAGAAAAATATTTTTTTGAAAAAATCCCTAAGCCCCGGGGTCACAATTTCATCAAAAATCTGACTTTCGGCATTTCACTCAAAAATGGTGCCAAACGGAAAAGAAATCAGCCCTCGACAACTTAACCGGCAGAAATATATTTTTTTGAAAAAATCCCTAAGCCCCGGGGTCACAATTTCATCAAAAATCTGACTTTCGGCATTTCACTCTAAAATGGTGCCAAACGGTTGCAAATGCTCCCCTGAGAGGTTTGGCGGTCGAAACAGAAGGCTTTTTATCACGGGAAAAGAAATCAGCCCTCGACAACTTAACCGGCAGAAAAATAATTTTTTGAAAAAATCCCTAAGCCCCGGGGTCACAATTTCATCAAAAATCTGACTTTCGGCCATTCACTGAAAAATGGTGCCAAACGGTTGCAAATGCTCCCCTGAGAGGTTTGGCGGTCGAAACAGAAGGCTTTTTATCACGGGAAAAGAAATCAGCCCTTGAAAACTTAACTGGCAGAAAAATATTTTTTTGAAAAAATCCCTAAGCCCCGGGGTCACAATTTCATCAAAAATCTGACTTTCGGCATTTCACTCAAAAATGGTGCCAAACGGAAAAGAAATCAGCCCGCGACAACTTAATCGGCAGAAAAATATTTTTTTGAAAAAATCCCTAAGCCCCGGGGTCACAATTTCAAGAAAAATCTGACTTTCGGCCATTCACTCAAAAATGGTGCCAAACGGTTGCACATGCTCCCGTGAGAGGTTTGGAAGTCGAAACAGAAGGCTTTTTATCACGGGAAAAGAAATCAGCCCTCGACAACTTAATCAGCAGAAAAATATTTTTTTGAAAAAATCCCTAAGCCCCGGGGTCACAATTTCATCAAAAATCTGACTTTCGGCCATTCACTCAAAAATGGTGCCAAACGGTTGCAAATGCTCCCCTGAGAGGTTTGGCAGTCGAAACAGAAGGCTTTTTATCACGGGAAAGGAAATCAGCCCTTGACAACTTAACCGGCAGAAAAATATTTTTTGAAAAAATCCCTAAGCCCCGGGGTCAGAATTTCATCAAAAATCTGACTGTCGGCCATTCACTCAAAAATGGTGCCAAACGGTTGCAAATGCTCCCCTGAGAGGTTTGGCGGTCGAAACAGAAGGCTTTTTATCACGGGAAAAGAAAGCAGCCCTTAACAACTTAACCGGCAGAAAAATATTTTTTTGAAAAAATCCCTAAGCCCCGGGGTCACAATTTCATCAAAAATCTGACTTTCGGCATTTCCCTCAAAAATGGTGCCAAACGGAAAAGAAATCAGCCCGCGACAACTTAATTGGCAGAAAAATATTTTTTTGAAAAAATCCCTAAGCCCCGGGGTCACAATTTCAAGAAAAATCTGACTTTCGGCCATTCACTCAAAAATGGTGCCAAACGGTTGCAAATGCTCCCCTGAGAGGTTTGGCGGTCGAAACAGAAGGCTTTTTATCACGGGAAAAGAAATCAGCCCTTGACAACTTAACCGGCAGAAAAATATTTTTTGAAAAAATCCCTAAGCCCCGGGGTCACAATTTCATCAAAAATCTGACTTTCGGCCATTCACTCAAAAATGGTGCCAAACGGTTGCAAATGCTCCCCTGAGAGGTTTGGCGGTCGAAAGAGAAGGCTGTTTATCACGGGAAAAGAAATCAGCCCAAGACAACTTAACCGGCAGAAAAATATTTTTTTGAAAAAATCCCTAAGCCCCGGGGTCACAATTTCATCAAAAATCTGACTTTCGGCATTTCACTCAAAAATGGTGCCAAACGGAAACGAAATCAGCCCTCGACAACTTAACCGGCAGAAATATATTTTTTTGAAAAAATCCCTAAGCCCCGGGGTCACAATTTCATCAAAAATCTGACTTTCGGCATTTCACTCTAAAATGGTGCCACACGGTTGCAAATGCTCCCCTGAGAGGTTTGGCGGTCGAAACAGAAGGCTTTTTATCACGGGAAAAGAAATCAGCCCTCGACAACTTAACCGGCAGAAAAATAATTTTTTGAAAAAATCCCTACGCCCCGGGGTCACAATTTCATCAAAAATCTGACTTTCGGCCATTCACTCAAAAATGGTGCCAAACGGTTGCAAATGCTCCCCTGAGAGGTTTGGCGGTCGAAACAGAAGGCTTTTTATCACGGGAAAAGAAATCAGCCCTTGACAACTTAACCGGCAGAAAAATATTTTTTTGAAAAAATCCCTAAGCCCCGGGGTCACAATTTCATCAAAAATCTGACTTTCGACATTTCACTCAAAAATGGTGCCAAACGGAAAAGAAGTCAGCCCGCGACAACTTAATCGGCAGAAAAATATTTTTTTGAAAAAATCCCTAAGCCCCGGGGTCACAATTTCAAGAAAAATCTGACTTTCGGCCATTCACTCAAAAATGGTGCCAAACGGTTGCAAATGCTCCCCTGAGAGGTTTGGAGGTCGAAACAGAAGGCTTTTTATCACGGGAAAAGAAATCAGCCCTCGACAACTTAATCAGCTGAAAAATATTTTTTTGAAAAAATCCCTAAGCCCCGGGGTCACAATTTCATCAAAAATCTGACTTTCGGCCATTCACTCAAAAATGGTGCCAAACGGTTGCAAATGCTCCCCTGAGAGGTTTGGCGGTCGAAACAGAAGGCTTTTTATCACGGGAAAAGAAATCAGCCCTCGACAACTTAACCGGCAGAAAAATATTTTTTTGAAAAAATCCCTAAGCCCCGGGGTCACAATTTCATCAAAAATCTGACTTTCGGCATTTCACTCAAAAATGGTGCCAAACGGAAAAGAAATCAGCCCTCGACAACTTAATCAGCAGAAAAATATTTTTTTGAAAAAATCCCTAAGCCCCGGGGTCACAATTTCATCAAAAATCTGACTTTCGGCATTTCACTCTAAAATGGTGCCAAACGGTTGCAAATGCTCCCCTGAGAGGTTTCGCGGTCGAAACAGAAGGCTTTTTATCACGGGAAAAGAAATCAGCCCTCGACAACTTAACCGGCAGAAAAATAATTTTTTGAAAAAATCCCTAAGCCCCGGGGTCACAATTTCATCAAAAATCTGACTTTCGGCCATTCACTGAAAAATGGTGCCAAACGGTTGCAAATGCTCCCCTGAGAGGTTTGGCGGTCGAAACAGAAGGCTTTTTATCACGGGAAAAGAAATCAGCCCTTGACAACTTAACCGGCAGAAAAATATTTTTTGAAAAAATCCCTAAGCCCCGGGGTCACAATTTCATCAAAAATCTGACTTTCGGCCATTCACTCAAAAATGGTGCCAAACGGTTGCAAATGCTCCCCTGAGAGGGTTGGCGGTCGAAACAGAAGGCTTTTTATCACGGGAAAAGAAATCAGCCCAAGACAACTTAACCGGCAGAAAAATAATTTTTTGAAAAAATCCCTAAGCCCCGGGGTCAGAATTTCATCAAAAATCTGACTGTCGGCCATTCACTCAAAAATGGTGCCAAACGGTTGCAAATGCTCCCCTGAGAGGTTTGGCGGTCGAAACAGAAGGCTTTTTATCACGGGAAAAGAAATCAGCCCTTGACAACTTAACCGGCAGAAAAATATTTTTTTGAAAAAATCCCTAAGCCCCGGGGTCACAATTTCATCAAAAATCTGACTTTCGGCATTTCACTCAAAAATGGTGCCAAACGGAAAAGAAATCAGCCCGCGACAACTTAATTGGCAGAAAAATATTTTTTTGAAAAAATCCCTAAGCCCCGGGGTCACAATTTCATCAAAAATCTGACTTTCGGCATTTCACTCAAAAATGGTGCCAAACGGAAAAGAAATCAGCCCGCGACAACTTAATCGGCAGAAAAATATTTTTTTGAAAAAATCCCTAAGCCTCGGGGTCACAATTTCAAGAAAAATCTGACTTTCGGCCATTCACTCAAAAATGGTGCCAAACGGTTGCAAATGCTCCCCTGAGAGGTTTGGCGGTCGAAAGAGAAGGCTGTTTATCACGGGAAAAGAAATCAGCCCAAGACAACTTAACCGGCAGAAAAATATTTTTTTGAAAAAATCCCTAAGCCCCGGGGTCACAATTTCATCAAAAATCTGACTTTCGGCATTTCACTCAAAAATGGTGCCAAACGGAAAAGAAATCAGCCCTCGACAACTTAACCGGCAGAAATATATTTTTTTGAAAAAATCCCTAAGCCCCGGGGTCACAATTTCATCAAAAATCTGACTTTCGGCATTTCACTCTAAAATGGTGCCAAACGGTTGCAAATGCTCCCCTGAGAGGTTTGGCGGTCGAAACAGAAGGCTTTTTATCACGGGAAAAGAAATCAGCCCTCGACAACTTAACCGGCAGAAAAATAATTTTTTGAAAAAATCCCTAAGCCCCGGGGTCACAATTTCATCAAAAATCTGACTTTCGGCCATTCACTGAAAAATGGTGCCAAACGGTTGCAAATGCTCCCCTGAGAGGTTTGGCGGTCGAAACAGAAGGCTTTTTATCACGGGAAAAGAAATCAGCCCTTGAAAACTTAACTGGCAGAAAAATATTTTTTTGAAAAAATCCCTAAGCCCCGGGGTCACAATTTCATCAAAAATCTGACTTTCGGCATTTCACTCAAAAATGGTGCCAAACGGAAAAGAAATCAGCCCTCGACAACTTAATCGGCAGAAAAATATTTTTTTGAAAAAATCCCTAAGCTCCGGGGTCACAATTTCAAGAAAAATCTGACTTTCGGCCATTCACTCAAAAATGGTGCCAAACGGTTGCACATGCTCCCGTGAGAGGTTTGGAAGTCGAAACAGAAGGCTTTTTATCACGGGAAAAGAAATCAGCCCTCGACAACTTAATCAGCAGAAAAATATTTTTTTGAAAAAATCCCTAAGCCCCGGGGTCACAATTTCATCAAAAATCTGACTTTCGGCCATTCACTCAAAAATGGTGCCAAACGGTTGCAAATGCTCCCCTGAGAGGTTTGGCAGTCGAAACAGAAGGCTTTTTATCACGGGAAAGGAAATCAGCCCTTGACAACTTAACCGGCAGAAAAATATTTTTTGAAAAAATCCCTAAGCCCCGGGGTCAGAATTTCATCAAAAATCTGACTGTCGGCCATTCACTCAAAAATGGTGCCAAACGGTTGCAAATGCTCCCCTGAGAGGTTTGGCGGTCGAAACAGAAGGCTTTTTATCACGGGAAAAGAAAGCAGCCCTTAACAACTTAACCGGCAGAAAAATATTTTTTTGAAAAAATCCCTAAGCCCCGGGGTCACAATTTCATCAAAAATCTGACTTTCGGCATTTCCCTCAAAAATGGTGCCAAACGGAAAAGAAATCAGCCCGCGACAACTTAATTGGCAGAAAAATATTTTTTTGAAAAAATCCCTAAGCCCCGGGGTCACAATTTCAAGAAAAATCTGACTTTCGGCCATTCACTCAAAAATGGTGCCCAACGGTTGCAAATGCTCCCCTGAGAGGTTTGGCGGTCGAAACAGAAGGCTTTTTATCACGGGAAAAGAAATCAGCCCTTGACAACTTAACCGGCAGAAAAATATTTTTTGAAAAAATCCCTAAGCCCCGGGGTCACAATTTCATCAAAAATCTGACTTTCGGCCATTCACTCAAAAATGGTGCCAAACGGTTGCAAATGCTCCCCTGAGAGGTTTGGCGGTCGAAACAGAAGGCTTTTTATCACGGGAAAAGAAATCAGCCCTCGACAACTTAACCGGCAGAAAAATATTTTTTTGAAAAAATCCCTAAGCCCCGGGGTCACAATTTCATCAAAAATCTGACTTTCGGCATTTCACTCAAAAATGGTGCCAAACGGAAAAGAAATCAGCCCTCGACAACTTAATCAGCAGAAAAATATTTTTTTGAAAAAATCCCTAAGCCCCGGGGTCACAATTTCACCCAAAAATCTGACTTTCGGCATTTCACTCTAAAATGGTGCCAAACGGTTGCAAATGCTCCCCTGAGAGGTTTCGCGGTCGAAACAGAAGGCTTTTTATCACGGGAAAAGAAATCAGCCCTCGACAACTTGACCGGCAGAAAAATAATTTTTTGAAAAAATCCCTAAGCCCCGGGGTCACAATTTCATCAAAAATCTGACTTTCGGCCATTCACTGAAAAATGGTGCCAAACGGTTGCAAATGCTCCCCTGAGAGGTTTGGCGGTCGAAACAGAAGGCTTTTTATCACGGGAAAAGAAATCAGCCCTTGACAACTTAACCGGCAGAAAAATATTTTTTGAAAAAATCCCTAAGCCCCGGGGTCAGAATTTCATCAAAAATCTGACTGTCGGCCATTCACTCAAAAATGGTGCCAAACGGTTGCAAATGCTCCCCTGAGAGGTTTGGCGGTCGAAACAGAAGGCTTTTTATCACGGGAAAAGAAATCAGCCCAAGACAACTTAACCGGCAGAAAAATAATTTTTTGAAAAAATCCCTAAGCCCCGGGGTCACAATTTCATCAAAAATCTGACTGTCGGCCATTCACTCAAAAATGGTGCCAAACGGTTGCAAATGCTCCCCTGAGAGGTTTGGCGGTCGAAACAGAAGGCTTTTTATCACGGGAAAAGAAATCAGCCCTTGACAACTTAACCGGCAGAAAAATATTTTTTTGAAAAAATCCCTAAGCCCCGGGGTCACAATTTCATCAAAAATCTGACTTTCGGCATTTCACTCAAAAATGGTGCCAAACGGAAAAGAAATCAGCCCGCGACAACTTAATTGGCAGAAAAATATTTTTTTGAAAAAATCCCTAAGCCCCGGGGTCACAATTTCATCAAAAATCTGACTTTCGGCATTTCACTCAAAAATGGTGCCAAACGGAAAAGAAATCAGCCCGCGACAACTTAATCGGCAGAAAAATATTTTTTTGAAAAAATCCCTAAGCCCCGGGGTCACAATTTCAAGAAAAATCTGACTTTCGGCCATTCACTCAAAAATGGTGCCAAACGGTTGCAAATGCTCCCCTGAGAGGTTTGGCGGTCGAAAGAGAAGGCTGTTTATCACGGGAAAAGAAATCAGCCCAAGACAACTTAACCGGCAGAAAAATATTTTTTTGAAAAAATCCCTAAGCCCCGGGGTCACAATTTCATCAAAAATCTGACTTTCGGCATTTCACTCAAAAATGGTGCCAAACGGAAAAGAAATCAGCCCTCGACAACTTAACCGGCAGAAATATATTTTTTTGAAAAAATCCCTAAGCCCCGGGGTCACAATTTCATCAAAAATCTGACTTTCGGCATTTCACTCTAAAATGGTGCCAAACGGTTGCAAATGCTCCCCTGAGAGGTTTGGCGGTCGAAACAGAAGGCTTTTTATCACGGGAAAAGAAATCAGCCCTCGACAACTTAACCGGCAGAAAAATAATTTTTTGAAAAAATCCCTAAGCCCCGGGGTCACAATTTCATCAAAAATCTGACTTTCGGCCATTCACTGAAAAATGGTGCCAAACGGTTGCAAATGCTCCCCTGAGAGGTTTGGCGGTCGAAACAGAAGGCTTTTTATCACGGGAAAAGAAATCAGCCCTTGACAACTTAACTGGCAGAAAAATATTTTTTTGAAAAAATCCCTAAGCCCCGGGGTCACAATTTCATCAAAAATCTGACTTTCGGCATTTCACTCAAAAATGGTGCCAAACGGAAAAGAAATCAGCCCGCGACAACTTAATCGGCAGAAAAATATTTTTTTGAAAAAATCCCTAAGCCCCGGGGTCACAATTTCAAGAAAAATCTGACTTTCGGCCATTCACTCAAAAATGGTGCCAAACGGTTGCACATGCTCCCGTGAGAGGTTTGGAAGTCGAAACAGAAGGCTTTTTATCACGGGAAAAGAAATCAGCCCTCGACAACTTAATCAGCAGAAAAATATTTTTTTGAAAAAATCCCTAAGCCCCGGGGTCACAATTTCATCAAAAATCTGACTTTCGGCCATTCACTCAAAAATGGTGCCAAACGGTTGCAAATGCTCCCCTGAGAGGTTTGGCAGTCGAAACAGAAGGCTTTTTATCACGGGAAAGGAAATCAGCCCTTGACAACTTAACCGGCAGAAAAATATTTTTTGAAAAAATCCCTAAGCCCCGGGGTCATAATTTCATCAAAAATCTGACTGTCGGCCATTCACTCAAAAATGGTGCCAAACGGTTGCAAATGCTCCCCTGAGAGGTTTGGCGGTCGAAACAGAAGGCTTTTTATCACGGGAAAAGAAAGCAGCCCTTAACAACTTAACCGGCAGAAAAATATTTTTTTGAAAAAATCCCTAAGCCCCGGGGTCACAATTTCATCAAAAATCTGACTTTCGGCATTTCACTCAAAAATGGTGCCAAACGGAAAAGAAATCAGCCCGCGACAACTTAATTGGCAGAAAAATATTTTTTTGAAAAAATCCCTAAGCCCCGGGGTCACAATTTCAAGAAAAATCTGACTTTCGGCCATTCACTCAAAAATGGTGCCAAACGGTTGCAAATGCTCCCCTGAGAGGTTTGGAGGTCGAAACAGAAGGCTTTTTATCACGGGAAAAGAAATCAGCCCTCGACAACTTAATCAGCAGAAAAATATTTTTTTGAAAAAATCCCTACGCCCCGGGGTCACAATTTCATCAAAAATCTGACTTTCGGCCATTCACTCAAAAATGGTGCCAAACGGTTGCAAATGCTCCCCTGAGAGGTTTGGCGGTCGAAACAGAAGGCTTTTTATCACGGGAAAAGAAATCAGCCCTTGACAACTTAACCGGCAGAAAAATATTTTTTTGAAAAAATCCCTAAGCCCCGGGGTCACAATTTCATCAAAAATCTGACTTTCGGCATTTCACTCAAAAATGGTGCCAAACGGAAAAGAAGTCAGCCCGCGACAACTTAATCGGCAGAAAAATATTTTTTTGAAAAAATCCCTAAGCCCCGGGGTCACAATTTCAAGAAAAATCTGACTTTCGGCCATTCACTCAAAAATGGTGCCAAACGGTTGCAAATGCTCCCCTGAGAGGTTTGGAGGTCGAAACAGAAGGCTTTTTATCACGGGAAAAGAAATCAGCCCTCGACAACTTAATCAGCAGAAAAATATTTTTTTGAAAAAATCCCTAAGCCCCGGGGTCACAATTTCATCAAAAATCTGACTTTCGGCCATTCACTCAAAAATGGTGCCAAACGGTTGCAAATGCTCCCCTGAGAGGTTTGGCGGTCGAAACAGAAGGCTTTTTATCACGGGAAAAGAAATCAGCCCTCGACAACTTAACCGGCAGAAAAATATTTTTTTGAAAAAATCCCTAAGCCCCGGGGTCACAATTTCATCAAAAATCTGACTTTCGGCATTTCACTCAAAAATGGTGCCAAACGGAAAAGAAATCAGCCCTCGACAACTTAATCAGCAGAAAAATATTTTTTTGAAAAAATCCCTAAGCCCCGGGGTCACAATTTCATCAAAAATCTGACTTTCGGCATTTCACTCTAAAATGGTGCCAAACGGTTGCAAATGATCAACTGAGAGGTTTGGCGGTCGAAACAGAAGGCTTTTTATCACGGGAAAAGAAATCAGCCCTCGACAACTTAACCGGCAGAAAAATAATTTTTTGAAAAAATCCCTAAGCCCCGGGGTCACAATTTCATCAAAAATCTGACTTTCGGCCATTCACTGAAAAATGGTGCCAAACGGTTGCAAATGCTCCCCTGAGAGGTTTGGCGGTCGAAACAGAAGGCTTTTTATCACGGGAAAAGAAATCAGCCCTTGACAACTTAACTGGCAGAAAAATATTTTTTTGAAAAAATCCCTAAGCCCCGGGGTCACAATTTCATCAAAAATCTGACTTTCGGCATTTCACTCAAAAATGGTGCCAAACGGAAAAGAAATCAGCCCGCGACAACTTAATCGGCAGAAAAATATTTTTTTGAAAAAATCCCTAAGCCCCGGGGTCACAATTTCAAGAAAAATCTGACTTTCGGCCATTCACTCAAAAATGGTGCCAAACGGTTGCACATGCTCCCGTGAGAGGTTTGGAAGTCGAAACAGAAGGCTTTTTATCACGGGAAAAGAAATCAGCCCTCGACAACTTAATCAGCAGAAAAATATTTTTTTGAAAAAATCCCTAAGCCCCGGGGTCACAATTTCATCAAAAATCTGACTTTCGGCCATTCACTCAAAAATGGTGCCAAACGGTTGCAAATGCTCCCCTGAGAGGTTTGGCAGTCGAAACAGAAGGCTTTTTATCACGGGAAAGGAAATCAGCCCTTGACAACTTAACCGGCAGAAAAATATTTTTTGAAAAAATCCCTAAGCCCCGGGGTCAGAATTTCATCAAAAATCTGACTGTCGGCCATTCACTCAAAAATGGTGCCAAACGGTTGCAAATGCTCCCCTGAGAGGTTTGGCGGTCGAAACAGAAGGCTTTTTATCACGGGAAAAGAAAGCAGCCCTTAACAACTTAACCGGCAGAAAAATATTTTTTTGAAAAAATCCCTAAGCCCCGGGGTCACAATTTCATCAAAAATCTGACTTTCGGCATTTCACTCAAAAATGGTGCCAAACGGAAAAGAAATCAGCCCGCGACAACTTAATTGGCAGAAAAATATTTTTTTGAAAAAATCCCTAAGCCCCGGGGTCACAATTTCAAGAAAAATCTGACTTTCGGCCATTCACTCAAAAATGGTGCCAAACGGTTGCAAATGCTCCCCTGAGAGGTTTGGAGGTCGAAACAGAAGGCTTTTTATCACGGGAAAAGAAATCAGCCCTCGACAACTTAATCAGCAGAAAAATATTTTTTTGAAAAAATCCCTACGCCCCGGGGTCACAATTTCATCAAAAATCTGACTTTCGGCCATTCACTCAAAAATGGTGCCAAACGGTTGCAAATGCTCCCCTGAGAGGTTTGGCGGTCGAAACAGAAGGCTTTTTATCACGGGAAAAGAAAGCAGCCCTTAACAACTTAACCGGCAGAAAAATATTTTTTTGAAAAAATCCCTAAGCCCCGGGGTCACAATTTCATCAAAAATCTGACTTTCGGCATTTCACTCAAAAATGGTGCCAAACGGAAAAGAAATCAGCCCGCGACAACTTAATTGGCAGAAAAATATTTTTTTGAAAAAATCCCTAAGCCCCGGGGTCACAATTTCAAGAAAAATCTGACTTTCGGCCATTCACTCAAAAATGGTGCCAAACGGTTGCAAATGCTCCCCTGAGAGGTTTGGCGGTCGAAACAGAAGGCTTTTTATCACGGGAAAAGAAATCAGCCCTCGACAACTTAACCGGCAGAAAAATAATTTTTTGAAAAAATCCCTACGCCCCGGGGTCACAATTTCATCAAAAATCTGACTTTCGGCCATTCACTCAAAAATGGTGCCAAACGGTTGCAAATGCTCCCCTGAGAGGTTTGGCGGTCGAAACAGAAGGCTTTTTATCACGGGAAAAGAAATCAGCCCTTGACAACTTAACCGGCAGAAAAATATTTTTTTGAAAAAATCCCTAAGCCCCGGGGTCACAATTTCATCAAAAATCTGACTTTCGGCATTTCACTCAAAAATGGTGCCAAACGGAAAAGAAGTCAGCCCGCGACAACTTAACCGGCAGAAAAATATTTTTTGAAAAAATCCCTAAGCCCCGGGGTCAGAATTTCATCAAAAATCTGACTGTCGGCCATTCACTCAAAAATGGTGCCAAACGGTTGCAAATGCTCCCCTGAGAGGTTTGGCGGTCGAAACAGAAGGCTTTTTATCACGGGAAAAGAAATCAGCCCAAGACAACTTAACCGGCAGAAAAATAATTTTTTGAAAAAATCCCTACGCCCCGGGGTCACAATTTCATCAAAAATCTGACTTTCGGCCATTCACTCAAAAATGGTGCCAAACGGTTGCAAATGCTCCCCTGAGAGGTTTGGCGGTCGAAACAGAAGGCTTTTTATCACGGGAAAAGAAATCAGCCCTTGACAACTTAACCGGCAGAAAAATATTTTTTTGAAAAAATCCCTAAGCCCCGGGGTCACAATTTCATCAAAAATCTGACTTTCGGCATTTCACTCAAAAATGGTGCCAAACGGAAAAGAAATCAGCCCGCGACAACTTAATTGGCAGAAAAATATTTTTTTGAAAAAATCCCTAAGCCCCGGGGTCACAATTTCATCAAAAATCTGACTTTCGGCATTTCACTCAAAAATGGTGCCAAACGGAAAAGAAATCAGCCCGCGACAACTTAATCGGCAGAAAAATATTTTTTTGAAAAAATCCCTAAGCCCCGGGGTCACAATTTCAAGAAAAATCTGACTTTCGGCCATTCACTCAAAAATGGTGCCAAACGGTTGCAAATGCTCCCCTGAGAGGTTTGGCGGTCGAAAGAGAAGGCTGTTTATCACGGGAAAAGAAATCAGCCCAAGACAACTTAACCGGCAGAAAAATATTTTTTTGAAAAAATCCCTAAGCCCCGGGGTCACAATTTCATCAAAAATCTGACTTTCGGCATTTCACTCAAAAATGGTGCCAAACGGAAAAGAAATCAGCCCTCGACAACTTAACCGGCAGAAATATATTTTTTTGAAAAAATCCCTAAGCCCCGGGGTCACAATTTCATCAAAAATCTGACTTTCGGCATTTCACTCTAAAATGGTGCCAAACGGTTGCAAATGCTCCCCTGAGAGGTTTGGCGGTCGAAACAGAAGGCTTTTTATCACGGGAAAAGAAATCAGCCCTCGACAACTTAACCGGCAGAAAAATAATTTTTTGAAAAAATCCCTAAGCCCCGGGGTCACAATTTCATCAAAAATCTGACTTTCGGCCATTCACTGAAAAATGGTGCCAAACGGTTGCAAATGCTCCCCTGAGAGGTTTGGCGGTCGAAACAGAAGGCTTTTTATCACGGGAAAAGAAATCAGCCCTTGACAACTTAACTGGCAGAAAAATATTTTTTTGAAAAAATCCCTAAGCCCCGGGGTCACAATTTCATCAAAAATCTGACTTTCGGCATTTCACTCAAAAATGGTGCCAAACGGAAAAGAAATCAGCCCGCGACAACTTAATCGGCAGAAAAATATTTTTTTGAAAAAATCCCTAAGCCCCGGGGTCACAATTTCAAGAAAAATCTGACTTTCGGCCATTCACTCAAAAATGGTGCCAAACGGTTGCACATGCTCCCGTGAGAGGTTTGGAAGTCGAAACAGAAGGCTTTTTATCACGGGAAAAGAAATCAGCCCTCGACAACTTAATCAGCAGAAAAATATTTTTTTGAAAAAATCCCTAAGCCCCGGGGTCACAATTTCATCAAAAATCTGACTT
The DNA here is from genome assembly GCF_965112155.1 of Podarcis liolepis. Classification (NCBI taxonomy): domain Eukaryota; kingdom Metazoa; phylum Chordata; class Lepidosauria; order Squamata; family Lacertidae; genus Podarcis; species Podarcis liolepis. The sequence goes on along the minus strand of NW_028148797.1, from coordinate 125,417 downwards.
TCGGCCATTCACTCAAAAATGGTGCCAAACGGTTGCAAATGCTCCCCTGAGAGGTTTGGCAGTCGAAACAGAAGGCTTTTTATCACGGGAAAGGAAATCAGCCCTTGACAACTTAACCGGCAGAAAAATATTTTTTGAAAAAATCCCTAAGCCCCGGGGTCAGAATTTCATCAAAAATCTGACTGTCGGCCATTCACTCAAAAATGGTGCCAAACGGTTGCAAATGCTCCCCTGAGAGGTTTGGCGGTCGAAACAGAAGGCTTTTTATCACGGGAAAAGAAAGCAGCCCTTAACAACTTAACCGGCAGAAAAATATTTTTTTGAAAAAATCCCTAAGCCCCGGGGTCACAATTTCATCAAAAATCTGACTTTCGGCATTTCACTCAAAAATGGTGCCAAACGGAAAAGAAATCAGCCCGCGACAACTTAATTGGCAGAAAAATATTTTTGTGAAAAAATCCCTAAGCCCCGGGGTCACAATTTCAAGAAAAATCTGACTTTCGGCCATTCACTCAAAAATGGTGCCAAACGGTTGCAAATGCTCCCCTGAGAGGTTTGGAGGTCGAAACAGAAGGCTTTTTATCACGGGAAAAGAAATCAGCCCTCGACAACTTAATCAGCAGAAAAATATTTTTTTGAAAAAATCCCTACGCCCCGGGGTCACAATTTCATCAAAAATCTGACTTTCGGCCATTCACTCAAAAATGGTGCCAAACGGTTGCAAATGCTCCCCTGAGAGGTTTGGCGGTCGAAACAGAAGGCTTTTTATCACGGGAAAAGAAATCAGCCCTTGACAACTTAACCGGCAGAAAAATATTTTTTTGAAAAAATCCCTAAGCCCCGGGGTCACAATTTCATCAAAAATCTGACTTTCGGCATTTCACTCAAAAATGGTGCCAAACGGAAAAGAAGTCAGCCCGCGACAACTTAATCGGCAGAAAAATATTTTTTTGAAAAAATCCCTAAGCCCCGGGGTCACAATTTCAAGAAAAATCTGACTTTCGGCCATTCACTCAAAAATGGTGCCAAACGGTTGCAAATGCTCCCCTGAGAGGTTTGGAGGTCGAAACAGAAGGCTTTTTATCACGGGAAAAGAAATCAGCCCTCGACAACTTAATCAGCAGAAAAATATTTTTTTGAAAAAATCCCTAAGCCCCGGGGTCACAATTTCATCAAAAATCTGACTTTCGGCCATTCACTCAAAAATGGTGCCAAACGGTTGCAAATGCTCCCCTGAGAGGTTTGGCGGTCGAAACAGAAGGCTTTTTATCACGGGAAAAGAAATCAGCCCTCGACAACTTAACCGGCAGAAAAATATTTTTTTGAAAAAATCCCTAAGCCCCGGGGTCACAATTTCATCAAAAATCTGACTTTCGGCATTTCACTCAAAAATGGTGCCAAACGGAAAAGAAATCAGCCCTCGACAACTTAATCAGCAGAAAAATATTTTTTTGAAAAAATCCCTAAGCCCCGGGGTCACAATTTCATCAAAAATCTGACTTTCGGCATTTCACTCTAAAATGGTGCCAAACGGTTGCAAATGATCCCCTGAGAGGTTTGGCGGTCGAAACAGAAGGCTTTTTATCACGGGAAAAGAAATCAGCCCTCGACAACTTAACCGGCAGAAAAATAATTTTTTGAAAAAATCCCTAAGCCCCGGGGTCACAATTTCATCAAAAATCTGACTTTCGGCCATTCACTGAAAAATGGTGCCAAACGGTTGCAAATGCTCCCCTGAGAGGTTTGGCGGTCGAAACAGAAGGCTTTTTATCACGGGAAAAGAAATCAGCCCTTGACAACTTAACTGGCAGAAAAATATTTTTTTGAAAAAATCCCTAAGCCCCGGGGTCACAATTTCATCAAAAATCTGACTTTCGGCATTTCACTCAAAAATGGTGCCAAACGGAAAAGAAATCAGCCCGCGACAACTTAATCGGCAGAAAAATATTTTTTTGAAAAAATCCCTAAGCCCCGGGGTCACAATTTCAAGAAAAATCTGACTTTCGGCCATTCACTCAAAAATGGTGCCAAACGGTTGCACATGCTCCCGTGAGAGGTTTGGAAGTCGAAACAGAAGGCTTTTTATCACGGGAAAAGAAATCAGCCCTCGACAACTTAATCAGCAGAAAAATATTTTTTTGAAAAAATCCCTAAGCCCCGGGGTCACAATTTCATCAAAAATCTGACTTTCGGCCATTCACTCAAAAATGGTGCCAAACGGTTGCAAATGCTCCCCTGAGAGGTTTGGCAGTCGAAACAGAAGGCTTTTTATCACGGGAAAGGAAATCAGCCCTTGACAACTTAACCGGCAGAAAAATATTTTTTGAAAAAATCCCTAAGCCCCGGGGTCAGAATTTCATCAAAAATCTGACTGTCGGCCATTCACTCAAAAATGGTGCCAAACGGTTGCAAATGCTCCCCTGAGAGGTTTGGCGGTCGAAACAGAAGGCTTTTTATCACGGGAAAAGAAAGCAGCCCTTAACAACTTAACCGGCAGAAAAATATTTTTTTGAAAAAATCCCTAAGCCCCGGGGTCACAATTTCATCAAAAATCTGACTTTCGGCATTTCACTCAAAAATGGTGCCAAACGGAAAAGAAATCAGCCCGCGACAACTTAATTGGCAGAAAAATATTTTTTTGAAAAAATCCCTAAGCCCCGGGGTCACAATTTCAAGAAAAATCTGACTTTCGGCCATTCACTCAAAAATGGTGCCAAACGGTTGCAAATGCTCCCCTGAGAGGTTTGGAGGTCGAAACAGAAGGCTTTTTATCACGGGAAAAGAAATCAGCCCTCGACAACTTAATCAGCAGAAAAATATTTTTTTGAAAAAATCCCTACGCCCCGGGGTCACAATTTCATCAAAAATCTGACTTTCGGCCATTCACTCAAAAATGGTGCCAAACGGTTGCAAATGCTCCCCTGAGAGGTTTGGCGGTCGAAACAGAAGGCTTTTTATCACGGGAAAAGAAATCAGCCCTTGACAACTTAACCGGCAGAAAAATATTTTTTTGAAAAAATCCCTAAGCCCCGGGGTCACAATTTCATCAAAAATCTGACTTTCGGCATTTCACTCAAAAATGGTGCCAAACGGAAAAGAAGTCAGCCCGCGACAACTTAATCGGCAGAAAAATATTTTTTTGAAAAAATCCCTAAGCCCCGGGGTCACAATTTCAAGAAAAATCTGACTTTCGGCCATTCACTCAAAAATGGTGCCAAACGGTTGCAAATGCTCCCCTGAGAGGTTTGGAGGTCGAAACAGAAGGCTTTTTATCACGGGAAAAGAAATCAGCCCTCGACAACTTAATCAGCAGAAAAATATTTTTTTGAAAAAATCCCTAAGCCCCGGGGTCACAATTTCATCAAAAATCTGACTTTCGGCCATTCACTCAAAAATGGTGCCAAACGGTTGCAAATGCTCCCCTGAGAGGTTTGGCGGTCGAAACAGAAGGCTTTTTATCACGGGAAAAGAAATCAGCCCTCGACAACTTAACCGGCAGAAAAATATTTTTTTGAAAAAATCCCTAAGCCCCGGGGTCACAATTTCATCAAAAATCTGACTTTCGGCATTTCACTCAAAAATGGTGCCAAACGGAAAAGAAATCAGCCCTCGACAACTTAATCAGCAGAAAAATATTTTTTTGAAAAAATCCCTAAGCCCCGGGGTCACAATTTCATCAAAAATCTGACTTTCGGCATTTCACTCTAAAATGGTGCCAAACGGTTGCAAATGATCCCCTGAGAGGTTTGGCGGTCGAAACAGAAGGCTTTTTATCACGGGAAAAGAAATCAGCCCTCGACAACTTAACCGGCAGAAAAATAATTTTTTGAAAAAATCCCTAAGCCCCGGGGTCACAATTTCATCAAAAATCTGACTTTCGGCCATTCACTGAAAAATGGTGCCAAACGGTTGCAAATGCTCCCCTGAGAGGTTTGGCGGTCGAAACAGAAGGCTTTTTATCACGGGAAAAGAAATCAGCCCTTGACAACTTAACTGGCAGAAAAATATTTTTTTGAAAAAATCCCTAAGCCCCGGGGTCACAATTTCATCAAAAATCTGACTTTCGGCATTTCACTCAAAAATGGTGCCAAACGGAAAAGAAATCAGCCCGCGACAACTTAATCGGCAGAAAAATATTTTTTTGAAAAAATCCCTAAGCCCCGGGGTCACAATTTCAAGAAAAATCTGACTTTCGGCCATTCACTCAAAAATGGTGCCAAACGGTTGCACATGCTCCCGTGAGAGGTTTGGAAGTCGAAACAGAAGGCTTTTTATCACGGGAAAAGAAATCAGCCCTCGACAACTTAATCAGCAGAAAAATATTTTTTTGAAAAAATCCCTAAGCCCCGGGGTCACAATTTCATCAAAAATCTGACTTTCGGCCATTCACTCAAAAATGGTGCCAAACGGTTGCAAATGCTCCCCTGAGAGGTTTGGCAGTCGAAACAGAAGGCTTTTTATCACGGGAAAGGAAATCAGCCCTTGACAACTTAACCGGCAGAAAAATATTTTTTGAAAAAATCCCTAAGCCCCGGGGTCAGAATTTCATCAAAAATCTGACTGTCGGCCATTCACTCAAAAATGGTGCCAAACGGTTGCAAATGCTCCCCTGAGAGGTTTGGCGGTCGAAACAGAAGGCTTTTTATCACGGGAAAAGAAAGCAGCCCTTAACAACTTAACCGGCAGAAAAATATTTTTTTGAAAAAATCCCTAAGCCCCGGGGTCACAATTTCATCAAAAATCTGACTTTCGGCATTTCACTCAAAAATGGTGCCAAACGGAAAAGAAATCAGCCCGCGACAACTTAATTGGCAGAAAAATATTTTTTTGAAAAAATCCCTAAGCCCCGGGGTCACAATTTCAAGAAAAATCTGACTTTCGGCCATTCACTCAAAAATGGTGCCAAACGGTTGCAAATGCTCCCCTGAGAGGTTTGGAGGTCGAAACAGAAGGCTTTTTATCACGGGAAAAGAAATCAGCCCTCGACAACTTAATCAGCAGAAAAATATTTTTTTGAAAAAATCCCTACGCCCCGGGGTCACAATTTCATCAAAAATCTGACTTTCGGCCATTCACTCAAAAATGGTGCCAAACGGTTGCAAATGCTCCCCTGAGAGGTTTGGCGGTCGAAACAGAAGGCTTTTTATCACGGGAAAAGAAAGCAGCCCTTAACAACTTAACCGGCAGAAAAATATTTTTTTGAAAAAATCCCTAAGCCCCGGGGTCACAATTTCATCAAAAATCTGACTTTCGGCATTTCACTCAAAAATGGTGCCAAACGGAAAAGAAATCAGCCCGCGACAACTTAATTGGCAGAAAAATATTTTTTTGAAAAAATCCCTAAGCCCCGGGGTCACAATTTCAAGAAAAATCTGACTTTCGGCCATTCACTCAAAAATGGTGCCAAACGGTTGCAAATGCTCCCCTGAGAGGTTTGGCGGTCGAAACAGAAGGCTTTTTATCACGGGAAAAGAAATCAGCCCTCGACAACTTAACCGGCAGAAAAATAATTTTTTGAAAAAATCCCTACGCCCCGGGGTCACAATTTCATCAAAAATCTGACTTTCGGCCATTCACTCAAAAATGGTGCCAAACGGTTGCAAATGCTCCCCTGAGAGGTTTGGCGGTCGAAACAGAAGGCTTTTTATCACGGGAAAAGAAATCAGCCCTTGACAACTTAACCGGCAGAAAAATATTTTTTTGAAAAAATCCCTAAGCCCCGGGGTCACAATTTCATCAAAAATCTGACTTTCGGCATTTCACTCAAAAATGGTGCCAAACGGAAAAGAAGTCAGCCCGCGACAACTTAATCGGCAGAAAAATATTTTTTTGAAAAAATCCCTAAGCCCTGGGGTCACAATTTCAAGAAAAATCTGACTTTCGGCCATTCACTCAAAAATGGTGCCAAACGGTTGCAAATGCTCCCCTGAGAGGTTTGGAGGTCGAAACAGAAGGCTTTTTATCACGGGAAAAGAAATCAGCCCTCGACAACTTAATCAGCAGAAAAATATTTTTTTGAAAAAATCCCTAAGCCCCGGGGTCACAATTTCATCAAAAATCTGACTTTCGGCCATTCACTCAAAAATGGTGCCAAACGGTTGCAAATGCTCCCCTGAGAGGTTTGGCGGTCGAAACAGAAGGCTTTTTATCACGGGAAAAGAAATCAGCCCTCGACAACTTAACCGGCAGAAAAATATTTTTTTGAAAAAATCCCTAAGCCCCGGGGTCACAATTTCATCAAAAATCTGACTTTCGGCATTTCACTCAAAAATGGTGCCAAACGGAAAAGAAATCAGCCCTCGACAACTTAATCAGCAGAAAAATATTTTTTTGAAAAAATCCCTAAGCCCCGGGGTCACAATTTCATCAAAAATCTGACTTTCGGCATTTCACTCTAAAATGGTGCCAAACGGTTGCAAATGCTCCCCTGAGAGGTTTCGCGGTCGAAACAGAAGGCTTTTTATCACGGGAAAAGAAATCAGCCCTCGACAACTTAACCGGCAGAAAAATAATTTTTTGAAAAAATCCCTAAGCCCCGGGGTCACAATTTCATCAAAAATCTGACTTTCGGCCATTCACTGAAAAATGGTGCCAAACGGTTGCAAATGCTCCCCTGAGAGGTTTGGCGGTCGAAACAGAAGGCTTTTTATCACGGGAAAAGAAATCAGCCCTTGACAACTTAACCGGCAGAAAAATATTTTTTTGAAAAAATCCCTAAGCCCCGGGGTCACAATTTCATCAAAAATCTGACTTTCGGCATTTCACTCAAAAATGGTGCCAAACGGAAAAGAAATCAGCCCGCGACAACTTAATTGGCAGAAAAATATTTTTTTGAAAAAATCCCTAAGCCCCGGGGTCACAATTTCATCAAAAATCTGACTTTCGGCATTTCACTCAAAAATGGTGCCAAACGGAAAAGAAATCAGCCCGCGACAACTTAATTGGCAGAAAAATATTTTTTTGAAAAAATCCCTAAGCCCCGGGGTCACAATTTCAAGAAAAATCTGACTTTCGGCCATTCACTCAAAAATGGTGCCAAACGGTTGCAAATGCTCCCCTGAGAGGTTTGGAGGTCGAAACAGAAGGCTTTTTATCACGGGAAAAGAAATCAGCCCTCGACAACTTAATCAGCAGAAAAATATTTTTTTGAAAAAATCCCTACGCCCCGGGGTCACAATTTCATCAAAAATCTGACTTTCGGCCATTCACTCAAAAATGGTGCCAAACGGTTGCAAATGCTCCCCTGAGAGGTTTGGCGGTCGAAACAGAAGGCTTTTTATCACGGGAAAAGAAAGCAGCCCTTAACAACTTAACCGGCAGAAAAATATTTTTTTGAAAAAATCCCTAAGCCCCGGGGTCACAATTTCATCAAAAATCTGACTTTCGGCATTTCACTCAAAAATGGTGCCAAACGGAAAAGAAATCAGCCCGCGACAACTTAATTGGCAGAAAAATATTTTTTTGAAAAAATCCCTAAGCCCCGGGGTCACAATTTCAAGAAAAATCTGACTTTCGGCCATTCACTCAAAAATGGTGCCAAACGGTTGCAAATGCTCCCCTGAGAGGTTTGGCGGTCGAAACAGAAGGCTTTTTATCACGGGAAAAGAAATCAGCCCTCGACAACTTAACCGGCAGAAAAATAATTTTTTGAAAAAATCCCTACGCCCCGGGGACACAATTTCATCAAAAATCTGACTTTCGGCCATTCACTCAAAAATGGTGCCAAACGGTTGCAAATGCTCCCCTGAGAGGTTTGGCGGTCGAAACAGAAGGCTTTTTATCACGGGAAAAGAAATCAGCCCTTGACAACTTAACCGGCAGAAAAATATTTTTTTGAAAAAATCCCTAAGCCCCGGGGTCACAATTTCATCAAAAATCTGACTTTCGGCATTTCACTCAAAAATGGTGCCAAACGGAAAAGAAGTCAGCCCGCGACAACTTAATCGGCAGAAAAATATTTTTTTGAAAAAATCCCTAAGCCCCGGGGTCACAATTTCAAGAAAAATCTGACTTTCGGCCATTCACTCAAAAATGGTGCCAAACGGTTGCAAATGCTCCCCTGAGAGGTTTGGAGGTCGAAACAGAAGGCTTTTTATCACGGGAAAAGAAATCAGCCCTCGACAACTTAATCAGCAGAAAAATATTTTTTTGAAAAAATCCCTAAGCCCCGGGGTCACAATTTCATCAAAAATCTGACTTTCGGCCATTCACTCAAAAATGGTGCCAAACGGTTGCAAATGCTCCCCTGAGAGGTTTGGCGGTCGAAACAGAAGGCTTTTTATCACGGGAAAAGAAATCAGCCCTCGACAACTTAACCGGCAGAAAAATATTTTTTTGAAAAAATCCCTAAGCCCCGGGGTCACAATTTCATCAAAAATCTGACTTTCGGCATTTCACTCAAAAATGGTGCCAAACGGAAAAGAAATCAGCCCTCGACAACTTAATCAGCAGAAAAATATTTTTTTGAAAAAATCCCTAAGCCCCGGGGTCACAATTTCATCAAAAATCTGACTTTCGGCATTTCACTCTAAAATGGTGCCAAACGGTTGCAAATGCTCCCCTGAGAGGTTTCGCGGTCGAAACAGAAGGCTTTTTATCACGGGAAAAGAAATCAGCCCTCGACAACTTAACCGGCAGAAAAATAATTTTTTGAAAAAATCCCTAAGCCCCGGGGTCACAATTTCATCAAAAATCTGACTTTCGGCCATTCACTGAAAAATGGTGCCAAACGGTTGCAAATGCTCCCCTGAGAGGTTTGGCGGTCGAAACAGAAGGCTTTTTATCACGGGAAAAGAAATCAGCCCTTGACAACTTAACCGGCAGAAAAATATTTTTTTGAAAAAATCCCTAAGCCCCGGGGTCACAATTTCATCAAAAATCTGACTTTCGGCATTTCACTCAAAAATGGTGCCAAACGGAAAAGAAATCAGCCCGCGACAACTTAATTGGCAGAAAAATATTTTTTTGAAAAAATCCCTAAGCCCCGGGGTCACAATTTCATCAAAAATCTGACTTTCGGCATTTCACTCAAAAATGGTGCCAAACGGAAAAGAAATCAGCCCGCGACAACTTAATCGGCAGAAAAATATTTTTTTGAAAAAATCCCTAAGCCCCGGGGTCACAATTTCAAGAAAAATCTGACTTTCGGCCATTCACTCAAAAATGGTGCCAAACGGTTGCAAATGCTCCCCTGAGAGGTTTGGCGGTCGAAAGAGAAGGCTGTTTATCACGGGAAAAGAAATCAGCCCAAGACAACTTAACCGGCAGAAAAATATTTTTTTGAAAAAATCCCTAAGCCCCGGGGTCACAATTTCATCAAAAATCTGACTTTCGGCATTTCACTCTAAAATGGTGCCAAACGGTTGCAAATGCTCCCCTGAGAGGTTTGGCGGTCGAAACAGAAGGCTTTTTATCACGGGAAAAGAAATCAGCCCTCGACAACTTAACCGGCAGAAAAATAATTTTTTGAAAAAATCCCTAAGCCCCGGGGTCACAATTTCATCAAAAATCTGACTTTCGGCCATTCACTGAAAAATGGTGCCAAACGGTTGCAAATGCTCCCCTGAGAGGTTTGGCGGTCGAAACAGAAGGCTTTTTATCACGGGAAAAGAAATCAGCCCTTGACAACTTAACTGGCAGAAAAATATTTTTTTGAAAAAATCCCTAAGCCCCGGGGTCACAATTTCATCAAAAATCTGACTTTCGGCATTTCACTCAAAAATGGTGCCAAACGGAAAAGAAATCAGCCCGCGACAACTTAATCGGCAGAAAAATATTTTTTTGAAAAAATCCCTAAGCCCCGGGGTCACAATTTCAAGAAAAATCTGACTTTCGGCCATTCACTCAAAAATGGTGCCAAACGGTTGCAAATGCTCGCCTGAGAGGTTTGGAGGTCGAAACAGAAGGCTTTTTATCACGGGAAAAGAAATCAGCCCTCGACAACTTAATCAGCAGAAAAATATTTTTTTGAAAAAATCCCTACGCCCCGGGGTCACAATTTCATCAAAAATCTGACTTTCGGCCATTCACTCAAAAATGGTGCCAAACGGTTGCAAATGCTCCCCTGAGAGGTTTGGCGGTCGAAACAGAAGGCTTTTTATCACGGGAAAAGAAAGCAGCCCTTAACAACTTAACCGGCAGAAAAATATTTTTTTGAAAAAATCCCTAAGCCCCGGGGTCACAATTTCATCAAAAATCTGACTTTCGGCATTTCACTCAAAAATGGTGCCAAACGGAAAAGAAATCAGCCCGCGACAACTTAATTGGCAGAAAAATATTTTTTTGAAAAAATCCCTAAGCCCCGGGGTCACAATTTCAAGAAAAATCTGACTTTCGGCCATTCACTCAAAAATGGTGCCAAACGGTTGCAAATGCTCCCCTGAGAGGTTTGGCGGTCGAAACAGAAGGCTTTTTATCACGGGAAAAGAAATCAGCCCTCGACAACTTAACCGGCAGAAAAATAATTTTTTGAAAAAATCCCTACGCCCCGGGGTCACAATTTCATCAAAAATCTGACTTTCGGCCATTCACTCAAAAATGGTGCCAAACGGTTGCAAATGCTCCCCTGAGAGGTTTGGCGGTCGAAACAGAAGGCTTTTTATCACGGGAAAAGAAATCAGCCCTTGACAACTTAACCGGCAGAAAAATATTTTTTTGAAAAAATCCCTAAGCCCCGGGGTCACAATTTCATCAAAAATCTGACTTTCGGCATTTCACTCAAAAATGGTGCCAAACGGAAAAGAAGTCAGCCCGCGACAACTTAATCGGCAGAAAAATATTTTTTTGAAAAAATCCCTAAGCCGCGGGGTCACAATTTCAAGAAAAATCTGACTTTCGGCCATTCACTCAAAAATGGTGCCAAACGGTTGCAAATGCTCCCCTGAGAGGTTTGGAGGTCGAAACAGAAGGCTTTTTATCACGGGAAAAGAAATCAGCCCTCGACAACTTAATCAGCAGAAAAATATTTTTTTGAAAAAATCCCTAAGCCCCGGGGTCACAATTTCATCAAAAATCTGACTTTCGGCCATTCACTCAAAAATGGTGCCAAACGGTTGCAAATGCTCCCCTGAGAGGTTTGGCGGTCGAAACAGAAGGCTTTTTATCACGGGAAAAGAAATCAGCCCTCGACAACTTAACCGGCAGAAAAATATTTTTTTGAAAAAATCCCTAAGCCCCGGGGTCACAATTTCATCAAAAATCTGACTTTCGGCATTTCACTCAAAAATGGTGCCAAACGGAAAAGAAATCAGCCCTCGACAACTTAATCAGCAGAAAAATATTTTTTTGAAAAAATCCCTAAGCCCCGGGGTCACAATTTCATCAAAAATCTGACTTTCGGCATTTCACTCTAAAATGGTGCCAAACGGGTGCAAATGCTCCCCTGAGAGGTTTCGCGGTCGAAACAGAAGGCTTTTTATCACGGGAAAAGAAATCAGCCCTCGACAACTTAACCGGCAGAAAAATAATTTTTTGAAAAAATCCCTAAGCCCCGGGGTCACAATTTCATCAAAAATCTGACTTTCGGCCATTCACTGAAAAATGGTGCCAAACGGTTGCAAATGCTCCCCTGAGAGGTTTGGCGGTCGAAACAGAAGGCTTTTTATCACGGGAAAAGAAATCAGCCCTTGACAACTTAACCGGCAGAAAAATATTTTTTTGAAAAAATCCCTAAGCCCCGGGGTCACAATTTCATCAAAAATCTGACTTTCGGCATTTCACTCAAAAATGGTGCCAAACGGAAAAGAAATCAGCCCGCGACAACTTAATTGGCAGAAAAATATTTTTTTGAAAAAATCCCTTAGCCCCGGGGTCACAATTTCATCAAAAATCTGACTTTCGGCATTTCACTCAAAAATGGTGCCAAACGGAAAAGAAATCAGCCCGCGACAACTTAATCGGCAGAAAAATATTTTTTTGAAAAAATCCCTAAGCCCCGGGGTCACAATTTCAAGAAAAATCTGACTTTCGGCCATTCACTCAAAAATGGTGCCAAACGGTTGCAAATGCTCCCCTGAGAGGTTTGGCGGTCGAAAGAGAAGGCTGTTTATCACGGGAAAAGAAATCAGCCCAAGACAACTTAACCGGCAGAAAAATATTTTTTTGAAAAAATCCCTAAGCCCCGGGGTCACAATTTCATCAAAAATCTGACTTTCGGCATTTCACTCAAAAATGGTGCCAAACGGAAAAGAAATCAGCCCTCGACAACTTAACCGGCAGAAATATATTTTTTTGAAAAAATCCCTAAGCCCCGGGGTCACAATTTCATCAAAAATCTGACTTTCGGCATTTCACTCTAAAATGGTGCCAAACGGTTGCAAATGCTCCCCTGAGAGGTTTGGCGGTCGAAACAGAAGGCTTTTTATCACGGGAAAAGAAATCAGCCCTCGACAACTTAACCGGCAGAAAAATAATTTTTTGAAAAAATCCCTAAGCCCCGGGGTCACAATTTCATCAAAAATCTGACTTTCGGCCATTCACTGAAAAATGGTGCCAAACGGTTGCAAATGCTCCCCTGAGAGGTTTGGCGGTCGAAACAGAAGGCTTTTTATCACGGGAAAAGAAATCAGCCCTTGACAACTTAACTGGCAGAAAAATATTTTTTTGAAAAAATCCCTAAGCCCCGGGGTCACAATTTCAAGAAAAATCTGACTTTCGGCCATTCACTCAAAAATGGTGCCAAACGGTTGCACATGCTCCCGTGAGAGGTTTGGAAGTCGAAACAGAAGGCTTTTTATCACGGGAAAAGAAATCAGCCCTCGACAACTTAATCAGCAGAAAAATATTTTTTTGAAAAAATCCCTAAGCCCCGGGGTCACAATTTCATCAAAAATCTGACTTTCGGCCATTCACTCAAAAATGGTGCCAAAAGGTTGCAAATGCTCCCCTGAGAGGTTTGGCAGTCGAAACAGAAGGCTTTTTATCACGGGAAAGGAAATCAGCCCTTGACAACTTAACCGGCAGAAAAATATTTTTTGAAAAAATCCCTAAGCCCCGGGGTCAGAATTTCATCAAAAATCTGACTGTCGGCCATTCACTCAAAAATGGTGCCAAACGGTTGCAAATGCTCCCCTGAGAGGTTTGGCGGTCGAAACAGAAGGCTTTTTATCACGGGAAAAGAAATCAGCCCTCGACAACTTAACCGGCAGAAAAATAATTTTTTGAAAAAATCCCTACGCCCCGGGGTCACAATTTCATCAAAAATCTGACTTTCGGCCATTCACTCAAAAATGGTGCCAAACGGTTGCAAATGCTCCCCTGAGAGGTTTGGCGGTCGAAACAGAAGGCTTTTTATCACGGGAAAAGAAATCAGCCCTTGACAACTTAACCGGCAGAAAAATATTTTTTTGAAAAAATCCCTAAGCCCCGGGGTCACAATTTCATCAAAAATCTGACTTTCGGCATTTCACTCAAAAATGGTGCCAAACGGAAAAGAAGTCAGCCCGCGACAACTTAATCGGCAGAAAAATATTTTTTTGAAAAAATCCCTAAGCCCCGGGGTCACAATTTCAAGAAAAATCTGACTTTCGGCCATTCACTCAAAAATGGTGCCAAACGGTTGCAAATGTTCCCCTGAGAGGTTTGGAGGTCGAAACAGAAGGCTTTTTATCACGGGAAAAGAAATCAGCCCTCGACAACTTAATCAGCAGAAAAATATTTTTTTGAAAAAATCCCTAAGCCCCGGGGTCACAATTTCATCAAAAATCTGACTTTCGGCATTTCACTCTAAAATGGTGCCAAACGGTTGCAAATGCTCCCCTGAGAGGTTTCGCGGTCGAAACAGAAGGCTTTTTATCACGGGAAAAGAAATCAGCCCTCGACAACTTAACCGGCAGAAAAATAATTTTTTGAAAAAATCCCTAAGCCCCGGGGTCACAATTTCATCAAAAATCTGACTTTCGGCCATTCACTGAAAAATGGTGCCAAACGGTTGCAAATGCTCCCCTGAGAGGTTTGGCGGTCGAAACAGAAGGCTTTTTATCACGGGAAAAGAAATCAGCCCTTGACAACTTAACCGGCAGAAAAATATTTTTTTGAAAAAATCCCTAAGCCCCGGGGTCACAATTTCATCAAAAATCTGACTTTCGGCATTTCACTCAAAAATGGTGCCAAACGGAAAAGAAATCAGCCTGCGACAACTTAATTGGCAGAAAAATATTTTTTTGAAAAAATCCCTAAGCCCCGGGGTCACAATTTCATCAAAAATCTGACTTTCGGCATTTCACTCAAAAATGGTGCCAAACGGAAAAGAAATCAGCCCGCGACAACTTAATCGGCAGAAAAATATTTTTTTGAAAAAATCCCTAAGCCCCAGGGTCACAATTTCAAGAAAAATCTGACTTTCGGCCATTCACTCAAAAATGGTGCCAAACGGTTGCATATGCTCCCTTGAGAGGTTTGGCGGTCGAAACAGACGGCTTTTTATCACGGGAAAAGAAATCAGCCCAAGACAACTTAACCGGCAGAAAAATATTTTTTTGAAAAAATCCCTAAGCCCCGGGGTCACAATTTCATCAAAAATCTGACTTTCGGCATTTCACTCAAAAATGGTGCCAAATGGAAAAGAAATCAGCCCTCGACAACTTAATCGGCAGAAAAATATTTTTTTGAAAAAATCCCTAAGCCCTGGGGTCACAATTTCAAGAAACATCTGACTTTCGGCCATTCACTCTAAAATGGTGCCAAACGGTTGCAAATGCTCCCCTGAGAGGTTTGGCGGTCGAAACAGAAAGCTTTTTATCACGAGAAAAGAAATCAGCCCTCGACAACTTAACCGGCAGAAAAATATTTTTTTGAAAAAATCCCTAAGCCCCGGGGTCACAATTTCATCAAAAATCTGACTTTCGGCATTTCACTCAAAAATGGTGCCAAACGGAAAAGAAATCAGCCCTCGACAACTTAATCGGCAGAAAAATATTTTTTTCGAAAAAATCCCTAAGCCCCGGGGTCACAATTTCATCAAAAATCTGACTTTCGGCCATTCACTCAAAAATGGTGCCAAACGGTTGCAAATGCTCCCCTGAGAGGTTTGGCGGTCGAAACAGACGGCTTTTTATCACGGGAAAAGAAATCAGCCCTCGACAACTTAACCGGCAGAAAAATATTTTTTTGAAAAAATCCCTAAGCCCCGGGGTCACATTTTCAAGAAAAATCTGACTTTCGGCCATTCACTCAAAAATGGCGCCAAAGGGTTGCAAATGCTCCCCTGAGAGGTTTGGCGGTCGAAACAGGCTTTTTATCACGGGAAAAGAAATCAGCCCTCGACAACTTAACCGGCAGAAAAATATTTTTTTGAAAAAATCCCTAAGCCCCGGGGTCACAATTTCATCAAAAATCTGACTTTCGGCAATTCACTCAAAAATGGTGCGAAACCGAAAAGAAACCAGCCCTCGACAACTTATTCGGCAGAAAAATATTTTTTTGAAAAAATCCCTAAGCCCCGGGGTCACAATTTCTTCAAAAATCTGACTTTCGGCCATTCACTCAAAAATAGTGCCAAACGGTTGCAAATGCTCCCCTGAGAGGTTTGGCGGTCGAAACAGAAGGCTTTTTATCACGGGAAAAGAAATCAGCCCAAGACAACTTAACCGGCAGAAAAATAATTTTTTGAAAAAATCCCTAAGCCCCGGGGTCAGAATTTCATCAAAAATCTGACTGTCGGCCATTCACTCAAAAATGGTGCCAAACGGTTGCAAATGCTCCCCTGAGAGGTTTGGCGGTCGAAACAGAAGGCTTTTTATCACGGGAAAAGAAATCAGCCCTTGACAACTTAACCGGCAGAAAAATATTTTTTTGAAAAAATCCCTAAGCCCCGAGGTCACAATTTCATCAAAAATCTGACTTTCGGCATTTCACTCAAAAATGGTGCCAAACGGAAAAGAAATCAGCCCGCGACAACTTAATTGGCAGAAAAATATTTTTTTGAAAAAATCCCTAAGCCCGGGGGTCACAATTTCATCAAAAATCTGACTTTCGGCATTTCACTCAAAAATGGTGCCAAACGGAAAAGAAATCAGCCCGCGACAACTTAATCGGCAGAAAAATATTTTTTTGAAAAAATCCCTAAGCCCCGGGGTCACAATTTCAAGAAAAATCTGACTTTCGGCCATTCACTCAAAAATGGTGCCAAACGGTTGCAAATGCTCCCCTGAGAGGTTTGGCGGTCGAAAGAGAAGGCTGTTTATCACGGGAAAAGAAATCAGCCCAAGACAACTTAACCGGCAGAAAAATATTTTTTTGAAAAAATCCCTAAGCCCCGGGGTCACAATTTCATCAAAAATCTGACTTTCGGCATTTCACTCAAAAATGGTGCCAAACGGAAAAGAAATCAGCCCTCGACAACTTAACCGGCAGAAATATATTTTTTTGAAAAAATCCCTAAGCCCCGGGGTCACAATTTCATCAAAAATCTGACTTTCGGCATTTCACTCTAAAATGGTGCCAAACGGTTGCAAATGCTCCCCTGAGAGGTTTGGCGGTCGAAACAGAAGGCTTTTTATCACGGGAAAAGAAATCAGCCCTCGACAGCTTAACTGGCAGAAAAATAATTTTTTGAAAAAATCCCTAAGCCCCGGGGTCACAATTTCATCAAAAATCTGACTTTCGGCAATTCACTCAAAAATGGGGCCAAACGGAAAAGAAATCAGCCCTCGACAACTTAATCGGCAGAAAAATATTTTTTTGAAAAAATCCCTAAGCCCCGGGGTCACAATTTCATCAAAAATCTGACTTTCGGCCATTCACTGAAAAATGGTGCCAAACGGTTGCAAATGCTCCCCTGAGAGGTTTGGCGGTCGAAACAGAAGGCTTTTTATCACGGGAAAAGAAATCAGCCCTTGACAACTTAACCGGCAGAAAAATATTTTTTTGAAAAAATCCCTAAGCCCCGGGGTCACAATTTCATCAAAAATCTGACTTTCGGCATTTCACTCAAAAATGGTGCCAAACGGAAAAGAAATCAGCCCGCGACAACTTAATTGGCAGAAAAATATTTTTTTGAAAAAATCCCTAAGCCCCGGGGTCACAATTTCATCAAAAATCTGACTTTCGGCATTTCACTCAAAAATGGTGCCAAACGGAAAAGAAATCAGCCCGCGACAACTTAATCGGCAGAAAAATATTTTTTTGAAAAAATCCCTAAGCCCCGGGGTCACAATTTCAAGAAAAATCTGACTTTCGGCCATTCACTCAAAAATGGTGCCAAACGGTTGCAAATGCTCCCCTGAGAGGTTTGGCGGTCGAAAGAGAAGGCTGTTTATCACGGGAAAAGAAATCAGCCGAAGACAACTTAACCGGCAGAAAAATATTTTTTTGAAAAAATCCCTAAGCCCCGGGGTCACAATTTCATCAAAAATCTGACTTTCGGCATTTCACTCAAAAATGGTGCCAAACGGAAAAGAAATCAGCCCTCGACAACTTAACCGGCAGAAAATTTTTTGGGGGGAAAAAATCCGTAAGCCCCAGGGTCACAATTTCAAGAAAAATCTGACTTTCGGCCATTCACTCTAAAATGGTGCCAAACGGTTGCAAATGCTCCCCTGAGAGGTTTGGCGGTCGAAACAGAAGGCTTTTTATCACGGGAAAAGAAATCAGCCCAAGACAACTTAACTGGCAGAAATATATTTTTTTGAAAAAATCCCTAAGCCCCGGGGTCACAATTTCATCAAAAATCTGACTTTCGGCCATTCACTCAAAAATGGTGCCAAACGGTTGCATATGCTCCCTTGAGAGGTTTGGCGGTCGAAACAGACGGCTTTTTATCACGGGAAAAGAAATCAGCCCAAGACAACTTAACCGGCAGAAAAATATTTTTTTGAAAAAATCCCTAAGCCCCGGGGGTCACAATTTCATCAAAAATCTGACTTTCGGCCATTCACTCAAAAATGGTGCCAAACGGTTGCAAATGCTCCCCTGAGAGGTTTGGCGGTCGAAACAGACGGCTTTTTATCACGGGAAAAGAAATCAGCCCAAGAAACTTAACCGGCAGAAAAATATTTTTTTGAAAAAAATCCCTTAGCCCCGGGGTCACAATTTCATAAAAAATCTGACTTTCAGCCATTCACTCAAAAATGGTGCCAAACGGTTGCAAATGCTCCCCTGAGACGTTTGGCGGTCGAAACAGTTGGCTTTTTATCACGGGAAAAGAAATCAGCCCTCGACAACTTAACCGGCAGAAAAATATTTTTTTGAAAAAATCCCTAAGCCCCGGGGTCACAATTTCATCAAAAATCTGACTTTCGGCATTTCACTCAAAAATGGTGCCAAACGGAAAAGAAATCAGCCCTCGACAACTTAATCGGCAGAAAAAAAATTTTGGGGAAAAAATCCGTAAGCCCCAGGGTCACAATTTCAAGAAAAATCTGACTTTCGGCCATTCACTCTAAAATGGTGCCAAACGGTTGCAAATGCTCCCCTGAGAGGTTTGGCGGTCGAAACAGAAGGCTTTTTATCACGGGAAAAGAAATCAGCCCAAGACAACTTAACTGGCAGAAATATATTTTTTTGAAAAAATCCCTAAGCCCCGGGGTCACAATTTCATCAAAAATCTGACTTTCGGCCATTCACTCAAAAATGGTGCCAAACGGTTGCATATGCTCCCTTGAGAGGTTTGGCGGTCGAAACAGACGGCTTTTTATCACGGGAAAAGAAATCAGCCCAAGACAACTTAACCGGCAGAAAAATATTTTTTTGAAAAAATCCCTAAGTCCCGGTGTCACAATTTCATAAAAAATCTGACTTTCGGCCATTCACTCAAAAATGGTGCCAAACGTTTGTAAATTCTCCCCTTAGAGGTTTGGAGGTCGAAACAGAAGGCTTTTTATCACGGGAAAAGAAATCAGCCCTCGACAACTTAACAGGCAGAAAAATAATTTTTTGGAAAAATCCCTAAGCCCCGGGGTCACAATTTCATCAAAAATCTGACTTTCGGCCATTCATTCAAAAATGGTGCCAAACGGTTGCAAATGCTCCCCTGAGAGGTTTGGCGGTCGAAACAGAAGGCTTTTTATCACGGGAAAAGAAATCAGCCCTCGACAGCTTAACTGGCAGAAAAATATTTTTTTGAAAAAATCCCTAAGCCCCGGGGTCACAATTTCATCAAAAATCTGACTTTCGGCATTTCACTCAAAAATGGTGCCAAACGGTTGCAAATGCTCCCCTGAGACGTTTGGCGGTCGAAACAGAAGGCTTTTTATCACGGGAAAAGAAATCAGCCCTCGACAACTTAACCGGCAGAAAAATATTTTTTTGAAAAAATCCCTAAGCCCCGGGGTCACAATTTCATCAAAAATCTGACTTTCGGCATTTCACTCAAAAATGGTGCGAAACGGAAAAGAAATCAGCCCTCGACAACTTAATCGGCAGAAAAATATTTTTTTGAAAAAATCCCTAAGCCCTGGGGTCACAATTTCAAGAAACATCTGACTTTCGGCCATTCACTCTAAAATGGTGCCAAACGGTTGCAAATGCTCCCCTGAGAGGTTTGGCGGTCGAAACAGAAAGCTTTTTATCACGAGAAAAGAAATCAGCCCTCGACAACTTAACCGGCAGAAAAATATTTTTTTGAAAAAATCCCTAAGCCCCGGGGTCACAATTTCATCAAAAATCTGACTTTCGGCCATTCACTCAAAAATGGTGCCAAACGGTTGCAAATGCTCCCCTGAGAGGTTTGGTGGTCGAAACAGAAAGCTTTTTATCACGGGAAAAGAAATCAGCCCTCGACAGCTTAACTGGCAGAAAAATATTTTTTTGAAAAAATCCCTAAGCCCCGGGGTCACAATTTCATCAAAAATCTGACTTTCGGCATTTCACTCAAAAATGGTGCCAAACGGAAAAGAAATCAGCCCTCGACAACTTAATCGGCAGAAAAATATTTTTTTCGAAAAAATCCCTAAGCCCCGGGGTCACAATTTCATCAAAAATCTGACTTTCGGCCATTCACTCAAAAATGGTGCCAAACGGTTGCAAATGCTCCCCTGAGAGGTTTGGCGGTCGAAACAGACGGCTTTTTATCACGGGAAAAGAAATCAGCCCTCGACAACTTAACCGGCAGAAAAATATTTTTTTGAAAAAATCCCTAAGCCCCGGGGTCACATTTTCAAGAAAAATCTGACTTTCGGCCATTCACTCAAAAATGGCGCCAAAGGGTTGCAAATGCTCCCCTGAGAGGTTTGGCGGTCGAAACAGGCTTTTTATCACGGGAAAAGAAATCAGCCCTCGACAACTTAACCGGCAGAAAAATATTTTTTTGAAAAAATCCCTAAGCCCCGGGGTCACAATTTCATCAAAAATCTGACTTTCGGCAACTCACTCAAAAATGGTGCGAAACCGAAAAGAAACCAGCCCTCGACAACTTATTCGGCAGAAAAATATTTTTTTGAAAAAATCCCTAAGCCCCGGGGTCACAATTTCTTCAAAAATCTGACTTTCGGCCATTCACTCAAAAATAGTGCCAAACGGTTGCAAATGCTCCCCTGAGAGGTTTGGCGGTCGAAACAGAAGGCTTTTTATCACGGGAAAAGAAATCAGCCCAAGACAACTTAACCGGCAGAAAAATAATTTTTTGAAAAAATCCCTAAGCCCCGGGGTCAGAATTTCATCAAAAATCTGACTGTCGGCCATTCACTCAAAAATGGTGCCAAACGGTTGCAAATGCTCCCCTGAGAGGTTTGGCGGTCGAAACAGAAGGCTTTTTATCACGGGAAAAGAAATCAGCCCTTGACAACTTAACCGGCAGAAAAATATTTTTTTGAAAAAATCCCTAAGCCCCGAGGTCACAATTTCATCAAAAATCTGACTTTCGGCATTTCACTCAAAAATGGTGCCAAACGGAAAAGAAATCAGCCCGCGACAACTTAATTGGCAGAAAAATATTTTTTTGAAAAAATCCCTAAGCCCCGGGGTCACAATTTCATCAAAAATCTGACTTTCGGCATTTCACTCAAAAATGGTGCCAAACGGAAAAGAAATCAGCCCGCGACAACTTAATCGGCAGAAAAATATTTTTCTGAAAAAATCCCTAAGCCCCGGGGTCACAATTTCAAGAAAAATCTGACTTTCGGCCATTCACTCAAAAATGGTGCCAAACGGTTGCAAATGCTCCCCTGAGAGGTTTGGCGGTCGAAAGAGAAGGCTGTTTATCACGGGAAAAGAAATCAGCCCAAGACAACTTAACCGGCAGAAAAATATTTTTTTGAAAAAATCCCTAAGCCCCGGGGTCACAATTTCATCAAAAATCTGACTTTCGGCATTTCACTCAAAAATGGTGCCAAACGGAAAAGAAATCAGCCCTCGACAACTTAACCGGCAGAAATATATTTTTTTGAAAAAATCCCTAAGCCCCGGGGTCACAATTTCATCAAAAATCTGACTTTCGGCATTTCACTCTAAAATGGTGCCAAACGGTTGCAAATGCTCCCCTGAGAGGTTTGGCGGTCGAAACAGAAGGCTTTTTATCACGGGAAAAGAAATCAGCCCTCGACAGCTTAACTGGCAGAAAAATAATTTTTTGAAAAAATCCCTAAGCCCCGGGGTCACAATTTCATCAAAAATCTGACTTTCGGCAATTCACTCAAAAATGGGGCCAAACGGAAAAGAAATCAGCCCTCGACAACTTAATCGGCAGAAAAATATTTTTTTGAAAAAATCCCTAAGCCCCGGGGTCACAATTTCATCAAAATTCTGACTTTCGGCCATACACTCAAAAATGGTGCCAAACGGTTGCAAATGCTCCCCTGAGAGGTTTGGCGGTCGAAACAGAAGGCTTTTTATCACGGGAAAAGAAATCAGCCCAAGACAACTTAACCGGTGGAATTATATTTTTTTGAAAAAATCCCTAAGCCCCGGGGTCACAATTTCATCAAAAATCTGACTTTCGGCAATTCACTCAAAAATGGTGCCAAACGGTTGCAAATGCTCCCCTGAGAGTTTTGGCGGTCGAAACAGAAGGCTTTTTATCACGGGAAAAGAAATCAGCCCTCGACAACTTAACCGGCAGAAAAATATTTTTTTGAAAAAATCCCTAAGCCCCGGGGTCACAATTTCATCAAAAATCTGACTTTCGGCCATTCACTCAAAAATGGTGCCAAACGGAAAAGAAATCAGCCCTCGACAACTTAATCGGCAGAAAAATATTTTTTTGTAAAAATCCCTAAGCCGGGGTCACAATTTCATCAAAAATCTGACTTTCGGCCATTCACTCAAAAATGCTGCCAAACGGTTGCAAATGCTCCCCTGAGAGGTTTTGCGGTCGAAACAGAAGGCTTTTTATGACGGGAAAAGAAATCAGCCCTCGACAACTTAACCGGCAGAAAAATATTTTTTTGAAAAAATCCCTAAGCCCCGGGGTCAGAATTTCATCAAAAATCTGACTTTCGGCCATTCACTCAAAAATGGTGCCAAACGGTTGCAAATGCTCCCCTGAGAGGTTTGGCGGTCGAAACAGAAGGCTTTTTATCACGGGAAAAGAAATCAGCACTCGACAACTTAGCCGGCAGAAAAATATTTTTTCAAAAAAATCCCTAAGCCCCGGGGTCACAATTTCATCAGAAATCTGACTTTCGGCATTTCACTCAAAAAT
Source organism: Podarcis liolepis (assembly GCF_965112155.1). Taxonomy (NCBI): domain Eukaryota; kingdom Metazoa; phylum Chordata; class Lepidosauria; order Squamata; family Lacertidae; genus Podarcis; species Podarcis liolepis. The sequence continues at coordinate 102,844 of NW_028148797.1, read as the reverse complement.
GGTGCCAAACGGAAAAGATATCAGCCCTTGACAACTTAATCGGCAGAAAAATATTTTTTTGAAAAAAATCCCTAAGCCCCGGGGTCACAATTTCATCAAAAATCTGACTTTCACCCATTCACTCAAAAATGGAGCCAAACGGTTGCAAATGCTCCCCTGAGAGGTTTGGCGGTCGAAACAGAAGTCTTTTTATCACGGGAAAAGAAATCAGCCCAAGAAAACTTAACCGGCAGAAAAATAATTTCTTGAAAAAATCCCTAAGCCCCGGGCTCACAATTTCATCAAAAATCTGACTTTCGGCCATTCACTCAAAAATGGTGCCAAACGGTTGCAAATGCTCCCCTGGGAGGTTTGGCGGTCGAAACAGAAGGCTTTTTATCACGGGAAAAGAAATCAGCCCTCGACAACTTAACCGGCAGAAAAATATTTTTTTGAAAAAATCCGTAAGCCCCGGGGTCAGAATTTCATCAAAAATCTGACTTTCGGCCATTCACTCAAAAATGGTGCCAAACGGTTGCAAATGCTCTCCTGAGAGGTTTGGCGGTCGAAACAGATGACTTTTTATCACGGGAAAAGAAATCAGCCCAAGACAATTTAACCGGCAGAAAAATATTTTTTTGAAAAAATCCCTAAGCCCCGGGTTCACAATTTCATCAAAAATCTGACTTTCGGCATTTCCCTCAAAAATGGTGCCAAACGGAAAAGATATCAGCCCGCGACAACTTAATCGGCAGAAAAATATTTTTTTGAAAAAATCCCTAAGCCCCGGGGTCACAATTTCAAGAAAAATCTGACTTTCGGCCATTCACTCAAAAATGGTGCCAAACGGTTGCAAATGCTCCCCTGAGAGGTTTGGCGGTCGAAACAGAAGGCTTTTTATCACGGGAAAAGAAATCAGCCCAAGACAACTTAACCGGCAGAAATATATTTTTTCGAAAAAATCCCTAAGCCCCGGGGTCACAATTTCATCAAAAATCTGACTTTCGGCATTGCACTCAAAAATGGTGCCAAACGGAAAAGAAATCAGCCCGCGACAACTTAATCGGCAGGAAAATATTTTTTTGAAAAAATCCCTAAGCCCCGGGGTCACAATTTCAAGAAAAATCTGACTTTCGGCCATTCACTCAAAAATGGTGCCAAACGGTTGCAAATGCTCCCCCGAGAGGTTTGGAGGTCGAAACAGAAGGCTTTTTATCACGGGAAAAGAAATCAGCCCTCGACAACTTAATCAGCAGAAAAATATTTTTTTGAAAAAATCCCTAAGCCCCGGGGTCACAATTTCATCAAAAATCTGACTTTCGGCCATTCACTCAAAAATGGAGCCAAACGGTTGTAAATGCTCCCCTGAGAGGTTTGGCGGTCGAAACAGAAGGCTTTTTATCACGGGAAAAGAAATCAGCACTCGACAACTTAACCGGCAGAAAAATATTTTTTTGAAAAAATCCCTAAGCCCCGGGGTCACAATTTCATAAAAAATCTGACTTTCGGCCATTCACTCAAAAATGGTGCCAAACGGTTGCAAATGCTCCCCTGAGACGTTTGGCGGTCGAAACAGTTGGCTTTTTATCACGGGAAAAGAAATCAGCCCTCGACAACTTAACCGGCAGAAAAATATTTTTTTGAAAAAATCCCTAAGCCCCGGGGTCACAATTTCATCAAAAATCTGACTTTCGGCATTTCACTCAAAAATGGTGCCAAACGGAAAAGAAATCAGCCCTCGACAACTTAATCGGCAGAAAATTTTTTGGGGGGAAAAAATCCGTAAGCCCCAGGGTCACAATTTCAAGAAAAATCTGACTTTCGGCCATTCACTCTAAAATGGTGCCAAACGGTTGCAAATGCTCCCCTGAGAGGTTTGGCGGTCGAAACAGAAGGCTTTTTATCACGGGAAAAGAAATCAGCCCTCGACAACTTAACCGGCAGAAAAATATTTTTTTGAAAAAATCCGTAAGCCCCGGGGTCAGAATTTCATCAAAAATCTGACTTTCGGCCATTCACTCAAAAATGGTGCCAAACGGTTGCAAATGCTCCCCTGAGAGGTTTGGCGGTCGAAACAGAAGGCTTTTTATCATGGGAAAAGAAATCAGCCCTCGACAACTTAACCGGCAGAAAAATATTTTTTTGAAAAAATCCCTAAGCCCCGGGGTCACAATTTCAAGAAAAATCTGACTTTCAGCCATTCACTCAAAAATGGTGCCAAACGGTTGCAAATGCTCTCCTGAGAGGTTTGGCGGTCGAAACAGATGGCTTTTTATCACGGGAAAAGAAATCAGCCCAAGACAATTTAACCGGCAGAAAAATATTTTTTTGAAAAAATCCCTAAGCCCCGGGTTCACAATTTCATCAAAAATCTGACTTTCGGCATTTCCCTCAAAAATGGTGCCAAACGGAAAAGATATCAGCCCGCGACAACTTAATCGGCAGAAAAATATTTTTTTGAAAAAATCCCTAAGCCCCGGGGTCACAATTTCAAGAAAAATCTGACTTTCGGCCATTCACTCAAAAATGGTGCCAAACGGTTGCAAATGCTCCCCTGAGAGGTTTGGCGGTCGAAACAGAAGGCTTTTTATCACGGGAAAAGAAATCAGCCCAAGACAACTTAACCGGCAGAAATATATTTTTTCGAAAAAATCCCTAAGCCCCGGGGTCACAATTTCATCAAAAATCTGACTTTCGGCATTGCACTCAAAAATGGTGCCAAACGGAAAAGAAATCAGCCCGCGACAACTTAATCGGCAGGAAAATATTTTTTTGAAAAAATCCCTAAGCCCCGGGGTCACAATTTCAAGAAAAATCTGACTTTCGGCCATTCAATCAAAAATGGTGCCAAACGGTTGCAAATGCTCCCCCGAGAGGTTTGGAGGTCGAAACAGAAGGCTTTTTATCACGGGAAAAGAAATCAGCCCTCGACAACTTAATCAGCAGAAAAATATTTTTTTGAAAAAATCCCTAAGCCCCGGGGTCACAATTTCATCAAAAATCTGACTTTCGGCCATTCACTCAAAAATGGAGCCAAACGGTTGTAAATGCTCCCCTGAGAGGTTTGGCGGTCGAAACAGAAGGCTTTTTATCACGGGAAAAGAAATCAGCACTCGACAACTTAACCGGCAGAAAAATATTTTTTTGAAAAAATCCCTAAGCCCCGGGGTCACAATTTCAAGAAAAATCTGACTTTCAGCCATTCACTCAAAAATGGTGCCAAACGGTTGCAAATGCTCTCCTGAGAGGTTTGGCGGTCGAAACAGATGGCTTTTTATCACGGGAAAAGAAATCAGCCCAAGACAATTTAACCGGCAGAAAAATATTTTTTTGAAAAAATCCCTAAGCCCCGGGTTCACAATTTCATCAAAAATCTGACTTTCGGCATTTCCCTCAAAAATGGTGCCAAACGGAAAAGATATCAGCCCGCGACAACTTAATCGGCAGAAAAATATTTTTTTGAAAAAATCCCTAAGCCCCGGGGTCACAATTTCAAGAAAAATCTGACTTTCGGCCATTCACTCAAAAATGGTGCCAAACGGTTGCAAATGCTCCCCTGAGAGGTTTGGCGGTCGAAACAGAAGGCTTTTTATCACGGGAAAAGAAATCAGCCCAAGACAACTTAACCGGCAGAAATATATTTTTTCGAAAAAATCCCTAAGCCCCGGGGTCACAATTTCATCAAAAATCTGACTTTCGGCATTGCACTCAAAAATGGTGCCAAACGGAAAAGAAATCAGCCCGCGACAACTTAATCGGCAGGAAAATATTTTTTTGAAAAAATCCCTAAGCCCCGGGGTCACAATTTCAAGAAAAATCTGACTTTCGGCCATTCAATCAAAAATGGTGCCAAACGGTTGCAAATGCTCCCCCGAGAGGTTTGGAGGTCGAAACAGAAGGCTTTTTATCACGGGAAAAGAAATCAGCCCTCGACAACTTAATCAGCAGAAAAATATTTTTTTGAAAAAATCCCTAAGCCCCGGGGTCACAATTTCATCAAAAATCTGACTTTCGGCCATTCACTCAAAAATGGAGCCAAACGGTTGTAAATGCTCCCCTGAGAGGTTTGGCGGTCGAAACAGAAGGCTTTTTATCACGGGAAAAGAAATCAGCACTCGACAACTTAACCGGCAGAAAAATATTTTTTTGAAAAAATCCCTAAGCCCCGGGGTCACAATTTCATAAAAAATCTGACTTTCGGCCATTCACTCAAAAATGGTGCCAAACGGTTGCAAATGCTCCCCTGAGACGTTTGGCGGTCGAAACAGTTGGCTTTTTATCACGGGAAAAGAAATCAGCCCTCGACAACTTAACCGGCAGAAAAATATTTTTTTGAAAAAATCCCTAAGCCCCGGGGTCACAATTTCATCAAAAATCTGACTTTCGGCATTTCACTCAAAAATGGTGCCAAACGGAAAAGAAATCAGCCCTCGACAACTTAATCGGCAGAAAATTTTTTTGGGGGAAAAAATCCGTAAGCCCCAGGGTCACAATTTCAAGAAAAATCTGACTTTCGGCCATTCACTCTAAAATGGTGCCAAACGGTTGCAAATGCTCCCCTGAGAGGTTTGGCGGTCGAAACAGAAGGCTTTTTATCACGGGAAAAGAAATCAGCCCAAGACAACTTAACTGGCAGAAATATATTTTTTTGAAAAAATCCCTAAGCCCCGGGGTCACAATTTCATCAAAAATCTGACTTTCGGCCATTCACTCAAAAATGGTGCCAAACGGTTTCATATGCTCCCTTGAGAGGTTTGGCGGTCGAAACAGACGGCTTTTTATCACGGGAAAAGAAATCAGCCCAAGACAACTTAACCGGCAGAAAAATATTTTTTTGAAAAAATCCCTAAGCCCCGGGGTCACAATTTCATCAAAAATCTGACTTTCGGCCATTCACTCAAAAATGGTGCCAAACGGTTGCAAATGCTCCCCTGAGAGGTTTGGCGGTCGAAACAGACGGCTTTTTATCACGGGAAAAGAAATCAGCCCAAGAAACTTAACCGGCAGAAAAATATTTTTTTGAAAAAAATCCCTTAGCCCCGGGGTCACAATTTCATAAAAAATCTGACTTTCGGCCATTCACTCAAAAATGGTGCCAAACGGTTGCAAATGCTCCCCTGAGACGTTTGGCGGTCGAAACAGTTGGCTTTTTATCACGGGAAAAGAAATCAGCCCTCGACAACTTAACCGGCAGAAAAATATTTTTTTGAAAAAATCCCTAAGCCCCGGGGTCACAATTTCATCAAAAATCTGACTTTCGGCATTTCACTCAAAAATGGTGCCAAACGGAAAAGAAATCAGCTCTCGACAACTTAATCGGCAGAAAATTTTTTGGGGGGAAAAAATCCGTAAGCCCCAGGGTCACAATTTCAAGAAAAATCTGACTTTCGGCCATTCACTCTAAAATGGTGCCAAACGGTTGCAAATGCTCCCCTGAGAGGTTTGGCGGTCGAAACAGAAGGCTTTTTATCACGGGAAAAGAAATCAGCCCAAGACAACTTAACTGGCAGAAATATATTTTTTTGAAAAAATCCCTAAGCCCCGGGGTCACAATTTCATCAAAAATCTGACTTTCGGCCATTCACTCAAAAATGGTGCCAAACGGTTGCATATGCTCCCTTGAGAGGTTTGGCGGTCGAAACAGACGGCTTTTTATCACGGGAAAAGAAATCAGCCCAAGACAACTTAACCGGCAGAAAAATATTTTTTTGAAAAAATCCCTAAGCCCCGGTGTCACAATTTCATAAAAAATCTGACTTTCGGCCATTCACTCAAAAATGGTGCCAAACGGTTGCAAATGCTCCCCTGAGAGGTTTGGCGGTCGAAACAGAAGGCTTTTTATCACGGGAAAAGAAATCAGCCCAAGACAACTTAACCGGCAGAAATATATTTTTTTGAAAAAATCCCTAAGCCCCGGGGTCACAATTTCATCAAAAATCTGACTTTCGGCCATTCACTCAAAAATGGTGCCAAACGGAAAAGAAATCAGCCCTCGACAACTTAACCGGCAGAAAAATATTTTTTTGAAAAAATCCCTAAGCCCCGGGGTCACAATTTCATCAAAAATCTTACTTTCGGCCATTAACTCAAAAATGGTGCCAAACGGTTGCAAATTCTCCCCTTAGAGGTTTGGAGGTCGAAACAGAAGGCTTTTTATCACGGGAAAAGAAATCAGCCCTCGACAACTTAACCGGCAGAAAAATATTTTTTTGAAAAAATCCCTAAGCCCCGGGGTCACAATTTCATCAAAAATCTGACTTTCGGCCATTCACTCAAAAATGGTGCCAAACGGAAAAGAAATCAGCCCTCGACAACTTAATCGGCAGAAAAATATTTTTTTGAAAAAATCCCTAAGCCCCGGGGTCACAATTTCATCAAAAATCTGACTTTCGGCCATTCACTCAAAAATGGTGCCAAACGGTTGCAAATGCTCCCCTGAGAGGTTTGGCGGTCGAAACAGAAGGCTTTTTATCACGGGAAAAGAAATCAGCACTCGACAACTTAGCCGGCAGAAAAATATTTTTTCAAAAAAATCCCTAAGCCCCGGGGTCACAATTTCATCAAAAATCTGACTTTCGGCCATTCACTCAAAAATGGTGCCAAACGGTTGCAAATGCTCCCCTGAGAGGTTTGGCGGTCGAAACAGACGGCTTTTTATCACGGGAAAAGAAATCAGCCCAAGACAACTTAACCGGCAGAAAAATATTTTTATGAAAAAATCCCTAAGTCACAATTTCATCAAAAATCTGACTTTCGGCCATTCACTCAAAAATGGTTCCAAACGGTTGCAAATGCTCCCCTGAGAGGTTTGGCGGTCGAAACAGAAGGCTTTTTATCACGGGAAAAGAAATCAGCCCTCGACAACTTAACCGACAGAAAAATATTTTTTTGAAAAAATCCCTAAGCCCCGGGGTCACAATTTCATCAAAAATCTGACTTTCGGCTTTTCACTCATAAATGGTGCCAAACGGAAAAGAAATCAGCCCTCGACAACTTAACCGGCAGAAAAATATTTTTTTGAAAAAATCCCTAAGCCCCGGGGTCAGAATTTCATGAAAAATCTGACTTTCGGCCATTCACTCAAAAATGGTGCCAAACGGTTGCAAATGCTCCCCTGAGAGGTTTGGCGGTCGAAACAGAAGGCTTTTTATCACGGGAAAAGAAATCAGCCCTCGACAACTTAACCGGCAGAAAAATATTTTTTCAAAAAAATCCCTAAGCCCCGGGGTCACAATTTCATCAAAAATCTGACTTTCGGCCATTCACTCAAAAATGGTGCCAAACGGTTGCAAATGCTCCCCTGAGAGGTTTGGCGGTCGAAACAGACGGCTTTTTATCACGGGAAAAGAAATCAGCCCAAGACAACTTAACCGGCAGAAAAATATTTTTATGAAAAAATCCCTAAGTCACAATTTCATCAAAAATCTGACTTTCGGCCATTCACTCAAAAATGGTGCCAAACGGTTGCAAATGCTCCCCTGAGAGGTTTGGCGGTCGAAACAGAAGGCTTTTTATCACGGGAAAAGAAATCAGCCCTCGACAACTTAACCGACAGAAAAATATTTTTTTGAAAAAATCCCTAAGCCCCGGGGTCACAATTTCATCAAAAATCTGACTTTCGGCTTTTCACTCATAAATGGTGCCAAACGGAAAAGAAATCAGCCCTCGACAACTTAACCGGCAGAAAAATATTTTTTTGAAAAAATCCGTAAGCCCCGGGGTCAGAATTTCATCAAAAATCTGACTTTCGGCCATTCACTCAAAAATGGTGCCAAACGGTTGCAAATGCTCCCCTGAGAGGTTTGGCGGTCGAAACAGAAGGCTTTTTATCACGGGAAAAGAAATCAGCCCTCGACAACTTAACCGGCAGAAAAATATTTTTTTGAAAAAATCCCTAAGCCCCGGGGTCACAATTTCAAGAAAAATCTGACTTTCAGCCATTCACTCAAAAATGGTGCCAAACGGTTGCAAATGCTCTCCTGAGAGGTTTGGCGGTCGAAACAGATGGCTTTTTATCACGGGAAAAGAAATCAGCCCAAGACAACTTAACCGGCAGAAAAATATTTTTTTGAAAAAATCCCTAAGCCCCGGGGTCACAATTTCATCAGAAATCTGACTTTCGGCATTTCACTCAAAAATGGTGCCAAACGGAAAAGATATCAGCCCTTGACAACTTAATCGGCAGAAAAATATTTTTTTGAAAAAAAATCCCTAAGCCCCGGGGTCACAATTTCATCAAAAATCTGACTTTCACCCATTCACTCAAAAATGGAGCCAAACGGTTGCAAATGCTCCCCTGAGAGGTTTGGCGGTCGAAACAGAAGTCTTTTTATCACGGGAAAAGAAATCAGCCCAAGAAAACTTAACCGGCAGAAAAATAATTTTTTGAAAAAATCCCTAAGCCCCGGGCTCACAATTTCATCAAAAATCTGACTTTCGGCCATTCACTCAAAAATGGTGCCAAACGGTTGCAAATGCTCCCCTGGGAGGTTTGGCGGTCGAAACAGAAGGCTTTTTATCACGGGAAAAGAAATCAGCCCTCGACAACTTAACCGGCAGAAAAATATTTTTTTGAAAAAATCCCTAAGCCCCGGGTTCACAATTTCATCAAAAATCTGACTTTCGGCATTTCCCTCAAAAATGGTGCCAAACGGAAAAGATATCAGCCCGCGACAACTTAATCGGCAGAAAAATATTTTTTTGAAAAAATCCCTAAGCCCCGGGGTCACAATTTCAAGAAAAATCTGACTTTCGGCCATTCACTCAAAAATGGTGCCAAACGGTTGCAAATGCTCCCCTGAGAGGTTTGGCGGTCGAAACAGAAGGCTTTTTATCACGGGAAAAGAAATCAGCCCAAGACAACTTAACCGGCAGAAATATATTTTTTTGAAAAAATCCCTAAGCCCCGGGGTCACAATTTCATCAAAAATCTGACTTTCGGCATTGCACTCAAAAATGGTGCCAAACGGAAAAGAAATCAGCCCGCGACAACTTAATCGGCAGGAAAATATTTTTTTGAAAAAATCCCTAAGCCCCGGGGTCACAATTTCAAGAAAAATCTGACTTTCGGCCATTCACTCAAAAATGGTGCCAAACGGTTGCAAATGCTCCCCCGAGAGGTTTGGAGGTCGAAACAGAAGGCTTTTTATCACGGGAAAAGAAATCAGCCCTCGACAACTTAAACAGCAGAAAAATATTTTTTTGAAAAAATCCCTAAGCCCCGGGGTCACAATTTCATCAAAAATCTGACTTTCGGCCATTCACTCAAAAATGGAGCCAAACGGTTGTAAATGCTCCCCTGAGAGGTTTGGCGGTCGAAACATAAGGCTTTTTATCACGGGAAAAGAAATCAGCCCTCGACAACTTAACCGGCAGAAAAATATTTTTTTGAAAAAATCCCTAAGCCCCGGGTTCACAATTTCATCAAAAATCTGACTTTCGGCATTTCCCTCAAAAATGGTGCCAAACGGAAAAGATATCAGCCCGCGACAACTTAATCGGCAGAAAAATATTTTTTTGAAAAAATCCCTAAGCCCCGGGGTCACAATTTCAAGAAAAATCTGACTTTCGGCCATTCACTCAAAAATGGTGCCAAACGGTTGCAAATGCTCCCCTGAGAGGTTTGGCGGTCGAAACAGAAGGCTTTTTATCACGGGAAAAGAAATCAGCCCAAGACAACTTAACCGGCAGAAATATATTTTTTTGAAAAAATCCCTAAGCCCCGGGGTCACAATTTCATCAAAAATCTGACTTTCGGCATTGCACTCAAAAATGGTGCCAAACGGAAAAGAAATCAGCCCGCGACAACTTAATCGGCAGGAAAATATTTTTTTGAAAAAATCCCTAAGCCCCGGGGTCACAATTTCAAGAAAAATCTGACTTTCGGCCATTCACTCAAAAATGGTGCCAAACGGTTGCAAATGCTCCCCCGAGAGGTTTGGAGGTCGAAACAGAAGGCTTTTTATCACGGGAAAAGAAATCAGCCCTCGACAACTTAAACAGCAGAAAAATATTTTTTTGAAAAAATCCCTAAGCCCCGGGGTCACAATTTCATAAAAAATCTGACTTTCGGCCATTCACTCAAAAATGGAGCCAAACGGTTGTAAATGCTCCCCTGAGAGGTTTGGCGGTCGAAACATAAGGCTTTTTATCACGGGAAAAGAAATCAGCACTCGACAACTTAACCGGCAGAAAAATATTTTTTTGAAAAAATCCCTAAGCCCCGGGGTCACAATTTCATAAAAAATCTGACTTTCGGCCATTCACTCAAAAATGGTGCCAAACGGTTGCAAATGCTCCCCTGAGACGTTTGGCGGTCGAAACAGTTGGCTTTTTATCACGGGAAAAGAAATCAGCCCTCGACAACTTAACCGGCAGAAAAATATTTTTTTGAAAAAATCCCTAAGCCCCGGGGTCACAATTTCATCAAAAATCTGACTTTCGGCATTTCACTCAAAAATGGTGCCAAACGGAAAAGAAATCAGCCCTCGACAACTTAATCGGCAGAAAATTTTTTTGGGGGAAAAAATCCGTAAGCCCCAGGGTCACAATTTCAAGAAAAATCTGACTTTCGGCCATTCACTCTAAAATGGTGCCAAACGGTTGCAAATGCTCCCCTGAGAGGTTTGGCGGTCGAAACAGAAGGCTTTTTATCACGGGAAAAGAAATCAGCCCAAGACAACTTAACTGGCAGAAATATATTTTTTTGAAAAAATCCCTAAGCCCCGGGGTCACAATTTCATCAAAAATCTGACTTTCGGCCATTCACTCAAAAATGGTGCCAAACGGTTGCATATGCTCCCTTGAGAGGTTTGGCGGTCGAAACAGACGGCTTTTTATCACGGGAAAAGAAATCAGCCCAAGACAACTTAACCGGCAGAAAAATATTTTTTTGAAAAAATCCCTAAGCCCCGGGGTCACAATTTCATCAAAAATCTGACTTTCGGCCATTCACTCAAAAATGGTGCCAAACGGTTGCAAATGCTCCCCTGAGAGGTTTGGCGGTCGAAACAGACGGCTTTTTATCACGGGAAAAGAAATCAGCCCAAGAAACTTAACCGGCAGAAAAATATTTTTTTGAAAAAAATCCCTTAGCCCCGGGGTCACAATTTCATAAAAAATCTGACTTTCGGCCATTCACTCAAAAATGGTGCCAAACGGTTGCAAATGCTCCCCTGAGACGTTTGGCGGTCGAAACAGTTGGCTTTTTATCACGGGAAAAGAAATCAGCCCTCGACAACTTAACCGGCAGAAAAATATTTTTTTGAAAAAATCCCTAAGCCCCGGGGTCACAATTTCATCAAAAATCTGACTTTCGGCATTTCACTCAAAAATGGTGCCAAACGGAAAAGAAATCAGCCCTCGACAACTTAATCGGCAGAAAATTTTTTTTGGGGAAAAAATCCGTAAGCCCCAGGGTCACAATTTCAAGAAAAATCTGACTTTCGGCCATTCACTCTAAAATGGTGCCAAACGGTTGCAAATGCTCCCCTGAGAGGTTTGGCGGTCGAAACAGAAGGCTTTTTATCACGGGAAAAGAAATCAGCCCAAGACAACTTAACTGGCAGAAATATATTTTTTTGAAAAAATCCCTAAGCCCCGGGGTCACAATTTCATCAAAAATCTGACTTTCGGCCATTCACTCAAAAATGGTGCCAAACGGTTGCATATGCTCCCTTGAGAGGTTTGGCGGTCGAAACAGAAGGCTTTTTATCACGGGAAAAGAAATCAGCCCTCGACAGCTTAACTGGCAGAAAAATATTTTTTTGAAAAAATCCCTAAGCCCCGGGGTCACAATTTCATCAAAAATCTGACTTTCGGCATTTCACTCAAAAATGGTGCCAAACGGTTGCAAATGCTCCCCTGAGACGTTTGGCGGTCGAAACAGAAGGCTTTTTATCACGGGAAAAGAAATCAGCCCTCGACAACTTAACCGGCAGAAAAATATTTTTTTGAAAAAATCCCTAAGCCCCGGGGTCACAATTTCATCAAAAATCTGACTTTCGGCATTTCACTCAAAAATGGTGCCAAACGGAAAAGAAATCAGCCCTCGACAACTTAACCGGCAGAAAAATATTTTTTTGAAAAAATCCCTAAGCCCCGGGGTCACAATTTCATCAAAAATCTGACTTTCGGCCATTCACTCAAAAATGGTGCCAAACGGAAAAGAAATCAGCCCTCGACAACTTAATCGGCAGAAATTTTTTTTTTTGGAAAAAATCCGTAAGCCCCAGGGTCACAATTTCAATAAAAATCTGACTTTCGGCCATTCAGTCTAAAATGGTGCCAAACGGTTGCAAATGCTCCCCTGAGAGGTTTGGCGGTCAAAACAGAAGGCTTTTTATCACGGGAAAAGAAATCAGCCCTCGACAACTTAACCGGCAGAAAAATATTTTTTTGAAAAAATCCCTTAGCCCCGGGGTCACAATTTCATCAAAAATCTGACTTTCGGCCATTCACTCAAAAATGGTGCCAAACGGTTGCAAATGCTCCCCTGAGAGGTTTGGCGGTCGAAACAGACGGCTTTTTATCACGGGAAAAGAAATCAGCCCAAGACAACTTAACCGGCAGAAAAATATTTTTTTGAAAAAATCCCTAAGCCCCGGGGTCACAATTTCATGAAAAATCTGACTTTCGGCATTTCCCTCAAAAATGGTGCCAAACGGAAAAGAAATCAGCCCTCAACAACTTAATCGGCAGAAAAATATTTTTTTGAAAAAATCCCTAAGCCCCGGGGTCACAATTTCATCAAAAATTTGACTTTCGGCCATTCACTCAAAAATGGTGCCAAATGGTTGCAAATGCTCCCCTGAGATGTTTGGCGGTCAAAACAGAAGGCTTTTTATCACGGAAAAAGAAATCAGCCCAAGACAACTTAACTGGCAGAAATATATTTTTTTGAAAAAATCCCTAAGCCCCGGGGTCACAATTTCATCAAAAATCTGACTTTCGGCCATTCACTCAAAAATGGTGCCAAACGGTTGCATATGCTCCCTTGAGAGGTTTGGCGGTCGAAACAGACGGCTTTTTATCACGGGAAAAGAAATCAGCCCAAGAAACTTAACCGGCAGAAAAATATTTTTTTGAAAAAATCCCTTAGCCCCGGGGTCACAATTTCATCAAAAATCTGACTTTCGGCATTTCCCTCAAAAATGGTGACAAACGGTTGCAAATGCTCCCCTGAGAGGTTTGGCGGTCGAAACAGAAGGCTTTTTATCACGGGAAAATAAATCAGCCCTCGACAACTTAACCGGCAGAAAAATATTTTTTTGAAAAAATCCCTAAGCCCCGGTGTCACAATTTCATAAAAAATCTGACTTTCGGCCATTCACTCAAAAATGGTGCCAAACGGTTGCAAATGCTCCCCTGAGAGGTTTGGCGGTCGAAACAGAAGGCTTTTTATCACGGGAAAAGAAATCAGCCCAAGACAACTTAACCGGCAGAAATATATTTTTTTGAAAAAATCCCTAAGCCCCGGGGTCACAATTTCATCAAAAATCTGACTTTCGGCATTTCACTCAAAAATGGTGCCAAACGGAAAAGAAATCAGCCCGCGACAACTTAATCGGCAGAAAAATATTTTTTTGAAAAAATCCCTAAGCCCCGGGGTCACAATTTCAAGAAAAATCTGACTTTCGGCCATTCACTCAAAAATGGTGCCAAACGGTTGCACATGCTCCCGTGAGAGGTTTGGAAGTCGAAACAGAAGGCTTTTTATCACGGGAAAAGAAATCAGCCCTCGACAACTTAATCAGCAGAAAAATATTTTTTTGAAAAAATCCCTAAGCCCCGGGGTCACAATTTCATCAAAAATCTGACTTTCGGCCATTCACTCAAAAATGGTGCCAAACGGTTGCAAATGATCCCCTGAGAGGTTTGGCGGTCGAAACAAAAGGCTTTTTATCACGGGCAAAGAAATCAGCCCAAGACAACTTAACCGGCAGAAAAATATTTTTTTGAAAAAATCCCTAAGCCCCGGGGTCACAATTTCATCAAAAATCTGACTTTCGGCCATTCACTCAAAAATGGTGCCAAACGGAAAAGAAATCAGCCCTCGACAACTTAATCGGCAGAAAAAAATTTTTTTGAAAAAATCCCTAAGCCCCGGGGTCACAATTTCAAGAAAAATCTGACTTTCGGCCATTCACTCTAAAATGGTGCCAAACGGTTGCAAATGCTCCCCTGAGAGGTTTGGCGGTCGAAACAGAAGGCTTTTTATCACGGGAAAAGTAATCAGCCCTCGACAACTTAACCGGCAGAAAAATATTTTTTTGAAAAAATCCCTAAGCCCCGGGGTCACAATTTCATCAAAAATCTGACTTTCGGCCATTCACTCAAAAATGGTGCCAAACGGTTGCAAATGCTCCCCTGAGAGGTTTGGCGGTCGAAACAGAAGGCTTTTTATCAGGGGAAAAGAAATCAGCCCTCGACAACTTAACTGGCAGAAAAATATTTTTTTGAAAAAATCCCTAAGCCCCGGGGTCACAATTTCATCAAAAATCTGACTTTCGGCATTTCCCTCAAAAATGGTGCCAAACGGAAAAGAAATCAGCCCTCAACAACTTAATCGGCAGAAAAATACTTTTTTGAAAAAATCCCTAAGCCCCGGGGTCACAATTTCATCAAAAATCTGACTTTCGGCCATTCACTCAAAAATGGTGCCAAACGGTTGCATATGCTCCCTTGAGAGGTTTGGCGGTCGAAACAGAAGGCTTTTTATCACGGGAAAAGAAATCAGCCCAAGACAACTTAACCGGCAGAAATATATTTTTTTGAAAAAATCCCTAAGCCCCGGGGTCACAATTTCATCAAAAATCTGACTTTCGGCCATTCACTCAAAAATGGTGCCAAACGATTGCAAATGCTCCCCTGAGATGTTTGGCGGTCGAAACAGAAGGCTTTTTATCACGGGAAAAGAAATCAGCCCAAGACAACTTAACAGGCAGAAATATATTTTTTTGAAAAAATCCCTAAGCCCCGGGGTCACAATTTCATCAAAAATCTGAATTTCGGCCATTCACTCAAAAATGGTGCCAAACGGTTGCAAATGCTCCCCTGAGAGGTTTGGCGGTCGAAACAAAAGGCTTTTTATCACGGGCAAAGAAATCAGCCCAAGACAACTTAACCGGCAGAAAAATATTTTTTTGAAAAAATCCCTAAGCCCCGGGGTCACAATTTCATCAAAAATCTGACTTTCGGCATTTCACTCAAAAATGGTGCCAAACGGTTGCAAATGCTCCCCTGAGAGGTTTGGCGGTCGAAACAGAAGGCTTTTTATCACGGGAAAAGAAATCAGCCCTTGACAACTTAGCCGGCAGAAAAATATTTTTTGAAAAAATCCCTAAGCCCCGGGGTCACAATTTCATCAAAAATCTGACTTTCGGCCATTCACTCAAAAATGGTGCCAAACGGAAAAGAAATCAGCCCTCGACAACTTAATCGGCAGAAAAATATTTTTTTGAAAAAATCCCTAAGCCCCGGGGTCACAATTTCATCAAAAATCTGACTTTCGGCCATTCACTCAAAAATGGTGCCAAACGGTTGCATATGCTCCCTTGAGAGGTTTGGCGGTCGAAACAGAAGGCTTTTTATCACGGGAAAAGAAATCAGCCCAAGACAACTTAACCGGCAGAAATATATTTTTTTGAAAAAAACCCTAAGCCCCGGGGTCACATTTTCATCAAAAATCTGACTTTCGGCATTTCACTCAAAAATGGTGCCAAACGGAAAAGAAATCAGCCCAAGACAACTTAACCGGCAGAAAAATATTTTTTTGAAAAAATCCCTTAGCCCCGGGGTCACAATTTCATCAAAAATCTGACTTTTGGCCATTCACTCAAAAATGGTGACAAACGGTTGCAAATGCTCCCCTGAGAGGTTTGGCGGTCGAAACAGAAGGCTTTTTATCACGGGAAAAGAAATCAGCCCTCGACAACTTAACCGGCAGAAAAATATTTTTTTGAAAAAATCCCTAAGCCCCGGGGTCACAATTTCATCAAAAATCTGACTTTCGGCCATTCACTCAAAAATGGTGCCAAACGGTTGCAAATGCTCCCCTGAGATGTTTGGCGGTCGAAACAGAAGGCTTTTTATCACGGGAAAAGAAATCAGCCCAAGACAACTTAACAGGCAGAAATATATTTTTTTGAAAAAATCCCTAAGCCCCGGGGTCACAATTTCATCAAAAATCTGACTTTCGGCCATTCACTCAAAAATGGTGCCAAACGGTTGCAAATGCTCCCCTGAGAGGTTTGGCGGTCGAAACAAAAGGCTTTTTATCACCGGCAAAGAAATCAGCCCAAGACAACTTAACCGGCAGAAAAATATTTTTTTGAAAAAATCCCTAAGCCCCGGGGTCACAATTTCATCAAAAATCTGACTTTCGGCATTTCACTCAAAAATGGTGCCAAACGGTTGCAAATGCTCCCCTGAGAGGTTTGGCGGTCGAAACAGAAGGCTTTTTATCACGGGAAAAGAAATCAGCCCTTGACAACTTAGCCGGCAGAAAAATATTTTTTGAAAAAATCCCTAAGCCCCGGGGTCACAATTTCATCAAAAATCTGACTTTCGGCCATTCACTCAAAAATGGTGCCAAACGGAAAAGAAATCAGCCCTCGACAACTTAATCGGCACAAAAATATTTTTTTGAAAAAATCCCTAAGCCCCGGGGTCACAATTTCAAGAAAAATGTGACTTTCGGCCATTCACTCTAAAATGGTGCCAAACGGTTGCAAATGCTCCCCTGAGAGGTTTGGCGGTCGAAACAGAAGGCTTTTTATCACGGGAAAAGAAATCAGCCCTCGACAACTTAACCGGCAGAAAAATCTTTTTTTGAAAAAATCCCTAAGCCCCGGGGTCACAATTTCATCAAAAATCTGACTTTCGGCCATTCACTCAAAAATGGTGCCAAACGGTTGCAAATGCTCCCCTGAGAGGTTTGGCGGTCGAAACAGAAGGCTTTTTATCAGGGGAAAAGAAATCAGCCCTCGACAACTTAACTGGCAGAAAAATATTTTTTTGAAAAAATCCCTAAGCCCCGGGGTCACAATTTCATCAAAAATCTGACTTTCGGCATTTCCCTCAAAAATGGTGCCAAACGGAAAAGAAATCAGCCCTCAACAACTTAATCGGCAAAAAAAAATTTTTTTTCAAAAAATCCCTAAGCCCCGGGGTCACAATTTCATCAAAAATTTGACTTTCGGCCATTCACTCAAAAATGGTGCCAAACGGTTGCAAATGCTCCCCTGAGATGTTTGGCGGTCGAAACAGAAGGCTTTTTATCACGGGAAAAGAAATCAGCCCAAGACAACTTAACTGGCAGAAATATATTTTTTTGAAAAAATCCCTAAGCCCCGGGGTCACAATTTCATCAAAAATCTGACTTTCGGCCATTCACTCAAAAATGGTGCCAAACGGTTGTATATGCTCCCTTGAGAGGTTTGGCGGTCGAAACAGAAGGCTTTTTATCACGGGAAAAGAAATCAGCCCAAGACAACTTAACCGGCAGAAATATATTTTTTTGAAAAAAACCCTAAGCCCCGGGGTCACATTTTCATCAAAAATCTGACTTTCGGCATTTCACTCAAAAATGGTGCCAAACGGAAAAGAAATCAGCCCAAGACAACTTAACCGGCAGAAAAATATTTTTTTGAAAAAATCCGTAAGCCCCGGGGTCACAATTTAATCAAAAATCTGACTTTTGGCCATTCACTCAAAAATGGTGACAAACGGTTGCAAATGCTCCCCTGAGAGTTTTGGCGGTCGAAACAGAAGGCTTTTTATCACGGGAAAAGAAATCAGCCCTCGACAACCTAACCGGCAGAAAAATATTTTTTTGAAAAAATCCCTAAGCCCCGGTGTCACAATTTCATAAAAAATCTGACTTTCGGCCATTCACTCAAAAATGGTGTCAAACGGTTGCAAATGCTCCCCTGAGAGGTTTGGCGGTCGAAACAGAAGGCTTTTTATCACGGGAAAAGAAATCAGCCCAAGACAACTTAACCGGCAGAAATATATTTTTTTGAAAAAATCCCTAAGCCCCGGGGTCACAATTTCATCAAAAATCTGACTTTCGGCCATTCACTCAAAAATGGTGCCAAACGGAAAAGAAATCAACCCTCGACAACTTAACCGGCAGAAAAATATTTTTTTGAAAAAATCCCTAAGCCCCGGGGTCACAATTTCATCAAAAATCTGACTTTCGGCAATTCACTCAAAAATGGTGCCAATCGGTTACAAATGCTCCCCTGAGAGGTTTGGCGGTCGAAACAGAAGGCTTTTTATCACGGGAAAAGAAATCAGCCCAAGACAACTTAACTGGCAGAAATATATTTTTTTGAAAAAATCCCTAAGCCCAGGGGTCACAATTTCATCAAAAATCTGACTTTCGGCAATTCACTCAAAAATGGTGCCAATCGATTGCAAATGCTCCCCTGGGGGGTTTGGCGGTCGAAAGAGAAGGCTGTTTATCATGGGAAAAGAAATCAGCCCAAGACAACTTAACCGGCAGAAAAATATTTTTTTGAAAAAATCCCTAAGCCCCGGGGTCACAATTTCATCAAAAATCTGACTTTCGGCATTTCACTCAAAAATGGTGCCAAACGGAAAAGTAGTCAGCCCGCGACAACTTAATCGGCAGAAAAATATTTTTTTGAAAAAATCCCTAAGCCCCGGGGTCACAATTTCAAGAAAAATCTGACTTTCGGCCATTCACTCAAAAATGGTGTCAAACGGTTCCAAATGCTCCCCTGAGAGGTTTGGCGGTCGAAACAGACGGCTTTTTATCACGGGAAAAGAAATCAGCCCAAGAAACTTAACCGGCAGAAAAATATTTTTTTGAAAAAATCCCTAAGCCCCGGGGTCACAATTTCATCAAAAATCTGACTTTCGGCATTTCCCTCAAAAATGGTGCCAAACGGAAAAGAAATCAGCCCTCAACAACTTAATCGGCAGAAAAATATTTTTTTGAAAAAATCCCTAAGCCCCGGGGTCACAATTTCATCAAAAATCTGACTTTCGGCCATTCACTCAAAAATGGTGCCAAACGGTTGCAGATGCTCCCTTGAGAGGTTTGGCGGTCGAAACAGAAGGCTTTTTATCACGGGAAAAGAAATCAGCCCAAGACAACTTAACCGGCAGAAATATATTTTTTTGAAAAAAACCCTAAGCCCCGGGGTCACATTTTCATCAAAAATCTGACTTTCGGCATTTCACTCAAAAATGGTGCCAAACGGAAAAGAAATCAGCCCAAGACAACTTAACCGGCAGAAAAATATTTTTTTGAAAAAATCCCTTAGCCCCGGGGTCACAACTTCATCAAAAATCTGACTTTTGGCCATTCACTCAAAAATGGTGACAAACGGTTGCAAATGCTCCCCTGAGAGGTTTGGCGGTCGAAACAGAAGGCTTTTTATCACGGGAAAAGAAATCAGCCCTCGACAACTTAACCGGCAGAAAAATATTTTTTTGAAAAAATCCCTAAGCCCCGGGGTCACAATTTCATCAAAAATCTGACTTTCGGCCATTCACTCAAAAATGGTGCCAAACGGTTGCAAATGCTCCCCTGAGATGTTTGGCGGTCGAAACAGAAGGCTTTTTATCACGGGAAAAGAAATCAGCCCAAGACAACTTAACAGGCAGAAATATATTTTTTTGAAAAAATCCCTAAGCCCCGGGGTCACAATTTCATCAAAAATCTGACTTTCGGCCATTCACTCAAAAATGGTGCCAAACGGTTGCAAATGCTCCCCTGAGAGGTTTGGCGGTCGAAACAAAAGGCTTTTTATCACGGGCAAAGAAATCAGCCCAAGACAACTTAACCGGCAGAAAAATATTTTTTTTGAAAAAATCCCTAAGCCCCGGGGTCACAATTTCATCAAAAATCTGACTTTCGGCATTTCACTCAAAAATGGTGCCAAACGGTTGCAAATGCTCCCCTGAGAGGTTTGGCGGTCGAAACAGAAGGCTTTTTATCACGGGAAAAGAAATCAGCCCTTGACAACTTAGCCGGCAGAAAAATATTTTTTGAAAAAATCCCTAAGCCCCGGGGTCACAATTTCATCAAAAATCTGACTTTCGGCCATTCACTCAAAAATGGTGCCAAACGGAAAAGAAATCAACCCTCGACAACTTAACCGGCAGAAAAATATTTTTTTGAAAAAATCCCTAAGCCCCGGGGTCACAATTTCATCAAAAATCTGACTTTCGGCAATTCACTCAAAAATGGTGCCAATCGGTTGCAAATGCTCCCCTGAGAGGTTTGGCGGTCGAAACAGAAGGCTTTTTATCACGGGAAAAGAAATCAGCCCAAGACAACTTAACTGGCAGAAATATATTTTTTTGAAAAAATCCCTAAGCCCCGGGGTCACAATTTCATCAAAAATCTGACTTTCGGCAATTCACTCAAAAATGGTGCCAATCGGTTGCAAATGCTCCCCTGAGAGGTTTGGCGGTCGAAAGAGAAGGCTGTTTATCACGGGAAAAGAAATCAGCCCAAGACAACTTAACCGGCAGAAAAATATTTTTTTGAAAAAATCCCTAAGCCCCGGGGTCACAATTTCATCAAAAATCTGACTTTCGGCATTTCACTCAAAAATGGTGCCAAACGGAAAAGAAATCAGCCCTCGACAACTTAACCGGCAGAAATATATTTTTTTGAAAAAATCCCTAAGCCCCGGGGTCACAATTTCATCAAAAATCTGACTTTCGGCATTTCACTCTAAAATGGTGCCGCATGGTTGCAAATGCTCCCCTGAGAGGTTTGGCGGTCGAAACAGAAGGCTTTTTATCACGGGAAAAGAAATCAGCCCTCGACAACTTAACCGGCAGAAAAATAATTTTTTGAAAAAATCCCTACGCCCCGGGGTCACAATTTCATCAAAAATCTGACTTTCGGCCATTCACTCAAAAATGGTGCCAAACGGTTGCAAATGCTCCCCTGAGAGGTTTGGCGGTCGAAAAAGAAGGCTTTTTATCACGGGAAAAGAAATCAGCCCTTGACAACTTAACCGGCAGAAAAATATTTTTTTGAAAAAATCCCTAAGCCCCGGGGTCACAATTTCATCAAAAATCTGACTTTCGGCATTTCACTCAAAAATGGTGCCAAACGGAAAAGAAGTCAGCCCGCGACAACTTAATCGGCAGAAAAATATTTTTTTGAAAAAATCCCTAAGCCCCGGGGTCACAATTTCAAGAAAAATCTGACTTTCGGCCATTCACTCAAAAATGGTGCCAAACGGTTGCAAATGCTCCCCTGAGAGGTTTGGAGGTCGAAACAGAAGGCTTTTTATCACGGGAAAAGAAATCAGCCCTCGACAACTTAATCAGCAGAAAAATATTTTTTTGAAAAAATCCCTAAGCCCCGGGGTCACAATTTCATCAAAAATCTGACTTTCGGCCATTCACTCAAAAATGGTGCCAAACGGTTGCAAATGCTCCCCTGAGAGGTTTGGCGGTCGAAACAGAAGGCTTTTTATCACGGGAAAAGAAATCAGCCCTCGACAACTTAACCGGCAGAAAAATATTTTTTTGAAAAAATCCCTAAGCCCCGGGGTCACAATTTCATCAAAAATCTGACTTTCGGCATTTCACTCAAAAATGGTGCCAAACGGAAAAGAAATCAGCCCTCGACAACTTAATCAGCAGAAAAATATTTTTTTGAAAAAATCCCTAAGCCCCGGGGTCACAATTTCATCAAAAATCTGACTTTCGGCATTTCACTCTAAAATGGTGCCAAACGGTTGCAAATGCTCCCCTGAGAGGTTTCGCGGTCGAAACAGAAGGCTTTTTATCACGGGAAAAGAAATCAGCCCTCGACAACTTAACCGGCAGAAAAATAATTTTTTGAAAAAATCCCTAAGCCCCGGGGTCACAATTTCATCAAAAATCTGACTTTCGGCATTTCCCTCAAAAATGGTGCCAAACGGAAAAGAAATCAGCCCTCAACAACTTAATCGGCAAAAAAAAATTTTTTTTCAAAAAATCCCTAAGCCCCGGGGTCACAATTTCATCAAAAATTTGACTTTCGGCCATTCACTCAAAAATGGTGCCAAACGGTTGCAAATGCTCCCCTGAGATGTTTGGCGGTCGAAACAGAAGGCTTTTTATCACGGGAAAAGTAATCAGCCCAAGACAACTTAACTGGCAGAAATATATTTTTTTGAAAAAATCCCTAAGCCCCGGGGTCACAATTTCATCAAAAATCTGACTTTCGGCCATTCACTCAAAAATGGTGCCAAACGGTTGTATATGCTCCCTTGAGAGGTTTGGCGGTCGAAACAGAAGGCTTTTTATCACGGGAAAAGAAATCAGCCCAAGACAACTTAACCGGCAGAAATATATTTTTTTGAAAAAAACCCTAAGCCCCGGGGTCACATTTTCATCAAAAATCTGACTTTCGGCATTTCACTCAAAAATGGTGCCAAACGGAAAAGAAATCAGCCCAAGACAACTTAACCGGCAGAAAAATATTTTTTTGAAAAAATCCCTAAGCCCCGGGGTCACAATTTCATAAAAAATCTGACTTTCGGCCATTCACTCAAAAATGGTGTCAAACGGTTGCAAATGCTCCCCTGAGAGGTTTGGCGGTCGAAACAGAAGGCTTTTTATCACGGGAAAAGAAATCAGCCCAAGACAACTTAACCGGCAGAAATATATTTTTTTGAAAAAATCCCTAAGCCCCGGGGTCACAATTTCATCAAAAATCTGACTTTCGGCCATTCACTCAAAAATGGTGCCAAACGGAAAAGAAATCAACCCTCGACAACTTAACCGGCAGAAAAATATTTTTTTGAAAAAATCCCTAAGCCCCGGGGTCACAATTTCATCAAAAATCTGACTTTCGGCAATTCACTCAAAAATGGTGCCAATCGGTTACAAATGCTCCCCTGAGAGGTTTGGCGGTCGAAACAGAAGGCTTTTTATCACGGGAAAAGAAATCAGCCCAAGACAACTTAACTGACAGAAATATATTTTTTTGAAAAAATCCCTAAGCCCAGGGGTCACAATTTCATCAAAAATCTGACTTTCGGCAATTCACTCAAAAATGGTGCCAATCGGTTGCAAATGCTCCCCTGGGGGGTTTGGCGGTCGAAAGAGAAGGCTGTTTATCATGGGAAAAGAAATCAGCCCAAGACAACTTAACCGGCAGAAAAATATTTTTTTGAAAAAATCCCTAAGCCCCGGGGTCACAATTTCATCAAAAATCTGACTTTCGGCATTTCACTCAAAAATGGTGCCAAACGGAAAAGAAATCAGCCCTCGACAACTTAACCGGCAGAAATATTTTTTTTTTGAAAAAATCCCTAAGCCCCGGGGTCACAATTTCATCAAAAATCTGACTTTCGGCATTTCACTCAAAAATGGTGCCAAACGGAAAAGTAGTCAGCCCGCGACAACTTAATCGGCAGAAAAATATTTTTTTGAAAAAATCCCTAAGCCCCGGGGTCACAATTTCAAGAAAAATCTGACTTTCGGCCATTCACTCAAAAATGGTGCCAAACGGTTCCAAATGCTCCCCTGAGAGGTTTGGAGGTCGAAACAGAAGGCTTTTTATCACGGGAAAAGAAATCAGCCCTCGACAACTTAATCAGCAGAAAAATATTTTTTTGAAAAAATCCCTAAGCCCCGGGGTCACAATTTCATCAAAAATCTGACTTTCGGCCATTCACTCAAAAATGGTGCCAAACGGTTGCATATGCTCCCTTGAGAGGTTTGGCGGTCGAAACAGACGGCTTTTTATCATGGGAAAAGAAATCAGCCCAAGACAACTTAACCGGCAGAAAAATATTTTTTTGAAAAAATCCCTAAGCCCCGGGGTCACAATTTCATCAAAAATCTGACTTTCGGCCATTCACTCAA
The DNA here is from genome assembly GCF_965112155.1 of Podarcis liolepis. Lineage (NCBI taxonomy): Eukaryota > Metazoa > Chordata > Lepidosauria > Squamata > Lacertidae > Podarcis > Podarcis liolepis. Next base: position 79,009 of record NW_028148797.1, on the reverse strand, counting down.
AAATGGTGCCAAACGGTTGCAAATGCTCCCCTGAGAGGTTTGGCGGTCGAAACAGACGGCTTTTTATCACGGGAAAAGAAATCAGCCCAAGAAACTTAACCGGCAGAAAAATATTTTTTTGAAAAAATCCCTAAGCCCCGGGGTCACAATTTCATCAAAAATCTGACTTTCGGCATTTCCCTCAAAAATGGTGCCAAACGGAAAAGAAATCAGCCCTCAACAACTTAATCGGCAGAAAAATATTTTTTTGAAAAAATCCCTAAGCCCCGGGGTCACAATTTCATCAAAAATCTGACTTTCGGCCATTCACTCAAAAATGGTGCCAAACGGTTGCAGATGCTCCCTTGAGAGGTTTGGCGGTCGAAACAGAAGGCTTTTTATCACGGGAAAAGAAATCAGCCCAAGACAACTTAACCGGCAGAAATATATTTTTTTGAAAAAAACCCTAAGCCCCGGGGTCACATTTTCATCAAAAATCTGACTTTCGGCATTTCACTCAAAAATGGTGCCAAACGGAAAAGAAATCAGCCCAAGACAACTTAACCGGCAGAAATATATTTTTTTGAAAAAATCCCTAAGCCCCGGGGTCACAATTTCATCAAAAATCTGACTTTCGGCCATTCACTCAAAAATGGTGCCAAACGGTTGCAAATGCTCCCCTGAGAGGTTTGGCGGTCGAAACAAAAGGCTTTTTATCACGGGCAAAGAAATCAGCCCAAGACAACTTAACCGGCAGAAAAATATTTTTTTTGAAAAAATCCCTAAGCCCCGGGGTCACAATTTCATCAAAAATCTGACTTTCGGCATTTCACTCAAAAATGGTGCCAAACGGTTGCAAATGCTCCCCTGAGAGGTTTGGCGGTCGAAACAGAAGGCTTTTTATCACGGGAAAAGAAATCAGCCCTTGACAACTTAGCCGGCAGAAAAATATTTTTTGAAAAAATCCCTAAGCCCCGGGGTCACAATTTCATCAAAAATCTGACTTTCGGCCATTCACTCAAAAATGGTGCCAAACGGAAAAGAAATCAACCCTCGACAACTTAACCGGCAGAAAAATATTTTTTTGAAAAAATCCCTAAGCCCCGGGGTCACAATTTCATCAAAAATCTGACTTTCGGCATTTCACTCTAAATTGGTGCCACACGGTTGCAAATGCTCCCCTGAGAGGTTTGGCGGTCGAAACAGAAGGCTTTTTATCACGGGAAAAGAAATCAGCCCAAGACAACTTAACTGGCAGAAATATATTTTTTTGAAAAAATCCCTAAGCCCCGGGGTCACAATTTCATCAAAAATCTGACTTTCGGCAATTCACTCAAAAATGGTGCCAATCGGTTGCAAATGCTCCCCTGAGAGGTTTGGCGGTCGAAAGAGAAGGCTGTTTATCACGGGAAAAGAAATCAGCCCAAGACAACTTAACCGGCAGAAAAATATTTTTTTGAAAAAATCCCTAAGCCCCGGGGTCACAATTTCATCAAAAATCTGACTTTCGGCATTTCACTCAAAAATGGTGCCAAACGGAAAAGAAATCAGCCCTCGACAACTTAACCGGCAGAAATATATTTTTTTGAAAAAATCCCTAAGCCCCGGGGTCACAATTTCATCAAAAATCTGACTTTCGGCATTTCACTCTAAAATGGTGCCACACGGTTGCAAATGCTCCCCTGAGAGGTTTGGCGGTCGAAACAGAAGGCTTTTTATCACGGGAAAAGAAATCAGCCCTCGACAACTTAACCGGCAGAAAAATAATTTTTTGAAAAAATCCCTACGCCCCGGGGTCACAATTTCATCAAAAATCTGACTTTCGGCCATTCACTCAAAAATGAGGCCAAACGGTTGCAAATGCTCCCCTGAGAGGTTTGGCGGTCGAAAAAGAAGGCTTTTTATCACGGGAAAAGAAATCAGCCCTTGACAACTTAACCGGCAGAAAAATATTTTTTTGAAAAAATCCCTAAGCCCCGGGGTCACAATTTCATCAAAAATCTGACTTTCGGCATTTCACTCAAAAATGGTGCCAAACGGAAAAGAAGTCAGCCCGCGACAACTTAATCGGCAGAAAAATATTTTTTTGAAAAAATCCCTAAGCCCCGGGGTCACAATTTCAAGAAAAATCTGACTTTCGGCCATTCACTCAAAAATGGTGCCAAACGGTTGCAAATGCTCCCCTGAGAGGTTTGGAGGTCGAAACAGAAGGCTTTTTATCACGGGAAAAGAAATCAGCCCTCGACAACTTAATCAGCAGAAAAATATTTTTTTGAAAAAATCCCTAAGCCCCGGGGTCACAATTTCATCAAAAATCTGACTTTCGGCCATTCACTCAAAAATGGTGCCAAACGGTTGCAAATGCTCCCCTGAGAGGTTTGGCGGTCGAAACAGAAGGCTTTTTATCACGGGAAAAGAAATCAGCCCTCGACAACTTAACCGGCAGAAAAATATTTTTTTGAAAAAATCCCTAAGCCCCGGGGTCACAATTTCATCAAAAATCTGACTTTCGGCATTTCACTCAAAAATGGTGCCAAACGGAAAAGAAATCAGCCCTCGACAACTTAATCAGCAGAAAAATATTTTTTTGAAAAAATCCCTAAGCCCCGGGGTCACAATTTCATCAAAAATCTGACTTTCGGCATTTCACTCTAAAATGGTGCCAAACGGTTGCAAATGCTCCCCTGAGAGGTTTCGCGGTCGAAACAGAAGGCTTTTTATCACGGGAAAAGAAATCAGCCCTCGACAACTTAACCGGCAGAAAAATAATTTTTTGAAAAAATCCCTAAGCCCCGGGGTCACAATTTCATCAAAAATCTGACTTTCGGCATTTCCCTCAAAAATGGTGCCAAACGGAAAAGAAATCAGCCCTCAACAACTTAATCGGCAAAAAAAAATTTTTTTTCAAAAAATCCCTAAGCCCCGGGGTCACAATTTCATCAAAAATTTGACTTTCGGCCATTCACTCAAAAATGGTGCCAAACGGTTGCAAATGCTCCCCTGAGATGTTTGGCGGTCGAAACAGAAGGCTTTTTATCACGGGAAAAGAAATCAGCCCAAGACAACTTAACTGGCAGAAATATATTTTTTTGAAAAAATCCCTAAGCCCCGGGGTCACAATTTCATCAAAAATCTGACTTTCGGCCATTCACTCAAAAATGGTGCCAAACGGTTGTATATGCTCCCTTGAGAGGTTTGGTGGTCGAAACAGAAGGCTTTTTATCACGGGAAAAGAAATCAGCCCAAGACAACTTAACCGGCAGAAATATATTTTTTTGAAAAAAACCCTAAGCCCCGGGGTCACATTTTCATCAAAAATCTGACTTTCGGCATTTCACTCAAAAATGGTGCCAAACGGAAAAGAAATCAGCCCAAGACAACTTAACCGGCAGAAAAATATTTTTTTGAAAAAATCCCTAAGCCCCGGGGTCACAATTTCATCAAAAATCTGACTTTTGGCCATTCACTCAAAAATGGTGACAAACGGTTGCAAATGCTCCCCTGAGAGTTTTGGCGGTCGAAACAGAAGGCTTTTTATCACGGGAAAAGAAATCAGCCCTCGACAACTTAACCGGCAGAAAAATATTTTTTTGAAAAAATCCCTAAGCCCCGGTGTCACAATTTCATAAAAAATCTGACTTTCGGCCATTCACTCAAAAATGGTGTCAAACGGTTGCAAATGCTCCCCTGAGAGGTTTGGCGGTCGAAACAGAAGGCTTTTTATCACGGGAAAAGAAATCAGCCCAAGACAACTTAACCGGCAGAAATATATTTTTTTGAAAAAATCCCTAAGCCCCGGGGTCACAATTTCATCAAAAATCTGACTTTCGGCCATTCACTCAAAAATGGTGCCAAACGGAAAAGAAATCAACCCTCGACAACTTAACCGGCAGAAAAATATTTTTTTGAAAAAATCCCTAAGCCCCGGGGTCACAATTTCATCAAAAATCTGACTTTCGGCAATTCACTCAAAAATGGTGCCAATCGGTTACAAATGCTCCCCTGAGAGGTTTGGCGGTCGAAACAGAAGGCTTTTTATCACGGGAAAAGAAATCAGCCCAAGACAACTTAACTGGCAGAAATATATTTTTTTGAAAAAATCCCTAAGCCCAGGGGTCACAATTTCATCAAAAATCTGACTTTCGGCAATTCACTCAAAAATGGTGCCAATCGGTTGCAAATGCTCCCCTGGGGGGTTTGGCGGTCGAAAGAGAAGGCTGTTTATCATGGGAAAAGAAATCAGCCCAAGACAACTTAACCGGCAGAAAAATATTTTTTTGAAAAAATCCCTAAGCCCCGGGGTCACAATTTCATCAAAAATCTGACTTTCGGCATTTCACTCAAAAATGGTGCCAAACGGAAAAGAAATCAGCCCTCGACAACTTAACCGGCAGAAATATATTTTTTTGAAAAAATCGCTAAGCCCCGGGGTCACAATTTCATCAAAAATCTGACTTTCGGCATTTCACTCTAAATTGGTGCCACACGGTTGCAAATGCTCCCCTGAGAGGTTTGGCGGTCGAAACAGAAGGCTTTTTATCACGGGAAAAGAAATCAGCCCTCGACAACTTAACCGGCAGAAAAATAATTTTTTGAAAAAATCCCTACGCCCCGGGGTCACAATTTCATCAAAAATCTGACTTTCGGCCATTCACTCAAAAATGGTGCCAAACGGTTGCAAATGCTCCCCTGAGAGGTTTGGCGGTCGAAACAGAAGGCTTTTTATCACGGGAAAAGAAATCAGCCCTTGACAACTTAACCGGCAGAAAAATATTTTTTTTTTGAAAAAATCCCTAAGCCCCGGGGTCACAATTTCATCAAAAATCTGACTTTCGGCATTTCACTCAAAAATGGTGCCAAACGGAAAAGTAGTCAGCCCGCGACAACTTAATCGGCAGAAAAATATTTTTTTGAAAAAATCCCTAAGCCCCGGGGTCACAATTTCAAGAAAAATCTGACTTTCGGCCATTCACTCAAAAATGGTGTCAAACGGTTCCAAATGCTCCCCTGAGAGGTTTGGAGGTCGAAACAGAAGGCTTTTTATCACGGGAAAAGAAATCAGCCCTCGACAACTTAATCAGCAGAAAAATATTTTTTTGAAAAAATCCCTAAGCCCCGGGGTCACAATTTCATCAAAAATCTGACTTTCGGCCATTCACTCAAAAATGGTGCCAAACGGTTGCATATGCTCCCTTGAGAGGTTTGGCGGTCGAAACAGACGGCTTTTTATCATGGGAAAAGAAATCAGCCCAAGACAACTTAACCGGCAGAAAAATATTTTTTTGAAAAAATCCCTAAGCCCCGGGGTCACAATTTCATCAAAAATCTGACTTTCGGCCATTCACTCAAAAATGGTGCCAAACGGTTGCAAATGCTCCCCTGAGAGGTTTGGCGGTCGAAACAGACGGCTTTTTATCACGGGAAAAGAAATCAGCCCAAGAAACTTAACCGGCAGAAAAATATTTTTTTGAAAAAATCCCTAAGCCCCGGGGTCACAATTTCATCAAAAATCTGACTTTCGGCATTTCCCTCAAAAATGGTGCCAAACGGAAAAGAAATCAGCCCTCAACAACTTAATCGGCAGAAAAATATTTTTTTGAAAAAATCCCTAAGCCCCGGGGTCACAATTTCATCAAAAATCTGACTTTCGGCCATTCACTCAAAAATGGTGCCAAACGGTTGCAGATGCTCCCTTGAGAGGTTTGGCGGTCGAAACAGAAGGCTTTTTATCACGGGAAAAGAAATCAGCCCAAGACAACTTAACCGGCAGAAATATATTTTTTTGAAAAAAACCCTAAGCCCCGGGGTCACATTTTCATCAAAAATCTGACTTTCGGCATTTCACTCAAAAATGGTGCCAAACGGAAAAGAAATCAGCCCAAGACAACTTAACCGGCAGAAAAATATTTTTTTGAAAAAATCCCTTAGCCCCGGGGTCACAATTTCATCAAAAATCTGACTTTTGGCCATTCACTCAAAAATGGTGACAAACGGTTGCAAATGCTCCCCTGAGAGGTTTGGCGGTCGAAACAGAAGGCTTTTTATCACGGGAAAAGAAATCAGCCCTCGACAACTTAACCGGCAGAAAAATATTTTTTTGAAAAAATCCCTAAGCCCCGGGGTCACAATTTCATCAAAAATCTGACTTTCGGCCATTCACTCAAAAATGGTGCCAAACGGTTGCAAATGCTCCCCTGAGATGTTTGGCGGTCGAAACAGAAGGCTTTTTATCACGGGAAAAGAAATCAGCCCAAGACAACTTAACAGGCAGAAATATATTTTTTTGAAAAAATCCCTAAGCCCCGGGGTCACAATTTCATCAAAAATCTGACTTTCGGCCATTCACTCAAAAATGGTGCCAAACGGTTGCAAATGCTCCCCTGAGAGGTTTGGCGGTCGAAACAAAAGGCTTTTTATCACGGGCAAAGAAATCAGCCCAAGACAACTTAACCGGCAGAAAAATATTTTTTTTGAAAAAATCCCTAAGCCCCGGGGTCACAATTTCATCAAAAATCTGACTTTCGGCATTTCACTCAAAAATGGTGCCAAACGGTTGCAAATGCTCCCCTGAGAGGTTTGGCGGTCGAAACAGAAGGCTTTTTATCACGGGAAAAGAAATCAGCCCTTGACAACTTAGCCGGCAGAAAAATATTTTTTGAAAAAATCCCTAAGCCCCGGGGTCACAATTTCATCAAAAATCTGACTTTCGGCCATTCACTCAAAAATGGTGCCAAACGGAAAAGAAATCAACCCTCGACAACTTAACCGGCAGAAAAATATTTTTTTGAAAAAATCCCTAAGCCCCGGGGTCACAATTTCATCAAAAATCTGACTTTCGGCAATTCACTCAAAAATGGTGCCAATCGGTTGCAAATGCTCCCCTGAGAGGTTTGGCGGTCGAAACAGAAGGCTTTTTATCACGGGAAAAGAAATCAGCCCAAGACAACTTAACTGGCAGAAATATATTTTTTTGAAAAAATCCCTAAGCCCCGGGGTCACAATTTCATCAAAAATCTGACTTTCGGCAATTCACTCAAAAATGGTGCCAAACGGTTGCAAATGCTCCCCTGAGAGGTTTGGCGGTCGAAAAAGAAGGCTTTTTATCACGGGAAAAGAAATCAGCCCTTGACAACTTAACCGGCAGAAAAATATTTTTTTGAAAAAATCCCTAAGCCCCGGGGTCACAATTTCATCAAAAATCTGACTTTCGGCATTTCACTCAAAAATGGTGCCAAACGGAAAAGAAGTCAGCCCGCGACAACTTAATCGGCAGAAAAATATTTTTTTGAAAAAATCCCTAAGCCCCGGGGTCACAATTTCAAGAAAAATCTGACTTTCGGCCATTCACTCAAAAATGGTGCCAAACGGTTGCAAATGCTCCCCTGAGAGGTTTGGAGGTCGAAACAGAAGGCTTTTTATCACGGGGAAAGAAATCAGCCCTCGACAACTTAATCAGCAGAAAAATATTTTTTTGAAAAAATCCCTAAGCCCCGGGGTCACAATTTCATCAAAAATCTGACTTTCGGCCATTCACTCAAAAATGGTGCCAAACGGTTGCAAATGCTCCCCTGAGAGGTTTGGCGGTCGAAACAGAAGGCTTTTTATCACGGGAAAAGAAATCAGCCCTCGACAACTTAACCGGCAGAAAAATATTTTTTTGAAAAAATCCTTAAGCCCCGGGGTCACAATTTCATCAAAAATCTGACTTTCGGCATTTCACTCAAAAATGGTGCCAAACGGAAAAGAAATCAGCCCTCGACAACTTAATCAGCAGAAAAATATTTTTTTGAAAAAATCCCTAAGCCCCGGGGTCACAATTTCATCAAAAATCTGACTTTCGGCATTTCACTCTAAAATGGTGCCAAACGGTTGCAAATGCTCCCCTGAGAGGTTTCGCGGTCGAAACAGAAGGCTTTTTATCACGGGAAAAGAAATCAGCCCTCGACAACTTAACCGGCAGAAAAATAATTTTTTGAAAAAATCCCTAAGCCCCGGGGTCACAATTTCATCAAAAATCTGACTTTCGGCCATTCACTGAAAAATGGTGCCAAACGGTTGCAAATGCTCCCCTGAGAGGTTTGGCGGTCGAAACAGAAGGCTTTTTATCACGGGAAAAGAAATCAGCCCTTGACAACTTAACCGGCAGAAAAATATTTTTTGAAAAAATCCCTAAGCCCCGGGGTCACAATTTCAAGAAAAGTCTGACTTTCGGCCATTCACTCAAAAATGGTGCCAAACGGTTGCAAATGCTCCCCTGAGAGGTTTGGCGGTCGAAACAGAAGGCTTTTTATCACGGGAAAAGAAATCAGCCCATGACAACTTAACCGGCAGAAAAATATTTTTTTGAAAAAATCCCTAAGCCCCGGGGTCACAATTTCATCAAAAATCTGACTTTCGGCATTTCACTCAAAAATGGTGCCAAACGGAAAAGAAATCAGCCCGCGACAACTTAATTGGCAGAAAAATATTTTTTTGAAAAAATCCCTAAGCCCCGGGGTCACAATTTCATCAAAAATCTGACTTTCGGCATTTCACTCAAAAATGGTGCCAAACGGAATAGAAATCAGCCCGCGACAACTTAATCGGCAGAAAAATATTTTTTTGAAAAAATCCCTAAGCCCCGGGGTCACAATTTCAAGAAAAATCTGACTTTCGGCCATTCACTCAAAAATGGTGCCAAACGGTTGCAAATGCTCCCCTGAGAGGTTTGGCGGTCGAAAGAGAAGGCTGTTTATCACGGGAAAAGAAATCAGCCCAAGACAACTTAACCGGCAGAAAAATATTTTTTTGAAAAAATCCCTAAGCCCCGGGGTCACAATTTCATCAAAAATCTGACTTTCGGCATTTCACTCAAAAATGGTGCCAAACGGAAAAGAAATCAGCCCTCGACAACTTAACCTGCAGAAATATATTTTTTTGAAAAAATCCCTAAGCCCCGGGGTCACAATTTCATCAAAAATCTGACTTTCGGCATTTCACTCTAAAATGGTGCCAAACGGTTGCAAATGCTCCCCTGAGAGGTTTGGCGGTCGAAACAGAAGGCTTTTTATCACGGGAAAAGAAATCAGCCCTCGACAACTTAACCGGCAGAAAAATAATTTTTTGAAAAAATCCCTAATCCCCGGGGTCACAATTTCATCAAAAATCTGACTTTCGGCCATTCACTGAAAAATGGTGCCAAACGGTTGCAAATGCTCCCCTGAGAGGTTTGGCGGTCGAAACAGAAGGCTTTTTATCACGGGAAAAGAAATCAGCCCTTGACAACTTAACTGGCAGAAAAATATTTTTTTGAAAAAATCCCTAAGCCCCGGGGTCACAATTTCATCAAAAATCTGACTTTCGGCATTTCACTCAAAAATGGTGCCAAACGGAAAAGACATCAGCCCGCGACAACTTAATCGGCAGAAAAATATTTTTTTGAAAAAATCCCTAAGCCCCGGGGTCACAATTTCAAGAAAAATCTGACTTTCGGCCATTCACTCAAAAATGGTGCCAAACGGTTGCACATGCTCCCGTGAGAGGTTTGGAAGTCGAAACAGAAGGCTTTTTATCACGGGAAAAGAAATCAGCCCTCGACAACTTAATCAGCAGAAAAATATTTTTTTGAAAAAATCCCTAAGCCCCGGGGTCACAATTTCATCAAAAATTTGACTTTCGGCCATTCACTCAAAAATGGTGCCAAACGGTTGCAAATGCTCCCCTGAGATGTTTGGCGGTCGAAACAGAAGGCTTTTTATCACGGGAAAAGAAATCAGCCCAAGACAACTTAACTGGCAGAAATATATTTTTTTGAAAAAATCCCTAAGCCCCGGGGTCACAATTTCATCAAAAATCTGACTTTCGGCCATTCACTCAAAAATGGTGCCAAACGGTTGTATATGCTCCCTTGAGAGGTTTGGCGGTCGAAACAGAAGGCTTTTTATCACGGGAAAAGAAATCAGCCCAAGACAACTTAACCGGCAGAAATATATTTTTTTGAAAAAAACCCTAAGCCCCGGGGTCACATTTTCATCAAAAATCTGACTTTCGGCATTTCACTCAAAAATGGTGCCAAACGGAAAAGAAATCAGCCCAAGACAACTTAACCGGCAGAAAAATATTTTTTTGAAAAAATCCCTAAGCCCCGGGGTAACAATTTCATCAAAAATCTGACTTTCGGCATTTCACTCAAAAATGGTGCCAAACGGAAAAGAAATCAGCCCAAGACAACTTAACCGGCAGAAAAATATTTTTTTGAAAAAATCCCTAAGCCCCGGGGTCACAATTTCATCAAAAATCTGACTTTTGGCCATTCACTCAAAAATGGTGACAAACGGTTGCAAATGCTCCCCTGAGAGTTTTGGCGGTCGAAACAGAAGGCTTTTTATCACGGGAAAAGAAATCAGCCCTCGACAACTTAACCGGCAGAAAAATATTTTTTTGAAAAAATCCCTAAGCCCCGGTGTCACAATTTCATAAAAAATCTGACTTTCGGCCATTCACTCAAAAATGGTGTCAAACGGTTGCAAATGCTCCCCTGAGAGGTTTGGCGGTCGAAACAGAAGGCTTATTATCACGGGAAAAGAAATCAGCCCAAGACAACTTAACCGGCAGAAATATATTTTTTTGAAAAAATCCCTAAGCCCCGGGGTCACAATTTCATCAAAAATCTGACTTTCGGCATTTCACTCAAAAATGGTGCCAAACGGAAAAGAAATCAGCCCTCGACAACTTAACCGGCAGAAATATATTTTTTTGAAAAAATCGCTAAGCCCCGGGGTCACAATTTCATCAAAAATCTGACTTTCGGCATTTCACTCTAAATTGGTGCCACACGGTTGCAAATGCTCCCCTGAGAGGTTTGGCGGTCGAAACAGAAGGCTTTTTATCACGGGAAAAGAAATCAGCCCTCGACAACTTAACCGGCAGAAAAATAATTTTTTGAAAAAATCCCTACGCCCCGGGGTCACAATTTCATCAAAAATCTGACTTTCGGCATTTCACTCAAAAATGGTGCCAAACGGAAAAGAAGTCAGCCCGCGACAACTTAATCGGCAGAAAAAAATATTTTTGAAAAAATCCCTAAGCCCCGGGGTCACAATTTCAAGAAAAATCTGACTTTCGGCCATTCACTCAAAAATGGTGCCAAACGGTTCCAAATGCTCCCCTGAGAGGTTTGGAGGTCGAAACAGAAGGCTTTTTATCACGGGAAAAGAAATCAGCCCTCGACAACTTAATCAGCAGAAAAATATTTTTTTGAAAAAATCCCTAAGCCCCGGGGTCACAATTTCATCAAAAATCTGACTTTCGGCCATTCACTCAAAAATGGTGCCAAACGGTTGCATATGCTCCCTTGAGAGGTTTGGCGGTCGAAACAGACGGCTTTTTATCATGGGAAAAGAAATCAGCCCAAGACAACTTAACCGGCAGAAAAATATTTTTTTGAAAAAATCCCTAAGCCCCGGGGTCACAATTTCATCAAAAATCTGACTTTCGGCCATTCACTCAAAAATGGTGCCAAACGGTTGCAAATGCTCCCCTGAGAGGTTTGGCGGTCGAAACAGACGGCTTTTTATCACGGGAAAAGAAATCAGCCCAAGAAACTTAACCGGCAGAAAAATATTTTTTTGAAAAAATCCCTAAGCCCCGGGGTCACAATTTCATCAAAAATCTGACTTTCGGCATTTCCCTCAAAAATGGTGCCAAACGGAAAAGAAATCAGCCCTCAACAACTTAATCGGCAGAAAAATATTTTTTTGAAAAAATCCCTAAGCCCCGGGGTCACAATTTCATCAAAAATCTGACTTTCGGCCATTCACTCAAAAATGGTGCCAAACGGTTGCAGATGCTCCCTTGAGAGGTTTGGCGGTCGAAACAGAAGGCTTTTTATCACGGGAAAAGAAATCAGCCCAAGACAACTTAACCGGCAGAAATATATTTTTTTGAAAAAAACCCTAAGCCCCGGGGTCACATTTTCATCAAAAATCTGACTTTCGGCATTTCACTCAAAAATGGTGCCAAACGGAAAAGAAATCAGCCCAAGACAACTTAACCGGCAGAAAAATATTTTTTTGAAAAAATCCCTTAGCCCCGGGGTCACAATTTCATCAAAAATCTGACTTTTGGCCATTCACTCAAAAATGGTGACAAACGGTTGCAAATGCTCCCCTGAGAGGTTTGGCGGTCGAAACAGAAGGCTTTTTATCACGGGAAAAGAAATCAGCCCTCGACAACTTAACCGGCAGAAAAATATTTTTTTGAAAAAATCCCTAAGCCCCGGGGTCACAATTTCATCAAAAATCTGACTTTCGGCCATTCACTCAAAAATGGTGCCAAACGGTTGCAAATGCTCCCCTGAGATGTTTGGCGGTCGAAACAGAAGGCTTTTTATCACGGGAAAAGAAATCAGCCCAAGACAACTTAACAGGCAGAAATATATTTTTTTGAAAAAATCCCTAAGCCCCGGGGTCACAATTTCATCAAAAATCTGACTTTCGGCCATTCACTCAAAAATGGTGCCAAACGGTTGCAAATGCTCCCCTGAGAGGTTTGGCGGTCGAAACAAAAGGCTTTTTATCACGGGCAAAGAAATCAGCCCAAGACAACTTAACCGGCAGAAAAATATTTTTTTTGAAAAAATCCCTAAGCCCCGGGGTCACAATTTCATCAAAAATCTGACTTTCGGCATTTCACTCAAAAATGGTGCCAAACGGTTGCAAATGCTCCCCTGAGAGGTTTGGCGGTCGAAACAGAAGGCTTTTTATCACGGGAAAAGAAATCAGCCCTTGACAACTTAGCCGGCAGAAAAATATTTTTTGAAAAAATCCCTAAGCCCCGGGGTCACAATTTCATCAAAAATCTGACTTTCGGCCATTCACTCAAAAATGGTGCCAAACGGAAAAGAAATCAACCCTCGACAACTTAACCGGCAGAAAAATATTTTTTTGAAAAAATCCCTAAGCCCCGGGGTCACAATTTCATCAAAAATCTGACTTTCGGCAATTCACTCAAAAATGGTGCCAATCGGTTGCAAATGCTCCCCTGAGAGGTTTGGCGGTCGAAACAGAAGGCTTTTTATCACGGGAAAAGAAATCAGCCCAAGACAACTTAACTGGCAGAAATATATTTTTTTGAAAAAATCCCTAAGCCCCGGGGTCACAATTTCATCAAAAATCTGACTTTCGGCAATTCACTCAAAAATGGTGCCAAACGGTTGCAAATGCTCCCCTGAGAGGTTTGGCGGTCGAAAAAGAAGGCTTTTTATCACGGGAAAAGAAATCAGCCCTTGACAACTTAACCGGCAGAAAAATATTTTTTTGAAAAAATCCCTAAGCCCCGGGGTCACAATTTCATCAAAAATCTGACTTTCGGCATTTCACTCAAAAATGGTGCCAAACGGAAAAGAAGTCAGCCCGCGACAACTTAATCGGCAGAAAAATATTTTTTTGAAAAAATCCCTAAGCCCCGGGGTCACAATTTCAAGAAAAATCTGACTTTCGGCCATTCACTCAAAAATGGTGCCAAACGGTTGCAAATGCTCCCCTGAGAGGTTTGGAGGTCGAAACAGAAGGCTTTTTATCACGGGGAAAGAAATCAGCCCTCGACAACTTAATCAGCAGAAAAATATTTTTTTGAAAAAATCCCTAAGCCCCGGGGTCACAATTTCATCAAAAATCTGACTTTCGGCCATTCACTCAAAAATGGTGCCAAACGGTTGCAAATGCTCCCCTGAGAGGTTTGGCGGTCGAAACAGAAGGCTTTTTATCACGGGAAAAGAAATCAGCCCTCGACAACTTAACCGGCAGAAAAATATTTTTTTGAAAAAATCCCTAAGCCCCGGGGTCACAATTTCATCAAAAATCTGACTTTCGGCATTTCACTCAAAAATGGTGCCAAACGGAAAAGAAATCAGCCCTCGACAACTTAATCAGCAGAAAAATATTTTTTTGAAAAAATCCCTAAGCCCCGGGGTCACAATTTCATCAAAAATCTGACTTTCGGCATTTCACTCTAAAATGGTGCCAAACGGTTGCAAATGCTCCCCTGAGAGGTTTCGCGGTCGAAACAGAAGGCTTTTTATCACGGGAAAAGAAATCAGCCCTCGACAACTTAACCGGCAGAAAAATAATTTTTGGAAAAAATCCCTAAGCCCCGGGGTCACAATTTCATCAAAAATCTGACTTTCGGCCATTCACTGAAAAATGGTGCCAAACGGTTGCAAATGCTCCCCTGAGAGGTTTGGCGGTCGAAACAGAAGGCTTTTTATCACGGGAAAAGAAATCAGCCCTTGACAACTTAACCGGCAGAAAAATATTTTTTGAAAAAATCCCTAAGCCCCGGGGTCACAATTTCAAGAAAAGTCTGACTTTCGGCCATTCACTCAAAAATGGTGCCAAACGGTTGCAAATGCTCCCCTGAGAGGTTTGGCGGTCGAAACAGAAGGCTTTTTATCACGGGAAAAGAAATCAGCCCATGACAACTTAACCGGCAGAAAAATATTTTTTTGAAAAAATCCCTAAGCCCCGGGGTCACAATTTCATCAAAAATCTGACTTTCGGCATTTCACTCAAAAATGGTGCCAAACGGAAAAGAAATCAGCCCGCGACAACTTAATTGGCAGAAAAATATTTTTTTGAAAAAATCCCTAAGCCCCGGGGTCACAATTTCATCAAAAATCTGACTTTCGGCATTTCACTCAAAAATGGTGCCAAACGGAAAAGAAATCAGCCCGCGACAACTTAATCGGCAGAAAAATATTTTTTTGAAAAAATCCCTAAGCCCCGGGGTCACAATTTCAAGAAAAATCTGACTTTCGGCCATTCACTCAAAAATGGTGCCAAACGGTTGCAAATGCTCCCCTGAGAGGTTTGGCGGTCGAAAGAGAAGGCTGTTTATCACGGGAAAAGAAATCAGCCCAAGACAACTTAACCGGCAGAAAAATATTTTTTTGAAAAAATCCCTAAGCCCCGGGGTCACAATTTCATCAAAAATCTGACTTTCGGCATTTCACTCAAAAATGGTGCCAAACGGTTGCAAATGCTCCCCTGAGAGGTTTGGCGGTCGAAACAGAAGGCTTTTTATCACGGGAAAAGAAATCAGCCCTCGACAACTTAACCGGCAGAAAAATAATTTTTTGAAAAAATCCCTAATCCCCGGGGTCACAATTTCATCAAAAATCTGACTTTCGGCCATTCACTGAAAAATGGTGCCAAACGGTTGCAAATGCTCCCCTGAGAGGTTTGGCGGTCGAAACAGAAGGCTTTTTATCACGGGAAAAGAAATCAGCCCTTGACAACTTAACTGGCAGAAAAATATTTTTTTGAAAAAATCCCTAAGCCCCGGGGTCACAATTTCATCAAAAATCTGACTTTCGGCATTTCACTCAAAAATGGTGCCAAACGGAAAAGACATCAGCCCGCGACAACTTAATCGGCAGAAAAATATTTTTTTGAAAAAATCCCTAAGCCCCGGGGTCACAATTTCAAGAAAAATCTGACTTTCGGCCATTCACTCAAAAATGGTGCCAAACGGTTGCACATGCTCCCGTGAGAGGTTTGGAAGTCGAAACAGAAGGCTTTTTATCACGGGAAAAGAAATCAGCCCTCGACAACTTAATCAGCAGAAAAATATTTTTTTGAAAAAATCCCTAAGCCCCGGGGTCACAATTTCATCAAAAATTTGACTTTCGGCCATTCACTCAAAAATGGTGCCAAACGGTTGCAAATGCTCCCCTGAGATGTTTGGCGGTCGAAACAGAAGGCTTTTTATCACGGGAAAAGAAATCAGCCCAAGACAACTTAACTGGCAGAAATATATTTTTTTGAAAAAATCCCTAAGCCCCGGGGTCACAATTTCATCAAAAATCTGACTTTCGGCCATTCACTCAAAAATGGTGCCAAACGGTTGTATATGCTCCCTTGAGAGGTTTGGCGGTCGAAACAGAAGGCTTTTTATCACGGGAAAAGAAATCAGCCCAAGACAACTTAACCGGCAGAAATATATTTTTTTGAAAAAAACCCTAAGCCCCGGGGTCACATTTTCATCAAAAATCTGACTTTCGGCATTTCACTCAAAAATGGTGCCAAACGGAAAAGAAATCAGCCCAAGACAACTTAACCGGCAGAAAAATATTTTTTTGAAAAAATCCCTAAGCCCCGGGGTAACAATTTCATCAAAAATCTGACTTTCGGCATTTCACTCAAAAATGGTGCCAAACGGAAAAGAAATCAGCCCAAGACAACTTAACCGGCAGAAAAATAATTTTTTGAAAAAATCCCTAAGCCCCGGGGTCACAATTTCATCAAAAATCTGACTTTTGGCCATTCACTCAAAAATGGTGACAAACGGTTGCAAATGCTCCCCTGAGAGTTTTGGCGGTCGAAACAGAAGGCTTTTTATCACGGGAAAAGAAATCAGCCCTCGACAACTTAACCGGCAGAAAAATATTTTTTTGAAAAAATCCCTAAGCCCCGGTGTCACAATTTCATAAAAAATCTGACTTTCGGCCATTCACTCAAAAATGGTGTCAAACGGTTGCAAATGCTCCCCTGAGAGGTTTGGCGGTCGAAACAGAAGGCTTATTATCACGGGAAAAGAAATCAGCCCAAGACAACTTAACCGGCAGAAATATATTTTTTTGAAAAAATCCCTAAGCCCCGGGGTCACAATTTCATCAAAAATCTGACTTTCGGCATTTCACTCAAAAATGGTGCCAAACGGAAAAGAAATCAGCCCTCGACAACTTAACCGGCAGAAATATATTTTTTTGAAAAAATCGCTAAGCCCCGGGGTCACAATTTCATCAAAAATCTGACTTTCGGCATTTCACTCTAAATTGGTGCCACACGGTTGCAAATGCTCCCCTGAGAGGTTTGGCGGTCGAAACAGAAGGCTTTTTATCACGGGAAAAGAAATCAGCCCTCGACAACTTAACCGGCAGAAAAATAATTTTTTGAAAAAATCCCTACGCCCCGGGGTCACAATTTCATCAAAAATCTGACTTTCGGCATTTCACTCAAAAATGGTGCCAAACGGAAAAGAAGTCAGCCCGCGACAACTTAATCGGCAGAAAAAAATATTTTTGAAAAAATCCCTAAGCCCCGGGGTCACAATTTCAAGAAAAATCTGACTTTCGGCCATTCACTCAAAAATGGTGCCAAACGGTTCCAAATGCTCCCCTGAGAGGTTTGGAGGTCGAAACAGAAGGCTTTTTATCACGGGAAAAGAAATCAGCCCTCGACAACTTAATCAGCAGAAAAATATTTTTTTGAAAAAATCCCTAAGCCCCGGGGTCACAATTTCATCAAAAATCTGACTTTCGGCCATTCACTCAAAAATGGTGCCAAACGGTTGCATATGCTCCCTTGAGAGGTTTGGCGGTCGAAACAGACGGCTTTTTATCATGGGAAAAGAAATCAGCCCAAGACAACTTAACCGGCAGAAAAATATTTTTTTGAAAAAATCCCTAAGCCCCGGGGTCACAATTTCATCAAAAATCTGACTTTCGGCCATTCACTCAAAAATGGTGCCAAACGGTTGCAAATGCTCCCCTGAGAGGTTTGGCGGTCGAAACAGACGGCTTTTTATCACGGGAAAAGAAATCAGCCCAAGAAACTTAACCGGCAGAAAAATATTTTTTTGAAAAAATCCCTAAGCCCCGGGGTCACAATTTCATCAAAAATCTGACTTTCGGCATTTCCCTCAAAAATGGTGCCAAACGGAAAAGAAATCAGCCCTCAACAACTTAATCGGCAGAAAAATATTTTTTTGAAAAAATCCCTAAGCCCCGGGGTCACAATTTCATCAAAAATCTGACTTTCGGCCATTCACTCAAAAATGGTGCCAAACGGTTGCATATGCTCCCTTGAGAGGTTTGGCGGTCGAAACAGAAGGCTTTTTATCACGGGAAAAGAAATCAGCCCTTGACAACTTAGCCGGCAGAAAAATATTTTTTGAAAAAATCCCTAAGCCCCGGGGTCACAATTTCATAAAAAATCTGAATTTCGGCCATTCACTCAAAAATGGTGCCAAACGGAAAAGAAATCAACCCTCGACAACTTAACCGGCAGAAAAATATTTTTTTGAAAAAATACCTAAGCCCCGGGGTCACAATTTCATCAAAAATCTGACTTTCGGCCATTCACTCAAAAATGGTGCCAATCGGTTGCAAATGCTCCCCTGAGAGGTTTGGCGGTCGAAACAGAAGGCTTTTTATCACGGGAAAAGAAATCAGCCCAAGACAACTTAACTGGCAGAAATATATTTTTTTGAAAAAATCCCTAAGCCCCGGGGTCACAATTTCATCAAAAATCTGACTTTCGGCAATTCACTCAAAAATGGTGCCAATCGGTTGCAAATGCTCCCCTGAGAGGTTTGGCGGTCGAAAGAGAAGGCTGTTTATCACGGGAAAAGAAATCAGCCCAAGACAACTTAACCGGCAGAAAAATATTTTTTTGAAAAAATCCCTAAGCCCCGGGGTCACAATTTCATCAAAAATCTGACTTTCGGCATTTCACTCAAAAATGGTGGCAAACGGAAACGAAATCAGCCCTCGACAACTTAACCGGCAGAAATATATTTTTTTGAAAAAATCCCTAAGCCCCGGGGTCACAATTTCATCAAAAATCTGACTTTCGGCATTTCACTCTAAAATGGTGCCACACGGTTGCAAATGCTCCCCTGAGAGGTTTGGCGGTCGAAACAGAAGGCTTTTTATCACGGGAAAAGAAATCAGCCCTCGACAACTTAACCGGCAGAAAAATAATTTTTTGAAAAAATCCCTACGCCCCGGGGTCACAATTTCATCAAAAATCTGACTTTCGGCCATTCACTCAAAGATGGTGCCAAACGGTTGCAAATGCTCCCCTGAGAGGTTTGGCGGTCGAAACAGAAGGCTTTTTATCACGGGAAAAGAAATCAGCCCTTGACAACTTAACCGGCAGAAAAATATTTTTTTGAAAAAATCCCTAAGCCCCGGGGTCACAATTTCATCAAAAATCTGACTTTCGGCATTTCACTCAAAAATGGTGCCAAACGGAAAAGAAGTCAGCCCGCGACAACTTAATCGGCAGAAAAATATTTTTTTGAAAAAATCCCTAAGCCCCGGGGTCACAATTTCATCAAAAATCTGACTTTCGGCCATTCACTCAAAAATGGTGCCAAACGGTTGCAAATGCTCCCCTGAGAGGTTTGGCGGGCGAAACAGAAGGCTTTTTATCACGGGAAAAGAAATCAGCCCTCGACAACTTAACCGGCAGAAAAATATTTTTTTGAAAAAATCCCTAAGCCCCGGGGTCACAATTTCATCAAAAATCTGACTTTCGGCATTTCACTCAAAAATGGTGCCAAACGGAAAAGAAATCAGCCCTCGACAACTTAATCAGCAGAAAAATATTTTTTTGAAAAAATCCCTAAGCCCCGGGGTCACAATTTCATCAAAAATCTGACTTTCGGCATTTCACTCTAAAATGGTGCCAAACGGTTGCAAATGCTCCCCTGAGAGGTTTCGCGGTCGAAACAGAAGGCTTTTTATCACGGGAAAAGAAATCAGCCCTCGACAACTTAACCGGCAGAAAAATAATTTTTTGAAAAAATCCCTAAGCCCCGGGGTCACAATTTCATCAAAAATCTGACTTTCGGCCATTCACTGAAAAATGGTGCCAAACGGTTGCAAATGCTCCCCTGAGAGGTTTGGCGGTCGAAACAGAAGGCTTTTTATCACGGGAAAAGAAATCAGCCCTTGACAACTTAACCGGCAGAAAAATATTTTTTGAAAAAATCCCTAAGCCCCGGGGTCACAATTTCATCAAAAATCTGACTTTCGGCCATTCACTCAAAAATGGTGCCAAACGGTTGCAAATGCTCCCCTGAGAGGTTTGGCGGTCGAAACAGAAGGCTTTTTATCACGGGAAAAGAAATCAGCCCAAGACAACTTAACCGGCAGAAAAATAATTTTTTGAAAAAATCCCTAAGCCCCGGGGTCAGAATTTCATCAAAAATCTGACTGTCGGCCATTCACTCAAAAATGGTGCCAAACGGTTGCAAATGCTCCCCTGAGAGGTTTGGCGGTCGAAACAGAAGGCTTTTTATCACGGGAAAAGAAATCAACCCTTGACAACTTAACCGGCAGAAAAATATTTTTTTGAAAAAATCCCTAAGCCCCGGGGTCACAATTTCATCAAAAATCTGACTTTCGGCATTTCACTCAAAAATGGTGCCAAACGGAAAAGAAATCAGCCCGCGACAACTTAATTGGCAGAAAAATATTTTTTTGAAAAAATCCCTAAGCCCCGGGGTCACAATTTCATCAAAAATCTGACTTTCGGCATTTCACTCAAAAATGGTGCCAAACGGAAAAGAAATCAGCCCGCGACAACTTAATCGGCAGAAAAATATTTTTTTGAAAAAATCCCTAAGCCCCGGGGTCACAATTTCAAGAAAAATCTGACTTTCGGCCATTCACTCAAAAATGGTGCCAAACGGTTGCAAATGCTCCCCTGAGAGGTTTGGCGGTCGAAAGAGAAGGCTGTTTATCACGGGAAAAGAAATCAGCCCAAGACAACTTAACCGGCAGAAAAATATTTTTTTGAAAAAATCCCTAAGCCCCGGGGTCACAATTTCATCAAAAATCTGACTTTCGGCATTTCACTCAAAAATGGTGCCAAACGGAAAAGAAATCAGCCCGCGACAACTTAATCGGCAGAAAAATATTTTTTTGAAAAAATCCCTAAGCCCCGGGGTCACAATTTCAAGAAAAATCTGACTTTCGGCCATTCACTCAAAAATGGTGCCAAACGGTTGCACATGCTCCCGTGAGAGGTTTGGAAGTCGAAACAGAAGGCTTTTTATCACAGGAAAAGAAATCAGCCCTCGACAACTTAATCAGCAGAAAAATATTTTTTTGAAAAAATCCCTAAGCCCCGGGGTCACAATTTCATCAAAAATCTGACTTTCGGCCATTCACTCAAAAATGGTGCCAAACGGTTGCAAATGCTCCCCTGAGAGGTTTGGCGGTCGAAACAGAAGGCTTTTTATCACGGGAAAAGAAAGCAGCCCTTAACAACTTAACCGGCAGAAAAATATTTTTTTGAAAAAATCCCTAAGCCCCGGGGTCACAATTTCATCAAAAATCTGACTTTCGGCATTTCCCTCAAAAATGGTGCCAAACGGAAAAGAAATCAGCCCGCGACAACTTAATTGGCAGAAAAATATTTTTTTGAAAAAATCCCTAAACCCCGGGGTCACAATTTCAAGAAAAATATGACTTTCGGCCATTCACTCAAAAATGGTGCCAAACGGTTGCAAATGCTCCCCTGAGAGGTTTGGCGGTCGAAACAGAAGGCTTTTTATCACGGGAAAAGAAATCAGCCCTCGACAACTTAACCGGCAGAAATATATTTTTTTGAAAAAAACCCTAAGCCCCGGGGTCACATTTTCATCAAAAATCTGACTTTCGGCATTTCACTCAAAAATGGTGCCAAACGGAAAAGAAATCAGCCCAAGACAACTTAACCGGCAGAAAAATATTTTTTTGAAAAAATCCCTTAGCCCCGGGGTCACAATTTCATCAAAAATCTGACTTTTGGCCATTCACTCAAAAATGGTGACAAACGGTTGCAAATGCTCCCCTGAGAGGTTTGGCGGTCGAAACAGAAGGCTTTTTATCACGGGAAAAGAAATCAGCCCTCGACAACTTAACTGGCAGAAAAATATTTTTTTGAAAAAATCCCTAAGCCCCGGGGTCACAATTTCATCAAAAATCTGACTTTCGGCCATTCACTCAAAAATGGTGCCAAACGGTTGCAAATGCTCCCCTGAGATGTTTGGCGGTCGAAACAGAAGGCTTTTTATCACGGGAAAAGAAATCAGCCCAAGACAACTTAACAGGCAGAAGTATATTTTTTTGAAAAAATCCCTAAGCCCCGGGGTCACAATTTCATCAAAAATCTGACTTTCGGCCATTCACTCAAAAATGGTGCCAAACGGTTGCAAATGCTCCCCTGAGAGGTTTGGCGGTCGAAACAAAAGGCTTTTTATCACGGGCAAAGAAATCAGCCCAAGACAACTTAACCGGCAGAAAAATATTTTTTTTGAAAAAATCCCTAAGCCCCGGGGTCACAATTTCATCAAAAATCTGACTTTCGGCATTTCACTCAAAAATGGTGCCAAACGGTTGCAAATGCTCCCCTGAGAGGTTTGGCGGTTGAAACAGAAGGCTTTTTATCACGGGAAAAAAAATCAGCCCTTGACAACTTAGCCGGCAGAAAAATATTTTTTGAAAAAATCCCTAAGCCCCGGGGTCACAATTTCATCAAAAATCTGACTTTCGGCCATTCACTCAAAAATGGTGCCAAACGGAAAAGAAATCAACCCTCGACAACTTAACCGGCAGAAAAATATTTTTTTGAAAAAATCCCTAAGCCCCGGGGTCACAATTTCATCAAAAATCTGACTTTCGGCAATTCACTCAAAAATGGTGCCAATCGGTTGCAAATGCTCCCCTGAGAGGTTTGGCGGTCGAAACAGAAGGCTTTTTATCACGGGAAAAGAAATCAGCCCTTGACAACTTAACCGGCAGAAAAATATTTTTTTGAAAAAATCCCTAAGCCCCGGGGTCACAATTTCATCAAAAATCTGACTTTCGGCATTTCACTCAAAAATGGTGCCAAACGGAAAAGAAGTCAGCCCGCGACAACTTAATCGGCAGAAAAATATTTTTTTGAAAAAATCCCTAAGCCCCGGGGTCACAATTTCAAGAAAAATCTGACTTTCGGCCATTCACTCAAAAATGGTGCCAAACGGTTGCAAATGCTCCCGTGAGAGGTTTGGAGGTCGAAACAGAAGGCTTTTTATCACGGGAAAAGAAATCAGCCCTCGACAACTTAATCAGCAGAAAAATATTTTTTTGAAAAAATCCCTAAGCCCCGGGGTCACAATTTCATCAAAAATCTGACTTTCGGCCATTCACTCAAAAATGGTGCCAAACGGTTGCAAATGCTCCCCTGAGAGGTTTGGCGGTCGAAACAGAAGGCTTTTTATCACGGGAAAAGAAATCAGCCCTCGACAACTTAACCGGCAGAAAAATATTTTTTTGAAAAAATCCCTAAGCCCCGGGGTCACAATTTCATCAAAAATCTGACTTTCGGCATTTCACTCAAAAATGGTGCCAAACGGAAAAGAAATCAGCCCTCGACAACTTAATCAGCAGAAAAATATTTTTTTGAAAAAATCCCTAAGCCCCGGGGTCACAATTTCATCAAAAATCTGACTTTCGGCATTTCACTCTAAAATGGTGCCAAACGGTTGCAAATGCTCCCCTGAGAGGTTTCGCGGTCGAAACAGAAGGCTTTTTATCACGGGAAAAGAAATCAGCCCTCGACAACTTAACCGGCAGAAAAATAATTTTTTGAAAAAATCCCTAAGCCCCGGGGTCACAATTTCATCAAAAATCTGACTTTCGGCCATTCACTGAAAAATGGTGCCAAACGGTTGCAAATGCTCCCCTGAGAGGTTTGGCGGTCGAAACAGAAGGCTTTTTATCACGGGAAAAGAAATCAGCCCTTGACAACTTAACCGGCAGAAAAATATTTTTTGAAAAAATCCCTAAGCCCCGGGGTCAGAATTTCATCAAAAATCTGACTGTCGGCCATTCACTCAAAAATGGTGCCAAACGGTTGCAAATGCTCCCCTGAGAGGTTTGGCGGTCGAAACAGAAGGCTTTTTATCACGGGAAAAGAAATCAGCCCAAGACAACTTAACCGGCAGAAAAATAATTTTTTGAAAAAATCCCTAAGCCCCGGGGTCAGAATTTCATCAAAAATCTGACTTTCGGCCATTCACTCAAAAATGGTGCCAAACGGTTGCAAATGCTCCCCTGAGAGGTTTGGCGGTCGAAACAGAAGGCTTTTTATCACGGGAAAAGAAATCAGCCCAAGACAACTTAACCGGCAGAAAAATAATTTTTTGAAAAAATCCCTAAGCCCCGGGGTCAGAATTTCATCAAAAATCTGACTGTCGGCCATTCACTCAAAAATGGTGCCAAACGGTTGCAAATGCTCCCCTGAGAGGTTTGGCGGTCAAAACAGAAGGCTTTTTATCACGGGAAAAGAAATCAGCCCTTGACAACTTAACCGGCAGAAAAATATTTTTTTGAAAAAATCCCTAAGCCCCGGGGTCACAATTTCATCAAAAATCTGACTTTCGGCATTTCACTCAAAAATGGTGCCAAACGGAAAAGAAATCAGCCCGCGACAACTTAATTGGCAGAAAAATATTTTTTTGAAAAAATCCCTAAGCCCCGGGGTCACAATTTCATCAAAAATCTGACTTTCGGCATTTCACTCTAAAATGGTGCCAAACGGTTGCAAATGCTCCCCTGAGAGGTTTGGCGGTCGAAACAGAAGGCTTTTTATCACGGGAAAAGAAATCAGCCCTCGACAACTTAACCGGCAGAAAAATAATTTTTTGAAAAAATCCCTAAGCCCCGGGGTCACAATTTCATCAAAAATCTGACTTTCGGCCATTCACTGAAAAATGGTGCCAAACGGTTGCAAATGCTCCCCTGAGAGGTTTGGCGGTCGAAACAGAAGGCTTTTTATCACGGGAAAAGAAATCAGCCTTTGACAACTTAACTGGCAGAAAAATATTTTTTTGAAAAAATCCCTAAGCCCCGGGGTCACAATTTCATCAAAAATCTGACTTTCGGCATTTCACTCAAAAATGGTGCCAAACGGAAAAGAAATCAGCCCGCGACAACTTAATCGGCAGAAAAATATTTTTTTGAAAAAATCCCTAAGCCCCGGGGTCACAATTTCAAGAAAAATCTGACTTTCGGCCATTCACTCAAAAATGGTGCCAAACGGTTGCACATGCTCCCGTGAGAGGTTTGGAAGTCGAAACAGAAGGCTTTTTATCACGGGAAAAGAAATCAGCCCTCGACAACTTAATCAGCAGAAAAATATTTTTTTGAAAAAATCCCTAAGCCCCGGGGTCACAATTTCATCAAAAATCTGACTTTCGGCCATTCACTCAAAAATGGTGCCAAACGGTTGCAAATGCTCCCCTGAGAGGTTTGGCAGTCGAAACAGAAGGCTTTTTATCACGGGAAAGGAAATCAGCCCTTGACAACTTAACCGGCAGAAAAATATTTTTTGAAAAAATCCCTAAGCCCCGGGGTCAGAATTTCATCAAAAATCTGACTGTCGGCCATTCACTCAAAAATGGTGCCAAACGGTTGCAAATGCTCCCCTGAGAGGTTTGGCGGTCGAAACAGAAGGCTTTTTATCACGGGAAAAGAAAGCAGCCCTTAACAACTTAACCGGCAGAAAAATATTTTTTTGAAAAAATCCCTAAGCCCCGGGGTCACAATTTCATCAAAAATCTGACTTTCGGCATTTCACTCAAAAATGGTGCCAAACGGAAAAGAAATCAGCCCGCGACAACTTAATTGGCAGAAAAATATTTTTTTGAAAAAATCCCTAAGCCCCGGGGTCACAATTTCAAGAAAAATCTGACTTTCGGCCATTCACTCAAAAATGGTGCCAAACGGTTGCAAATGCTCCCCTGAGAGGTTTGGAGGTCGAAACAGAAGGCTTTTTATCACGGGAAAAGAAATCAGCCCTCGACAACTTAATCAGCAGAAAAATATTTTTTTGAAAAAATCCCTACGCCCCGGGGTCACAATTTCATCAAAAATCTGACTTTCGGCCATTCACTCAAAAATGGTGCCAAACGGTTGCAAATGCTCCCCTGAGAGGTTTGGCGGTCGAAACAGAAGGCTTTTTATCACGGGAAAAGAAAGCAGCCCTTAACAACTTAACCGGCAGAAAAATATTTTTTTGAAAAAATCCCTAAGCCCCGGGGTCACAATTTCATCAAAAATCTGACTTTCGGCATTTCCCTCAAAAATGGTGCCAAACGGAAAAGAAATCAGCCCGCGACAACTTAATTGGCAGAAAAATATTTTTTTGAAAAAATCCCTAAGCCCCGGGGTCACAATTTCAAGAAAAATCTGACTTTCGGCCATTCACTCAAAAATGGTGCCAAACGGTTGCAAATGCTCCCCTGAGAGGTTTGGCGGTCGAAACAGAAGGCTTTTTATCACGGGAAAAGAAATCAGCCCTCGACAACTTAACTGGCAGAAAAATATTTTTTTGAAAAAATCCCTAAGCCCCGGGGTCACAATTTCATCAAAAATCTGACTTTCGGCCATTCACTCAAAAATGGTGCCAAACGGTTGCAAATGCTCCCCTGAGATGTTTGGCGGTCGAAACAGAAGGCTTTTTATCACGGGAAAAGAAATCAGCCCAAGACAACTTAACAGGCAGAAGTATATTTTTTTGAAAAAATCCCTAAGCCCCGGGGTCACAATTTCATCAAAAATCTGACTTTCGGCCATTCACTCAAAAATGGTGCCAAACGGTTGCAAATGCTCCCCTGAGAGGTTTGGCGGTCGAAACAAAAGGCTTTTTATCACGGGCAAAGAAATCAGCCCAAGACAACTTAACCGGCAGAAAAATATTTTTTTTGAAAAAATCCCTAAGCCCCGGGGTCACAATTTCATCAAAAATCTGACTTTCGGCATTTCACTCAAAAATGGTGCCAAACGGTTGCAAATGCTCCCCTGAGAGGTTTGGCGGTTGAAACAGAAGGCTTTTTATCACGGGAAAAAAAATCAGCCCTTGACAACTTAGCCGGCAGAAAAATATTTTTTGAAAAAATCCCTAAGCCCCGGGGTCACAATTTCATCAAAAATCTGACTTTCGGCCATTCACTCAAAAATGGTGCCAAACGGAAAAGAAATCAACCCTCGACAACTTAACCGGCAGAAAAATATTTTTTTGAAAAAATCCCTAAGCCCCGGGGTCACAATTTCATCAAAAATCTGACTTTCGGCAATTCACTCAAAAATGGTGCCAATCGGTTGCAAATGCTCCCCTGAGAGGTTTGGCGGTCGAAACAGAAGGCTTTTTATCACGGGAAAAGAAATCAGCCCTTGACAACTTAACCGGCAGAAAAATATTTTTTTGAAAAAATCCCTAAGCCCCGGGGTCACAATTTCATCAAAAATCTGACTTTCGGCATTTCACTCAAAAATGGTGCCAAACGGAAAAGAAGTCAGCCCGCGACAACTTAATCGGCAGAAAAATATTTTTTTGAAAAAATCCCTAAGCCCCGGGGTCACAATTTCAAGAAAAATCTGACTTTCGGCCATTCACTCAAAAATGGTGCCAAACGGTTGCAAATGCTCCCGTGAGAGGTTTGGAGGTCGAAACAGAAGGCTTTTTATCACGGGAAAAGAAATCAGCCCTCGACAACTTAATCAGCAGAAAAATATTTTTTTGAAAAAATCCCTAAGCCCCGGGGTCACAATTTCATCAAAAATCTGACTTTCGGCCATTCACTCAAAAATGGTGCCAAACGGTTGCAAATGCTCCCCTGAGAGGTTTGGCGGTCGAAACAGAAGGCTTTTTATCACGGGAAAAGAAATCAGCCCTCGACAACTTAACCGGCAGAAAAATATTTTTTTGAAAAAATCCCTAAGCCCCGGGGTCACAATTTCATCAAAAATCTGACTTTCGGCATTTCACTCAAAAATGGTGCCAAACGGAAAAGAAATCAGCCCTCGACAACTTAATCAGCAGAAAAATATTTTTTTGAAAAAATCCCTAAGCCCCGGGGTCACAATTTCATCAAAAATCTGACTTTCGGCATTTCACTCTAAAATGGTGCCAAACGGTTGCAAATGCTCCCCTGAGAGGTTTCGCGGTCGAAACAGAAGGCTTTTTATCACGGGAAAAGAAATCAGCCCTCGACAACTTAACCGGCAGAAAAATAATTTTTTGAAAAAATCCCTAAGCCCCGGGGTCACAATTTCATCAAAAATCTGACTTTCGGCCATTCACTGAAAAATGGTGCCAAACGGTTGCAAATGCTCCCCTGAGAGGTTTGGCGGTCGAAACAGAAGGCTTTTTATCACGGGAAAAGAAATCAGCCCTTGACAACTTAACCGGCAGAAAAATATTTTTTGAAAAAATCCCTAAGCCCCGGGGTCAGAATTTCATCAAAAATCTGACTGTCGGCCATTCACTCAAAAATGGTGCCAAACGGTTGCAAATGCTCCCCTGAGAGGTTTGGCGGTCGAAACAGAAGGCTTTTTATCACGGGAAAAGAAATCAGCCCAAGACAACTTAACCGGCAGAAAAATAATTTTTTGAAAAAATCCCTAAGCCCCGGGGTCAGAATTTCATCAAAAATCTGACTTTCGGCCATTCACTCAAAAATGGTGCCAAACGGTTGCAAATGCTCCCCTGAGAGGTTTGGCGGTCGAAACAGAAGGCTTTTTATCACGGGAAAAAAAATCAGCCCAAGACAACTTAACCGGCAGAAAAATAATTTTTTGAAAAAATCCCTAAGCCCCGGGGTCAGAATTTCATCAAAAATCTGACTGTCGGCCATTCACTCAAAAATGGTGCCAAACGGTTGCAAATGCTCCCCTGAGAGGTTTGGCGGTCAAAACAGAAGGCTTTTTATCACGGGAAAAGAAATCAGCCCTTGACAACTTAACCGGCAGAAAAATATTTTTTTGAAAAAATCCCTAAGCCCCGGGGTCACAATTTCATCAAAAATCTGACTTTCGGCATTTCACTCAAAAATGGTGCCAAACGGAAAAGAAATCAGCCCGCGACAACTTAATTGGCAGAAAAATATTTTTTTGAAAAAATCCCTAAGCCCCGGGGTCACAATTTCATCAAAAATCTGACTTTCGGCATTTCACTCTAAAATGGTGCCAAACGGTTGCAAATGCTCCCCTGAGAGGTTTGGCGGTCGAAACAGAAGGCTTTTTATCACGGGAAAAGAAATCAGCCCTCGACAACTTAACCGGCAGAAAAATAATTTTTTGAAAAAATCCCTAAGCCCCGGGGTCACAATTTCATCAAAAATCTGACTTTCGGCCATTCACTGAAAAATGGTGCCAAACGGTTGCAAATGCTCCCCTGAGAGGTTTGGCGGTCGAAACAGAAGGCTTTTTATCACGGGAAAAGAAATCAGCCTTTGACAACTTAACTGGCAGAAAAATATTTTTTTGAAAAAATCCCTAAGCCCCGGGGTCACAATTTCATCAAAAATCTGACTTTCGGCATTTCACTCAAAAATGGTGCCAAACGGAAAAGAAATCAGCCCGCGACAACTTAATCGGCAGAAAAATATTTTTTTGAAAAAATCCCTAAGCCCCGGGGTCACAATTTCAAGAAAAATCTGACTTTCGGCCATTCACTCAAAAATGGTGCCAAACGGTTGCACATGCTCCCGTGAGAGGTTTGGAAGTCGAAACAGAAGGCTTTTTATCACGGGAAAAGAAATCAGCCCTCGACAACTTAATCAGCAGAAAAATATTTTTTTGAAAAAATCCCTAAGCCCCGGGGTCACAATTTCATCAAAAATCTGACTTTCGGCCATTCACTCAAAAATGGTGCCAAACGGTTGCAAATGCTCCCCTGAGAGGTTTGGCAGTCGAAACAGAAGGCTTTTTATCACGGGAAAGGAAATCAGCCCTTGACAACTTAACCGGCAGAAAAATATTTTTTGAAAAAATCCCTAAGCCCCGGGGTCAGAATTTCATCAAAAATCTGACTGTCGGCCATTCACTCAAAAATGGTGCCAAACGGTTGCAAATGCTCCCCTGAGAGGTTTGGCGGTCGAAACAGAAGGCTTTTTATCACGGGAAAAGAAAGCAGCCCTTAACAACTTAACCGGCAGAAAAATATTTTTTTGAAAAAATCCCTAAGCCCCGGGGTCACAATTTCATCAAAAATCTGACTTTCGGCATTTCACTCAAAAATGGTGCCAAACGGAAAAGAAATCAGCCCGCGACAACTTAATTGGCAGAAAAATATTTTTTTGAAAAAATCCCTAAGCCCCGGGGTCACAATTTCAAGAAAAATCTGACTTTCGGCCATTCACTCAAAAATGGTGCCAAACGGTTGCAAATGCTCCCCTGAGAGGTTTGGAGGTCGAAACAGAAGGCTTTTTATCACGGGAAAAGAAATCAGCCCTCGACAACTTAATCAGCAGAAAAATATTTTTTTGAAAAAATCCCTACGCCCCGGGGTCACAATTTCATCAAAAATCTGACTTTCGGCCATTCACTCAAAAATGGTGCCAAACGGTTGCAAATGCTCCCCTGAGAGGTTTGGCGGTCGAAACAGAAGGCTTTTTATCACGGGAAAAGAAAGCAGCCCTTAACAACTTAACCGGCAGAAAAATATTTTTTTGAAAAAATCCCTAAGCCCCGGGGTCACAATTTCATCAAAAATCTGACTTTCGGCATTTCCCTCAAAAATGGTGCCAAACGGAAAAGAAATCAGCCCGCGACAACTTAATTGGCAGAAAAATATTTTTTTGAAAAAATCCCTAAGCCCCGGGGTCACAATTTCAAGAAAAATCTGACTTTCGGCCATTCACTCAAAAATGGTGCCAAACGGTTGCAAATGCTCCCCTGAGAGGTTTGGCGGTCGAAACAGAAGGCTTTTTATCACGGGAAAAGAAATCAGCCCTCGACAACTTAACCGGCAGAAATATATTTTTTTGAAAAAAACCCTAAGCCCCGGGGTCACATTTTCATCAAAAATCTGACTTTCGGCATTTCACTCAAAAATGGTGCCAAACGGAAAAGAAATCAGCCCAAGACAACTTAACCGGCAGAAAAATATTTTTTTGAAAAAATCCCTTAGCCCCGGGGTCACAATTTCATCAAAAATCTGACTTTTGGCCATTCACTCAAAAATGGTGACAAACGGTTGCAAATGCTCCCCTGAGAGGTTTGGCGGTCGAAACAGAAGGCTTTTTATCACGGGAAAAGAAATCAGCCCTCGACAACTTAACCGGCAGAAAAATATTTTTTTGAAAAAATCCCTAAGCCCCGGGGTCACAATTTCCTCAAAAATCTGACTTTCGGCCATTCACTCAAAAATGGTGCCAAACGGTTGCAAATGCTCCCCTGAGATGTTTGGCGGTCGAAACAGAAGGCTTTTTATCACGGGAAAAGAAATCAGCCCAAGACAACTTAACAGGCAGAAGTATATTTTTTTGAAAAAATCCCTAAGCCCCGGGGTCACAATTTCATCAAAAATCTGACTTTCGGCCATTCACTCAAAAATGGTGCCAAACGGTTGCAAATGCTCCCCTGAGAGGTTTGGCGGTCGAAACAAAAGGCTTTTTATCACGGGCAAAGAAATCAGCCCAAGACAACTTAACCGGCAGAAAAATATTTTTTTTGAAAAAATCCCTAAGCCCCGGGGTCACAATTTCATCAAAAATCTGACTTTCGGCATTTCACTCAAAAATGGTGCCAAACGGTTGCAAATGCTCCCCTGAGAGGTTTGGCGGTCGAAACAGAAGGCTTTTTATCACGGGAAAAGAAATCAGCCCTTGACAACTTAGCCGGCAGAAAAATATTTTTTGAAAAAATCCCTAAGCCCCGGGGTCACAATTTCATCAAAAATCTGACTTTCGGCCATTCACTCAAAAATGGTGCCAAACGGAAAAGAAATCAACCCTCGACAACTTAACCGGCAGAAAAATATTTTTTTGAAAAAATCCCTAAGCCCCGGGGTCACAATTTCATCAAAAATCTGACTTTCGGCAATTCACTCAAAAATGGTGCCAATCGGTTGCAAATGCTCCCCTGAGAGGTTTGGCGGTCGAAACAGAAGGCTTTTTATCACGGGAAAAGAAATCAGCCCTTGACAACTTAACCGGCAGAAAAATATTTTTTTGAAAAAATCCCTAAGCCCCGGGGTCACAATTTCATCAAAAATCTGACTTTCGGCATTTCACTCAAAAATGGTGCCAAACGGAAAAGAAGTCAGCCCGCGACAACTTAATCGGCAGAAAAATATTTTTTTGAAAAAATCCCTAAGCCCCGGGGTCACAATTTCAAGAAAAATCTGACTTTCGGCCATTCACTCAAAAATGGTGCCAAACGGTTGCAAATGCTCCCCTGAGAGGTTTGGAGGTCGAAACAGAAGGCTTTTTATCACGGGAAAAGAAATCAGCCCTCGACAACTTAATCAGCAGAAAAATATTTTTTTGAAAAAATCCCTAAGCCCCGGGGTCACAATTTCATCAAAAATCTGACTTTCGGCATTTCACTCAAAAATGGTGCCAAACGGTTGCAAATGCTCCCCTGAGAGGTTTGGCGGTCGAAACAGAAGGCTTTTTATCACGGGAAAAGAAATCAGCCCTTGACAACTTAGCCGGCAGAAAAATATTTTTTGAAAAAATCCCTAAGCCCCGGGGTCACAATTTCATCAAAAATCTGACTTTCGGCCATTCACTCAAAAATGGTGCCAAACGGAAAAGAAATCAACCCTCGACAACTTAACCGGCAGAAAAATATTTTTTTGAAAAAATCCCTAAGCCCCGGGGTCACAATTTCATCAAAAATCTGACTTTCGGCAATTCACTCAAAAATGGTGCCAATCGGTTGCAAATGCTCCCCTGAGAGGTTTGGCGGTCGAAACAGAAGGCTTTTTATCACGGGAAAAGAAATCAGCCCTTGACAACTTAACCGGCAGAAAAATATTTTTTTGAAAAAATCCCTAAGCCCCGGGGTCACAATTTCATCAAAAATCTGACTTTCGGCATTTCACTCAAAAATGGTGCCAAACGGAAAAGAAGTCAGCCCGCGACAACTTAATCGGCAGAAAAATATTTTTTTGAAAAAATCCCTAAGCCCCGGGGTCACAATTTCATCAAAAATCTGACTTTCGGCCATTCACTGAAAAATGGTGCCAAACGGTTGCAAATGCTCCCCTGAGAGGTTTGGCGGTCGAAACAGAAGGCTTTTTATCACGGGAAAAGAAATCAGCCCTTGACAACTTAACCGGCAGAAAAATATTTTTTGAAAAAATCCCTAAGCCCCGGGGTCAGAATTTCATCAAAAATCTGACTTTCGGCCATTCACTCAAAAATGGTGCCAAACGGTTGCAAATGCTCCCCTGAGAGGTTTGGCGGTCGAAAGAGAAGGCTGTTTATCACGGGAAAAGAAATCAGCCCAAGACAACTTAACCGGCAGAAAAATATTTTTTTGAAAAAATCCCTAAGCCCCGGGGTCACAATTTCATCAAAAATCTGACTTTCGGCATTTCACTCAAAAATGGTGCCAAACGGAAAAGAAATCAGCCCTCGACAACTTAACCGGCAGAAATATATTTTTTTGAAAAAATCCCTAAGCCCCGGGGTCACAATTTCATCAAAAATCTGACTTTCGGCATTTCACTCTAAAATGGTGCCAAACGGTTGCAAATGCTCCCCTGAGAGGTTTGGCGGTCGAAACAGAAGGCTTTTTATCACGGGAAAAGAAATCAGCCCTTGACAACTTAACTGGCAGAAAAATATTTTTTTGAAAAAATCCCTAAGCCCCGGGGTCACAATTTCATCAAAAATCTGACTTTCGGCATTTCACTCAAAAATGGTGCCAAACGGAAAAGAAATCAGCCCGCGACAACTTAATCGGCAGAAAAATATTTTTTTGAAAAAATCCCTAAGCCCCGGGGTCACAATTTCAAGAAAAATCTGACTTTCGGCCATTCACTCAAAAATGGTGCCAAACGGTTGCACATGCTCCCGTGAGAGGTTTGGAAGTCGAAACAGAAGGCTTTTTATCACGGGAAAAGAAATCAGCCCTCGACAACTTAATCAGCAGAAAAATATTTTTTTGAAAAAATCCCTAAGCCCCGGGGTCACAATTTCATCAAAAATCTGACTTTCGGCCATTCACTCAAAAATGGTGCCAAACGGTTGCAAATGCTCCCCTGAGAGGTTTGGCAGTCGAAACAGAAGGCTTTTTATCACGGGAAAGGAAATCAGCCCTTGACAACTTAACCGGCAGAAAAATATTTTTTGAAAAAATCCCTAAGCCCCGGGGTCAGAATTTCATCAAAAATCTGACTGTCGGCCATTCACTCAAAAATGGTGCCAAACGGTTGCAAATGCTCCCCTGAGAGGTTTGGCGGTCGAAACAGAAGGCTTTTTATCACGGGAAAAGAAAGCAGCCCTTAACAACTTAACCGGCAGAAAAATATTTTTTTGAAAAAATCCCTAAGCCCCGGGGTCACAATTTCATCAAAAATCTGACTTTCGGCATTTCACTCAAAAATGGTGCCAAACGGAAAAGAAATCAGCCCGCGACAACTTAATTGGCAGAAAAATATTTTTTTGAAAAAATCCCTAAGCCCCGGGGTCACAATTTCAAGAAAAATCTGACTTTCGGCCATTCACTCAAAAATGGTGCCAAACGGTTGCAAATGCTCCCCTGAGAGGTTTGGAGGTCGAAACAGAAGGCTTTTTATCACGGGAAAAGAAATCAGCCCTCGACAACTTAATCAGCAGAAAAATATTTTTTTGAAAAAATCCCTACGCCCCGGGGTCACAATTTCATCAAAAATCTGACTTTCGGCCATTCACTCAAAAATGGTGCCAAACGGTTGCAAATGCTCCCCTGAGAGGTTTGGCGGTCGAAACAGAAGGCTTTTTATCACGGGAAAAGAAAGCAGCCCTTAACAACTTAACCGGCAGAAAAATATTTTTTTGAAAAAATCCCTAAGCCCCGGGGTCACAATTTCATCAAAAATCTGACTTTCGGCATTTCCCTCAAAAATGGTGCCAAACGGAAAAGAAATCAGCCCGCGACAACTTAATTGGCAGAAAAATATTTTTTTGAAAAAATCCCTAAGCCCCGGGGTCACAATTTCAAGAAAAATCTGACTTTCGGCCATTCACTCAAAAATGGTGCCAAACGGTTGCAAATGCTCCCCTGAGAGGTTTGGCGGTCGAAACAGAAGGCTTTTTATCACGGGAAAAGAAATCAGCCCTCGACAACTTAACCGGCAGAAATATATTTTTTTGAAAAAAACCCTAAGCCCCGGGGTCACATTTTCATCAAAAATCTGACTTTCGGCATTTCACTCAAAAATGGTGCCAAACGGAAAAGAAATCAGCCCAAGACAACTTAACCGGCAGAAAAATATTTTTTTGAAAAAATCCCTTAGCCCCGGGGTCACAATTTCATCAAAAATCTGACTTTTGGCCATTCACTCAAAAATGGTGACAAACGGTTGCAAATGCTCCCCTGAGAGGTTTGGCGGTCGAAACAGAAGGCTTTTTATCACGGGAAAAGAAATCAGCCCTCGACAACTTAACCGGCAGAAAAATATTTTTTTGAAAAAATCCCTAAGCCCCGGGGTCACAATTTCCTCAAAAATCTGACTTTCGGCCATTCACTCAAAAATGGTGCCAAACGGTTGCAAATGCTCCCCTGAGATGTTTGGCGGTCGAAACAGAAGGCTTTTTATCACGGGAAAAGAAATCAGCCCAAGACAACTTAACAGGCAGAAGTATATTTTTTTGAAAAAATCCCTAAGCCCCGGGGTCACAATTTCATCAAAAATCTGACTTTCGGCCATTCACTCAAAAATGGTGCCAAACGGTTGCAAATGCTCCCCTGAGAGGTTTGGCGGTCGAAACAAAAGGCTTTTTATCACGGGCAAAGAAATCAGCCCAAGACAACTTAACCGGCAGAAAAATATTTTTTTTGAAAAAATCCCTAAGCCCCGGGGTCACAATTTCATCAAAAATCTGACTTTCGGCATTTCACTCAAAAATGGTGCCAAACGGTTGCAAATGCTCCCCTGAGAGGTTTGGCGGTCGAAACAGAAGGCTTTTTATCACGGGAAAAGAAATCAGCCCTTGACAACTTAGCCGGCAGAAAAATATTTTTTGAAAAAATCCCTAAGCCCCGGGGTCACAATTTCATCAAAAATCTGACTTTCGGCCATTCACTCAAAAATGGTGCCAAACGGAAAAGAAATCAACCCTCGACAACTTAACCGGCAGAAAAATATTTTTTTGAAAAAATCCCTAAGCCCCGGGGTCACAATTTCATCAAAAATCTGACTTTCGGCAATTCACTCAAAAATGGTGCCAATCGGTTGCAAATGCTCCCCTGAGAGGTTTGGCGGTCGAAACAGAAGGCTTTTTATCACGGGAAAAGAAATCAGCCCTTGACAACTTAACCGGCAGAAAAATATTTTTTTTAAAAAATCCCTAAGCCCCGGGGTCACAATTTCATCAAAAATCTGACTTTCGGCATTTCACTCAAAAATGGTGCCAAACGGAAAAGAAGTCAGCCCGCGACAACTTAATCGGCAGAAAAATATTTTTTTGAAAAAATCGCTAAGCCCCGGGGTCACAATTTCAAGAAAAATCTGACTTTCGGCCATTCACTCAAAAATGGTGCCAAACGGTTGCAAATGCTCCCCTGAGAGGTTTGGAGGTCGAAACAGAAGGCTTTTTATCACGGGAAAAGAAATCAGCCCTCGACAACTTAATCAGCAGAAAAATATTTTTTCGAAAAAATCCCTAAGCCCCGGGGTCAGAATTTCATCAAAAATCTGACTTTCGGCATTTCACTCAAAAATGGTGCCAAACGGTTGCAAATGCTCCCCTGAGAGGTTTGGCGGTCGAAACAGAAGGCTTTTTATCACGGGAAAAGAAATCAGCCCTTGACAACTTAGCCGGCAGAAAAATATTTTTTGAAAAAATCCCTAAGCCCCGGGGTCACAATTTCATCAAAAATCTGACTTTCGGCCATTCACTCAAAAATGGTGCCAAACGGAAAAGAAATCAACCCTCGACAACTTAACCGGCAGAAAAATATTTTTTTGAAAAAATCCCTAAGCCCCGGGGTCACAATTTCATCAAAAATCTGACTTTCGGCAATTCACTCAAAAATGGTGCCAATCGGTTGCAAATGCTCCCCTGAGAGGTTTGGCGGTCGAAACAGAAGGCTTTTTATCACGGGAAAAGAAATCAGCCCTTGACAACTTAACCGGCAGAAAAATATTTTTTTGAAAAAATCCCTAAGCCCCGGGGTCACAATTTCATCAAAAATCTGACTTTCGGCATTTCACTCAAAAATGGTGCCAAACGGAAAAGAAGTCAGCCCGCGACAACTTAATCGGCAGAAAAATATTTTTTTGAAAAAATCCCTAAGCCCCGGGGTCACAATTTCATCAAAAATCTGACTTTCGGCCATTCACTGAAAAATGGTGCCAAACGGTTGCAAATGCTCCCCTGAGAGGTTTGGCGGTCGAAACAGAAGGCTTTTTATCACGGGAAAAGAAATCAGCCCTTGACAACTTAATCAGCAGAAAAATATTTTTTTGAAAAAATCCCTAAGCCCCGGGGTCACAATTTCATCAAAAATCTGACTTTCGGCCATTCACTCAAAAATGGTGCCAAACGGTTGCAAATGCTCCCCTGAGAGGTTTGGCGGTCGAAACAGAAGGCTTTTTATCACGGGAAAAGAAATCAGCCCAAGACAACTTAACCGGCAGAAAAATAATTTTTTGAAAAAATCCCTAAGCCCCGGGGTCACAATTTCATCAAAAATCTGACTTTCGGCCATTCACTCAAAAATGGTGCCAAACGGTTGCAAATGCTCCCCTGAGAGGTTTGGCGGTCGAAACAGAAGGCTTTTTATCACGGGAAAAGAAATCAGCCCAAGACAACTTAACCGGCAGAAAAATAATTTTTTGAAAAAATCCCTAAGCCCCGGGGTCAGAATTTCATCAAAAATCTGACTGTCGGCCATTCACTCAAAAATGGTGCCAAACGGTTGCAAATGCTCCCCTGAGAGGTTTGGCGGTCGAAACAGAAGGCTTTTTATCACGGGAAAAGAAATCAGCCCTTGACAACTTAACCGGCAGAAAAATATTTTTTTGAAAAAATCCCTAAGCCCCGGGGTCACAATTTCATCAAAAATCTGACTTTCGGCATTTCACTCAAAAATGGTGCCAAACGGAAAAGAAATCAGCCCGCGACAACTTAATTGGCAGAAAAATATATTTTTGAAAAAATCCCTAAGCCCCGGGGTCACAATTTCATCAAAAATCTGACTTTCGGCATTTCACTCAAAAATGGTGCCAAACGGAAAAGAAATCAGCCCGCGACAACTTAATCGGCAGAAAAATATTTTTTTGAAAAAATCCCTAAGCCCCGGGGTCACAATTTCAAGAAAAATCTGACTTTCGGCCATTCACTCAAAAATGGTGCCAAACGGTTGCAAATGCTCCCCTGAGAGGTTTGGCGGTCGAAAGAGAAGGCTGTTTATCACGGGAAAAGAAATCAGCCCAAGACAACTTAACCGGCAGAAAAATATTTTTTTGAAAAAATCCCTAAGCCCCGGGGTCACAATTTCAAGAAAAATCTGACTTTCGGCCATTCACTCAAAAATGGTGCCAAACGGTTGCAAATGCTCCCCTGAGAGGTTTGGCGGTCGAAACAGAAGGCTTTTTATCACGGGAAAAGAAATCAGCCCTTGACAACTTAACCGGCAGAAAAAAATTTTTTTGAAAAAATCCCTAAGCCCCGGGGTCACAATTTCATCAAAAATCTGACTTTCGGCATTTCACTCAAAAATGGTGCCAAACGGAAAAGAAGTCAGCCCGCGACAACTTAATCGGCAGAAAAATATTTTTTTGAAAAAATCCCTAAGCCCCGGGGTCACAATTTCAAGAAAAATCTGACTTTCGGCCATTCACTCAAAAATGGTGCCAAACGGTTGCAAATGCTCCCCTGAGAGGTTTGGAGGTCGAAACAGAAGGCTTTTTATCACGGGAAAAGAAATCAGCCCTCGACAACTTAATCAGCAGAAAAATATTTTGTTGAAAAAACCCCTAAGCCCCGGGGTCACAATTTCATCAAAAATCTGACTTTCGGCCATTCACTCAAAAATGGTGCCAAACGGTTGCAAATGCTCCCCTGAGAGGTTTGGAGGTCGAAACAGAAGGCTTTTTATCACGGGAAAAGAAATCAGCCCTCGACAACTTAATCAGCAGAAAAATATTTTTTTGAAAAAATCCCTAAGCCCCGGGGTCACAATTTCATCAAAAATCTGACTTTCGGCCATTCACTCAAAAATGGTGCCAAACGGTTGCAAATGCTCCCCTGAGAGGTTTGGCGGTCGAAACAGAAGGCTTTTTATCACGGGAAAAGAAATCAGCCCTCGACAACTTAACCGGCAGAAAAAAATTTTTTTGAAAAAATCCCTAAGCCCCGGGGTCACAATTTCATCAAAAATCTGACTTTCGGCATTTCACTCAAAAATGGTGCCAAACGGAAAAGAAATCAGCCCTCGACAACTTAATCAGCAGAAAAATATTTTTTTGAAAAAATCCCTAAGCCCCGGGGTCACAATTTCATCAAAAATCTGACTTTCGGCATTTCACTCTAAAATGGTGCCAAACGGTTGCAAATGCTCCCCTGAGAGGTTTCGCGGTCGAAACAGAAGGCTTTTTATCACGGGAAAAGAAATCAGCCCTCGACAACTTAAACGGCAGAAAAATAATTTTTTGAAAAAATCCCTAAGCCCCGGGGTCACAATTTCATCAAAAATCTGACTTTCGGCCATTCACTGAAAAATGGTGCCAAACGGTTGCAAATGCTCCCCTGAGAGGTTTGGCGGTCGAAACAGAAGGCTTTTTATCACGGGAAAAGAAATCAGCCCTTGACAACTTAACCGGCAGAAAAATATTTTTTGAAAAAATCCCTAAGCCCCGGGGTCAGAATTTCATCAAAAATCTGACTGTCGGCCATTCACTCAAAAATGGTGCCAAACGGTTGCAAATGCTCCCCTGAGAGGTTTGGCGGTCGAAACAGAAGGCTTTTTATCACGGGAAAAGAAATCAGCCCAAGACAACTTAACCGGCAGAAAAATAATTTTTTGAAAAAATCCCTAAGCCCCGGGGTCACAATTTCATCAAAAATCTGACTTTCGGCCATTCACTCAAAAATGGTGCCAAACGGTTGCAAATGCTCCCCTGAGAGGTTTGGCGGTCGAAACAGAAGGCTTTTTATCACGGGAAAAGAAATCAGCCCAAGACAACTTAACCGGCAGAAAAATAATTTTTTGAAAAAATCCCTAAGCCCCGGGGTCAGAATTTCATCAAAAATCTGACTGTCGGCCATTCACTCAAAAATGGTGCCAAACGGTTGCAAATGCTCCCCTGAGAGGTTTGGCGGTCGAAACAGAAGGCTTTTTATCACGGGAAAAGAAATCAGCCCTTGACAACTTAACCGGCAGAAAAATATTTTTTTGAAAAAATCCCTAAGCCCCGGGGTCACAATTTCATCAAAAATCTGACTTTCGGCATTTCACTCAAAAATGGTGCCAAACGGAAAAGAAATCAGCCCGCGACAACTTAATTGGCAGAAAAATATATTTTTGAAAAAATCCCTAAGCCCCGGGGTCACAATTTCATCAAAAATCTGACTTTCAGCATTTCACTCAAAAATGGTGCCAAACGGAAAAGAAATCAGCCCGCGACAACTTAATCGGCAGAAAAATATTTTTTTGAAAAAATCCCTAAGCCCCGGGGTCACAATTTCAAGAAAAATCTGACTTTCGGCCATTCACTCAAAAATGGTGCCAAACGGTTGCAAATGCTCCCCTGAGAGGTTTGGCGGTCGAAAGAGAAGGCTGTTTATCACGGGAAAAGAAATCAGCCCAAGACAATTTAACCGGCAGAAAAATATTTTTTTGAAAAAATCCCTAAGCCCCGGGGTCACAATTTCATCAAAAATCTGACTTTCGGCATTTCACTCAAAAATGGTGCCAAACGGAAAAGAAATCAGCCCTCGACAACTTAACCGGCAGAAATATATTTTTTTGAAAAAATCCCTAAGCCCCGGGGTCACAATTTCATCAAAAATCTGACTTTCGGCATTTCACTCTAAAATGGTGCCAAACGGTTGCAAATGCTCCCCTGAGAGGTTTGGCGGTCGAAACAGAAGGCTTTTTATCACGGGAAAAGAAATCAGCCCTTGACAACTTAACTGGCAGAAAAATATTTTTTTGAAAAAATCCCTAAGCCCCGGGGTCACAATTTCATCAAAAATCTGACTTTCGGCATTTCACTCAAAAATGGTGCCAAACGGAAAAGAAATCAGCCCGCGACAACTTAATCGGCAGAAAAATATTTTTTTGAAAAAATCCCTAAGCCCCGGGGTCACAATTTCAAGAAAAATCTGACTTTCGGCCATTCACTCAAAAATGGTGCCAAACGGTTGCACATGCTCCCGTGAGAGGTTTGGAAGTCGAAACAGAAGGCTTTTTATCACGGGAAAAGAAATCAGCCCTCGACAACTTAATCAGCAGAAAAATATTTTTTTGAAAAAATCCCTAAGCCCCGGGGTCACAATTTCATCAAAAATCTGACTTTCGGCCATTCACTCAAAAATGGTGCCAAACGGTTGCAAATGCTCCCCTGAGAGGTTTGGCAGTCGAAACAGAAGGCTTTTTATCACGGGAAAGGAAATCAGCCCTTGACAACTTAACCGGCAGAAAAATATTTTTTGAAAAAATCCCTAAGCCCCGGGGTCAGAATTTCATCAAAAATCTGACTGTCGGCCATTCACTCAAAAATGGTGCCAAACGGTTGCAAATGCTCCCCTGAGAGGTTTGGCGGTCGAAACAGAAGGCTTTTTATCACGGGAAAAGAAAGCAGCCCTTAACAACTTAACCGGCAGAAAAATATTTTTTTGAAAAAATCCCTAAGCCCCGGGGTCACAATTTCATCAAAAATCTGACTTTCGGCATTTCACTCAAAAATGGTGCCAAACGGAAAAGAAATCAGCCCGCGACAACTTAATTGGCAGAAAAATATTTTTTTGAAAAAATCCCTAAGCCCCGGGGTCACAATTTCAAGAAAAATCTGACTTTCGGCCATTCACTCAAAAATGGTGCCAAACGGTTGCAAATGCTCCCCTGAGAGGTTTGGAGGTCGAAACAGAAGGCTTTTTATCACGGGAAAAGAAATCAGCCCTCGACAACTTAATCAGCAGAAAAATATTTTTTTGAAAAAATCCCTACGCCCCGGGGTCACAATTTCATCAAAAATCTGACTTTCGGCCATTCACTCAAAAATGGTGCCAAACGGTTGCAAATGCTCCCCTGAGAGGTTTGGCGGTCGAAACAGAAGGCTTTTTATCACGGGAAAAGAAAGCAGCCCTTAACAACTTAACCGGCAGAAAAATATTTTTTTGAAAAAATCCCTAAGCCCCGGGGTCACAATTTCATCAAAAATCTGACTTTCGGCATTTCACTCAAAAATGGTGCCAAACGGAAAAGAAATCAGCCCGCGACAACTTAATTGGCAGAAAAATATTTTTTTGAAAAAATCCCTAAGCCCCGGGGTCACAATTTCAAGAAAAATCTGACTTTCGGCCATTCACTCAAAAATGGTGCCAAACGGTTGCAAATGCTCCCCTGAGAGGTTTGGCGGTCGAAACAGAAGGCTTTTTATCACAGGAAAAGAAATCAGCCCTTGACAACTTAACCGGCAGAAAAAATTTTTTTTGAAAAAATCCCTAAGCCCCGGGGTCACAATTTCATCAAAAATCTGACTTTCGGCATTTCACTCAAAAATGGTGCCAAACGGAAAAGAAGTCAGCCCGCGACAACTTAATCGGCAGAAAAATATTTTTTTGAAAAAATCCCTAAGCCCCGGGGTCACAATTTCAAGAAAAATCTGACTTTCGGCCATTCACTCAAAAATGGTGCCAAACGGTTGCAAATGCTCCCCTGAGAGGTTTGGAGGTCGAAACAGAAGGCTTTTTATCACGGGAAAAGAAATCAGCCCTCGACAACTTAATCAGCAGAAAAATATTTTTTTGAAAAAATCCCTAAGCCCCGGGGTCACAATTTCATCAAAAATCTGACTTTCGGCCATTCACTCAAAAATGGTGCCAAACGGTTGCAAATGCTCCCCTGAGAGGTTTGGCGGTCGAAACAGAAGGCTTTTTATCACGGGAAAAGAAATCAGCCCTCGACAACTTAACCGGCAGAAAAATATTTTTTTGAAAAAATCCCTAAGCCCCGGGGTCACAATTTCATCAAAAATCTGACTTTCGGCATTTCACTCAAAAATGGTGCCAAACGGAAAAGAAATCAGCCCTCGACAACTTAATCAGCAGAAAAATATTTTTTTGAAAAAATCCCTAAGCCCCGGGGTCACAATTTCATCAAAAATCTGACTTTCGGCATTTCACTCTAAAATGGTGCCAAACGGTTGCAAATGCTCCCCTGAGAGGTTTCGCGGTCGAAACAGAAGGCTTTTTATCACGGGAAAAGAAATCAGCCCTCGACAACTTAACCGGCAGAAAAATAATTTTTTGAAAAAATCCCTAAGCCCCGGGGTCACAATTTCATCAAAAATCTGACTTTCGGCCATTCACTGAAAAATGGTGCCAAACGGTTGCAAATGCTCCCCTGAGAGGTT
Organism: Podarcis liolepis; assembly: GCF_965112155.1. Taxonomy (NCBI): domain Eukaryota; kingdom Metazoa; phylum Chordata; class Lepidosauria; order Squamata; family Lacertidae; genus Podarcis; species Podarcis liolepis. The sequence goes on along the minus strand of NW_028148797.1, from coordinate 35,711 downwards.
TGGCGGTCGAAACAGAAGGCTTTTTATCACGGGAAAAGAAATCAGCCCTTGACAACTTAACCGGCAGAAAAATATTTTTTTGAAAAAATCCCTAAGCCCCGGGGTCACAATTTCATCAAAAATCTGACTTTCGGCATTTCACTCAAAAATGGTGCCAAACGGAAAAGAAATCAGTCCGCGACAACTTAATTGGCAGAAAAATATTTTTTTGAAAAAATCCCTAAGCCCCGGGGTCACAATTTCATCAAAAATCTGACTTTCGGCATTTCACTCAAAAATGGTGCCAAACGGAAAAGAAATCAGCCCGCGACAACTTAATCGGCAGAAAAATATTTTTTTGAAAAAATCCCTAAGCCCCGGGGTCACAATTTCAAGAAAAATCTGACTTTCGGCCATTCACTCAAAAATGGTGCCAAACGGTTGCAAATGCTCCCCTGAGAGGTTTGGCGGTCGAAAGAGAAGGCTGTTTATCACGGGAAAAGAAATCAGCCCAAGACAACTTAACCGGCAGAAAAATATTTTTTTGAAAAAATCCCTAAGCCCCGGGGTCACAATTTCATCAAAAATCTGACTTTCGGCATTTCACTCAAAAATGGTGCCAAACGGAAAAGAAATCAGCCCTCGACAACTTAACCGGCAGAAATATATTTTTTTGAAAAAATCCCTAAGCCCCGGGGTCACAATTTCATCAAAAATCTGACTTTCGGCATTTCACTCTAAAATGGTGCCAAACGGTTGCAAATGCTCCCCTGAGAGGTTTGGCGGTCGAAACAGAAGGCTTTTTATCACGGGAAAAGAAATCAGCCCTCGACAACTTAACCGGCAGAAAAATAATTTTTTGAAAAAATCCCTACGCCCCGGGGTCACAATTTCATCAAAAATCTGACTTTCGGCCATTCACTCAAAAATGGTGCCAAACGGTTGCAAATGCTCCCCTGAGAGGTTTGGCGGTCGAAACAGAAGGCTTTTTATCACGGGAAAAGAAAGCAGCCCTTAACAACTTAACCGGCAGAAAAATATTTTTTTGAAAAAATCCCTAAGCCCCGGGGTCACAATTTCATCAAAAATCTGACTTTCGGCATTTCACTCAAAAATGGTGCCAAACGGAAAAGAAATCAGCCCGCGACAACTTAATTGGCAGAAAAATATTTTTTTGAAAAAATCCCTAAGCCCCGGGGTCACAATTTCAAGAAAAATCTGACTTTCGGCCATTCACTCAAAAATGGTGCCAAACGGTTGCAAATGCTCCCCTGAGAGGTTTGGCGGTCGAAACAGAAGGCTTTTTATCACGGGAAAAGAAATCAGCCCTCGACAACTTAACCGGCAGAAAAATAATTTTTTGAAAAAATCCCTACGCCCCGGGGTCACAATTTCATCAAAAATCTGACTTTCGGCCATTCACTCAAAAATGGTGCCAAACGGTTGCAAATGCTCCCCTGAGAGGTTTGGCGGTCGAAACAGAAGGCTTTTTATCACGGGAAAAGAAATCAGCCCTTGACAACTTAACCGGCAGAAAAATATTTTTTTGAAAAAATCCCTAAGCCCCGGGGTCACTATTTCAAGAAAAATCTGACTTTCGGCATTTCACTCAAAAATGGTGCCAAACGGAAAAGAAGTCAGCCCGCGACAACTTAATCGGCAGAAAAATATTTTTTTGAAAAAATCCCTAAGCCCCGGGGTCACAATTTCAAGAAAAATCTGACTTTCGGCCATTCACTCAAAAATGGTGCCAAACGGTTGCAAATGCTCCCCTGAGAGGTTTGGAGGTCGAAACAGAAGGCTTTTTATCACGGGAAAAGAAATCAGCCCTCGACAACTTAATCAGCAGAAAAATATTTTTTTGAAAAAATCCCTAAGCCCCGGGGTCACAATTTCATCAAAAATCTGACTTTCGGCCATTCACTCAAAAATGGTGCCAAACGGTTGCAAATGCTCCCCTGAGAGGTTTGGCGGTCGAAACAGAAGGCTTTTTATCACGGGAAAAGAAATCAGCCCTCGACAACTTAACCGGCAGAAAAATAATTTTTTGAAAAAATCCCTACGCCCCGGGGTCACAATTTCATCAAAAATCTGACTTTCGGCCATTCACTCAAAAATGGTGCCAAACGGTTGCAAATGCTCCCCTGAGAGGTTTGGCGGTCGAAACAGAAGGCTTTTTATCACGGGAAAAGAAATCAGCCCTTGACAACTTAACCGGCAGAAAAATATTTTTTTGAAAAAATCCCTAAGCCCCGGGGTCACTATTTCAAGAAAAATCTGACTTTCGGCATTTCACTCAAAAATGGTGCCAAACGGAAAAGAAGTCAGCCCGCGACAACTTAATCGGCAGAAAAATATTTTTTTGAAAAAATCCCTAAGCCCCGGGGTCACAATTTCAAGAAAAATCTGACTTTCGGCCATTCACTCAAAAATGGTGCCAAACGGTTGCAAATGCTCCCCTGAGAGGTTTGGAGGTCGAAACAGAAGGCTTTTTATCACGGGAAAAGAAATCAGCCCTCGACAACTTAATCAGCAGAAAAATATTTTTTTGAAAAAATCCCTAAGCCCCGGGGTCACAATTTCATCAAAAATCTGACTTTCGGCTATTCACTCAAAAATGGTGCCAAACGGTTGCAAATGCTCCCCTGAGAGGTTTGGCGGTCGAAACAGAAGGCTTTTTATCACGGGAAAAGAAATCAGCCCTCGACAACTTAACCGGCAGAAAAATATTTTTTTGAAAAAATCCCTAAGCCCCGGGGTCACAATTTCATCAAAAATCTGACTTTCGGCATTTCACTCAAAAATGGTGCCAAACGGAAAAGAAATCAGCCCTCGACAACTTAACCGGCAGAAATATATTTTTTTGAAAAAATCCCTAAGCCCCGGGGTCACAATTTCATCAAAAATCTGACTTTCGGCATTTCACTCTAAAATGGTGCCAAACGGTTGCAAATGCTCCCCTGAGAGGTTTGGCGGTCGAAACAGAAGGCTTTTTATCACGGGAAAAGAAATCAGCCCTCGACAACTTAACCGGCAGAAAAATAATTTTTTGAAAAAATCCCTAAGCCCCGGGGTCACAATTTCATCAAAAATCTGACTTTCGGCCATTCACTGAAAAATGGTGCCAAACGGTTGCAAATGCTCCCCTGAGAGGTTTGGCGGCCGAAACAGAAGGCTTTTTATCACGGGAAAAGAAATCAACCCTTGACAACTTAACTGGCAGAAAAATATTTTTTTGAAAAAATCCCTAAGCCCCGGGGTCACAATTTCATCAAAAATCTGACTTTCGGCATTTCACTCAAAAATGGTGCCAAACGGAAAAGAAATCAGCCCGCGACAACTTAATTGGCAGAAAAATATTTTTTTGAAAAAATCCCTAAGCCCCGGGGTCACAATTTCAAGAAAAATCTGACTTTCGGCCATTCACTCAAAAATGGTGCCAAACGGTTGCAAATGCTCCCCTGAGAGGTTTGGAGGTCGAAACAGAAGGCTTTTTATCACGGGAAAAGAAATCAGCCCTCGACAACTTAATCAGCAGAAAAATATTTTTTTGAAAAAATCCCTACGCCCCGGGGTCACAATTTCATCAAAAATCTGACTTTCGGCCATTCACTCAAAAATGGTGCCAAACGGTTGCAAATGCTCCCCTGAGAGGTTTGGCGGTCGAAACAGAAGGCTTTTTATCACGGGAAAAGAAAGCAGCCCTTAACAACTTAACCGGCAGAAAAATATTTTTTTGAAAAAATCCCTAAGCCCCGGGGTCACAATTTCATCAAAAATCTGACTTTCGGCATTTCACTCAAAAATGGTGCCAAACGGAAAAGAAATCAGCCCGCGACAACTTAATTGGCAGAAAAATATTTTTTTGAAAAAATCCCTAAGCCCCGGGGTCACAATTTCAAGAAAAATCTGACTTTCGGCCATTCACTCAAAAATGGTGCCAAACGGTTGCAAATGCTCCCCTGAGAGGTTTGGCGGTCGAAACAGAAGGCTTTTTATCACGGGAAAAGAAATCAGCCCTCGACAACTTAACCGGCAGAAAAATAATTTTTTGAAAAAATCCCTACGCCCCGGGGTCACAATTTCATCAAAAATCTGACTTTCGGCCATTCACTCAAAAATGGTGCCAAACGGTTGCAAATGCTCCCCTGAGAGGTTTGGCGGTCGAAACAGAAGGCTTTTTATCACGGGAAAAGAAATCAGCCCTTGACAACTTAACCGGCAGAAAAATATTTTTTTGAAAAAATCCCTAAGCCCCGGGGTCACTATTTCAAGAAAAATCTGACTTTCGGCATTTCACTCAAAAATGGTGCCAAACGGAAAAGAAGTCAGCCCGCGACAACTTAATCGGCAGAAAAATATTTTTTTGAAAAAATCCCTAAGCCCCGGGGTCACAATTTCAAGAAAAATCTGACTTTCGGCCATTCACTCAAAAATGGTGCCAAACGGTTGCAAATGCTCCCCTGAGAGGTTTGGAGGTCGAAACAGAAGGCTTTTTATCACGGGAAAAGAAATCAGCCCTCGACAACTTAATCAGCAGAAAAATATTTTTTTGAAAAAATCCCTAAGCCCCGGGGTCACAATTTCATCAAAAATCTGACTTTCGGCCATTCACTCAAAAATGGTGCCAAACGGTTGCAAATGCTCCCCTGAGAGGTTTGGCGGTCGAAACAGAAGGCTTTTTATCACGGGAAAAGAAATCAGCCCTCGACAACTTAACCGGCAGAAAAATATTTTTTTGAAAAAATCCCTAAGCCCCGGGGTCACAATTTCATCAAAAATCTGACTTTCGGCATTTCACTCAAAAATGGTGCCAAACGGAAAAGAAATCAGCCCTCGACAACTTAATCAGCAGAAAAATATTTTTTTGAAAAAATCCCTAAGCCCCGGGGTCACAATTTCATCAAAAATCTGACTTTCGGCATTTCACTCTAAAATGGTGCCAAACGGTTGCAAATGCTCCCCTGAGAGGTTTCGCGGTCGAAACAGAAGGCTTTTTATCACGGGAAAAGAAATCAGCCCTCGACAACTTAACCGGCAGAAAAATAATTTTTTGAAAAAATCCCTAAGCCCCGGGGTCACAATTTCATCAAAAATCTGACTTTCGGCCATTCACTGAAAAATGGTGCCAAACGGTTGCAAATGCTCCCCTGAGAGGTTTGGCGGTCGAAACAGAAGGCTTTTTATCACGGGAAAAGAAATCAGCCCTTGACAACTTAACCGGCAGAAAAATATTTTTTTGAAAAAATCCCTAAGCCCCGGGGTCACAATTTCATCAAAAATCTGACTTTCGGCATTTCACTCAAAAATGGTGCCAAACGGAAAAGAAATCAGCCCGCGACAACTTAATTGGCAGAAAAATATTTTTTTGAAAAAATCCCTAAGCCCCGGGGTCACAATTTCATCAAAAATCTGACTTTCGGCATTTCACTCAAAAATGGTGCCAAACGGAAAAGAAATCAGCCCGCGACAACTTAATCGGCAGAAAAATATTTTTTTGAAAAAATCCCTAAGCCCCGGGGTCACAATTTCAAGAAAAATCTGACTTTCGGCCATTCACTCAAAAATGGTGCCAAACGGTTGCAAATGCTCCCCTGAGAGGTTTGGCGGTCGAAAGAGAAGGCTGTTTATCACGGGAAAAGAAATCAGCCCAAGACAACTTAACCGGCAGAAAAATATTTTTTTGAAAAAATCCCTAAGCCCCGGGGTCACAATTTCATCAAAAATCTGACTTTCGGCATTTCACTCAAAAATGGTGCCAAACGGAAAAGAAATCAGCCCTCGACAACTTAACCGGCAGAAATATATTTTTTTGAAAAAATCCCTAAGCCCCGGGGTCACAATTTCATCAAAAATCTGACTTTCGGCATTTCACTCTGAAATGGTGCCAAACGGTTGCAAATGCTCCCCTGAGAGGTTTGGCGGTCGAAACAGAAGGCTTTTTATCACGGGAAAAGAAATCAGCCCTCGACAACTTAACCGGCAGAAAAATAATTTTTTGAAAAAATCCCTAAGCCCCGGGGTCACAATTTCATCAAAAATCTGACTTTCGGCCATTCACTGAAAAATGGTGCCAAACGGTTGCAAATGCTCCCCTGAGAGGTTTGGCGGTCGAAACAGAAGGCTTTTTATCACGGGAAAAGAAATCAGCCCTTGACAACTTAACTGGCAGAAAAATATTTTTTTGAAAAAATCCCTAAGCCCCTGGGTCACAATTTCATCAAAAATCTGACTTTCGGCATTTCACTCAAAAATGGTGCCAAACGGAAAAGAAATCAGCCCGCGACAACTTAATCGGCAGAAAAATATTTTTTTGAAAAAATCCCTAAGCCCCGGGGTCACAATTTCAAGAAAAATCTGACTTTCGGCCATTCACTCAAAAATGGTGCCAAACGGTTGCACATGCTCCCGTGAGAGGTTTGGAAGTCGAAACAGAAGGCTTTTTATCACGGGAAAAGAAATCAGCCCTCGACAACTTAATCAGCAGAAAAATATTTTTTTGAAAAAATCCCTAAGCCCCGGGGTCACAATTTCATCAAAAATCTGACTTTCGGCCATTCACTCAAAAATGGTGCCAAACGGTTGCAAATGCTCCCCTGAGAGGTTTGGCAGTCGAAACAGAAGGCTTTTTATCACGGGAAAGGAAATCAGCCCTTGACAACTTAACCGGCAGAAAAATATTTTTTGAAAAAATCCCTAAGCCCCGGGGTCAGAATTTCATCAAAAATCTGACTGTCGGCCATTCACTCAAAAATGGTGCCAAACGGTTGCAAATGCTCCCCTGAGAGGTTTGGCGGTCGAAACAGAAGGCTTTTTATCACGGGAAAAGAAAGCAGCCCTTAACAACTTAACCGGCAGAAAAATATTTTTTTGAAAAAATCCCTAAGCCCCGGGGTCACAATTTCATCAAAAATCTGACTTTCGGCATTTCACTCAAAAATGGTGCCAAACGGAAAAGAAATCAGCCCAAGACAACTTAATTGGCAGAAAAATATTTTTTTGAAAAAATCCCTAAGCCCCGGGGTCACAATTTCAAGAAAAATCTGACTTTCGGCCATTCACTCAAAAATGGTGCCAAACGGTTGCAAATGCTCCCCTGAGAGGTTTGGAGGTCGAAACAGAAGGCTTTTTATCACGGGAAAAGAAATCAGCCCTCGACAACTTAATCAGCAGAAAAATATTTTTTTGAAAAAATCCCTACGCCCCGGGGTCACAATTTCATCAAAAATCTGACTTTCGGCCATTCACTCAAAAATGGTGCCAAACGGTTGCAAATGCTCCCCTGAGAGGTTTGGCGGTCGAAACAGAAGGCTTTTTATCACGGGAAAAGAAAGCAGCCCTTAACAACTTAACCGGCAGAAAAATATTTTTTTGAAAAAATCCCTAAGCCCCGGGGTCACAATTTCATCAAAAATCTGACTTTCGGCATTTCACTCAAAAATGGTGCCAAACGGAAAAGAAATCAGCCCGCGACAACTTAATTGGCAGAAAAATATTTTTTTGAAAAAATCCCTAAGCCCCGGGGTCACAATTTCAAGAAAAATCTGACTTTCGGCCATTCACTCAAAAATGGTGCCAAACGGTTGCAAATGCTCCCCTGAGAGGTTTGGCGGTCGAAACAGAAGGCTTTTTATCACGGGAAAAGAAATCAGCCCTCGACAACTTAACCGGCAGAAAAATAATTTTTTGAAAAAATCCCTACGCCCCGGGGTCACAATTTCATCAAAAATCTGACTTTCGGCCATTCACTCAAAAATGGTGCCAAACGGTTGCAAATGCTCCCCTGAGAGGTTTGGCGGTCGAAACAGAAGGCTTTTTATCACGGGAAAAGAAATCAGCCCTCGACAACTTAACCGGCAGAAAAATATTTTTTTGAAAAAATCCCTAAGCCCCGGGGTCACAATTTCATCAAAAATCTGACTTTCGGCATTTCACTCAAAAATGGTGCCAAACGGAAAAGAAATCAGCCCTCGACAACTTAATCAGCAGAAAAATATTTTTTTGAAAAAATCCCTAAGCCCCGGGGTCACAATTTCATCAAAAATCTGACTTTCGGCATTTCACTCTAAAATGGTGCCAAACGGTTGCAAATGCTCCCCTGAGAGGTTTCGCGGTCGAAACAGAAGGCTTTTTATCACGGGAAAAGAAATCAGCCCTCGACAACTTAACCGGCAGAAAAATAATTTTTTGAAAAAATCCCTAAGCCCCGGGGTCACAATTTCATCAAAAATCTGACTTTCGGCCATTCACTGAAAAATGGTGCCAAACGGTTGCAAATGCTCCCCTGAGAGGTTTGGCGGTCGAAACAGAAGGCTTTTTATCACGGGAAAAGAAATCAGCCCTTGACAACTTAACCGGCAGAAAAATATTTTTTTGAAAAAATCCCTAAGCCCCGGGGTCACAATTTCATCAAAAATCTGACTTTCGGCATGTCACTCAAAAATGGTGCCAAACGGAAAAGAAATCAGCCCGCGACAACTTAATCGGCAGAAAAATATTTTTTTGAAAAAATCCCTAAGCCCCGGGGTCACAATTTCAAGAAAAATCTGACTTTCGGCCATTCACTCAAAAATGGTGCCAAACGGTTGCAAATGCTCCCCTGAGAGGTTTGGCGGTCGAAAGAGAAGGCTGTTTATCACGGGAAAAGAAATCAGCCCAAGACAACTTAACCGGCAGAAAAATATTTTTTTGAAAAAATCCCTAAGCCCCGGGGTCACAATTTCATCAAAAATCTGACTTTCGGCATTTCACTCAAAAATGGTGCCAAACGGAAAAGAAATCAGCCCTCGACAACTTAACCGGCAGAAATATATTTTTTTGAAAAAATCCCTAAGCCCCGGGGTCACAATTTCATCAAAAATCTGACTTTCGGCATTTCACTCTAAAATGGTGCCAAACGGTTGCAAATGCTCCCCTGAGAGGTTTGGTGATCGAAACAGAAGGCTTTTTATCACGGGAAAAGAAATCAGCCCTCGACAACTTAACCGGCAGAAAAATAATTTTTTGAAAAAATCCCTAAGCCCCGGGGTCACAATTTCATCAAAAATCTGACTTTCGGCCATTCACTGAAAAATGGTGCCAAACGGTTGCAAATGCTCCCCTGAGAGGTTTGGCGGTCGAAACAGAAGGCTTTTTATCACGGGAAAAGAAATCAGCCCTTGACAACTTAACTGGCAGAAAAATATTTTTTTGAAAAAATCCCTAAGCCCCGGGGTCACAATTTCATCAAAAATCTGACTTTCGGCATTTCACTCAAAAATGGTGCCAAACGGAAAAGAAATCAGCCCGCGAGAACTTAATCGGCAGAAAAATATTTTTTTGAAAAAATCCCTAAGCCCCGGGGTCACAATTTCAAGAAAAATCTGACTTTCGGCCATTCACTCAAAAATGGTGCCAAACGGTTGCACATGCTCCCGTGAGAGGTTTGGAAGTCGAAACAGAAGGCTTTTTATCACGGGAAAAGAAATCAGCCCTCGACAACTTAATCAGCAGAAAAATATTTTTTTGAAAAAATCCCTAAGCCCCGGGGTCACAATTTCATCAAAAATCTGACTTTCGGCCATTCACTCAAAAATGGTGCCAAACGGTTGCAAATGCTCCCCTGAGAGGTTTGGCAGTCGAAACAGAAGGCTTTTTATCACGGGAAAAGAAATCAGCCCTTGACAACTTAACCGGCAGAAAAATATTTTTTGAAAAAATCCCTAAGCCCCGGGGTCAGAATTTCATCAAAAATCTGACTGTCGGCCATTCACTCAAAAATGGTGTCAAACGGTTGCAAATGCTCCCCTGAGAGGTTTGGCGGTCGAAACAGAAGGCTTTTTATCACGGGAAAAGAAAGCAGCCCTTAACAACTTAACCGGCAGAAAAATATTTTTTTGAAAAAATCCCTAAACCCCGGGGTCACAATTTCATCAAAAATCTGACTTTCGGCATTTCACTCAAAAATGGTTCCAAACGGAAAAGAAATCAGCCCGCGACAACTTAATTGGCAGAAAAATGTTTTTTTGAAAAAATCCCTAAGCCCCGGGGTCACAATTTCAAGAAAAATCTGACTTTCGGCCATTCACTCAAAAATGGTGCCAAACGGTTGCAAATGCTCCCCTGAGAGGTTTGGAGGTCGAAACAGAAGGCTTTTTATCACGGGAAAAGAAATCAGCCCTCGACAACTTAATCAGCAGAAAAATATTTTTTTGAAAAAATCCCTAAGCCCCGGGGTCACAATTTCATCAAAAATCTGACTTTCGGCCATTCACTCAAAAATGGTGCCAAACGGTTGCAAATGCTCCCCTGAGAGGTTTGGCGGTCGAAACAGAAGGCTTTTTATCACGGGAAAAGAAATCAGCCCTCGACAACTTAACCGGCAGAAAAATATTTTTTTGAAAAAATCCCTAAGCCCCGGGGTCACAATTTCATCAAAAATCTGACTTTCGGCATTTCACTCAAAAATGATGCCAAACGGAAAAGAAATCAGCCCTCGACAACTTAATCAGCAGAAAAATATTTTTTTGAAAAAATCCCTAAGCCCCGGGGTCACAATTTCAAGAAAAATCTGACTTTCCGCCATTCACTCAAAAATGGTGCCAAACGGTTGCAAATGCTCCCCTGAGAGGTTTCGCGGTCGAAACAGAAGGCTTTTTATCACGGGAAAAGAAATCAGCCCTTGACAACTTAACCGGCAGAAAAATATTTTTTTGAAAAAATCCCTAAGCCCCGGGGTCAGAATTTCATCAAAAATCTGACTGTCGGCCATTCACTCAAAAATGGTGCCAAACGGTTGCAAATGCTCCCCTGAGAGGTTTGGCGGTCGAAACAGAAGGCTTTTTATAACAGGAAAAGAAATCAGCCCAAGACAACTTAACCGGCAGAAAAATAATTTTTTGAAAAAATCCCTAAGCCCCAGGGTCACAATTTCATCAAAAATCTGACTTTCGGCCATTCACTCAAAAATGGTGCCAAACGGTTGCAAATGCTCCCCTGAGAGGTTTGGCGGTTGAAACAGAAGGCTTTTTATCACGGGAAAAGAAATCAGCCCTCGACAACTTAATCGGCAGAAAAATATTTTTTTGAAAAAATCCCTAAGCCCCGGGGTCACAATTTCAAGAAAAATCTGACTTTCGGCCATTCACTCAAAAATGGTGCCAAACGGTTGCAAATGCTCCCCTGAGAGGTTTGGCGGTCGAAACAGAAGGCTTTTTATCACGGGAAAAGAAATCAGCCCTCGACAACTTAGCCGGCAGAAAAATATTTTTTCAAAAAAATCCCTAAGCCCCGGGGTCACAATTTCAAGAAAAATCTGACTTTCGGCCATTCACTCAAAAATGGTGCCAAACGGTTGCAAATGCTCCCCTGAGAGGTTTGGCTGTCGAAACAGAAGGCTTTTTATCACGTGAAAAGAAATCAGCCCTCGACAACTTAGCCGGCAGAAAAATATTTTTTCAAAAAAATCCCTAAGCCCCGGGGTCAGAATTTCAAGAAAAATCTGACTTTCGGCCATTCACTCAAAAATGGTGCCAAACGGTTGCAAATGCTCCCCTGAGAGGTTTGGCGGTCGAAACAGAAGGCTTTTTATCACGGGAAAAGAAATCAGCCCAAGACAACTTAACTGGCAGAAGAATATTTTTTTGAAAAAATCCCTAAGCCCCGGGGTCACAATTTCATCAAAAATCTGACTTTCGGCATTTCACTCAAAAATGGTGCCAAACGGAAAAGAAATCAGCCCTCGACAACTTAATCGGCAGAAAAATATTTTTTTGAAAAAATCCCTAAGCCCCGGGGTCACAATTTCAAGAAAAATCTGACTTTCGGCCATTCACTCAAAAATGGTGCCAAACGGTTGCAAATGCTCCCCTGAGAGGTTTGGAGGTCGAAACAGAAGGCTTTTTATCACGGGAAAAGAAATCAGCCCTCGACAACTTAATCAGCAGAAAAATATTTTTTTGAAAAAATCCCTAAGCCCCGGAGTCACAATTTCATCAAAAATCTGACTTTCGGCCATTCACTCAAAAATGGTGCCAAACGGTTGCAAATGCTCCCCTGAGAGGTTTGGCGGTCGAAACAGAAGGCTTTTTATCACGGGAAAAGAAATCAGCCCTCGACAACTTAACCGGCAGAAAAATATTTTTTTGAAAAAATCTCTAAGCCCCGGGGTCACAATTTCATCAAAAATCTGACTTTCGGCATTTCACTCAAAAATGGTGCCAAACGGAAAAGAAATCAGCCCTCGACAACTTAATCAGCAGAAAAATATTTTTTTGAAAAAATCCCTAAGCCCCGGGGTCACAATTTCAAGAAAAATCTGACTTTCGGCCATTCACTCAAAAATGGTGCCAAATGGTTGCAAATGCTCCCCTGAGAGGTTTCGCGGTCGAAACAGAAGGCTTTTTATCACGGGAAAAGAAATCAGCCCTCGACAACTTAACCGGCAGAAAAATATTTTTTTGAAAAAATCCCTAAGCCCCGGGGTCTGAATTTCATCAAAAATCTGACTCTCGGCCATTCACTCAAAAATGGTGCCAAACGGTTGCAAATGCTCCCCTGAGAGGTTTGGCGGTCGAAACAGAAGGCTTTTTATAACGGGAAAAGAAATCAGCCCAAGACAACTTAACCGGCAGAAAAATAATTTTTTGAAAAAAACCCTAAGCCCCAGGGTCACAATTTCATCAAAAATCTGACTTTCGGCCATTCACTCAAAAATGGTGCCAAACGGTTGCACATGCTCCCCTGAGAGGTTTGGCGGTTGAAACAGAAGGCTTTTTATCACGGGAAAAGAAATCAGCCCTCGACAACTTAACTGGCAGAAAAATATTTTTTTGAAAAAATCCCTAAGCCCCGGGGTCACAATTTCATCAAAAATCTGACTTTCGGCATTTCACTCAAAAATGGTGCCAAACGGAAAAGAAATCAGCCGTCGACAACTTAATCGAGAGAAAAATATTTTTTTGAAAAAATCCCTAAGCCCCGGGGTCACTATTTCAAGAAAAATCTGACTTTCGGCCATTCACTCAAAAATAGTGCCAAACGGTTGCAAATGCTCCCCTGAGAGGTTTGGCGGTCGAAACAGAAGGCTTTTTATCACGGGAAAAGAAATCAGCCCTCGACAACTTAGCCGGCAGAAAAATATTTTTTCAAAAAAATCCCTAAGCCCCGGGGTCACAATTTCAAGAAAAATCTGACTTTCGGCCATTCACTCAAAAATGGTGCCAAACGGTTGCAAATGCTCCCCTGAGAGGTTTGGCGGTCGAAACAGAAGGCTTTTTATCACGGGAAAAGAAATCAGCCCTCGACAACTTAGCCGGCAGAAAAATATTTTTTCAAAAAAATCCCTAAGCCCCGGGGTCAGAATTTCATCAAAAATCTGACTGTCGGCCATTCACTCAAAAATGGTGCCAAACTGTTGCAAATGCTCCCCTGAGAGGTTTGGCAGTCGAAACAGAAGGCTTTTTATCACGGGAAAAGAAATCAGCCCTTGACAACTTAGCCGGCAGAAAAATATTTTTTGAAAAAATCCCTAAGCCCCGGGGTCACAATTTCATCAAAAATCTGACTTTCGGCCATTCACTCAAAAATGGTGCCAAACGGTTGCAAATGCTCCCCTGAGAGGTTTGGCGGTTGAAACAGAAGGCTTTTTATCACGGGAAAAGAAATCAGCCCAAGACAACTTAACTGGCAGAAAAATATTTTTTTGAAAAAATCCCTAAGCCCCGGGGTCACAATTTCATCAAAAATCTGACTTTCGGCCATTCACTCAAAAATGGTGCCAAACGGAAAAGAAATCAGCCCTCGACAACTTAATCGGCAGAAAAATATTTTTTTGAAAAAATCCCTAAGCCCCGGGGTCACAATGTCAAGAAAAATCTGACTTTCGGCCATTCACTCAAAAATGGTGCCAAACGGTTGCAAATGCTCCCCTGAGAGGTTTGGCGGTCGAAACAGAAGGCTTTTTATCACGGGAAAAGAAATCAGCCCAAGACAACTTAACTGGCAGAAAAATATTTTTTTGAAAAAATCCCTAAGCCCCGGGGTCACAATTTCATCAAAAATCTGACTTTCGGCATTTCACTCAAAAATGGTGCCAAACGGAAAAGAAATCAGCCCTCGACAACTTAATCGGCAGAAAAATATTTTTTTGAAAAAATCCCTAAGCCCCGGGGTCACAATTTCAAGAAAAATCTGACTTTCGGCCATTCACTCAAAAATGGTGCCAAACGGTTGCAAATGCTCCCCTGAGAGGTTTGGAGGTCGAAACAGAAGGCTTTTTATCACGGGAAAAGAAATCAGCCCTCGACAACTTAATCAGCAGAAAAATATTTTTTTGAAAAAATCCCTAAGCCCCGGGGTCACAATTTCATCAAAAATCTGACTTTCGGCCATTCACTCAAAAATGGTGCCAAACGGTTGCAAATGCTCCCCTGAGAGGTTTGGCGGTCGAAACAGAAGGCTTTTTATCACGGGAAAAGAAATCAGCCCTCGACAACTTAACCGGCAGAAAAATATTTTTTTGAAAAAATCCCTAAGCCCCGGGGTCACAATTTCATCAAAAATCTGACTTTCGGCATTTCACTCAAAAATGGTGCCAAACGGAAAAGAAATCAGCCCTCGACAACTTAATCAGCAGAAAAATATTTTTTTGAAAAAATCCCTAAGCCCCGGGGTCACAATTTCAAGAAAAATCTGACTTTCGGCCATTCACTCAAAAATGGTGCCAAATGGTTGCAAATGCTCCCCTGAGAGGTTTGGCGGTCGAAACAGAAGGCTTTTTATCACGGGAAAAGAAATCAGCCCTCGACAACTTAGCCGGCAGAAAAATATTTTTTCAAAAAAATCCCTAAGCCCCGGGGTCAGAATTTCATCAAAAATCTGACTTTCGGCCATTCACTCAAAAATGGTGCCAAACGGTTGCAAATGCTCCCCTGAGAGGTTTGGCGGTCGAAACAGAAGGCTTTTTATCACGGGAAAAGAAATCAGCCCTCGACAACTTAACCGGCAGAAAAATATTTTTTTGAAAAAATCCCTAAGCCCCGGGGTCAGAATTTCATCAAAAATCTGACTGTCGGCCATTCACTCAAAAATGGTGCCAAACTGTTGCAAATGCTCCCCTGAGAGGTTTGGCAGTCGAAACAGAAGGCTTTTTATCACGGGAAAAGAAATCAGCCCTTGACAACTTAGCCGGCAGAAAAATATTTTTTGAAAAAATCCCTTAGCCCCGGGGTCACAATTTCATCAAAAATCTGACTTTCGGCCATTCACTCAAAAATGGTGCCAAACGGTTGCAAATGCTCCCCTGAGAGGTTTGGCGGTCGAAACAGAAGGCTTTTTATAACGGGAAAAGAAATCAGCCCTCAACAACTTAACTGGCAGAAAAATATTTTTTTGAAAAAATCCCTAAGCCCCGGGGTCACAATTTCATCAAAAATCTGACTTTCGGCATTTCACTCAAAAATGGTGCCAAACGGAAAAGAAATCAGCCCTCGACAACTTAATCGGCAGAAAAATATTTTTTTGAAAAAATCCCTAAGCCCCGGGGTCACAATTTCAAGAAAAATCTGACTTTCGGCCATTCACTCTAAAATGGTGCCAAACGGTTGCAAATGCTCCCCTGAGAGGTTTGGCGGTCGAAACAGAAGGCTTTTTATCACGGGAAAAGAAATCAGCCCTCGACAACTTAATCAGTAGAAAAATATTTTTTTGAAAAAATCCCTAAGCCCCGGGGTCACAATTTCAAGAAAAATCTGACTTTCGGCCATTCACTCAAAAATGGTGCCAAACGGTTGCAAATGCTCCCCTGAGAGGTTTGGCGGTCGAAACAGAAGGCTTTTTATCACGGGAAAAGAAATCAGCCCTCGACAACTTAGCCGGCAGAAAAATATTTTTTCAAAAAAATCCCTAAGCCCCGGGGTCAGAATTTCATCAAAAATCTGACTGTCGGCCATTCACTCAAAAATGGTGCCAAACAGTTGCAAATGCTCCCCTGAGAGGTTTGGCAGTCGAAACAGAAGGCTTTTTATCACGGGAAAAGAAATCAGCCCTTGACAACTTAGCCGGCAGAAAAATATTTTTTGAAAAAATCCCTAAGCCCCGGGGTCACAATTTCATCAAAAATCTGACTTTCGGCCATTCACTCAAAAATGGTGCCAAACGGTTGCAAATGCTCCCCTGAGAGGTTTGGCGGTCGAAACAGAAGGCTTTTTATCACGGGAAAAGAAATCAGCCCTCGACAACTTAACCGGCAGAAAAATATTTTTTTGAAAAAATCCCTAAGCCCCGGGGTCAGAATTTCATCAAAAATCTGACTGTCGGCCATTCACTCAAAAATGGTGCCAAACTGTTGCAAATGCTCCCCTGAGAGGTTTGGCAGTCGAAACAGAAGGCTTTTTATCACGGGAAAAGAAATCAGCCCTTGACAACTTAGCCGGCAGAAAAATATTTTTTGAAAAAATCCCTTAGCCCCGGGGTCACAATTTCATCAAAAATCTGACTTTCGGCCATTCACTCAAAAATGGTGCCAAACGGTTGCAAATGCTCCCCTGTGAGGTTTGGCGGTTGAAACAGAAGGCTTTTTATCACGGGAAAAGAAATCAGCCCTCAACAACTTAACTGGCAGAAAAATATTTTTTTGAAAAAATCCCTAAGCCCCGGGGTCACAATTTCATCAAAAATCTGACTTTCGGCATTTCACTCAAAAATGGTGCCAAACGGAAAAGAAATCAGCCCTCGACAACTTAATCGGCAGAAAAATATTTTTTTGAAAAAATCCCTAAGCCCCGGGGTCACAATTTCAAGAAAAATCTGACTTTCGGCCATTCACTCTAAAATGGTGCCAAACGGTTGCAAATGCTCCCCTGAGAGGTTTGGCGGTCGAAACAGAAGGCTTTTTATCACGGGAAAAGAAATCAGCCCTCGACAACTTAATCAGCAGAAAAATATTTTTTTGAAAAAATCCCTAAGCCCCGGGGTCACAATTTCAAGAAAAATCTGACTTTCGGCCATTCACTCAAAAATGGTGCCAAACGGTTGCAAATGCTCCCCTGAGAGGTTTGGCGGTCGAAACAGAAGGCTTTTTATCATGGGAAAAGAAATCAGCCCTCGACAACTTAGCCGGCAGAAAAATATTTTTTCAAAAAAATCCCTAAGCCCCGGGGTCAGAATTTCATCAAAAATCTGACTGTCGGCCATTCACTCAAAAATGGTGCCAAACGGTTGCAAATGCTCCCCTGAGAGGTTTGGCAGTCGAAACAGAAGGCTTTTTATCACGGGAAAAGAAATCAGCCCTTGACAACTTAGCCGGCAGAAAAATATTTTTTGAAAAAATCCCTAAGCCCCGGGGTCACAATTTCATCAAAAATCTGACTTTCGGCCATTCACTCAAAAATGGTGCCAAACGGTTGCAAATGCTCCCCTGAGAGGTTTGGCGGTCGAAACAGAAGGCTTTTTATCACGGGAAAAGAAATCAGCCCAAGACAACTTAACTGGCAGAAAAATATTTTTTTGAAAAAATCCCTAAGCCCCGGGGTCAGAATTTCATCAAAAATCTGACTGTCGGCCATTCAATCAAAAATGGTGCCAAACGGTTGCAAATGCTCCCCTGAGAGGTTTGGCAGTCGAAACAGAAGGCTTTTTATCACGGGAAAAGAAATCAGCCCTTGACAACTTAGCCGGCAGAAAAATATTTTTTGAAAAAATCCCTAAGCCCCGGGGTCACAATTTCATCAAAAATCTGACTTTCGGCCATTCACTCAAAAATGGTGCCAAACGGTTGCAAATGCTCCCCTGAGAGGTTTGGCGGTCGAAACAGAAGGCTTTTTATCACGGGAAAAGAAATCAGCCCTTGACAACTTAGCCGGCAGAAAAATATTTTTTGAAAAAATCCCTAAGCCCCGGGGTCACAATTTCATCAAAAATCTGACTTTCGGCCATTCACTCAAAAATGGTGCCAAACGGTTGCAAATGCTCCCCTGAGAGGTTTGGCGGTCGAAACAGAAGGCTTTTTATCACGGGAAAAGAAATCAGCCCAAGACAACTTAACTGGCAGAAAAATATTTTTTTGAAAAAATCCCTAAGCCCCGGGGTCACAATTTCATCAAAAATCTGACTTTCGGCATTTCACTCAAAAATGGTGCCAAACGGAAAAGAAATCAGCCCTCGACAACTTAATCGGCAGAAAAATATTTTTTTGAAAAAATCCCTAAGCCCCGGGGTCACAATTTCAAGAAAAATCTGACTTTCGGCCATTCACTCAAAAATGGTGCCAAACGGTTGCAAATGCTCCCCTGAGAGGTTTGGCGGTCGAAACAGAAGGCTTTTTATCATGGGAAAAGAAATCAGCCCTCGACAACTTAATCAGCAGAAAAATATTTTTTTGAAAAAATCCCTAAGCCCCGGGGTCACAATTTCAAGAAAAATCTGACTTTCGGCCATTCACTCAAAAATGGTGCCAAACGGTTGCAAATGCTCCCCTGAGAGGTTTGGCGGTCGAAACAGAAGGCTTTTTATCACGGGAAAAGAAATCAGCCCTCGACAACTTAGCCGGCAGAAAAATATTTTTTCAAAAAAATCCCTAAGCCCCGGGGTCACAATTTCATCAAAAATTTGACTTTCGGCCATTCACTCAAAAATGGTGCCAAACGGTTGCAAATGCTCCCCTGAGAGGTTTGGCGGTCGAAACAGAAGGCTTTTTATCACGGGAAAAGAAATCAGCCCTCGACAACTTAGCCGGCAGAAAAATATTTTTTCAAAAAAATCCCTAAGCCCCGGGGTCAGAATTTCATCAAAAATCTGACTGTCGGCCATTCACTCAAAAATGGTGCCAAACGGTTGCAAATGCTCCCCTGAGAGGTTTGGCACTCGAAACAGAAGGCTTTTTATCACGGGAAAAGAAATCAGCCCTTGACAACTTAGCCGGCAGAAAAATATTTTTTGAAAAAATCCCTAAGCCCCGGGGTCACAATTTCATCAAAAATCTGACTTTCGGCCATTCACTCAAAAATGGTGCCAAACGGTTGCAAATGCTCCCCTGAGAGGTTTGGCGGTCGAAACAGAAGGCTTTTTATCACGGGAAAAGAAATCAGCCCAAGACAACTTAACCGGCAGAAAAATATTTTTTTGAAAAAATCCCTAAGCCCCGTGGTCACAATTTCAAGAAAAATCTGACTTTCGGCCATTCACTCAAAAATGGTGCCAAACGGTTGCAAATGCTCCCCTGAGAGGTTTGGCGGTCGAAACAGAAGGCTTTTTATCATGGGAAAAGAAATCAGCCCTCGACAACTTAATCAGCAGAAAAATATTTTTTTGAAAAAATCCCTAAGCCCCGGGGTCACAATTTCAAGAAAAATCTGACTTTCGGCCATTCACTCAAAAATGGTGCCAAACGGTTGCAAATGCTCCCCTGAGAGGTTTGGCGGTCGAAACAGAAGGCTTTTTATCACGGGAAAAGAAATCAGCCCTCGACAACTTAGCCGGCAGAAAAATATTTTTTCAAAAAAATCCCTAAGCCCCGGGGTCACAATTTCATCAAAAATTTGACTTTCGGCCATTCACTCAAAAATGGTGCCAAACGGTTGCAAATGCTCCCCTGAGATGTTTGGCGGTCGAAACAGAAGGCTTTTTATCACGGGAAAAGAAATCAGCCCAAGACTACTTAACTGGCAGAAATATATTTTTTTGAAAAAATCCCTAAGCCCCGGGGTCACAATTTCATCAAAAATCTGACTTTCGGCATTTCACTCTAAAATGGTGCCAAACGGTTGCAAATGCTCCCCTGAGAGGTTTGGCGGTCGAAACAGAAGGCTTTTTATCACGGGAAAAGAAATCAGCCCTCGACAACTTAACTTGCAGAAAAATATTTTTTTGAAAAAATCCCTAAGCCCCGGGGTCACAATTTCATCAAAAATCTGACTTTCGGCATTTCACTCAAAAATGGTGCCAAACGGAAAAGAAATCAGCCCTCGACAACTTAATCGGCAGAAAAATATTTTTTTGAAAAAATCCCTAAGCCCAGGGGTCACAATTTCAAGAAAAATCTGACTTTCGGCCATTCACTCTAAAATGGTGCCAAACGGTTGCAAATGCTCCCCTGAGAGGTTTGGCGGTCGAAACAGAAGGCTTTTTATCACGGGAAAAGAAATCAGCCCTCGACAACTTAACCGGCAGAAAAATATTTTTTTGAAAAAATCCCTAAGCCCCGGGGTCACAATTTCATCAAAAATCTGACTTTCGGCATTTCACTCAAAAATGGTGCCAAACGGAAAAGAAATCAGCCCTCGACAACTTAATCGGCAGAAAAATATTTTTTTGAAAAAATCCCTAAGCCCCGGGGTCACAATTTCAAGAAAAATCTGACTTTCCGCCATTCACTCAAAAATGGTGCCAAACGGTTGCAAATGCTCCCCTGAGAGGTTTGGCGGTCGAAACAGAAGGCTTTTTATCACGGGAAAAGAAATCAGCCCTCGATAACTTAATCGGCAGAAAAATATTTTTTTGAAAAAATCCCTAAGCCCCGGGGTCAGAATTTCATCAAAAATCTGACTGTCGGCCATTCACTCAAAAATGGTGCCAAACTGTTGCAAATGCTCCCCTGAGAGGTTTGGCAGTCGAAACAGAAGGCTTTTTATCACGGGAAAAGAAATCAGCCCTTGACAACTTAGCCGGCAGAAAAATATTTTTTTGAAAAAATCCCTAAGCCCCGGGGTCACAATTTCATCAAAAATCTGACTTTCGGCATTTCACTCAAAAATGGTGCCAAACGGAAAAGAAATCAGCCCTCGACAACTTAATCGGCAGAAAAATATTTTTTTGAAAAAATCCCTAAGCCCCGGGGTCACAATTTCAAGAAAAATCTGACTTTCGGCCATTCACTCTAAAATGGTGCCAAACGGTTGCAAATGCTCCCCTGAGAGGTTTGGCGGTCGAAACAGAAGGCTTTTTATCACGGGAAAAGAAATCAGCCCTCGACAACTTAATCAGTAGAAAAATATTTTTTTGAAAAAATCCCTAAGCCCCGGGGTCACAATTTCAAGAAAAATCTGACTTTCGGCCATTCACTCAAAAATGGTGCCAAACGGTTGCAAATGCTCCCCTGAGAGGTTTGGCGGTCGAAACAGAAGGCTTTTTATCACGGGAAAAGAAATCAGCCCTCGACAACTTAGCCGGCAGAAAAATATTTTTTCAAAAAAATCCCTAAGCCCCGGGGTCAGAATTTCATCAAAAATCTGACTGTCGGCCATTCACTCAAAAATGGTGCCAAACAGTTGCAAATGCTCCCCTGAGAGGTTTGGCAGTCGAAACAGAAGGCTTTTTATCACGGGAAAAGAAATCAGCCCTTGACAACTTAGCCGGCAGAAAAATATTTTTTGAAAAAATCCCTAAGCCCCGGGGTCACAATTTCATCAAAAATCTGACTTTCGGCCATTCACTCAAAAATGGTGCCAAACGGTTGCAAATGCTCCCCTGAGAGGTTTGGCGGTCGAAACAGAAGGCTTTTTATCACGGGAAAAGAAATCAGCCCTCGACAACTTAACCGGCAGAAAAATATTTTTTTGAAAAAATCCCTAAGCCCCGGGGTCAGAATTTCATCAAAAATCTGACTGTCGGCCATTAACTCAAAAATGGTGCCAAACTGTTGCAAATGCTCCCCTGAGAGGTTTGGCAGTCGAAACAGAAGGCTTTTTATCACGGGAAAAGAAATCAGCCCTTGACAACTTAGCCGGCAGAAAAATATTTTTTGAAAAAATCCCTTAGCCCCGGGGTCACAATTTCATCAAAAATCTGACTTTCGGCCATTCACTCAAAAATGGTGCCAAACGGTTGCAAATGCTCCCCTGTGAGGTTTGGCGGTTGAAACAGAAGGCTTTTTATCACGGGAAAAGAAATCAGCCCTCAACAACTTAACTGGCAGAAAAATATTTTTTTGAAAAAATCCCTAAGCCCCGGGGTCACAATTTCATCAAAAATCTGACTTTCGGCATTTCACTCAAAAATGGTGCCAAACGGAAAAGAAATCAGCCCTCGACAACTTAATCGGCAGAAAAATATTTTTTTGAAAAAATCCCTAAGCCCCGGGGTCACAATTTCAAGAAAAATCTGACTTTCGGCCATTCACTCTAAAATGGTGCCAAACGGTTGCAAATGCTCCCCTGAGAGGTTTGGCGGTCGAAACAGAAGGCTTTTTATCACGGGAAAAGAAATCAGCCCTCGACAACTTAATCAGCAGAAAAATATTTTTTTGAAAAAATCCCTAAGCCCCGGGGTCACAATTTCAAGAAAAATCTGACTTTCGGCCATTCACTCAAAAATGGTGCCAAACGGTTGCAAATGCTCCCCTGAGAGGTTTGGCGGTCGAAACAGAAGGCTTTTTATCATGGGAAAAGAAATCAGCCCTCGACAACTTAGCCGGCAGAAAAATATTTTTTCAAAAAAATCCCTAAGCCCCGGGGTCAGAATTTCATCAAAAATCTGACTGTCGGCCATTCACTCAAAAATGGTGCCAAACGGTTGCAAATGCTCCCCTGAGAGGTTTGGCAGTCGAAACAGAAGGCTTTTTATCACGGGAAAAGAAATCAGCCCTTGACAACTTAGCCGGCAGAAAAATATTTTTTGAAAAAATCCCTAAGCCCCGGGGTCACAATTTCATCAAAAATCTGACTTTCGGCCATTCACTCAAAAATGGTGCCAAACGGTTGCAAATGCTCCCCTGAGAGGTTTGGCGGTCGAAACAGAAGGCTTTTTATCACGGGAAAAGAAATCAGCCCAAGACAACTTAACTGGCAGAAAAATATTTTTTTGAAAAAATCCCTAAGCCCCGGGGTCACAATTTCATCAAAAATCTGACTTTCGGCATTTCACTCAAAAATGGTGCCAAACGGAAAAGAAATCAGCCCTCGACAACTTAATCGGCAGAAAAATATTTTTTTGAAAAAATCCCTAAGCCCCGGGGTCACAATTTCAAGAAAAATCTGACTTTCGGCCATTCACTCAAAAATGGTGCCAAACGGTTGCAAATGCTCCCCTGAGAGGTTTGGCGGTCGAAACAGAAGGCTTTTTATCACGGGAAAAGAAATCAGCCCTCGACAACTTAGCCGGCAGAAAAATATTTTTTCAAAAAAATCCCTAAGCCCCGGGGTCAGAATTTCATCAAAAATCTGACTGTCGGCCATTCACTCAAAAATGGTGCCAAACAGTTGCAAATGCTCCCCTGAGAGGTTTGGCAGTCGAAACAGAAGGCTTTTTATCACGGGAAAAGAAATCAGCCCTTGACAACTTAGCCGGCAGAAAAATATTTTTTGAAAAAATCCCTAAGCCCCGGGGTCACAATTTCATCAAAAATCTGACTTTCGGCCATTCACTCAAAAATGGTGCCAAACGGTTGCAAATGCTCCCCTGAGAGGTTTGGCGGTCGAAACAGAAGGCTTTTTATCACGGGAAAAGAAATCAGCCCTCGACAACTTAACCGGCAGAAAAATATTTTTTTGAAAAAATCCCTAAGCCCCGGGGTCAGAATTTCATCAAAAATCTGACTGTCGGCCATTCAATCAAAAATGGTGCCAAACGGTTGCAAATGCTCCCCTGAGAGGTTTGGCAGTCGAAACAGAAGGCTTTTTATCACGGGAAAAGAAATCAGCCCTTGACAACTTAGCCGGCAGAAAAATATTTTTTGAAAAAATCCCTAAGCCCCGGGGTCACAATTTCATCAAAAATCTGACTTTCGGCCATTCACTCAAAAATGGTGCCAAACGGTTGCAAATGCTCCCCTGAGAGGTTTGGCGGTCGAAACAGAAGGCTTTTTATAACGGGAAAAGAAATCAGCCCAAGACAACTTAACCGGCAGAAAAATAATTTTTTGAAAAAATCCCTAAGCCCCAGGGTCACAATTTCATCAAAAATCTGACTTTCGGCCATTCACTCAAAAATGGTGCCAAACGGTTGCAAATGCTCCCCTGAGAGGTTTGGCGGCTGAAACAGAAGGCTTTTTATCACGGGAAAAGAAATCAGCCCTCGACAACTTAACTGGCAGAAAAATATTTTTTTGAAAAAATCCTTAAGCCCCGGGGTCACAATTTCATCAAAAATCTGACTTTCGGCATTTCACTCAAAAATGGTGCCAAACGGAAAAGAAATCAGCCCTCGACAACTTAATCGGCAGAAAAATATTTTTTTGAAAAAATCCCTAAGCCCCGGGGTCACAATTTCAAGAAAAATCTGACTTTCGGCCATTCACTCAAAAATGGTGCCAAACGGTTGCAAATGCTCCCCTGAGAGGTTTGGCGGTCGAAACAGAAGGCTTTTTATCACGGGAAAAGAAATCAGCCCTCGACAACTTAATCAGCAGAAAAATATTTTTTCGAAAAAATCCCTAAGCCCCGGGGTCAGAATTTCATCAAAAATCTGACTGTCGGCCATTCACTCAAAAATGGTGCCAAACGGTTGCAAATGCTCCCCTGAGAGGTTTGGCAGTCGAAACAGAAGGCTTTTTATCACGGGAAAAGAAATCAGCCCTTGACAACTTAGCCGGCAGAAAAATATTTTTTGAAAAAATCCCTAAGCCCCGGGGTCACAATTTCATCAAAAATCTGACTTTCGGCCATTCACTCAAAAATGGTGCCAAACGGTTGCAAATGCTCCCCTGAGAGGTTTGGCGGTCGAAACAGAAGGCTTTTTATCACGGGAAAAGAAATCAGCCCAAGACAACTTAACTGGCAGAAAAATATTTTTTTGAAAAAATCCCTAAGCCCCGGGGTCACAATTTCATCAAAAATCTGACTTTCGGCATTTCACTCAAAAATGGTGCCAAACGGAAAAGAAATCAGCCCTCGACAACTTAATCGGCAGAAAAATATTTTTTTGAAAAAATCCCTAAGCCCCGGGGTCACAATTTCAAGAAAAATCTGACTTTCGGCCATTCACTCAAAAATGGTGCCAAACGGTTGCAAATGCTCCCCTGAGAGGTTTGGCGGTCGAAACAGAAGGCTTTTTATCATGGAAAAAGAAATCAGCCCTCGACAACTTAATCAGAAGAAAAATATTTTTTTGAAAAAATCCCTAAGCCCCGGGGTCACAATTTCAAGAAAAATCTGACTTTCGGCCATTCACTCAAAAATGGTGCCAAACGGTTGCAAATGCTCCCCTGAGAGGTTTGGCGGTCGAAACAGAAGGCTTTTTATCACGGGAAAAGAAATCAGCCCTCGACAACTTAGCCGGCAGAAAAATATTTTTTCAAAAAAATCCCTAAGCCCCGGGGTCACAATTTCATCAAAAATTTGACTTTCGGCCATTCACTCAAAAATGGTGCCAAACGGTTGCAAATGCTCCCCTGAGAGGTTTGGCGGTCGAAACAGAAGGCTTTTTATCACGGGAAAAGAAATCAGCCCTCGACAACTTAGCCGGCAGAAAAATATTTTTTCAAAAAAATCCCTAAGCCCCGGGGTCAGAATTTCATCAAAAATCTGACTGTCGGCCATTCACTCAAAAATGGTGCCAAACGGTTGCAAATGCTCCCCTGAGAGGTTTGGCA
The DNA here is from genome assembly GCF_965112155.1 of Podarcis liolepis. Taxonomy (NCBI): domain Eukaryota; kingdom Metazoa; phylum Chordata; class Lepidosauria; order Squamata; family Lacertidae; genus Podarcis; species Podarcis liolepis. Next base: position 10,231 of record NW_028148797.1, on the reverse strand, counting down.
CTCGAAACAGAAGGCTTTTTATCACGGGAAAAGAAATCAGCCCTTGACAACTTAGCCGGCAGAAAAATATTTTTTGAAAAAATCCCTAAGCCCCGGGGTCACAATTTCATCAAAAATCTGACTTTCGGCCATTCACTCAAAAATGGTGCCAAACGGTTGCAAATGCTCCCCTGAGAGGTTTGGCGGTCGAAACAGAAGGCTTTTTATCACGGGAAAAGAAATCAGCCCAAGACAACTTAACCGGCAGAAAAATATTTTTTTGAAAAAATCCCTAAGCCCCGTGGTCACAATTTCAAGAAAAATCTGACTTTCGGCCATTCACTCAAAAATGGTGCCAAACGGTTGCAAATGCTCCCCTGAGAGGTTTGGCGGTCGAAACAGAAGGCTTTTTATCACGGGAAAAGAAATCAGCCCTCGACAACTTAGCCGGCAGAAAAATATTTTTTCAAAAAAATCCCTAAGCCCCGGGGTCACAATTTCATCAAAAATTTGACTTTCGGCCATTCACTCAAAAATGGTGCCAAACGGTTGCAAATGCTCCCCTGAGATGTTTGGCGGTCGAAACAGAAGGCTTTTTATCACGGGAAAAGAAATCAGCCCAAGACTACTTAACTGGCAGAAATATATTTTTTTGAAAAAATCCCTAAGCCCCGGGGTCACAATTTCATCAAAAATCTGACTTTCGGCATTTCACTCTAAAATGGTGCCAAACGGTTGCAAATGCTCCCCTGAGACGTTTGGCGGTCGAAACAGAAGGCTTTTTATCACGGGAAAAGAAATCAGCCCTCGACAACTTAACCGGCAGAAAAATATTTTTTTGAAAAAATCCCTAAGCCCCGGGGTCACAATTTCATCAAAAATCTGACTTTCGGCATTTCACTCAAAAATGGTGCCAAACGGAAAAGAAATCAGCCCTCGACAACTTAATCGGCAGAAAAATATTTTTTTGAAAAAATCCCTAAGCCCAGGGGTCACAATTTCAAGAAAAATCTGACTTTCGGCCATTCACTCTAAAATGGTGCCAAACGGTTGCAAATGCTCCCCTGAGAGGTTTGGCGGTCGAAACAGAAGGCTTTTTATCACGGGAAAAGAAATCAGCCCTCGACAACTTAACCGGCAGAAAAATATTTTTTTGAAAAAATCCCTAAGCCCCGGGGTCACAATTTCATCAAAAATTTGACTTTCGGCCATTCACTCAAAAATGGTGCCAAACGGTTGCAAATGCTCCCCTGAGATGTTTGGCGGTCGAAACAGAAGGCTTTTTATCACGGGAAAAGAAATCAGCCCAAGACAACTTAACTGGCAGAAATATTTTTTTTTGAAAAAATCCCTAAGCCCCGGGGTCACAATTTCATCAAAAATCTGACTTTCGGCATTTCACTCAAAAATGGTGCCAAACGGAAAAGAAATCAGCCCTCGACAACTTAACCGGCAGAAATATATTTTTTTGAAAAAATCCCTAAGCCCCGGGGTCACAATTTCATCAAAAATCTGACTTTCGGCCATTCACTCAAAAATGGTGCCAAACGGTTGCAAATTCTCCCCTGAGAGGTTTGGAGGTCGAAACAGAAGGCTTTTTATCACGGGAAAAGAAATCAGCCCTCGACAACTTAACCGGCAGAAAAATAATTTTTTGAAAAAATCCCTAAGCCCCGGGGTCACAATTTCATCAAAAATCTGACATTCGGCCATTCACTCAAAAATGGTGCCAAACGGTTGCAAATGCTCCCCTGAGATGTTTGGCGGTCGAAACAGAAGGCTTTTTATCACGGGAAAAGAAATCAGCCCAAGACAACTTACCTGGCAGAAATATATTTTTTTGAAAAAATCCCTAAGCCCCGGGGTCACAATTTCATCAAAAATCTGACTTTCGGCCATTCACTCAAAAATGGTGCCAAACGGTTGCAAATGCTCCCCTGAGAGGTTTGGCGGTCGAAACAAAAGGCTTTTTATCACGGGCAAAGAAATCAGCCCAAGACAACTTAACCGGCAGAAAAATATTTTTTTGAAAAAATCCCTAAGCCCCGGGGTCACAATTTCATCAAAAATCTGACTTTCGGCATTTCACTCAAAAATGGTGCCAAACGGTTGCAAATGCTCCCCTGAGAGGTTTGGCGGTCGAAACAGAAGGCTTTTTATCACGGGAAAAGAAATCAGCCCTTGACAACTTAGCCGGCAGAAAAATATTTTTTGAAAAAATCCCTAAGCCCCGGGGTCACAATTTCATCAAAAATCTGACTTTCGGCCATTCACTCAAAAATGGTGCCAAACGGAAAAGAAATCAGCCCTCGACAACTTAATCGGCAGAAAAATATTTTTTTGAAAAAATCCGTAAGCCCCAGGGCCACAATTTCAAGAAAAATCTGACTTTCGGCGATTCACTCAAGAATGGTGCCAAACGGTTGCAAATGCTCCCCTGAGACGTTTGGCGGTCGAAACAGAAGGCTTTTTATCACGGGAAAAGAAATCAGCCCTCGACAACTTAACCGGCAGAAATATATTTTTTTGAAAAAATCCCTAAGCCCCGGGGTCACAATTTCATCCAAAATCTGACTTTCGGCATTTCACTCAAAAATGGTGCCAAACGGAAAAGAAATCAGCCCTCGACAACTTAACCGGCAGAAAAATTTTTTTTTGAAAAAATCCCTAAGCCCCGGGGTCAAAATTTCAAGAAAAATCTGACTTTCGGCCATTCACTCAAAAATGGTGCCAAACGGTTGCACATGCTTCCCTGAGAGGTTTGGCGGTCGAAACAGAAGGCTTTTTATCACGGGAAAAGAAATCAGCCCAAGACAACTTAACTGGCAGAAATATATATTTTTGAAAAAATCCCTAAGCCCCGGGGTCACAATTTCATCAAAAATCTGACTTTCGGCAATTCACTCAAAAATGGTGCCAATCGGTTGCAAATGCTCCCCTGAGAGGTTTGGCGGTCGAAAGAGAAGGCTTTTTATCACGGGAAAAGAAATCAGCCCTCGACAACTTAACCGGCAGAAAAATAATTTTTTGAAAAAATCCCTAAGCCCCGGGGTCACAATTTCATCAAAAATCTGACTTTCGGCCATTCACTCAAAAATGGTGCCAAACGGTTGCAAATGCTCCCCTGAGATGTTTGGCGGTCGAAACAGAAGGCTTTTTATCACGGGAAAAGAAATCAGCCCAAGACAACTTACCTGGCAGAAATATATTTTTTTGAAAAAATCCCTAAGCCCCGGGGTCACAATTTCATCAAAAAATCTGACTTTCGGCAATTCACTCAAAAATGGTGCCAATCGGTTGCAAATGCTCCCCTGAGAGGTTTGGCGGTCGAAAGAGAAGGCTTTTTATCAAGGGAAAAGAAATCAGCCCTCGACAACTTAGCCGGCAGAAAAATATTTTTTCAAAAAAATCCCTAAGCCCCGGGGTCACAATTTCATCAAAAATTTGACTTTCGGCCATTCACTCAAAAATGGTGCCAAACGGTTGCAAATGCTCCCCTGAGAGGTTTGGCGGTCGAAACAGAAGGCTTTTTATCACGGGAAAAGAAATCAGCCCTCGACAACTTAGCCGGCAGAAAAATATTTTTTCAAAAAAATCCCTAAGCCCCGGGGTCAGAATTTCATCAAAAATCTGACTGTCGGCCATTCACTCAAAAATGGTGCCAAACGGTTGCAAATGCTCCCCTGAGAGGTTTGGCACTCGAAACAGAAGGCTTTTTATCACGGGAAAAGAAATCAGCCCTTGACAACTTAGCCGGCAGAAAAATATTTTTTGAAAAAATCCCTAAGCCCCGGGGTCACAATTTCATCAAAAATCTGACTTTCGGCCATTCACTCAAAAATGGTGCCAAACGGTTGCAAATGCTCCCCTGAGAGGTTTGGCGGTCGAAACAGAAGGCTTTTTATCACGGGAAAAGAAATCAGCCCAAGACAACTTAACCGGCAGAAAAATATTTTTTTGAAAAAATCCCTAAGCCCCGTGGTCACAATTTCAAGAAAAATCTGACTTTCGGCCATTCACTCAAAAATGGTGCCAAACGGTTGCAAATGCTCCCCTGAGAGGTTTGGCGGTCGAAACAGAAGGCTTTTTATCACGGGAAAAGAAATCAGCCCTCGACAACTTAGCCGGCAGAAAAATATTTTTTCAAAAAAATCCCTAAGCCCCGGGGTCACAATTTCATCAAAAATTTGACTTTCGGCCATTCACTCAAAAATGGTGCCAAACGGTTGCAAATGCTCCCCTGAGATGTTTGGCGGTCGAAACAGAAGGCTTTTTATCACGGGAAAAGAAATCAGCCCAAGACTACTTAACTGGCAGAAATATATTTTTTTGAAAAAATCCCTAAGCCCCGGGGTCACAATTTCATCAAAAATCTGACTTTCGGCATTTCACTCTAAAATGGTGCCAAACGGTTGCAAATGCTCCCCTGAGACGTTTGGCGGTCGAAACAGAAGGCTTTTTATCACGGGAAAAGAAATCAGCCCTCGACAACTTAACCGGCAGAAAAATATTTTTTTGAAAAAATCCCTAAGCCCCGGGGTCACAATTTCATCAAAAATCTGACTTTCGGCATTTCACTCAAAAATGGTGCCAAACGGAAAAGAAATCAGCCCTCGACAACTTAATCGGCAGAAAAATATTTTTTTGAAAAAATCCCTAAGCCCAGGGGTCACAATTTCAAGAAAAATCTGACTTTCGGCCATTCACTCTAAAATGGTGCCAAACGGTTGCAAATGCTCCCCTGAGAGGTTTGGCGGTCGAAACAGAAGGCTTTTTATCACGGGAAAAGAAATCAGCCCTCGACAACTTAACCGGCAGAAAAATATTTTTTTGAAAAAATCCCTAAGCCCCGGGGTCACAATTTCATCAAAAATTTGACTTTCGGCCATTCACTCAAAAATGGTGCCAAACGGTTGCAAATGCTCCCCTGAGATGTTTGGCGGTCGAAACAGAAGGCTTTTTATCACGGGAAAAGAAATCAGCCCAAGACAACTTAACTGGCAGAAATATTTTTTTTTGAAAAAATCCCTAAGCCCCGGGGTCACAATTTCATCAAAAATCTGACTTTCGGCATTTCACTCAAAAATGGTGCCAAACGGAAAAGAAATCAGCCCTCGACAACTTAACCGGCAGAAATATATTTTTTTGAAAAAATCCCTAAGCCCCGGGGTCACAATTTCATCAAAAATCTGACTTTCGGCCATTCACTCAAAAATGGTGCCAAACGGTTGCAAATTCTCCCCTGAGAGGTTTGGAGGTCGAAACAGAAGGCTTTTTATCACGGGAAAAGAAATCAGCCCTCGACAACTTAACCGGCAGAAAAATAATTTTTTGAAAAAATCCCTAAGCCCCGGGGTCACAATTTCATCAAAAATCTGACATTCGGCCATTCACTCAAAAATGGTGCCAAACGGTTGCAAATGCTCCCCTGAGATGTTTGGCGGTCGAAACAGAAGGCTTTTTATCACGGGAAAAGAAATCAGCCCAAGACAACTTACCTGGCAGAAATATATTTTTTTGAAAAAATCCCTAAGCCCCGGGGTCACAATTTCATCAAAAATCTGACTTTCGGCCATTCACTCAAAAATGGTGCCAAACGGTTGCAAATGCTCCCCTGAGAGGTTTGGCGGTCGAAACAAAAGGCTTTTTATCACGGGCAAAGAAATCAGCCCAAGACAACTTAACCGGCAGAAAAATATTTTTTTGAAAAAATCCCTAAGCCCCGGGGTCACAATTTCATCAAAAATCTGACTTTCGGCATTTCACTCAAAAATGGTGCCAAACGGTTGCAAATGCTCCCCTGAGAGGTTTGGCGGTCGAAACAGAAGGCTTTTTATCACGGGAAAAGAAATCAGCCCTTGACAACTTAGCCGGCAGAAAAATATTTTTTGAAAAAATCCCTAAGCCCCGGGGTCACAATTTCATCAAAAATCTGACTTTCGGCCATTCACTCAAAAATGGTGCCAAACGGAAAAGAAATCAGCCCTCGACAACTTAATCGGCAGAAAAATATTTTTTTGAAAAAATCCGTAAGCCCCAGGGCCACAATTTCAAGAAAAATCTGACTTTCGGCGATTCACTCAAGAATGGTGCCAAACGGTTGCAAATGCTCCCCTGAGACGTTTGGCGGTCGAAACAGAAGGCTTTTTATCACGGGAAAAGAAATCAGCCCTCGACAACTTAACCGGCAGAAATATATTTTTTTGAAAAAATCCCTAAGCCCCGGGGTCACAATTTCATCCAAAATCTGACTTTCGGCATTTCACTCAAAAATGGTGCCAAACGGAAAAGAAATCAGCCCTCGACAACTTAACCGGCAGAAAAATTTTTTTTTGAAAAAATCCCTAAGCCCCGGGGTCAAAATTTCAAGAAAAATCTGACTTTCGGCCATTCACTCAAAAATGGTGCCAAACGGTTGCACATGCTTCCCTGAGAGGTTTGGCGGTCGAAACAGAAGGCTTTTTATCACGGGAAAAGAAATCAGCCCAAGACAACTTAACTGGCAGAAATATATTTTTTTGAAAAAATCCCTAAGCCCCGGGGTCACAATTTCATCAAAAATCTGACTTTCGGCAATTCACTCAAAAATGGTGCCAATCGGTTGCAAATGCTCCCCTGAGAGGTTTGGCGGTCGAAACAGAAGGCTTTTTATCACGGGAAAAGAAATCAGCCCAAGACAACTTAACTGGCAGAAATATATATTTTTGAAAAAATCCCTAAGCCCCGGGGTCACAATTTCATCAAAAATCTGACTTTCGGCAATTCACTCAAAAATGGTGCCAATCGGTTGCAAATGCTCCCCTGAGAGGTTTGGCGGTCGAAAGAGAAGGCTTTTTATCACGGGAAAAGAAATCAGCCCTCGACAACTTAACCGGCAGAAAAATAATTTTTTGAAAAAATCCCTAAGCCCCGGGGTCACAATTTCATCAAAAATCTGACTTTCGGCCATTCACTCAAAAATGGTGCCAAACGGTTGCAAATGCTCCCCTGAGATGTTTGGCGGTCGAAACAGAAGGCTTTTTATCACGGGAAAAGAAATCAGCCCAAGACAACTTACCTGGCAGAAATATATTTTTTTGAAAAAATCCCTAAGCCCCGGGGTCACAATTTCATCAAAAAATCTGACTTTCGGCAATTCACTCAAAAATGGTGCCAATCGGTTGCAAATGCTCCCCTGAGAGGTTTGGCGGTCGAAAGAGAAGGCTTTTTATCAAGGGAAAAGAAATCAGCCCAAGACAACTTAACCGGCAGAAAAATATTTTTTTGAAAAAATCCCTAAGCCCCGGGGTCACAATTTCATCAAAAATCTGACTTTCGGCATTTCACTGAAAAATGGTGCCAAATGGAAAAGAAATCAGCCCTCGACAACTTAACCGGCAGAAATATATTTTTTTGAAAAAATCCCTAAGCCCCGGGGTCACAATTTCATCAAAAATCTGACTTTCGGCCATTCACTCAAAAATGGTGCCAAACGGTTGCAAATGCTCCCCTGAGATGTTTGGCGGTCGAAACAGAAGGCTTTTTATCACGGGAAAAGAAATCAGCCCAAGACAACTTACCTGGCAGAAATATTTTTTTTTGAAAAAATCCCTAAGCCCCGGGGTCACAATTTCATCAAAAATCTGACTTTCGGCCATTCACTCAAAAATGGTGCCAAACGGTTGCAAATGCTCCCCTGAGAGGTTTGGCGGTCGAAACAGAAGGCTTTTTATCACGGGAAAAGAAATCAGCCCTTGACAACTTAGCCGGCAGAAAAATATTTTTTGAAAAAATCCCTAAGCCCCGGGGTCACAATTTCATCAAAAATCTGACTTTCGGCATTTCCCTCAAAAATGGTGCCAAACGGAAAAGAAATCAGCCCTCAACAACTTAATCGGCATAAAAATATTTTTTTGAAAAAATTCCTAAGCCCCGTGGTCACAATTTCAAGAAAAATCTGACTTTCGGCCAGTCACTCTAAAATGGTGCCAAACGGTTGCAAATGCTCCCCTGAGAGGTTTGGCGGTCGAAACAGAAGGCTTTTTATCACGGGAAAAGAAATCAGCCCTCGACAACTTAACCGGCAGAAAAATATTTTTTTGAAAAAATCCGTAAGCCCCGGGGTCACAATTTCATCAAAAATCTGACTTTCGGCAATTCACTCAAAAATGGTGCCAAACGGTTGCAAATGCTCCCCTGAGAGGTTTGGCGGTCGAAACAGAAGGCTTTTTATCACGGGAAAAGAAATCAGCCCAAGACAACTTAACCGGCAGAAAAATATTTTTTTGAAAAAATCCCTAAGCCCCGGGGTCACAATTTCATAAAAAATCTGACTTTCGGCATTTCACTCAAAAATGGTGCCAAACGGTTGCAAATGCTCCCCTGAGAGGTTTGGCGGTCGAAACAGAAGGCTTTTTATCACGGGAAAAGAAATCAGCCCTTGACAACTTAGCCGGCAGAAAAATATTTTTTGAAAAAATCCCAAAGCCCCGGGGTCACAATTTCATCAAAAATCTGACTTTCGGCCATTCACTCAAAAATGGTGCCAAACGGAAAAGAAATCAGCCCTCGACAACTTAATCGGCAGAAAAATATTTTTTTGAAAAAATCCGTAAGCCCCAGGGTCACAATTTCAAGAAAAATCTGACTTTAGGCCATTCACTCAAAAATGGTGCCAAACGGTTGCAAATGCTCCCCTGAGAGGTTTGGTGGTCGAAACAGAAGGCTTTTTATCACGGGAAAAGAAATCAGCCCTCGACAACTTAACCGGCAGAAAAATATTTTTTTGAAAAAATCCCTAAGCCCCGGGGTCACAATTTCATCAAAAATCTGACTTTCGGCATTTCACTCAAAAATGGTGCCAAACGGAAAAGAAATCAGCCCTCGACAACTTAATCAGCAGAAAAATGTTTTTTTGAAAAAATCCTTAAGCCCTGGGGTCACAATTTCAAGAAAAATCTGACTTTAGGCCATTCACTCAAAAATGGTGCCAAACGGTTGCAAATGCTCCCCTTAGACGTTTGGCGGTCGAAACAGAAGGCTTTTTATCACGGGAAAAGAAATCAGCCCTCGACAACTTAACCGGCAGAAATATATTTTTTTGAAAAAATCCCTAAGCCCCGGGGTCACAATTTCATCAAAAATCAGACTTTCGGCATTTCACTCAAAAATGTTGCCAAACGGAAAAGAAATCAGCCCTCGACAACTTAACCGGCAGAAAAATATTTGTTTGAAAAAATCCCTAAGCCCCGGGGTCAAAATTTCAAGAAAAATCTGACTTTCGGCCATTCACTCAAAAATGGTGCCAAACGGTTGCACAGGCTTCCCTGAGAGGTTTGGCGGTCGAAACAGAAGGCTTTTTATCACGGGAAAAGAAATCAGCCCAAGACAACTTAACTGGCAGAAATATATTTTTTTGAAAAAATCCCTAAGCCCCGGGGTCACAATTTCATCAAAAATCTGACTTTCGGCAATTCACTCAAAAATGGTGCCAATCGGTTGCAAATGCTCCCCTGAGAGGTTTGGCGGTCGAAACAGAAGGCTTTTTATCACGGGAAAAGAAATCAGCCCAGGACAACTTAACTGGCAGAAATATATTTTTTTGAAAAAATCCCTAAGCCCCGGGGTCACAATTTCATCAAAAATCTGACTTTCGGCATTTCACTCAAAAATGGTGCCAAACGGAAAAGAAATCAGCCCTCGACAACTTAATCGGCAGAAAAATATTTTTTTGAAAAAATCCCTAAGCCCCGGGGTCACAATTTCATCCAAAATCTGACTTTCGGCCATTCACTCAAAAATCGTGCCAAACGGTTGCAAATGCTCCCCTGAGAGGTTTGGCAGTCGAAACAGAAGGCTTTTTATCACGGGAAAAGAAATCAGCCCAAGACAACTTAACCGGCAGAAAAATATTTTTTTGAAAAAATCCCTAAGCCCCGGGGTCACAATTTCATCAAAAATCTGACTTTCGGCATTTCACTCTAAAATGGTGCCAAACGGTTGCAAATGCTCCCCTGAGACGTTTGGCGGTCGAAACAGAAGGCTTTTTATCACGGGAAAAGAAATCAGCCCTCGACAACTTAACCGGCAGAAAAATATTTTTTTGAAAAAATCCCTAAGCCCCGGGGTCACAATTTCATCAAAAATCTGACTTTCGGCATTTCACTCAAAAATGGTGCCAAACGGAAAAGAAATCAGCCCTCGACAACTTAATCGGCAGAAAAATATTTTTTTGAAAAAATCCCTAAGCCCAGGGGTCACAATTTCAAGAAAA